>NC_136061.1:1843836620-1844436620 GCF_964261635.1 Lissotriton helveticus | reverse complement strand
TATACAATCCCTGATACAAGTTCACAATGATCCATACAGCCACTCACACATTCACTGGCTCTTATGCACAGTTATTTATATATGTCAACTCTCACATGTACTGTGTTTTACATATGTACTTACTTTGACATGTAGCACTGAGATATCCATTCACTCACCAATACACTCATGCACACAGTCAACCGCCCATACAGCTGTTTCCACATGCACTTTTGAACCCATACATCTAGTGAATCAACTGCTCCCACATCTATGCACAGTCATACACCTCCCACCCACCCATACACACTCTCAGTCTCCCATACAAATACTTAGGCAACCAATCAATAACCCATATAGTTAATCAAATAGCTAATGATCAACACATGCAGCAGTTTACAGAACAACAGACATATTGATGCACAAATTGAGACAGTTTAGTCACTAACCCATGCACTCAGTGAGACACATTTAATCACTCACTCATACAGTCAGTCATGCACCTACTAAATCCTTCATCCAGACACTTATACATCCACTCATTCTTCAATATGTAAGACATATTTTAACTTTACAGAAATATACAGTCACTGGATGTTGTCATTAGTGATGTCATCAGTGATGTCATTTGAGATGTCATCAGTGATGTCATCAGTGATGTCACTGACCATGTCATGAAGGATGTAATATGTGACATGATCAGCAGTGGATTGCGGGTGCGCGATATATAGTTAGTGCAACTAACTATATATGCGAATTTCAATGGTTTTGTGTGAGTAAAATAAGGTTTTTTCAGTGAATTTTCAAGGTTTTGTAAATGCTAATTCCTAACTATATATGGTCTATAACCTATGGTTTTTTCAGTGAATTTCAATGGTTTTTTAATAGCAAATATCAAAAGCTGTAAAATGTATTCTTTGTTTAAAGGAAAAATATATTTTATATGTATTTAATATAATTTTTTTATGTATATAAATTTTTTGAGGGAACGAATTTATCAACTATCATGCTGAAGAAGAGTGTGGGGAAAAAAAAACAAAGAGGAGGACTAAGAGGAAAGAACAATCAGTTCAAAAATACAATTGCTTTAAAGCATGAAGTGCTTTTCCACACATTTACATTTAAATAACCCATATTAGAACATACAAAATATCTACAGAGGAGACGGTGTACATTGAATTTTAGACTCTTCATTGGTACCTACATGTTGGTACTTACATCACCCACACAACACAACAGCTCTATTCAGAGCTACCCTACCTCAAAGCACTCTAAAATATTATTTTACTATTTCCCTTGGTTTTCCCCTTGTTACGCTTTCCGGAACACTACCCGGTGCGCGGTCCGGGCGCTAACCGTGCGAAAATTTGAAAAAAAGAGGTGGTTTTTTTAACATATATGGGCCTCCTCAGCCACCCTCAGAAATCCTAGGGGGTCAGGATATGTCTCCCGTGCCCCCTTATACCCATTCCCAACATTGTTTATCCTCCATCTTGTGACTAAATTCGTCCGAAACACAAGATGGCGGACTCCTGTTACGCTACCGGTGAACTACCCGGTTCGCGTACCGGGTAGCGCTTCCACCGCGAAAAATCGAAAAAAAAATGTATTTTATTCTTTTGCCCCGCGGGGCCCTTTAATAGCCCCCACATCAATCCTAGGGGGTCAGGAGGGGTCTACCTTGCCCCTTTCATTCATTTCCCCCTTCGTTTATTTCCACCTCTTGTCTCTCGATCCTACCGAGAGACGAGATGGCAGCCGCTCCGGACTGTTTAGAATGTTGAGAGTCACCGGAGAGCCAATCCGCTTCTCCTCGCGAAGTTCTGTTAGGCGTCTGGTACGCTAACCGGGGCGCTAACCGGGACGCTGTCACAGATATATATATTTTTTTGAACGTTAATTTCTCAAAATCCACTGGAGCACATATCTTGAGACCTAGCAAAGGCACATCGGGCAAACAGTCTCTACAATTTTGCCAAGTTTCATAGAAATCCATTCAGCCGTTCGAGCTAAAAGTGAGTCCAACCGCCCTATGGAAAACTCAATGTTAAAAACACGTTTTGGGACCCCCCTTTTTTCTCGGCCCCCGCTTGACGAAACCCCCCCAAACTTCGGGGGACGCTCAGAAACAAAATGTGCCATTTTCCTGAAAATTTCAGCCAATTCCGTCCATCAACGCCAAAGTTATTCAACATAGAATTTTCAGAAATCCCTATTCAAAAAAATCCTAACTATATATACCTACTGGCGACCGCCAGTAGGTAATATATATATATATATATATATATATATATATATATATATATATATATATAACATTTCTATGGCAAAATGAAACCCCTCATTTTGTTCCTTTGCAAATTAAATGTTTTAAGTGTTAACACTTTATTCCAATCAAGATGACTTCAGGTGTGCCATACTTTTGTCATAAGTAAGACTGTTAGCGCTCTAGTTGTTCTCTAGAACACTCTGGGACATTCTGTCACTGGGCTATAGTTGGGCTACATCTGGCTGATATTTGGGCTACATTTGTTTTTTTTTGTCTCTGGTGGCCATCTTTGGGCTACATTGGGCTACATTGGGCTACATTGGGCTACATTTGGGCTCTAACATATATATAGCCCAATGTAGCCCAATATATATTTTTCAAAGTTAATTTTCGTAAAAAACCACTGGAGCATATATCTTGAGACATAGCAAAGGCACATCGGGCTACCAGTCCCTACAATTTTGCCAAGTTTTGTGGAAATCCATTCAGCCGTTCGAGCTAAAAGTGAGTCCAACCGCCCTATGGAAAACTCAGTGTTAAAAACACGTTTTGGGACCCCCTTTTTTCTCGGCCCCCGCTTGACGAAAACCCCTCCAAACTTTCAGAGGACGCTCAGATAACAAAATGTGCAATTTTCCTGAAAATTTCAGCCAATTCCGTCCATCAACGCTAAAGTTATTCAACATAGAATTTTCAGAAATCCCTATTCAAAAAAATCCTAACTATATATACCTACTGGCGACCGCCAGTAGGTAATATTTAACATTTCTATGGCAAAATGAAACCCCTCATTTTGTTCCTTTGCAAATTAAATGTTTTAAGTGTTAACACTTTATTCCAATCAAGATGACTTCAGGTGTGCCATACTTTTGTCATAAGTAAGACTGTTAGCGCTCTAGTTGTTCTTTAGAACACTCTGGGACATTCTATCACTGGGCTATAGTTGGGCTACATCTGGCTGATATTTGGGCTACATTTGGGCTCTTTTGTCTCTGGTGGCCATCTTTGGGCTACATTGGGCTACATTGGGCTACATTTGGGCTCCAACATATATATAGCCCAATGTAGCCCAATATATATTTTTCAAAGTTAATTTTCGTAAAAACCACTGGAGCATATATCTTGAGACATAGCAAAGGCACATCGGGCTACCAGTCCCTACAATTTTGCTAAGTTTTGTGGAAATCCATTCAGCCCTTCGAGCTAAAAGTGAGTCCAACCGCCCTATGGAAAACTCAATGTTAAAAACACGTTTTGGGACCCCCCTTTTTTCTCGGCCCCTGCTTGACGAAACCCCCCCATATTTTCAGGGGCTGCTCAGAAACAAAATGTGCCATTTTCCTGAAAATTTCAGCCAATTCCGTCGACAAACGCCAAAGTTATCAGACATAGAATTTTCAGAAATCCCATAGAGAAAAAATCCTAACTATATATACCTACTGGCTATCGCCAGTAGGTAATATATATATATATATATATATATATATATATATATATATATATATATATATATTGTTGTATAGCTCCTATATATCCTTATATCGTGTTAAGTTAGCATAGGTACATTTAAGATTTAAACGCCATTTTTCCTTTCTTGCAACTTCTGCACACGACCCTTAATTGTTGACTTAGCTTTCAACCTAGTGGTTTGCCGTGGTGTATGTGAGAATAATATGTTATTGCTCTGATATCAGTTTTGTTTAATAAACCATGTCTGCACGGAGAGTGCTGAAGTTTCAGGAGCAACACGATAAGTAATTGTTATGAGGTCTGATCTCCACGCCTTCATAGTCATAACACAAGTGCAGCCTTTGCCAACTTGGGCTTGAGGCGGGATTGATATTGCTTTGCACGAGAATTTGTTAACACACTTGATGCGGTGCACATGCAGAGAGAGCTGGTGTATGCTGATGTGATTCCTTCATGCTAGGACACTAAGGTATGGGCCCGCCCTAAAACAACCCAAAGAGACCTTCTTAGCTAATAATATAATATATGTGTTAGGGAAGGTGAGATATAAGTGTTGTTAACTCTTATTCATTACAGCATGTTAACATGCTGTCACCATTCGCTTTTTATGTCTTAGTAACTATGCTGATAATTTTGCTACTGATAATAAGTATACTTGTATTATCTAAGATACTGCGCCTGAGAAGACGGCATTAGTAAATAAACATTTCAAATGCACATGTGTCTTCTTTACTCCATGTTCTGGTTTGTAATGATAATATAACGAAAGAGTGTTCATGAGTCCCACGTACCCTGAGGTACTGTAAGTTCATGTTCTGGTTTGTCTAAACATTGGAAGTTTGATATGTCCAATGAGACGCTGTAGCTAGCTCGGTAAGGGGTGAGTTGGTTGCTAAGGTAAGTTTTGGGACACCCTAATTTGCCGAGGTTCCACTCCTCTGTGCACAGTTCTGTGTGAGTACAGAAACCCTGCAACATGGCGCCCAACGGTTTCGGTGGTCTTATATCATGGCACTCGAGTAGTTTATCGTTCATGCCTTAACCCCTTCACATCCGTTTCCGGAAAACGGGGTGTCGGTGAAACCTACCTATTTTTTGAAATAGGTCTTTATTCAAGCTTGATTCTTTCTTAAACGGTTTCTTTGAATTACTACCCAGTTGTGCTACAAAGTATTCTTTGTGTTTTCTTGTTTCCAGTGTTGTCATGGCGGCGGTGGCTATTGCGCAGCATAGTCGCGTAGCGGTTCGCAACCATCTTCAGACGTACCAGGTCCCAGTAGATGGGATGGCTGTGATTTTCGTGGTATGTGCAGATCCGGCGTTTCCTTACGAGTTGTTTTACTCTTGGGTTACGTTTCCGGCTGTGGACGCTAATTCTGGTTTGTTCCACTCCTACACCGCCTCGGATGTCCCGGCTGAGTATACGCCGTACAGGGCATTGGAAATACCTATTGATCATTGGCAGCATCGAGTTTGGTTTGATGGCGCCCTCCCCCACTCTTTGTCCGCAGCGAGGTTAGGTCCGCTCTCAATTCCAGGTACGAATTGGCCTGCGTTGGGTGGCTTTACCCCGCACCCGAATCACGGGGCTTGTACCCTAGCGGAAATTCGCAGGCTACATGTTGTTTCCATTTCCGTGATTCGTGCTTTAGTGCAATACATCGGTCGACATCTTCCTGGTGGTCCCCAGGGGGGTGCGGCCGCTCCCGTGGATCGAGGCGGAATGCGTCTCAATCCAGTGATGGTTAATTCGGTTTTTGGTGCGCGTCCAGTTGACAACGATGACTTCCCATTCTGGCTAGCAGAGAAGTTTGATCAACTTGAGGCGGTTTTTCCGAATTCTACTCCTGCTGATAAACATAGAATGTTAACGATTACTCTACCGAAGGATATAACTCCTGAACTTGTTGACTGTGAGAGCTGGGGAAAAACATTTGCGGCAGTTTATACAAGGTGCTTCGGCACCCCGTCTATGACTGCCCTGCCTGAAATCATTAGACGTGTTCAGAATGATCACGGTCCAGAGGCAGCGGTTGAATTGGGTATGCGCCTGTGTGGTTCTTTTGAGATTGTAAGTGATCTCATTCTCTCCAATGTTAAAGGAGATGCAGTTAACTTTCAGGTGTCGAATGCTTTGGCTGCTCTGCCCGATGCCGACAAACCCCGCCAGTTAGCAAAGATTGTGGTGGCCGCTTATAAGACAATTGGCCGCACAAGTAGAGGTCTGAAATATTTTCCAGTAAAGGAGAAAAAACAACCTCAGGGACAATCTGCAGTGACAGATGTCCAGCCCAAGTCCAAAAAACAAAATTGGCCTAAGAAACAGACACAGGGGAAGAAGAATACACACACTCAGGATTCTTTCCCTGCAGTACAAGCACCTGCGCCGACAGAAAAAGTTTATGATTTGCGCGATCGCGCGATGATTAAATCACCTGATCGATTTCAGGGTTCTGATCAACGCTCTCCTCGTTCCTTTCAGGAAACATCGGCCCCGAAGACCGGTGGAGGAGGAGGGGGTGGACGTGGACGTGGTGGCCAACAAGGACGTGGTCAGTCCCGCCAGACGGACGGCGCAGTGAAGCAGGAGGATTCTACGCCTAAGCGTCCGCAGTTTGCGAAAAAGAAAGTCGCGGCCTTAACAGCGCATAGATATGCCACAGATAGTGAGAACGCGGCTTCGGAATCTGACGTGGGCTCTGACCTTGCTGGACAGCGCGGCAGAGATTACCATAGTCAGAGAGGCGCTCCGTCCACTACTGAGGGTGACAGCGACTGAAGTGTTTGTTGTAATAGAAACAGCCGATACGAGATTAGCTCCCCCTGAAAGACTTTTTGAAATTGTCCTGTTAATTGAAGGTGACATACAGCGTACTGTCAGAGGGGTGTTTTGGGAGAACCTTTCGTCTACGTACGACATTTTGCTTTCCGAGGCTGACTGGCCCCCACCTTTTGTGCTCGCAGCGCCGCAAGGGGAGGAGGTAATCCTTCCCAGTTTCGCGCACACTGTCTCGACTGAGCATGCGCAGCATTTTGCAGAAGAGTGGGCTCGGGCTCTTGCACCGGCTCTCTACCGCAACCAATGTGGTTGGGACAAATTGTCCCCTTGCCACGAAATTCCTTTGCGGTCTGAGCCGCAGCCTCAGCCTCAATATCCCATACGGCGTGAAGCTAAAGCAGCCGTCGTAGAAATCCTTGAACAATTGGAATATCAGGGAGTTATTGAAACGTGTGTGTCACCAATGAATAATCCCCTTTTTACTGTGACCAAACCTGACGGATCATATCGTTTGGTATTGGATTACCGGCATTTGAACTCGCATTGCCGTAACTGTGCAGTACAGAATACTCACGGCTCTGCCCTAGTGGATAGTCTAGTGCGTAAGCGCTTCAAGACAACGCTTGACATTTCCAATGGTTTTTTTGCCCACAGACTGGATGACTTTAGCTCCCAGTGGACAAGTTTTACGTCCGCTGGGGTGCAAAAACGCTTCCGGCGACTCCCAATGGGCTACAAAAATAGTCCTGGAGTCTTCACCTCCAGAATAGTCACTCTGTTGGAGGGAATCGATCCAGATGCATGTTCTTATGTAGATGATATTTATCTCACAGACGACGAGATTTGGATGCATCTGTGTCGAGTGAATTCCATAATTTGTACCTTTGCTGATATGGGTTACAAATTTAATTTTGCAAAATCACACATTGCAGAACACACGGTGTTGTTCCTCGGCTATGAGCTGAACAATGAAGGTAGAGGTTTGGCTCCTCACTTCTTGGAGAAATGCGCACAATTGCGCGCTCCTACAACACTGAAAAAATTACAGTCTTTGCTGGGTTTTTTGAATTTCGGCAGAACTTACATTCCGGAATATGCCCAGCGTATCAAGCCGTTGTATGCTTTGATACAACCAACTTTCTCAAAATCATGCTGGCTGCCTGAGCATTCAGCCATTTTGCAATCCTTGCAGGCTGATCTGCTCGCTTCTAAATATTTACTGACTCGTGATAACCACACCAACCTAGTAATAAGAATAATTCCTGGGACGGTGGGTTTCACATACCTCACTTTTAATGAAGGTGACACAGTACCTATTGCTTACAAGTCGCACTTGTACACTTCGGCTGAGTTGCGGTTTCCCACAGTGGAAAAGGTTTTAACAGCTGTACAGATGGCAATTCTTAAGGAACGAGCACTGTCTCAGGGGAAACGCATGCTAGTGGTAACACCCTGTCCTCATTTGGAGGCAGTCACGAAAGCCAGTGTACCAAATTCAAAAGCTTTGCACCCTCGGTGGATTCAGTGGGCTGCGTCATTGTCATCCACGGATGTCATGTTTATTTTTGACGCCTCCTTACGGTCGCAAGAGTACTTGCAGTATGAATTCGTTCATCCTGCTCCTCTGGCTATGCGACCTTTGGAGGACTTCCATTGCATCATTTACACTGATGGGTCGGCGCAGGTTGCGCATGGCTCTAAACATGCCTACGTTTCCGCATGCGCCATTGTGGTCGGTGCTATGTTGAACGATGAGTTCATTTCCAGGGAGGTGCACACGATGCCCCTGGGCGATTGCACCGCACAATTGGCAGAGCTTCGTGCTCTATTACTAGCGTTAGAGTACGCGGATCCAAGTGTTACAACTCTGATTGTAAGTGATTCTTACTACTGTGTTCAGTCTTACAATGAAAACTTGTTCTTTTGGATTCAAAATGATTTTCATGATTCCAAGGGTAGCACAATTAAACATAAAATGATCTGGGTTCGAGTGGCAGAGCTTAAGGCTAAGTTGCCACTCGTTTTTGTTATTCATACTCTCGGTCATCAGCGCGTAGGAGTTCACGCTGTTGGCAACTCGCTTGCTGATGAAGCAGCGAAATCAGCAGTATCTACATACTTAGTTGCAGCAGTTACTAGGTCTAAAACCAAGATTGATAGCGACATCTTGGCAGCGATTGCTGCCTCTGAGAAGGGAAGTAAACATCCTGCGGGATTCCCTTCGAAGTATAAATACCACTTAAGTCCCGAAAAGGTTCCTTTTGTGACAATTCCTGATGTTGGGGAACGGCTGATTCCCAACTCGGATCGCAGAGCAGACTTGATTACAGCGGCTCATGAAGGTGTGGCGTCTGCGCATGCGGGCGTCTCGGCCACTGTGACTCAATTACAACTACGTTTCTGGTGGCGGGGACTGTACAAACAGACGCGTGATTATGTCCTTCTGTGTGACATATGCCAGCAGATTAAACCTTCCACTGCTACGCGTCCGCCACAGACTCAGTTGTACATTTCTAATAAACCGCTAGGCTGTGTTTATTTAGATCACTGCGGTCCTTTTTCATCTGATACTGCATATAAGTACATCTTAGTAGCAGTTGACTCATGCACACGCTTTGTGTGGGTATGGCCACATCGCAGCGCTGATTCACGGACTGTCATTAGAGATTTGCGTATCTTTATAGGGATTTTTGCCTGTGGTACCTTCCATTCGGATCAGGGTCCAGCTTTCGCCTCTAAGGCGTATAAGGATGCCATGACTTCGATGGGGGTCCAAGTCAAGTTTTCGTCACCCTACAGACCTGAGGGTAATAGTGTAGTTGAACGAATGAACCGTGATTTAAAGCAATCTTTGACAGCCCGAGTTATAGGCACTGGCAGAAACTGGCTGGCTCACCTCTATGGCGTGCAGCGTGCTCTTAATAATCTCCCTAGAAGGTCTCTGGGTGGGCGGACCCCATACGAGATGCTCTTTGGCATCAAGATGTACGTCCCTGACCTTGACGGTCTAGACTTGGTGGTTCGCGCCACTTGCTTTGACGCAGATGAACATTGCAATGTTTTACAGAATCTACAAAAGACCAGAGACAGTCTTGCAAAGGAACATTTGCCCTCCACGTCGGATGATGCGTTGCAGATCCCGGTAGCTGGCTGGTTACCTCAAGTTGGCGAACTGGTTCGAGAGAAGATCGATAACAAGAAAGAATTTGGTCCTTCCTATCGAGCTCCGGTTCCCGTCCTTGGTGTGAAGGGCACAAGAACAGTCATTTTACCACCACTTCCTGGTCGTAAGGAAAACCGGTTTATTTCAATTGACAATGTCAAGATACACAGAGTGGCCGATTCTTCTTAGCATGACACCGGCTGTTTCCTGTCCTTCAATTGTGAGAAATTCAGTTATGCCCACTGCTTCTAATATTGAACCTGAAGTGGCCATCGAATTACCTGCTGTTTCCAGTCCATTATTAAATAATTTACCCGGAACTAACGTTGATGAGTTGGACTATACATACCCCACTGATTTGTCCATGCCTGACCTGCAAGCTCGTTTAGCCACGGAATCCAGATTTTCATTTGACTCTGCTTCCCTTGCCTCGAAAAAACCCTCTCAAATTGCAGTATATGCTAGCCTGTTTAAAAAACATTTTTTGATACCTCCTTGGACATACATTTGGCTGGTCCTTTTTTCGGTTTACCTTTTTATGTCAATTGGTTTTGTGTTTTATTTTTTTCGAATTATGAATGGACACTATGTCGAGGAGAGAACTTGCATTACTCGTTTAAATGGAACTTTGGCCCCACTTTCCTCTTCACATTCTACACACAGATTAAAAAGAGACTTGACTTTGGTTAACATCACAGCATGGCCTGTTCTGGATGGAATCGCGTGGGATGCAGTTCGTTTTCAGATTCATGGCCCAACGGAAGTCGTTAATGTTCCTAATGTACTAAGAGTGAATATGGGGGATGTGGTGAAACAAAACATTCGGTCTGATGATTGGGATGTTAATGCTGTGGAAAGTTTGTTTTCTGATTTGAAATATTATGCTGCTTTTGATGCTGAGGATTTATATTTAGAATCTGCTAATTATGGTGAATTGTTCTGTTACCAACATTATGGCAATCACTTCTTACACAAAACATCTTCCCGAAGGGATGCTGTTAATTTTACTCAGTGGGAACATTGCCCGGCACCTACACAAGGGAGTTCAGAAACGTTTCTTAAAAAGTATACTTATTTCACTGACTTTAATCAGTCCAATCCCGAGTCCTTTTATTTTAAATTTCACAAACAGCCACTGTCCAAGGTTAGACTTACCGATACAAAATTGTTGTATTCGAAGGCCTTCCTAGATCAATTAGTTACTGGGGGCTATGAGTTATGGAAGGAAACAATAGACCTTAAATCGGTTTGGGGTTCAAGGTCCTGGCAGGTACGAGGCACTGAGGCTTTGCACCGTGCATGTCTCATCCCGAATCATATGTTGTTTTTAAATGAAACCATTTCCCAGACCACATGCTTTGGATTGGCTACATCTAAAAGGTTAAACACCCCGTCTTTCCCGGAGTTGGAGGAATATGAGGATTGGAGTAATTTTACTCAATTGTCCATTAAAGATATACAGGCTCTGCTTCTTAATTGCTCCTTTAACATTTCCAGTATGAATCCTAAGGGTTGGCTGCTTTGGCACCGTAGTGCTGATTCTTGCCAAAAAAGATTTTTAAATATAACTGACGGTTTTAAGACTGTTAGATCTGATCCCCGGTTTGATTTGAGTCATACTGTCACCTCTTACTCTGTGGGCAAGTTGTGTCAAGCTTGGCTGAAACATTCAACTTTACCTGCGGTTAAGTATCACCTTTCCAAACTGAATGCAGACGTGGATTTGAATGATTTCATTAAAGGCCCAGCTAGTGGCAGGTCGAAAAGGTGGTTATATGGGGTTTACAATGAAATTTGGAAACTGTCACAGATTGAGGCTGCTTCACGCCTTAGGGCTATTGATCAGGCGAATCTTGAGAAAGTGCTTGCAGTTGTTGACAATAGCATTAACGTGCTTTCCTCTAGAATTTACACATTAGATAATATTGTGTCGTCTGTTGTTGATATTGTGCATGATGAAGTGTCAGTATTATACCATGGTCAAAATCAATTACGGTCAATCATGCAGTTTGCATGGACACTTCAGACTCTGAAAATGGGTAAAGTTCCCTGGGGATACATGAACGTTTCCTCTTTATTTGCACCGTTTAATTTGACAGACAAACAACGCTTGCTTTCAATGCGTGATGCTTCCTTTTCTATGCTACATATTGAAAGGTTGGAATCTTTACCTTTTTCTGTGGCAGAAGCCACTGCTGCTACGTGGCTTATCCACGGTTTAATAACACTGCCTTTTGCTTTATATAAGTTTTCAAATTGTATGAAATATGTGCCAATAGGTCGTTTTGAACCCTTAGGTAGCGGTTTTCTTCATGAGGTCTGGTCACTCCCATACACATACAGATGTTTCAAGGATGAACAGGAAGTTTATCTAACAGGGGATGAGTGTACTGAGACGCCAGATCATTCTTTAATGTGCAGACACATACAGTTACACGGTTCATGTAACAAGGACCGACCGAATATGGCTTGCGTTTTACAGGGCACGCCAGTTCCTGCTATCATCCCCACGTTTAAATTGTTAGAGAATGGTAGTTATTTAATGCTCAATAATGAAAACTGTTGTGGGTTAATTAAAGGTATAGCTTTCATAGTAACAGTAAGTGAGCGAGTTATTTGCTGCAGAAATGTTCTTTATCCTCCCACACGTGAACATAGGGAGTCTTCCATTTGGCCACAGATACCGACCTTGGGAGCAGAATTCAGCGGCATGGCTAGAATAAGAGCTCTATTGTCCCAGAAAGAGGTGGCCTTGAGCTCGGCCCGTGAAACTTTCGTGCTTCACATTGCTAACACCCGTACGGAGGTTCAGGCTCTTTTAAATACTGATTTGCCTTTGCATTTCGGAGCCATGGTTCGTTCTATCTTTAACGCATCCTCCACAACAGGCCTAGCACATTTTTTTAAAGTTGTTAGCAGTGGTCTCGTGACTTCCTTTGAGAAGATTTTTGGAGTCATCCCTGCCTTCTTCCATTCTATTTTTTCATCCTTGTTTGGAGGATTCCCGTTTTTCCTTGCATTAGCGGCTGGCGCTTTGGTGGTTTTCTGCCTTTTTAAATATGGATGCCCTTCCTGTGCAAGACCACGCGCAAGTGCTACTGACGCGGTTTCGCAACCGCATGCTTGATTATTATGGCACACTGCCGTTGGCGACTCTAAGCACGGCGTTTGGATTATCTTTTCGGTTCTCCTATTTTACCTGTGTCCAGCCTGTATTTCGCTGCCTGACCTGTGATTTCCTTTGGGCCATTGATTTGTGTCTCTGCGGACCGATTTCTTCTGACGTCGATTTTGATCAACTGATGAGTCCTATCATTGCTCACGAGTTGGTTTGTTCTGACGAAAGGATTATGGCCTTGGCGGTGGCACATGGACTAATGGGTCCCTGGGATGTGTTGTCGGCAGCGCAAAATTTCTTGGAACGAAGTTTTCTTGAAAACCCACCGAGCTGTCCTCTGATGGTTATAGAGGATCCGGTGCTGGGAGATCACGTATGTTCCTTTCATCTTTTAAATTGGATGGCTGAACTGTTTTCGGATGAGGACAGTGACTTCCTCCTGGAGGCTGTTGCAGCTTACTTTTCATATACAGTCTTATCATAAACACTGCCTCAAATTGACATGCTGATTGATAGCATTTCCTTGATTTTATTGACTTTTGGTCAAGACATTTTATTTTTGCTTGCCTATTGGCTTGAGCCACATTATACTTGTGGGCTATTTTTTAGCATTAGTTTTTATAATTGAATTTTTATTCATGCTCGTTTATTGTTGGATTCTGCTCTCATGTGATGGCACTTCTGTTATCTTATTTAGTCCGTTCTCGGATCATGGGGGGGGGGGTTGTATAGCTCCTATATATCCTTATATCGTGTTAAGTTAGCATAGGTACATTTAAGATTTAAACGCCATTTTTCCTTTCTTGCAACTTCTGCACACGACCCTTAATTGTTGACTTAGCTTTCAACCTAGTGGTTTGCCGTGGTGTATGTGAGAATAATATGTTATTGCTCTGATATCAGTTTTGTTTAATAAACCATGTCTGCACGGAGAGTGCTGAAGTTTCAGGAGCAACACGATAAGTAATTGTTATGAGGTCTGATCTCCACGCCTTCATAGTCATAACACAAGTGCAGCCTTTGCCAACTTGGGCTTGAGGCGGGATTGATATTGCTTTGCACGAGAATTTGTTAACACACTTGATGCGGTGCACATGCAGAGAGAGCTGGTGTATGCTGATGTGATTCCTTCATGCTAGGACACTAAGGTATGGGCCCGCCCTAAAACAACCCAAAGAGACCTTCTTAGCTAATAATATATTATATGTGTTAGGGAAGGTGAGATATAAGTGTTGTTAACTCTTATTCATTACAGCATGTTAACATGCTGTCACCATTCGCTTTTTATGTCTTAGTAACTATGCTGATAATTTTGCTACTGATAATAAGTATACTTGTATTATCTAAGATACTGCGCCTGAGAAGACGGCATTAGTAAATAAACATTTCAAATGCACATGTGTCTTCTTTACTCCATGTTCTGGTTTGTAATGATAATATAACGAAAGAGTGTTCATGAGTCCCACGTACCCTGAGGTACTGTAAGTTCATGTTCTGGTTTGTCTAAACATTGGAAGTTTGATATGTCCAATGAGACACTGTAGCTAGCTCGGTAAGGGGTGAGTTGGTTGCTAAGGTAAGTTTTGGGACACCCTAATTTGCCGAGGTTCCACTCCTCTGTGCACAGTTCTGTGTGAGTACAGAAACCCTGCAACAATATATATATATATATATATATATATATATATATATATATATATATATATATATATATATATATATATATATATATATATATATATATATATATATATAACGCTCCAAATCCTCCCAGACTCGTGGAAAAATATCACAGCACTCGAAGGTGGAGGGTTTCAACACGCTAGATTTTATTTAGCAAGGGGGTGCAGAAAGACGCGTTTTGGCGTTCTGCCTTCGTCAGTGTGTGATGCACTGTGTTTACTCCCGGCATGTTTTTAAACATTCAACGTCACTCCCACATTCACATAAGCATGGACATAGAAAGGGGATTCACACCATGCATTAAATGGCGGCGGCCATCTTACAGTGTCTGTTGTAAATAACATTGATCCACAAGAAACAAAAGTTGATGTGTGAGTTAAAGCCCACAGATGGGCAACAGCCATATTATATGCATGATATATATCATATAATCGTCCCAAATTGGACACAAAAAACATCCAGCCGTGGATCGGCTAATGTCCCCTTATAAATTGAGTAGTCACATGCATTAGATCCAAATATGAGACTTCTAATTCTACAACATTGCAATAGAAGTTACTCATAGCTTGAGTGTGGGGTTTCTATAGTAAGATGCCTCGCGCATCGCAGCAGACAACGCATGAAATCAAATCAAAGGTACAATAAAGTTGCAAATATAAATAACAAGAGTCCCTTTCAGAGAATACATGTACTGATCCAAAGAGGTATTCCACAACTTCAGAACTCTAACCATATTATAAAGTCATATTGAAGAATTCTGGAGTAGATCAAACACTATAGATCATGTGGCATAAAGAGGTCTCTTGTACATATATATCATCATATGACTTAAATTAGATCATTTTAAAGAGCTTGTGCATATATTTCTTACAGACAATTCATGGAGAATGACACTCAAGTAGTTCTAATTACAGTTATTTCAGTGAGCTATCGTCATGCAACCATGTGTGCCTAATGTTGTTGTCAAATCTTATAGATCTATTTCCCCAGATGGAAGGCCATCTCCTCCCCACTATTCAGACCTTTAGGGTGTTTGGTTGTGAGGTCTATGATATAACGGGATTCAAGTCTCCTCAATCTATGTAGGCGGTCACCACCACGTATATTAGGGGGTACAACATCTAGGCCAAAGTATTGGAGCTTGCTCCGATCTCGATTGTGGGCCTCCGCAAAGTGGCGAGCCACTGGATAAGCCTGATCCACCTTGTCGATGGCTCTCATATGTTCGAGTATTTTGAGCTTGATCTCCTTAATAGTGCTCCCAATGTAGCGCAGGCCACACGGACACTGAAGGCAATATACAGCATATTGTGTGCTGCAGGTGATAAATTTGGTGATATATATTTTCTTGCCAGTCTCAGTTATAGTATAAGAGAGGACTCTTTTACTTCCTGCGCACACTTTGCAGCGGCCGCAGGGGTAAAAGCCTCTATATATATATATATATATATATATATATATATATATATATATATATAAATAAGTATATATATATATATATATATATATATATATATACACATCCTTCTGCGACTGAGTAATAGGCAATTGCGGGGCAGGGAATGTGGGATATCAACACCAAAGCCCAGAACGAGTGTTACAGCCCCCACCTGGCAAACGTTACAGACCGGATTTTCGAAGAAAAAATGAACACTGCAGAGTCACCGATCAGCATGACTGCACGGCATGCTGGGAGATGCAGTCCAATGAGGAGGCATGTGTGACTCCGTTCAACGTTTTGCCGGATACCAACACTACTTTAGTGAATTGGACAGTATAAAAGGACTACTGTGGGACTGAGAACAACAGAGGCACAAATGAATACTATATGGGCATTGAAAAAGGATCAAACCGAAACGCGTCTGCCCGAATTCTTAATAAATGGTGTTGTACAAAAACCCTGACGTGCCGCCTCAAATCTGCCTTAAAAGAAAGATTGCCTTGGAATAAATAGCGTGCACCTACCGGCACGCGAGGATGGCACTCCCTCAACTGTTAGGGAAGTCGTTGGTTTGCACGGAGACTTCCCGACTGCCTACGCACAACAGAGACAGTGTGGAGCAGCTGCCAAATGGCGGTTCATACCGTGATGAAGGGATGCCGTTACTTTACCAGCATCTCCACTCCCACTGCCGATGGAACTGTGGGGCAGGGAATGTGGGATATCAACACCAAAGCCCAGAACGAGTGTTACAGCCCCCACCTGGCAAACGTTACAGACCGGATTTTTGAAGAAAAAATGAACACTGCCGAGAAACAGAGTCACCGATCAGCATGACGACTGCACGGCATGCTGGGAGAAGCAGTCCCCATGAGGAGGCGTGTGTGACTCCGTTCAACGTTTTGCCGGATACCAACACTACTTTAGTGAATTGGACAGTATAAAAGGACTACTGTGGGACTGAGAACAACAGAGGCACAAATGTATACTATATGGGCATTGAAAAAGGATCACTCCGAAAAGCGTCTGCCCGAATTCTTAATAAATGGTGTTGTACAAAAGCCCAGACGTGCCGCCTCAAATCTGCCTTAACAAAGAAAGATTGCCTTGGAATAAACATATATATATATATATATATATATATATATATATATATATATATATATATATATATATATATATATATATATATATATATATATATATATATTTATATATCGCCACACGCTCCCAAACGATAATGTCCAGAAAGAACGGCCAGCACACCGGTATCGTGATATAGTCTATATTTATTTCCAAACCCCCCAGCACCCCCGACAGACGCGTTTCGCTCAAGGCTTCGTCAGTGTCGTCAGTGTACAAACAGTTCACCATTTTTAAACAGTCCGCCCTCTCTAGTTCATAGACATAGAAAATGGTACAACATAATTTCGTGGCGGCCATCTTGTAGTGTGTAAATACAAGGTTTCTACTACTCTCCTGAAATGGCGAAAAATAAAGTGCTATGTGCAATTATTAAAACCAAGTTTGACATTTGACAAAATATTTTCATGACTGACACATATATTTGTATTGTTTAGCTTTGTGATCCTAGCATTACTATTTACAAATTTTTTAGGCATTCAAGATGTTATATAGGGGTGTATCCCCAATTATTTACAAGCCATTCCTGTGTCCAAATCAAGTATATATACAAGTTATTTTATTCCTCAACCCATTACCAACTGTGTGTATATCTACATTGTGTATATACTTGTCATAGAGCCAATATTGAACTGGGCAGGTTACTTGTGATTATGCCCCATATGGGCTAGTGATTCACCACACCTGGCAGACACAATATGCTAGTATCACTATTTATCTGTTATATCTCTCATCAAAATGGTATTTCAGGGAGAATGTGCGTTTTAACAAGGCTGCAGTGTATTGTAGTTTACATTTGGTCAAGGAGTCTTGTCTCAATATACTGAGATACTTGTTCTTATTGCGGATCGAGAGATTCTCATAGGTGTACCCACATTTCTGCGTCATTGTTAAGACATCATGGTGTCATAGTTTTAAGGTCTAGAATGTACCTTGATTCCAGTATTCGGAGGGCTTTTTCTCTATTTCCCCCTCGTTCTGTTCTCGGGATCTGATCTATGCAGTAGTAAGAGAGTAAATCTCTATTACTTTGATGTTGTTCTGCAAAATGACGGGCCATCGGATAGGTTTTATCATTGTTCGCGATGGCCCTCATATGCTCTAAGATCCTCATTTTCGCAGGTTTTATGGTACTACCCACGTATCTTTTACGACATGGGCAGACCAGACAGTAGACTGTGTATTCTGAATTGCAGTTCAGATGTTTTGAAATCTTTCTGTCAGCTCTGTCCTCACCCGATCTGCATGGATATTCCTTGATCTTTTTACTGAATTTGCACGCCTTGCAGCGTAGGCAAGGAAAAAAGCCAACTACCTTGTTGGATGTCTGATTAGCTGTCTCAGGGGAGTAGTGGCTGTGAACTAGGTGGTCCGAAAGAGACTGGCATCTCCTATATGTTACCATGGGTCTATCTGGTAAGAACTTTTTCAAGATGTTATCAGTCTGTAATATGTGCCAGTTTTTCTTGAAGGTCTGGACCAGTTCTCCAGATTTGCTGTTAAACGTAGTTATCATTCTGACCTGCTCATTATCTTTCCTTGACTCCTTAACCAACAGAAGGTCCCTCCTGTCTACATTTTCTGCCTTTGCATTGGCTTGCTCTAGGATGTTTCGGGAGTATCCCCTCGCTTGAAATCTCTCGCTGGCTTCCTCCCGAGCTTTTTTGAAATCATCTGTTCCAGAGCAATTTCTTTTGAGTCTAAGGTACTCACCATACGGTACATTCCTTACCAGACTCTTAGGGTGGTGGCTGGCCGCATGCAAAATGGCATTGCCGGCCGTTGGCTTTCTATAAAGTCTAGTGTGGAGATGGTCATTTTCCACAAACACCTCTAGGTCAAGGTAACATACACTTTGATCACTTATAGTGCAGGTGAACTGTAAATTCAGCTCATTATTGTTTAGAGATGACACATACTCCTCAGCCGAGGCCCTGTCTCCTCTCCAAACAATAAACAGGTCATCGATGTATCTGGTCCACATCAATATATTTTCACACCATCTTTCATTGTTGCCTCCCCATGCCTCGTGCTTATATTTATATATATATACATCCTTCTGCGACTGAGTAGTAGGCAATTCTTCCTTGCCACAACCACAGCATGTACGGACACGGACCAACAGGTAAGTGCAGAAATTGTTATTTGCTGTATGCCGCCATAAAGTTTTGGCTCGTCCGAGCCTTGTTCACATGGCATTTATATATATATATATGCTATATATATATACTAGCTTACCCTTCGCGCATTGCTGCGATCTTATAAGAAAGGAATGTTTCTGCTGCTCAGAAAGAGAAGTATCTCTCCGACATCCTTGTTATTGATTTCTGATACTTGTATATATGTAAATAGGATGTCATTTAGTATTAACAGTTTTTATATATGTAAATAGGATGTTATTTAGTTTCCTATGTTTTCTGGGATTGGCCTATATCTTCTGAATACCTCAGAATGGCCTTTTAAGGTTAAAGTTTATTTATTTTTTTCTTGTTTGTGTACGCATTCTAATGATACTTGTATCTCGCACTCGAAATTGGCCCCTGTGTCTTTCACCCTAGACTACTCCCCCTCCAGTTCTATCTCAAACCGGATTAGGCCTCATCGCATTTGGTATACTTTTGAACGTGAGCGCGAGAGCACAGCGCTTACACGCTCATACCTTGCACCCCCATCGCCATTAAGATTCATTCCCGATCCCGCACCGTCACATTTGGTATACTTTTGAACGTGAGCGCGAGAGCACAGCGCTTACACGCTCATACCAACTACTTCCCCTCTGGTTCTATGTCGAACCGGATTAGGCCTCATCGCAGTTGGTATACTTTTGAACGCGAGCATGAGAGCACAGCGCTTACACGCTCATACCTTGGGCCCCCATCACGACTCGGGTTCATTCCTGATCCCGCACCATCTCGCCAACACTCGGTATTGGCACAACGAAGACTGATTCGACATGTTTGTGCAGCTTCTCCGGCCCCCTCAATGCGCGTAGCTGCGCTCGGGGAGGGCCGGGTTACATTAGAGGAATTCACCTTCGGAGGGCTGTGTTACATTAGAGGAATTCACCTTCTGAGCGATTCTCGATGGTCATTTGTTTGAGAAGAACAGTCTTGATAATTTTGTATTCAAACAGCTTCTAATCTTGCTTTATTAAAAAAGATTTTATGCCAGAAACCTTCGCAGGAATGTACTCAACAACTTCCCAAAGTTTCATGGTGATCGGATGAATGGTGTAGTAATGCATAAAGGACAAACAGACAGACAGACAGACATACATTCGTATATATATTAGGACTTTATTTGTATAGAAAATCTTGAGTGAGCTCTTTGAGACAACTGGGTTCAGTTGTCATAAGTATAATATGAATTTATTCAGCAAAGTTTACTGCACTTGGAGTAATGATAATAGATCAATTTTGCACAATAAGCTTAGTTGCACATAGGCGTCTGCATTTAGGCAGATTATTTGCACAATGGCTCTTAACTAAGTATTGAATAACATGGGAGCTGGTAAAGAGAGAGTATTTAGATTAACATTGTGGCATAGATTTGAACCTAGGAGCAGCATTCATGCTGCAATAACATGATAATAGATCAATAACATATGTTTTATTCTCTATTTTTGTACTATATGTAGATATATTGCAAATAATGGATGATGATATTGTATATATATGTATATATTTATATTTTTGTACAATTATGTTAGGTGTAAATAATGAATGATTTATTGTATAATATATGAAATTATTTGAATTGTATATAATGAAAGAATACATGCCACATTAATTTATTCTTGCGAATTTGCACAAATCCAGTCCATGTTTACCGCATATGCATTCATGCAGTTATATTGTGTGCGAATAACCAGTGCATTTTGAATACAAATCTTATTTATCCATATGTGCTGGCCTCATAGAAATGAAAGAGCCACTCGACTTGTATGCATAAAGTATATCTTCACTTTTTATTAACCACGTGGTGTGCTTTGCAAAGAGTGAGAAAAAATTAGTACTTAAAGGTCTCTTTAAACAATGTACCGTTATGTGATCAAGGGTAGTCCATACCCGAAACGCGTCATGCCAGAGGGAGAATCAAGGTGATAATAAACTGACCTGTTGTACTGGATGAGCTGTGTGGCGGTCTTTGTGTCCTGCATGGCGTGCCTGGGGAAGCAGGAAGGAGTGAAATATATATATATATATATATATATATATATATATATATATATATATATATATATATATATATATATACATATATATATATACATTACCTACTGGCGGTCGCCAGTAGGTATATATAGTTAGGATTTTTTCTCTATGGGATTTTTGAAAATTCTATGTCTAATAACTTTGGCGTTTGTGGACGGAATTGGCTGAAATTTTCAGGAAAATGGCACATTTTGTTTCTGAGCAGCCCCTGAAAATTGGGGGGGGGTTCGTCCAGGGAGGGTCGAGGAAAAAAAGGGGGTCCCAAAACGTGTTTTTAACATTGAGTTTTCCATAGGGCGGTTGGCCTCACTTTTAGCCCGAACGGCTGAATGGATTTGCACGAAACTTGGCAAAATTGTAGGGACTGGTAGCCCGATGTGCCTTTTGTAGGTCTCAATATATGTGCTTCAGTGGATTTTGAGAAATTAACGTTTAAAAAAAGATATATATCTGTAACAGCGAACCGGGCAGCGCTCCGGTTCGCGGACTTTTCGCGCAACGGAGCTTTGTGAAGCGAAGCTGATTGGTTCTCCGGCGTCTGTCAACATTCCAAACAGTCCGTAGCGGCCGCCATCTTGTCTCTCGGTAGGATCGAGAGACAAGAGGAGGCCAAAGCGAAGGGGCAAATGACCATAAGGGGGCATAGTAGATCCTCGCTGACCCCCTAGGTTTGATGTGGAGGTTTTAAAAGGGCCCCGCGGGGCAAAAAAAAAAATAATAATAATAATCGAACGGCTGAATGGATTTGCACGAAACTTGGCAAAATATTAGGGACTGGTAGCCCGATGTGCCTTTGCTAGGTCTCAATATATGTGCTCCAGTGGATTTTGAGAAATTAACGTTCAAAAAAAGATATATATCTGTAACAGCGCTCCGCTTCGCGTACTTTTCGCGTTACGGAGCTTTGCGAAGCTGATTGGTTCTCCGGCGTCTGTCAACATTCCAAACAGTCCGTAGCGGCCGCCATCTTGTCTCTCAGTAGGATCGAGAGACAAGAGGAGGCCAAAGCGAAGGGGCAAATGACCATAAGGGGGCGTAGTAGATCCTTCCTGACCTCTTAGGTTTGATGTACCATTTTGCCAAGTTTGGTGTAATTCCGTTCAGCCATTCAGGCTGTAGACGTATGTAAATGTCCTATGGAAAATTGCATGGGGAAAACACATTTGAAAGTGTTGAAATTTAGAACCAATTAAAATGTTACTTTGGTTTTGTATTTGTGTGTGATGAAAGTTAATTGGTTATGTATATATGTCAAATGAGAGGAAACCACCATTTTGTGATACTACTGTCTGAGGTACATTTGTGAGGAATTTTTGGTGGTGAATTTCTGGTGTTTGATTTACACAGTACTAACACTTCTCCTACTTTTAAAAAGGTGAGTTGTTAATTTGTAAGGGGAACTATGTTGTACACTTGAAGATAATTTGAAAAATGTTTTCTGTTATTTATTTGCAGTCCTTCTGTTATACTAAATACTTGATAAAGTTAGTTTTATATTATGTATTACTAAAAACGATAAATGAAAGTGATTATTTTTTTCTGCAATTTACAGCAAGCAATTTCAAAATAAAATGGCTCACAATGAAGAGACCGTGGCAATTTCTTTTGAATTGTCCACTACATTGATTGAAATTGAGAGCACCAATAATGAAATATTGTCACAAGGAGGAGATGACGTGTATGATTTCATTAGATTGATTGAAATTGACAGCACCAATAATGAAATATTGTCACAAGGAGGAGATGACTTGAATGATTCCACTACATTGATTGAAATTGAGAGCACCAATAATGAAATATTGTCACGAGGAGATGACTTGAATGATTCCACTACATTGATTGAAATTGACAGCACCAATAATGAAATATTGTCACAAGGAGGAGATGACTTGAATGATTCCACTACATTGATTGAAATTGACAGCACCAATAATGAAATATTGTCACAAGGAGGAGATGACTTGAATGATTTTTTTGATCAATCTGTTGATGGCGAATTTATCGAATGTTTGGAGACCATAGAGTTACAAGAATCATCATTGCAGACTTTTCATGAGGAAATTGCTGATGAGGACATGTTACTAGTTCTTTCAAATTTAGAAAATTCTGAAGAATAAATTTATATTTAGAAATCAAAAATTGTTTGAGACATTATTCATTTTTATTTTTAATTTATGATGTTGTAGCGAAGTGATTGTAGTATAAAATGAGACTTATAGTATAGAGTGCAACACTTTTATGTTACATGGTAAGTTTACTCATATTTACTTCCCTTCTGCCACTATATTATCTCCAATGTGTATTTGACATCTCTTCTTCATCTCCGGCCTCCTTTCTCTCACTGTGTGTCTCCGATGCATCTTATCGCTGCTATTTTGTGTAATTACAGAAGAGAGTAAAATAAAATAGTTCGGAACGTGAAAAGGGGGCAAAGTAGAGTACCCCTCACCCCCTAGGCCTTTTCAGGCGGTCCCAAAAGGATCAGTTTCTGCTTTCCTGAGAGATTATGGTATGAGTTCCATATACCACAATAATTTGCATTACAACATGCAAGATATCTATCTCCAAAAAGTAACACCTGCCCTGAGCAGTTCTTAGCCATGTTATCCAATGGGAGGTGGATAACATGGCTAAGAGCATTAGCTCGGTAATGCATGAATATCGCTGACTTTTTAGCGATATTCATGCATTGCGGCCGTTTATTATCGCATTTGCGATAAACCTTGATAATAGCAAGGTTTATCTTCGATAATTTCTGACGATGCTTAGCGGTAAAAAAATTGTTGGTAAGCATCGTTAGCGATAAATATCGCTTAACTTTGGTAATATGCACCAACGTCTGTTAACGTTCGATTCGAAGGAAATGAGGAAGTGTTGAAAAACATTGTTTGCGCCATCTTGCCTTTTTTGAAATGCCACACTTTTGTCGTGCACGGCAGCCATTTTAGATGCCTTGACCAGACCCACTCTCTGCACGCTGTCGATTCGTAGCATGGCTCCCCACCCTCGCAAGCATCTTCCCCAGGCACTGGTCACCCCCGCTCTCTGTCTTATGCATGGGCAATAAACCTCCCCCCATCTGCGCTGCTCTTCCCTGAGAATCACACTCTGTGCCCGCCCGACACCTCCCTTTCGCCCTATTCACTACCGCACCCTCTGACACTCCTCTTCCTCTGTGTCCGATTGTCCAGGCTATCAGCTAGCCCTGCAGATGTAGTTTATGGCTCCAGCTGTAAAGAATCACCCCTCTTCAAAGGAGTTATAGTAGATCAAGGCCCACACCCGATGAGATCCGTCACACCACACGTTTTCCTACTATCTGAAAACCATCCTGTATTGTGATTGGGGAGGGGACCGAGCCTGAAGCGGAAGATTCCAGGAATGACTCTTTGTACATCAAAGTTTTTACAATTATGTGTCACATTAAAAATATATAGCACTCCAACAAAGTAGTAGGAATATAAAACTTTAATAACATATAAATATATACAACAAAACAAAAACAGTAAAAACATTTAAACAACGAAGAGACCGTGGCAATTTCTTTTGAATTCCTGATGAGGACATGTTACTAGTTCTTTCAAATTATGAAAATTCAGAAGATGTTGCCTGGGGGTGGGTCGTCAGTTGCAGTCTGTTGTGCGAATAGTTCCAAGGCAGCAGAACGCGCTGAAATCTAGATGGCACGAAAGTGATGTCTAGTAAGTTGCCGCCCAGCAAATAACGGCGTGGGGCGCCGCGGGGGTGAGTGAGTCCAGTAGGCACCACAGCTATTCTTACCGGCATTGCAGAATTACTGCTGGGGACAATGCCTGTGCTGTAGCAGGGTCACAGCAGAAACAAAAAGGATTCTGTTGAAGATGTTGTTGGTTTTCAATTTGAAAACAGTTCTGGTGTCAACTGCTATGCTAATGTAGTGGTTAATGTTTTGTTTTCTCTAGAAAATGTAAAAGAGGGGGAGGCAGTCCAAAGTTCGGTTAAAAGGGCAAAGGAAAGGATCGGTGGTTTGAACTATCAGTCAAAAAGGGGAGGGGGTGCAACAATTTTTCCTACCGGGTCACACTGTGCTTTCACCGGAACTGAGGTCTGCAGGATTCTAGTAATTCAAAGTGAGGCTGGCGCCAGCATGGGAACGCCGACGTCCCGCGGATACAGTTTTGTCACTCCACGGGCGATCATGGCAGTCATTCCCCATCGGGGGTCGGAGACTCCCGCGGCTCCTCTAGAATCTTCAAGGTCGTGGAGGACTACGGTGGTGGAGTCAACCAGTGACCGGGCCATTTCTTTATGCTGGGCCCGCTCTTGCCAGGTCGACCGCCATTTTGAGAGTTCGGTAGCTACTGGCGATCGCGGGGTCAAATGAGCGGACGGGCTCCACCCTGCCGGGCGAGACGTTGCAGCATGGCCACAGTGGAAGAACCCTTTTCCGGGCGCCTGGAGCGCTGAGGGTGCAGCTGGGAAGCCTCCACCTGGGGAGGCGGGAGAGGCCTGTTCGCACCGTCTCTCCCTCCCAGTGCACCCCACGGCGTCTCGCTTGAGATTTGTTATGGCCGGACCAGGCGATGAGGACGAGGGGGGGGGGTCGGAGGCATGTGCAAGACATCCCCTCCAGTGTTGTCAAAGCCATTTTTGAAGAAAGAAAAAGTGTCCCGTCCGTCTTCGGGCCGGGCTTCCGTTGGATGTCGGCCGGACGCCCCTGGCTCTGGCCCCATGAACGGGTTCCTTGGTTTATCGGCTGCAGCCGGATCCCGTCGGCCTCGGCCCCCCGACCGTTGGTGGCCGGACCGGAAGAGCATGTGGCGGGACTACCTGAAACTCTCAAGGGCCACCGCGGCCGGACTGGGAGAGAGAGGGGAGGGTCGAGGAGATATTCCCCCCCCTGCAACTCTTCAGCGTTGTAAAGGCAATCCCCTGGCCGGGTCCCGCTGGCCTCGGCCTCTCCTCCGGCTACACCCTACGTTAGGATCTCCTGGCCGAGGCGTGGCAGCAGGACCCGCCTTATATGGGCTGCTCCCGGCTGGGCGTAGCCGCAACCCTGCCCCACCTTGGAAGTTTCCAGAGTGGGGGCGGATGTTCTACTGACTTGCATTTTCCCTAGTCTATCGATTTTTTTGGCGTGGCAGGCGGTGGGACAGCGAGGGGTGATTTGGTTTCTCTTACTGTTTTTCTGGTCTCTCACCACTGGCATATTTTAACGTTTTCTTGTTTCTAGGACATTAATAGGTTTTATCATTACGTTATGTTATCGTTTCTTTGTTCGTTGTTTAATAAAAGTTCATGTTCATCAGTGGCCTACTGATTTTCGTTTTCCTATTCTTTTCTTTCCAGGTTGTTTCATGCTAAAGTTTCTGTTAACAGGATACAGTGATCACTTCGTTATTATTGCATATGTCCTTTTCACTAGGGGTGCTCTCTGGTCGGGCCAGATGACGTATCTCTAGTAAATGGTCCTGGTGAAACAGGTGCATCACTCAGTGGGGAGTAGATAGGCATGACAGATTACAACGGGGGAGAAAGGTCCGCATTACGTACCCTTTCACTATTTGCAAAGATTTTCCTACGTATATTTGCAAACAGGGAATACCTCCAAAAAGAACCAATTCCCAAACAGTCAATGTTTGGGGAAACAATCAATCAATGAGGAACGAAATAGGCACGACGTGTTAAAGGTTTGCGTTACCTACCCTTCACTATCTGCAAAGGGAGAGAGAATATTCCTATTCTTCCTCGTTTGCAGGCAGAGAAGATTCTTAAGAGAACCAACTTCGAACAATTCAATGCTCGATTCAAACAATCAACAAGGGGTACTGTGAACACAAATGAACGCCGCTTATGTACATACACATTGGTATTATCAACAGGTTGTTCCTAATGTTTCTATTTTAGGGAGGTCAAAAAGAGATCCTATTAGTGGCCTACTGATTTTGCTCGATTCCTTTTGTTTTTTTACACTATTTTTCGCTATCTGCAAAGACTAAACAGAGTATTGCGACTCTGTGCTTGTTTGTAAATAGAGAATGAACCAAAGAGAACAATCAATCAAATGGAGAGAGAAGCAGGCACGACGGATTACAACGGGGGCAAAGGCCTGCGTTAACTACCCTTCACTATCTGCAAAGAGAGAGTACTCCTAATAGAAATGAGGGGTGGGGGGCAGCATTCAAAGCAGATCAGTGTGCATAAACACGAAAATGTTTTTACTTACCACGTACTTGACATTCGACAGCTTATGGTATTTGCTATTAAAAAACCATTGAAATTCACTGAAAAAACCATAGGTTATAGACCATATATAGTTAGGAATTAGCATTTAAAAAACCTTATTTTACTCACACAAAACCATTGAAATTCCATATATAGTTAGTTGCACTAACTATATATCGCGCACCCGCAATCCACTGCTGATCATGTCACATATTACATCATTCATGACATGGTCAGTGACATCACTGATGACATCACTGATGACATCTCAAATGACATCACTGATGACATCACTGATGACATCTCATTTGACATCATTCTTGTGCTAATACGATAAACCTCTTCAGACTCTAATATAACCTTAGATACACTCAGTGTATACAGACACTCACACACTGCCACTCATCCATGGAGTTACTCACACACCCAGTCAGTCATGCAAAGAAACAATCTCACCTCCATTTCTTCAACTATTCAGTTAAACACACCTTACTTATTGAAACATATACTAACACATATTTACTCTCTTATACAATCCCTGATACAAGTTCACAATGATCGATACAACCACTCACTCATTCAGTGGCTCTCATGCACAGTTATTTATATATGCCAACTCTCACATGTACTGTGTTTTACATATGTACTTACTATGACATGTAGCATTGAGATATCCATTCACTCATCAATACACTCATGCACACAGTCAACTGCCCATGTAGCTGTTTCCACATGCACTCTTGAACTCATACACCTAGTGAATAAACTGCTCACACATCTATGCATAGAGTCACACACCTTCCAGCCACCCCCACACAAACTCAATCTCCCATAGAAATACTTGGGCAACCAATTAATAACACATATAGCCTCTCGTATAGCTAATGATCAACACACACAGCAGTTTACATCACAACAGACATAATGATGCACAAATTAAGACAGTTTAGTCACTAACCCATGCATTCAGTGAGACACATTTAATCACTCACTCATACAGTCAGTCACGCACCTACTAAATCCTTCATCCAGACACTTATACATCCACTCATTCTTCAATATGTAAGACATATTTTAACTTTACAGAAACATACAGTCACTGGATGTTGTCATCAGTGATGTCATCAGTGATGTCATTTGAGATGTCATCAGTGATGTCATCAGTGATGTCACTGACCATGTCATGAATGATGTAATATGTGACATGATCAGCAGTGGATTGCGGGTGCGCGATATATAGTTAGTGCAACTAACTATATATGGAATTTCAATGGTTTTGTGTGAGTAAAATAAGGTTTTTTAAATGCTAATTCCTAACTATATATGGTCTATAACCTATGGTTTTTTCAGTGAATATATATATATATACATATACACATATATATATATATATATATATATATATATATATATATATATATATATATATATATATATATATATATTCACTGCAAAAACCATAGGTTAGAGACCATATATAGTTAGCTGGACATTTTATTGACATAAAACCAATGAAATTCCATATATAGTTAGTTGCACTAACTATATATCGCGCACCCACAATCCACTGCTGATGATGTCACATATTACATCATTCATGACATGGTCAGTGACATCACTGATGACATCACTGATGACATCACTGATGACAACATCCAGTGACTGTATGTTTCTGTAAAGTTAAAATGTGTCTTACATATTGAAGAATGAGTGGAAGTATAAGTGTCTGGACAAAGGATTTAGTAGGTGCATGACTGAATGTATGAGTGAGTGATTAAATGTGTCTCACTGAGTGCATGGGTTAGTGACTAAACTGTCTTAATTTGTGCATCATTATGTCTGTTGTTCTGTAAACTGCTGCATGTGTTGATCAGTAGCTATATGATTAACTATATGGGTTATTGATTGATTGCCCAAGTATTTGTATGGGAGACTGAGTGTGTGTGTGGCTAGCTGGGAGGTGTGTGACTCTGTGCAGATCAATCTGTACTTGTATCAATGATTGTATAAGAAGGTAAGTATGTGTTAGTATATGTTTGAAAATGTAAGGTGCTCTATGTTTAACTGTATAGACAAGAAAATGGAAGTCTCATTGATTCTTTACAGGACTGACTAGGTGTGTGAGTAACTCCATGGATGAGTGGCAGACTGTGAGTGTCTGTATAGGTGTATGAGTGCATATGATAGTGTTGTAAAGATGAGTGATTGTATGTATGAATGATTGTATGGGTGAATGAGTGAAGGTGTGTGTAGACATTGCAATCAGTGAGTGCGTATGTAGTAACTAGTATTGGTGTGTCAATGGTTTCAAAAATTATACTCTTTTTAACACTGGGTGAAACAGAGGTTATATTAAAATGTGAGGAGATACATTGTATTGTCACATGAATGATATCATCAGTGATGTGGTCATTGATGTCAAATGAGATGTCATCAGTGATGTCATCAGTGATGTCATTTGAGATGTCATCAGTGATGTCATCAGTGATGTCACTGACCATGTCATGAATGATGTAATATGTGACATCATCAGCAGTGGATTGCGGGTGCGCGATATATAGTTAGTGCAACTAACTATATATGGAATTTCATTGGTTTTATGTCAATAAAATGTCCAGCTAACTATATATGGTCTCTAACCTATGGTTTTTGCAGTGAATTTTCAAGGTTTTGTAAATGCTAATTCCTAACTATATATGGTCTATAACCTATGGTTTTTTCAGTGAATTTTCAAGGTTTTGTAAATGCTTATTCCTAACTATATATGGTCTATAACCTATGGTTTTTTCAGTGAATTTCAATGGTTTTTTAATAGCAAATATCATAAGCTGTCGAATGTCAAGTACGTGGTAAGTAAAAACATTTTCGTGTTTATGCACACTGATCTGCTTTGAATGCTGCCCCCCACCCCTCATTTCTATTAGGAGTACTCTCTCTTTGCAGATAGTGAAGGGTAGTTAACGCAGCCCTTTGCCCCCTTTGTAATCCGTCGTGCCTGCTTCTCTCTCCATTTGATTGATTGTTCTCTTTGGTTCATTCTCTATTTACAAACAAGCACAGAGTCGCGATACTCTGTTTAGTCTTTGCAGATAGCGAAAAATCGTGTAAAAAAACAAAAGGAATCGAACAAAATCAGTAGGCCACTAATGGGATCTCTTTTTGACCTCGCTAAAATAGAAACATTAGGAACAACCTGTTGAAAATAGCAATGCGTATGTACATAAGCGGCGTTCATTTGTGTTCACAGTACCCCTTGTTGATTGTTTCAATCGAGCATTGAATTGTTCGAAGTTGGTTCTCTTAAGGATCTTCTCTGCCTGCAAACGAGGAAGAATAGGAATATTCTCTCTCCCTTTGCAGATAGTGAAGGGTAGGTAACGCAAGCCTTTAACACGTCGTACCTATTTCATTCCTCATTGATTGATTGATTGTCCGAACATTGACTGTTTGGGAATTAGTTCTTTTTGGAGGTATTCCCTGTTTGCAAATAAACGTAGGAAAATCTTTGCAAGTAGTGAAAGGGTACGTAATGCGGACCTTTCTCCCCCGTTGTAATCTGTCATGCCTATCTACTCCCCACTGATTGATGCACCTGTTTCACCCGGACCATTTACTAGAGATACGTCATCTGGCCCGACCAGAGAGCACCCCTAGTGAAAAGGACATATGCAATAATAACGAAGTGATCACTGTATCCTGTTAACAGAAACTTTAGCATGAAACAACCTGGAAAGAAAAGAATAGGAAAACGAAAATCAGTAGGCCACTGATGAACATGAACTTTTATTAAACAACGAACAAAGAAACGATAACATAACGTAATGATAAAACCTATTAATGTCCTAGAAACAAGAAAACGTTAAAATATGCCAGTGGTGAGAGACCAGAAAAACAGTAAGAGAAACCAAATCACCCCTCGCTGTCCCACCGCCTGCCACGCCAAAAAAATCGATAGACTAGGGAAAATGCAAGTCAGTAGAACATCCGCCCCCACTCTGGAAACTTCCAAGGTGGGGCAGGGTTGCGGCTACGCCCAGCCGGGAGCAGCCCATATAAGGCAGGTCCTGCTGCCACGCCTCGGCCAGGAGATCCTAACGTAGGGTGTAGCCAGAGGAGAGGCCGAGGCCAGCGGGACCCGGCCAGGGGATTGCCTTTACAACGCTGAACAGTTGCAGGGGGGGGGAATGTCTCCTCGACCCTCCCCTCTCTCTCCCAGTCCGGCCGCGGTGGCCCTTGAGAGTTGCAGGTACTCCCGCCACATGCTCTTCCGGTCCGGCCACCAACGGTCGGGGGGCCGAGGACGACGGGATCCGGCTGCAGCCGATAAACCAAGAAACCCGTTCATGGGGCCAGAGCCAGGGGCGTCCGGCCGACATCTACCGGAAGCCCGGCCCGAAGACGGACGGGACACTTCTTCTTTCATGAATAATGGCTGCGACAACACTGGGGGGGGATGTCTTGCACATGCCTCCGACCCCCCCCCCCCTCGTCCTCATCGCCTGCTCCGGCCATAACAAATCTCAAGCGAGACGCCGTGGGGTGCACTGGGAGGGAGAGACGGTGCGAACAGGCCTCTCCCGCCTCCCCAGGTGGAGGCTTCCCAGCTGCACCCTCAGCGCTCCAGGCGCCCGGAAAAGGGTTCTTCCACTGTGGCCATGCTGCAACGTCTCGCCCGGCAGGGTGGAGCCCGTCCGCTCATTTGACCCCGCGATCGCCAGTAGCTACCGAACTCTCAAAATGGCGGTCGACCTGGCAAGAGCGGGCCCAGCATAAAGAAATGGCCCGGTCACTGCTTGACTCCACCACCGTAGTCCTCCACGACCTTGAAGATTCTAGAGGAGCCGCGGGAGTCTCCGACCCCCGATGGGGAATGACTGCCATGATCGCCCGTGGAGTGACGAAACTGTATCCGCGGGACGTCGGCGCTCCCATGCTGGCGCCAGCCTCACTTTGAATTACTAGAATCCTGCAGACCTCAGTTCCGGTGAAAGCACAGTGTGACCCGGTAGGAAAAATTGTTGCACCCCCTCCCCTTTTTCACTGATAGTTCAAACCACCGATCCTTTCCTTTGCCCTTTTAACGGAACTTTGGACTGCCTCCCCCTCTTTTACATTTTCTAGAGAAAACAAAACATTAACCACTACATTAGCATAGCAGTTGACACCAGAACTGTTTTCAAATTTAAAACCAACAACATCTTCAACAAAATCCTTTTTGTTTCTGCTGTGACCCTGCTACAGCACAGGCATTGTCCCCAGCAGTAATTCTGCGATGCCGGTAAGAATAGCTGTGGTGCCTACTGGACTCACTCACCCCCGCGGCGCCCCACGCCGTTATTTGCTGGGCGGCAACTTACTAGACATCACTTTTGTGCCATCTAGATTTCAGCGCGTTCTGCTGACTTGGAACTATTCGCACAACAGACCGCTACTGACAAGAATATTTCATTATTGGTGCTGTCAATTTCAATAAATCTATTGGATAATTAAAAAGAAATTGCCACGGTCTCTTCGTTGTTTAAATGTTTTTACTGTTTTTGTTTTGTTGTATATATTTATATGTTATTAAAGTTTTATATTCCTACTACTTTGTTGGAGTGCTACATATTTTTAATGTGACACATAATTGTAAAAACTTTGATGTACCAAGAGTCATTCCTGGAATCTTCCGCTTCAGGCTCGGTCCCCTCCCCAATCACAATACAGGATGGTTTTCAGATAGTAGGAACACGTGTGGTGTGACGGATCTCATCGGGTGTGGGCCTTGATCTACTATAACTCCTTTGAAGAGGGGTGATTCTTTACAGCTGGGGCCATAAACTACATCTGCAGGGCTAGCTGATAGCCTGGACAATCGGACACAGAGGAAGAGGAGTGTCAGAGGGTGCGGTAGTGAATAGGGCGAAAGGGAGGTGTCGGGCGGGCACAGAGTGTGATTCTCAGGGAAGAGCAGCGCAGATGGGGGGAGGTTTATTGCCCATGCATAAGACAGAGAGCGGGGGTGACCAGTGCCTGGGGAAGATGCTTGCGAGGGTGGGGAGCCATGCTACGAATCGACAGCGTGCAGAGAGTGGGTCTGGTCAAGACATCTAAAATGGCTGCCGTGCACCACAAAAGTGTGGCATTTCAAAAAAGGCAAGATGGCGCAAACAATGTTTTTCAACACTTCCTCATTTCCTTCGAATCGAACGTTAACAGACGTTGGGGCATATTACCAAAGTTAAGCGATATTTATCGCTAACGATGCTTACCAACAAATTTTTTACCGCTAAGCATCGTCAGAAATTATCGAAGATAAACCTTGCTATTATCAAGGTTTATCGCAAATGCGATAATAAACGGCCGCAATGCATCAATATCGCTAAAAACTCAGCGATATTCATGCATTACCGAGCTAATGCTCTTAGCCATGTTATCCACCTCCCATTGGATAACATGGCTAAGAACTGCTCAGGGCAGGTGTTACTTTTTGGAGATATTCGCGCTTAGCGCGAATATCTCCAAAAGTTGGTAATAGGAGATAGATATCTTGCATGTTGTAATGCAAGTTATTGTGGTATATGGAACTCATACCATAATCTCTCAGGAAAGCAGAAACTGATCCTTTTGGGACCGCCTAAAAAGGCCTAGGGGGTGAGGAGTACTCTACTTTGCCCCCTTTTCACGTTCCGAACTATTTTATTTTACTCTCTTCTGTAATTACACAAAATAGCAGCGATAAGATGCATCGGAGACACACAGGGGCATATTACCAACAACTAGCGAAAATTTTTGTCTCTAACTTGTTTAGAGACAAAAATTATCGCCGCACATCGGCGATTTTTATCGCAGATAAACCTTGCTATTAGCAAGGTTTATCGCAAATGCGATAAAAAACGGCCGCAATGCATGAATATCGCTGAAAAGTCAGCGATATTCATGCATTATCGAGCAAATGCTCTTAGCCATGTTATCCACCTCCCATTGGATAACATGGTGAAGAACTGCTCAGGGCAGGTGTTAGCTTTTGGAGATATTCGCGCTTAGCGCGAATATCTCCAAAAGTTGGTAATAGGAGATAGCGATGTTAGCGACTGTTTCCAGTCGCTAACATCTTGGCACGCCCACTTTGCATGTCATTAGTGATAAATATCACTGACATGCAAAGCGGGGCCCAAGATGGTCGCTATCTCCTATTAGCTGTCACTAACTGGTGTTAGCGACAGCTTGGTAATAGGGAGATAATTTTATCTCCGCTTTCTTGGCTTTTACAGCCAAAAAAGCGGAGATAAACCCCCTTGATAATATGCCCCACAGTGAGAGAAAGGAGGCCGGAGATGAAGAAGAGATGTCAAATACACATTGGAGATAATATAGTGGCAGAAGGGAAGTAAATATGAGTAAACTTACCATGTAACATAAAAATGTTGCACTCTATACTATAAGTCTCATTTTATACTACAATCACTTCGCTACAACCTCATAAATTAAAAATAAAAATGAATAATGTCTCAAACTATTTTTGATTTCTAAATATAAATTTATTCTTCAGAATTTTCTAAATTTGAAAGAACTAGTAACATGTCCTCATCAGCAATGTCCTCATGAAAAGTCTGCAATGATGATTCTTGTAACTCTATGGTCTCCAAACATTCGATAAATTCGCCATCAAGAGATTGATCAAAAAAATCATTCAAGTCATCTCCTCCTTGTGACAATATTTCATTATTGGTGCTGTCAATTTCAATCAATGTAGTGGAATCATTCAAGTCATCTCCTCGTGACAATATTTCATTATTGGTGCTCTCAATTTCAATCAATGTAGTGGAATCATTCAAGTCATCTCCTCCTTGTGACAATATTTCATTATTGGTGCTGTCCATTTCAATCAATCTAATGGAATCATACAAGTCATCTCCTCCTTGCGACAATATTTCATTATTGGTGCTCTCAATTTCAATCAATGTAGTGGAATCATTCAAGTCATCTCCTTGTGCCAATATTTCATTATTGGTGCTGTCCATTTCAATCAATCTAATGGAATCATACAAGTCATCTCCTCCTTGTGACAATATTTCATTATTGGTGCTCTCAATTTCAATCAATGTAGTGGACAATTCAAAAGAAATTGCCACGGTCTCTTCATTGTGAGCCATTTTATTTTGAAATTGCTTGCTGTAAATTGCAGAAAAAAATAATCACTTTCATTTATCGTTTTTAGTAATACATAATATAAAACTAACTTTATCAAGTATTTAGTGTAACAGAAGGACTGCAAATAAATAACAGAAAACATTTTTCAAATTATCTTCAAGTGTACAACATAGTTCCCCTTACAAATTAACAACTCACCTTTTTAAAAGTAGGAGAAGTGTTAGTACTGTGTAATTCAAACACCAGAAATTCACCACCAAAAATTCCTCACAAAGGTACCTCAGACAGTAGTATCACAAAATGGCTGTGGTTTCCTCTCATTTGAAATATATACATAACCAATTAACTTTCATCACACACAAATACAAAACCAAACTAACATTTTAATTGGTTCTAAATTTCAACACTTTCAAATGTGTTTTCCCCATGCAATTTTCCATAGGACATTTACATACGTCTACAGCCTGAATGGCTGAACGGAATTACACCAAACTTGGCAAAATGGTACATCAAACCTAAGAGGTCAGGAAGGATCTACTATGCCCCCTTATGGTCATTTCCCCCTTCGCTTTGGCCTCCTCTTGTCTCTCAATCCTACCGAGAGACAAGATGGCGGCCGCTACGGACTGTTTGGAATGTTGACAGACGCCGGAGAACCAATCAGCTTCGCAAAGCTCCGTAACGCGAAAAGTACGCGAAGCGGAGCGCTGTTACAGATATATATCTTTTTTTGAACGTTAATTTCTCAAAATCCACTGGAGCACATATATTGAGACCTAGCAAAGGCACATCGGGCTACCAGTCCCTAATATTTTGCCAAGTTTCGTGCAAATCCATTCAGCCGTTCGATTATTAATATTTTTTTTTTTTTTGCCCCGCGGGGCCCTTTTAAAACCTCCACATCAAACGTAGGGGGTCAGCGAGGATCTACTATTCCCCCTTATGGTCATTTGCCCCTTCGCTTTGGCCTCCTCTTGTCTCTCGATCCTACCGAGAGACAAGATGGCGGCCGCTACGGACTGTTTGGAATGTTGACAGACGCCGGAGAACCAATCAGCTTCGCTTCACAAAGCTCCTTTGCGCGAAAAGTACGCGTCCTGGAGCGCTGCCCGGTCCGCTGTTACAGATATATATCTTTTTTTAAACGTTAATTTCTCAAAATCCACTGTAGCACATATATTGAGACCTACAAAAGGCACATCGGGCTACCAGTCCCTACAATTTTGCCAAGTTTCGTGCAAATCCATTCAGCCGTTCGGGCTAAAAGTGAGGCCAACCGCCCTATGGAAAACTCAATGTTAAAAACACGTTTTGGGACCCCCCTTTTTTCTCAGCCCCCCCTTGACGAACCCCCCCCAAATTTTCAAGGGCTGCTCAGAAACAAAATGTGCCATTTTCCTGACCATTTCAGCCAATTCCGTCCACAAACGCCAAAGTTATTAGACATAGAATTTTCAAAAATCCCATAGAGAAAAAATCCTAACTATATATACCTACTGGCGACCGCCAGTAGGTAATATATATATATATATATATATATATATATATATATATATATATATTGCAAAACATTTCTCCAAGAAGAAATCAGAGGCCAGAGGGGATATCAGGGATCACAGCATGCTTTATTCAAATGCCCACAGCGGCGGCGAATGCATTTCGGCTATAACGGCCTTCCTCAGCGCCCAACGCTGTTGCGAGTCCTGCACCAATGTTCGCCATTCTGCTTCAGTAAGGGCTCGCACTCAAAGCCCCTCCCCTTTATGCAGTCGGCACACCTGAAGATGTTCGAAGAAGTAAGCGAACTTCAAATCCCAACATGCACTGTACCGGCAGGCTGGGTTGGTGGCGTAGGGGAGTAGGTTTAGACAGTAGGTCGGTGCGGGCATGCAGAAGGGTGGTGTGGGGCACCTCTGAGCAGACGAAGTCCACAGCCGCTTCCCCGAGTCCCCTCGTGCCACAGCAACCAGTTGCCAAAAGTCTGTGAATGACCAGGGGCTACCAAATAGAGGCGTTTCGCCCAGTTGAGTTAAAATAACTCGGTCCGCTCATTCCGGCTCGTGGTTCCTGGTGGTCAACGGATCATTCGATACCTCGATGTAGAAAAGCTGCATGCAGCTGATTGCCAGTGTTGATCCGTGTCTCTTCGTGCTGAGGGGCCATCCGTATACGCCTCTGGCCGGCGTATCAAATATTGCAAAACATTTCTCCAAGAAGAAATCAGAGGCCAGAGGGGATATCAGGGATCACAGCATGCTTTATTCAAATGCCCACAGCGGCAAAAATATATATATATTTTTTTTTTCATTCAATGGCTCTGCAGCAAAGAAAGCACACGACACCAGAAAGGTCGGTGAAAACCTCATTTATTTTGCATGAAGATGTCCCCGCTTCCGTCCATTAATCTTGTTAGCCCGACGCGTTTCAGTGCTTCCCTGCACTTTCTTCTGGGGCTGGATGGCAGTGCGTTTCAAATGCAAGTGGCTTGTGCAATTTCCAGTTCCTTTTGGCTAAAGTAGAACCATTCAGGAGGCGCTATAGTAGCACGTGACTTTTTTATGTCTTCTGGGAATTGTAGTTTGTATCGCCTGATTTAATTCCCGTAGTGGGTTCCACACTGTCATTCACTAATTTCAAGTCTCAGTGGTTTTGTAACACTCCACTGAGTATTAAGGCATTCCAATATGCCCCGGTTTGACTCGAACATCTCCAACTGTGTAGCATTCTGCTGCGCCGTATTATGCCTGGGTCAGTCCCCGTGCAACGGCCCCCCTCTCCACGGCTCCTTCCTACGTGTACAGGTGGTGCATCTCTTCCATGACGAAGCTGTCGTGTTAATTGTTTTTCATTCAATGGCTCTGCAGCAAAAAGAAAGCACACGGCAGCAGAAAGGTCGGTGAAAACCTCATTTATTTTGCATGAAGATGTCCCAGCTTCCGTCCATTAATCTTGTTAGCCCGACGCGTTTCAGTGCTTCCCTGCACTTTCTTCTGGGGCTGGATGGCAGTGCGTTTCAAATGCAAGTGGCTTGTGCAATTTCCAGTTCCTTTTGGCTAAAGTAGAACCATTCAGGAGGCGCTATAGTAGCACGTGACTTTTTTATGTCTTCTGGGAATTGTAGTTTGTATCGCCTGATTTAATTCCCGTAGTGGGTTCCACACTGTCATTCACTAATTTCAAGTCTCAGTGGTTTTGTAACCATCCACTGAGTATTAAGGCATTCCAATATGCCCCGGTATATATATATATATATATGTATATATCGAATAGGTGAAACGCGTCTGTCGAGGGGGCAGGGGGTCTGCCAATAAAATTATTTTTGTAAGAAACAACTTGGAGTGCCGTCTACTTTCGTTAAAGCAGCGAGTGTGTTGCAGTTACATATATATATATATATATATCCAGAACAATCTTCACAACCCCCACTGGATGGCGAAATGAAGAGACGGACCCCACAGCTTCAGGTTAGGCAAATTATTTATTTTTGCAACCTCTCAACGATGACGCGTTTCAAGCATCAAGTGCTCTTGATCACACAATGAGCACCGCGCCAGCTTTACTTTTTAAACTTTTTTTTCTCCCAACTGCACCCTCCTCCTGTGAGTCACATGACCATATCCATAGACAGTGAAGAAATACTGATAAGAGATTTCTATAAAGGTTTGCAAACAATATATACATACTTTTGCTGAATGCGACAATTATTTTGACTGTATAAATACATCATTATATCCAAACATACTTCCTAAAAATACATAAGAAGTTTGCACAAAGTAGATAAAAAACGGTAGACAATTAAAAAAATTCATTATGAGCAGCATAAATGCAAAACCCGTATAGATATGTTTAGACAAAGTGACTGGTGCTATAAATATCTAAAGTTCACAATAAATGTCTATATACAATATATACAATTACAAAAATATATACTTTGCATTTAAAAACTCAACGGTGGCCACTTTTTGCATATCCGCTTGAAACAATATCTTCCAAATTGAAGAAAAATAAAGAATTATAAAACAAATATAATGACATTATTAGATGCCATTTCATTATGTCACAGTCTTTTTCACAGTGTATGTCATCCATTAGTCCTCACACTATGCTTCCCACTTGGGCTGACCTGACTTTATTTAACCCTTTACTGCCACCTCAATTTTTCAAAAAGCTTCCGGGGACCGGTTTCTGGCATCACAGCCTTCGTCGGCCCGGCTTGCTTGAATCCTGATGGTGCAATGAGCAAGGGACTCACGTCTAAAAGGGGGTGGACCCTTAGCAACTTGTCTGTCTGTTTATTTTTTTCATTTTTTATTGAGGGGAAGGGGGGCTGCATGTCCCCCTTTGCCTGGGCCAATTTCAGCTCAATTTCCCTCCTCCCCAGGTCGATAATGGCCCCAGGAACCCCATCTCCCAGAGCCCAGCATCTCTGTTGGAGACCAGGGGAGGAGCCTGAATGTCCCTGCGGACCCTGCCTCTGCCTGCCTCCTGTTACTGAGGAGTGAGCTGCACTAGTCATCAGGCAGGAGCTACACCGGTAATTGGGGAGAGGGCTGTACTACTGACAATGATGAAGGAAGTTTCACTGGTGCTCATGGATGAAACTGAACTAGTGATCAGGGAGAGGCTACCTTTGGGCTCATGCGGGGAGCTGCAACAGTCACTGTAGCACTTAACTGCAACTCTACTGTCACTAAACACAATACTTTCATCCACGCTGGCCCCGGATCACCCCTTATGCCTGCCATCCATCAAGCTCACCTCTCAAAGAGTAGCCTTAAGATAAAGAGCCTGAGTGCCAGAGGAAACCCAAAGACAATGTGCACTGTCCGCGGGCACTGCGACCCAGCTTCCTCCATGGCCAGATCCGCCCTGGAAGCCAGAAGCACTTGTTCACAAAACCAGGCCAACAACGCCACCATGTTCTGCCAACAAACCCAGTGGAAGCAACGCACACACTGAGGGGGTGAGGCAGTGAAAGGCCACATGCACAGAAAGGGGCAAGCACTAGTTGGCAGTTTGGTTGCAGGGTGGGATGGCTTGAGAGGAACTTGTGGACTAAGGGGTGGACAAGCACAGAAAGGTGGCGGAGAGACAAGGAACTGCCCAGATTGTGCTGCCCCCATACTCCTGTTTAAGTCATGCCCCTGAGTTTGTATGCTCTTTGATTATAAGGTTTGGAAGCTCTAACTGTAATTCACCTTCATCCCGTCTCCTGGCTGTAATTAGTCCCTACCTGCTGATGGATGAGGGGCTCTGAGCACACCAGGTCGTTCTGTGGCTCATGCAGGGACTAATAACAGTTCGCTGCTGCTGGGCACTTGAACCACTAGAAAACAAGGAGCTGCAAACATCTGCAGTGTAGGCATCATTTTTGCCAAACTCCGCCTTCCAAGTAGAGTGCAGAGTGATAAAAACTCTGTGAACTCAACCGACAGAGTGAGGTTTACCACCCAGCCTCAATTAATAGCTCGGGTAGCTGGTAGTCTCCAGGGCTTTCAAATCCTAGGAGGTGGGCCCCATTGTACTCGAGCAGCAGCTTTCTCAACATGGGCTGGTAGTTTCTCATCGCGAATGGTCGCGAGCATACACGACTACTCGCAATGAGAAACCTGACCTCCCCGCTTTGAGAATCTCGCCGGGAGGTATATTTTCCATGATCGGCAACTTGATGTTGCTGGTCACGAACTAGGAAAAAGACTCGCTGGTATGTTGATTTTGCTCCTCAAGCGTAGCATAGTCCTACACCCAGGGTTACTGCCAACACTTCCTGGAAGAAATGTTGGCAGCCAATAGGATGTCAGCACGGGACTGTGGATCCGCGTGTCCAATGAAATGGATCAGTGTCCCAACATATATATATTATTTTGCCCTTTCATATCTTGAAAACTACTGAATGGATTTATACTAAATCACAAATTGCATGGGTTCTGGACCAATATTTAGCTTTCTGGTAAATTTTGTGTAATTCCATTCAGTGGTTCGGGCTGAAGTCGTGTTCAAAATTACTATGGGAAAATCCATGGGGAAAACACAATTTCAGACCCTCTTTTTTCTCAGCCCCTACTTGATGGATCACCTTGAAAATTTCAGCACAGCAGCTTTACTGACTAACGTATATGTTTCCAAACTTTTGTGAAGTTTCGTTGAGCGGCACCACAGTTATTGGTAAAACAATAAATGCTCTTCCTATGGAAACAAGGTTGTAACCATAACTACCTAATGGCAACCGGTATATACAGTAATTCAGTATAGATACAGGGACATTATAAAATAAAATTAGAAATTCACTAAAAAGCCAAAGGTTACAGGACATTATAGTTAGGTTCAGATGTTTCACCTACAAAACCATGGGCAGTTATAGTTATAGTTATCTCAAGTAACTATTACTCGTGCCCTAAGGTAACTATAACTCTTGCACCCTCCATGAGCAATATTCTATTTAATACATTTACAGCAATTGCTACAGTGAAATTATCAATCTTATTATATGAGATGTAATGAGTAATATAATATGTGGGGTAATTTGCAATCCACGATGCACAATGAGGGCACATCCTAAAGTTACCTTAGGGAATAAGTCATAGTTACTTGAGATGACTATAATTTCTTTGTTTTTGTGTCTGTAAAAGCTGTACCTAACTATAACATCCCAGTAACCTTTGTTTTTTTCAGTGAATTTCTATGTTATTTAATGCTATTTCCTAATTGTAACGCCTCTTTAGCCTTTGTTTTCTTCAGAGAATGTCTATATATTTTTTTAAAGTAATGTTTCAGCCACGAGGACCCTATCCGCCAAGGGCTGGTACTATATTTAATTAGGAGGGAGGACGCAGCCTGAGTAATTTCGGCCCCAAGGACCCTATTCCCCCTGGCCCGGCACATTTTATGAGGAAATGGAGTAGGTGTCCCACTACTTTGGCTGTTTCTGGACCTTGGACTCCATCCCATGGGGCCCACCACTGCATTTATGGGAGAAGAGGGGAATGAGGCTCCCCTCCTTAGCCCTATTTCATCTACGGGGGCAATATCGCCTAGGGCCTGGCAGTACCTTTAATAAGGAGGGGGCACACAGCCTCGTTAGGGGGCATGTGTGGAACCTCAAGGCCCTTGCAACCACTGCCAGCTCCCCACTTCCTGGTACTGCCCCCACCCACAGGCTGCAGCTAAATAATGCTGCTCCTTGGGAATGGGAGCAGTGATGCAAGCAGGGAAACAAATGTGAAGTCTGCAGCCAGCTGGTGGGAGTTCCAACCAACTGGGAGCGGACTTCGTGTTTGCTGTCACTTGATAGGAGCTTTGAAATTCCTCCTTCCAAGCAAGGGAAAAACACAGGTTTCCCCGTTGGAACACTGAGGGCAGGGAAACTGCTATGTTCTGGGGTTGGTCACCCCAGACAGAACATAGCAGGAGCCTGCCTAGGGGATGAGGTTCCCAGGGCCATTAATGGGTCAGATAGGGGGGCTGCATGACAGCCCTTCTCATTACGCTTGTGGTCAGGCCCAAGGGGTTGAAATCAGCCCTAGAAGGTGAGTTGACTCACATATCCCCCTTTTGAACTTCAGCTGGGCCCCTGAGGATGGAAATCGACCTGGGAAGGGCATCCTCATGCCCTCCCTTTCACCTTTTAAAAGAATAATTTCCCCTGAGACCTGAAACACCGGGCAGCAAAAAGAAATAAAACAAGCGCAAGACACATTTCTTATTTCTTTTTTAAATGTTGCTGCAGATCCTCCTCCGATTTGTGATAACTTTTTAAAAAACATGTTTAACCCCACCACCAAGCCTTGGGAGTCAGGGTATTCCAAAATGATCCCCTTGTGTTTTAAAAAAAAATCTTTTTATTGGCACAAAAAAAAATCAACATAATACAATATAAACCAAAACAGGTGCAGTATCGACCAGTCGTCAATATGTCAAACATTCAGAATATAAATCATGACCTAGCAAATTAGCACATTGAGTCAATAGCAAATTGGTTATATCTCATTCCCATGTGGCCAGTAAAACATTACAGCATCTCATTGTCAGTGGAATTGGGAAAGTATTGTCAAAAGGGGTAAATAGAAAGCCTCTACTCTCGTTACAGGGGCCCCAGATCTTCGTTCATTTGCCTGGACATCCCCTGCTTTCATACACCACTCTCTCTGATTGCATACACCAATCAATATTGGATTCCCAATCAGTGTATCACAGCTCAATCCCTCCCTTCCAAGTGCGTGCAATATTGAGCTTTGCCACCATGCAGACCAGGGAGACTCACAGTTTTTCAGTTCTTGTTAAATCAGTAGCATCCCAGATGTTCAGGAGTCAGAGCCGTGGAGAAGCTTCAATAGATTTGTGGCATATCTGGGACATGGAAGAGACAACCCTTCCCCCAGTATTTCTTAAGGCTAGGGCATTCCTCCCATTGATGTAAAAAGGTACCAGTCTGCCCAAATCCGCGGGGACAGATCGGGGAGCAGAGAAAACCCATCTTAACGAGCGTTGAGCTAGTATAATAGGCTCTGTGGAGTATTTTAAGCTTTATGAGTCTGAAGCGGGAATAGATAGCCGCCTCCTGGGGTGACTCCAGGGCCTCCCTCCAGTCCTCATCGGTCAGGTCCCCTACATCATCAGCCCATTTTATGTTTATTTTATCATGAGTCTCAGGTGAATTATTTAGCATTTTATGATAGGTCAGAGAGATATCTTTTTCTGGGAGATAGTCAACCAGTAGCTGATCCTCCAAAGGAGAGGAGACCGGCAAGTCAGTACCCCTGGGGATCACTTTGTGTAATGCTCTTCCTGCCTGAAGGTATCTAAAGGTTTCTCCCGCTTATAGATGGTACTGTGTCTGTAAGTCGCTGAACGGGACAACACCCCTCTTCGCCGAAAGGTCCCCTACCTTTGAGAGGCCAATCAGGTCCCATTTGTCAAACCCCAGCTGTTTAGAGAGCATACCTAATTGATAGGATTCGAGCAGTGGAGTAACCCGAGTGCTTTTATCTTTCCAGCATAGAGCAGCAGTAGCTGTGTGCCATATGGAAACCATGCTGGAAATCGGGGTATGTGTAGGTGCATGCCCTGTCCCGCCATATAGTGCCCTCAAGTAATTTCCAGGAGACATATTGTGCTTGTCCATCCTATATGCCAGGTCTGTGATAGGTCGATGTGTCCAATGGTTGAGAACCACCAGCTGTGAGACCCAGTAGTATGATCTAATGGCAGGCAAAGCAATTCCACCGTTGTAGCAGCTTTTGGTAAGTTTAGCAAGGGCGATTCGGAGTGTGCCATTATCCCAAAGCAGAGAGCGTACCTCGGAGGCAACCGGTTGAAAGAATTGAGGTGGGACAAAAAAAGGCGTGCTTTGCAGTGGCATAGAGAAAGCACGGAAGTGCCATCATTTTATAGAGGGCAGCTCTTCCCAGGAGTGTAAGAGGCCATGTTTTCTAATGTTGTACATCAGCTAGGAGGCTGTTTAGGGGAGGAACAAGATTTCATTGATGGAAGACCCATGAGTCCCTTGTGATGTATATGCCGAGATAACGGAAGCCCTCAGTAACTATCTGGGCTGCACAGCTTAGGGGGTAGGATCGGGTCATCCCCACTTAAGACGTAGACGAGGGATTTATCCCAGTTGATGTTATAACCAGAGAATTTTTGGAAGAGGGCAAATATATGTAATACCCTGTGAATCGAAAAACGGGGTCTGGTCCGATAAAGTAAGATATCATCAGCTTAGAGAGAGACTTTATCCATCCACTCCAGCGACCAATTGAGCCCACGTACATGGGGGTCACCTCTAATCCATAAAGCCAGAGGTTCAAGGGCCAAAGCGAATAGCAGAGGTGACAGGGAACAGCCCTGTCTCATGCCCTTCTCCAATTCAAAGATAGATGTTCACCGTAATTCTGGCCATGAGCCTTGAGTAAAGTAGACGCACCCAGGATATAAACGACCACCAAATCCATATCCCTCCAGTGCCACATACAGAAAGGGCCATTCTATCATGTCGAAAGCCATCTTGGCGTCTAAGGACATGCTCACCGAGTCTTTCAGGATGGTAGAGGCCCTACCCAGCACCCTGAAAACACAGCAGAGATTAAGCACGGTGTTCCTGGCTGACATAAAGCCGGACTGATCCGGGTGGACCAGTTTGTGGAGACAGGGCAAGAGACGAAGGCCCAGAATTTTAGCCAAAATTTTGACCACCAAATCAAGGTGGGAGATAGGTCTGTATGAGTATGAGTGACACTGCTCGGGGGTTTGCCCTTTATATGTTTGACAATGATATTAGCTAATCTCTGTGTTTCAGGCAGAATACCCCGGGTCACACTGTCATCGTACATACGAACTAGAAATGGAGCGATATTTGATGCAGTAGTTTTGTAAAAATCCATAGGGGGCCGCTCGGGCCCAATGCTTTTCCGGATTGCAATGCTCTGATTGCTTTATACACCTCATCAGGAGTCAGAGCAGTGTCGAGCTCCGCCACCCCATGGGAATCCAGTCGTGGCAGAGGCAGTGTTGAAAGTAATTCCGCGGCCGCTTCCTGAATGGATGTTGGTGAGGAGGCATAAACGTTCTCAAAGTAATTGGCGAATACCTCAGCAAATCTGACTCTATCGTGGTGATGGGTACCTTGCGGATCTACAATTTCAGCCACCCACCTATAGGCCAACTCTCTCTTGTCAAGCCACGCCAACAACTTACCGGCTTTATCGGCGATATCATATACCCGGTGTTGAGTGGCCTGATATTGGGTCCTGGCTGCATCCTCTGCGATATCTCTATATTCTTTCTGTGTTATGGCTAATTTATGTGACACTTCTAGTGATACTGATGCCACCAATTGGGCTTCAAGGAGGGCAATCTCCCTCTCTATGTCCTCAAGCTGTTTACGCTTTTCTTGCTTGTGGTCCGCCACTGCTGCCACTCCGAAATCCAGGATCACCATCTTGTATGCCTCCCATAAGGTTAAGTCAGACTCAACAGATACATCGTTATCAACAAAATAGTTTTGGATGGCAACGCTCAGTTTGTCACGTTTCATTGGTATGTTTAGGTACCAAGGATTGAGCATCATTTCGTGGCGAGTAGGAGATGGAACACCACTGTAGTAAGAGATACCCCTGGAGAGAAAGGAGATCTTGTCAAACATGGGAAGTTGGGTGGCTTCACAGAAGAGATAATCTATGTGGGACATACTCCCATGTACCCAAAGTGGAAGGTGTATTGTCTGGTTATGGGATTGCCTATACGCCATACATCTATCAGACCCATGCCCCCAAGAAAATCAATCAATAGTTTCCCAGGTGACTCTCCCTGCCTGGGTGGTAGGAAATCCAGGCCATCCATTTAAGGCCTCATTACAATCTCCCCCCACCAACACATCTCCCTTGGGTAGGCCCAACATGTGAGGACCTAGGTTGGTCAAAGTAGAGGAGTGGAACTTGGGGGATATATAAATGGACGTTACATTGAGGAGCCTGCCCTCCCAATGACCTGAGACTTAATAAATCGACCAAAATGGTCCTGTGTGACTTTATGCACCTGAAATGGGAAGAAGCTGCGTACCAAGATGCCCACTCCTCTGGAATCCTGGGCATAACCCGCATGAGATATCAGTTTATATCCCCATCTGTTAGGTAACCAGTAGGAAATTCCTTGGATATGCGTTTACTGGAGTAATACCAGGTCAGGGGCTTGTCATTTTAGATATTGTAATACTATTCTCCTCTTAACTCGATCTCCCAGTACATTCACATTCCAGGAAAGGCATTTAAGGCGACCCATTGGCAGAGGTATTTTGAGGCCAGCACTCACCTATCTGTGTAAGCCGAGGCCAACTATACCCCAGAGAACAGAGAGCGGCCCTGAATGCCCATCCGACCCCAGCCCATGAACACAATGATAGAGATATGACACATTTGACCATGGGAAATTAAAGAGACACAGCATTAACAAAACAGTTGGCTTCGAAGTTGACACCTTCAGTTCGACTGCACAAGAAAAACAATAAAAAACTACAAAAGAACCCAGCAGAACTCCCTGCAACGTGGACGTAGTACTGCCCACCCCCCAATTTTGCAGAGCACCTGTGTACCCAAAACAAGTAAACTATACGAAGGGGAACACTACAGAGCCAAAGAACCCAAGAAAATTGGCATTACCCCCGTAGATGCAGTTATATGTACCCATGCTATCACACATTAGACCTCATATACAACCATTTAGGTGGTGTACTTCTACCCATAATTGTTGATTACACCTCCCGCCAAGAGCCATAATGTCGGGTCCAATGTTTTGATCACCCTCGGTTGGGCCCTTGATGTGCTGGACTTAAAGGAAGGGCATGAACAACAACATTATTTTGCCAGGTATAGTCACCCTTGCCCCATCGTGCCTCTGGTTGCTGGTAGTTCCTGTGAGTTATCAAGGGTCCCATCTGTTCGTGAGAGGTGGAACGGTCCCCCACCTCAGTGTACCATCAGCGATGAGTCAAATACCCTCTACTCAGTTGTTCAGTTTCGGTTGTCTCTCTGATCTGTGAAGTCGATTGTGGGAGGAGTGTCTCTGCGATCTGGAGGATCTCTAACTATCCAGCCAGTCCCAGGTGTCTTCCGGAGACTGAAAGAACCATGGTTTTCCATCTGCTTGCACTCGAAGTTTCACTGGAAAAAGCTATGCATATTTAAAGTTGTGGCACCCGAGTGACCTTTTAACTTCTAAAAAGGTCCTGTGTTTGAATTGCACCTTGTAGGTAAAGTCCGGAAAGAAACTTATGGTTGAATTCTCAAATTTAAGCAGTTGAGTGGCCCTCACCGTCTGAAGGATGGTGTCCCTGTCACAAATATTGAAAATTCTTGCTAATATGGGTCGCAGCAGAGCCTCTAGATTTGGAGGGGTCCCAGGGTACTCTGTGGACACGCTCCACAGAAAAGTATTGTGAAAGGGACTGGGGTTGTAGGAGTTTTTTAATCAAATCCTCAATGAAAAGATCCGTGGCCCTCTGCTCTCTCCGGAACCCCCACAATTTGAACGTTATTCCTGCGTGCAAGTCCTTCATAATCCTCCAACTTAACTTTGAGACCCGACATCTATGCTTGTAGCCGTTTGACATTGGTCCTAAGCAGTTCTGTAGAGTCGCCTTAACCCGTTCGCCCATATTTCGCAAATCGGGCCTTATGAGAGTAACTTCCATGGTCACTGTGTCAATCTTTTGCTCCAGTGCCTGTCTGGGTAGTCAGGCTCTCTCTAATGTCCGGGATCTTAAGCAGCCGTGGATTGATAGATATGGTGCCTATATTAAAAATGGTAAGCTACACCCACACTGGAGAGTGGTCAGAAATACCCCTTGGTACTTCTCGAGGGTGTCTGAAGTGCCCAATATTTGCCAGGTTAATGAGAAAGTAATCTATACGGGACATACTCTTATGTGCATTGGAGTAGAACATGAAATGAGTCATGTCTGGTTGTAGAGAACGCCACACATCCGCCAAGCCCATGGCTTGGGTGAAATCCATCATTTGCATTGTGTGACTAGTTGGTGGGCATCAAGGGTTGCCTGTCTTGTTGTTCATCCATTGTCATGTTAAAATCCCCTCCGAGGATTAGAGTCCCCACCGGGAGATTTACAATGATGTTCCCCAAGTCTACAATCACCTCCTTCCCCAGATTCTGGGGTAGATACGCAAAGATCACATTGAGTGGCTTCCCCTCCAAGCTGGCTTCTAGGACTTCAAATCTACCCTCAGGGTCTACCCACATGCTGATTGGAGTGAGAGCAAGGCTCCTCCGAGTGAGGATACCGGTACCTCTGGTACCTCTGCATGGGCCAGGAGTTTATAGCCCCACCATGTAAGGGCCTGGCATTTTGTACCCACTAGGTGAGTCTTCTGTAGGAGAACTAGATCCGGGGCATGTCTCTTAAAATATTGTAGTACCACACCTCGCTTAATTTTGTCCCCAGACCATGGACGTTTCACGTGAGAACAGATAGTGAAGTTTCTACTGTGTCACCCACTATTTAATGGGTATGGAAGATGTATAGGAGCCCACAAGCCCTGTGAGAGGGCAACAGCAGAGTTGTGTAATCTGCTCACTGGGTGCAAACATCAATGAATGTTGATTGGCCGTGGGCGGTGAAGGAACCGCCTGACTGTGTACCTCAGGTGTGAAGTGGGAGAAACCCACAATAGATCCGACTGTCCACTAGGTGTGATTGGAAAATAGAACCCAGACCAAAACCATACTACAAATTTCCCCACCCTTCCCTTCCCTTTCCCCCTCCCCACTCCCTGCCCCCCTGCCAGTGGATTTGAAACGACCCACTCCCCAACAAGGCAGAGTGCCTATTGCCCCACCCCCCATTGATGCGTGCTAGGGTTGCAGCCGTCCCACCCCGCTACGTTGTATGGAAAAAAAACATAGTACAGTGCAATTTAGTAAGTGAATCCCAGCCACAATTCTCACTGCTACCACCAAAGGACTACTGCAGGACCAACTTTACAATCCCATGCATTTGTGTCAAATACCTTACAAGGAAGTCCAGCACCAGGAGGAGGCTCCCATTTGGTCGTTCATTTCACTGCCCCCCCAAAGAACTCCCAAGTATGGCACTTGCGCCCATACCAGATCCGAAGGAACATGCCATCTAGTAGCATAACAATTAGTCCAAGTCTCTCTCTTGCCTGTTGACATTTCCACGTTGTCCTGCGCTAAGTTCTAGCGGTCCGAGGACCTCCACTGCGGTTTCTGTTAGACTTCTCAACAAGAAGCCAGCCCTCCAGCGAGTCCCATACTTCATCAGGAGAGGAGAAAAACCAGGCTTTCCAATCAGATTCCATCCGGAGTTTCGCAGGACAGAACATAGCATATTTTGCCTCCTTGTCTCAGAGAGCCCGCTTGACCACTAAAAAACTGCGACGCTGGGCCTGGACTTTAGCGGTGAAGTCTGGGGAAAAAAGTATTCACACTGTCTTCCAGCTTGAGCGGTGGGTTGGCACATGCGGTCTGAAGTATGATGTCTCGGTCCCGAAAGTTGAAGACTGGAGCTATGATAGGTCTCGGAGGGGCCCTGGGTTTGGGCCACCATCTGGTGACACGGTGGGCGCGTTTGATAGACAAATTGTTTGAGAGTCTCTTAGGTTGCAACTTCTTCAGAATCAGGTCTTCAATGAACAAGTCAAGACCCAGCCATATACAAATTAGTCTTGACCCTGTTCATCATGGGAACTGCTAAGCAAGGCATCCCCTTGACCGGAAACACGCATCCTGGGATTGATTTTGGAGTAACAACCCTTATCAGCAAAGCTGGCTTGAATCCAGTGGCAAAGTGAGCAAGGGACTCAAGTCTGGGCATACCCTGCCAACTTTGGGCAAACAAAGCGAACACAAGGAGATGATGGATGGAGTGCTGGACTGTTCAGACTTTCAGACACTCACTCCAAGTCACAGATCTGGGTTGAAGCCTTCATCTTCTTTAGCTCACTTGACCACCCCAGTTTAGACCCAGCCATATGCAAATCAGTCTTGACCCTGTTCCTCATGGTAACAGTCCAGCACTGAGTGTCTGAAAAGCTCTAGCGCTCTGTCCTTCATCTCCTTGTGTTTACTTTATTCCCCTAAGTTGACTGGGTATGCTCAGACATGGGTCCCTCACTCACTTTGTCACTGGATTCAAACTAGCCAGGCTTTTGAAGGGTGTTATGCAAAAAACGTCCCAGGATGCTTGTTTCCGGTCCAGAAAAGACCTGGCTTGGCAGTTTGGGCTGGACTGTTCCCATGAGGGACCGTTTCCAAGAGAAACAGGGTCAAGACTGATTTGCCTATGGCTAGGTCTGAACTGGGGTGGCAAAGTGAGCTGAAGAATTATAATGGATTCAACCCAGATCTGTGACTCGGGGTGAGTGTCTACCTCTTAAAAAAAGAAAAACGTTACACATTTTAATGATGAAAGTGAATTTATGTATTTGAAGAAAGAAAACACACAACTAATAAAGAAATTATCCAGCAAAAAATCCTAATTCACCCACTTAAAGAAATATTTAGTAAGTGGAAAAATATAAATTGAATAGTTACATCATTTAAATAATTAATATAATTCCAATCTAATTAAGCTTTATGAATTGCAAAAAAATATATATACAATTATCTTTCCACTTTACTATCCTCCAAATGCAAGAACCCACAAATAAGTAATAAAAAAATAAACAACTTCAAAAGCAAAACTTATACCAAAAAATGAAAACTAAAAATGACCTGGCTCTTCGAACAGTAGCAGCTCTCCCCTCCCCCTCCCCCCCTGCGCCTTGAGACCCTCACGGGTATGTAGTGCACTTTATAAATACTTTGATTGATTGATCGATATACAACTATTTAAAAAAAAATTATATTAAACACTTTCAAACACAAGATATTTACTTGTGATATTCTGTACCATGACACAATATTAACATTATGCATCACAGCAACGACTGCAAAAGTCCTTGCAAGTCCCAGCTTAAAAAATTAGAAAATGTGAAACCTTGAAGGGGCTACTTCATTATAGGATTAGAAGAGGCATTGCTATGTTGTATGGATTTCTTTCCGGATCGCAGACTGTTAATAGACTTTCTAGACCCTCTGGAACAAATGACTTTGCCAATGTGTCAATCTGATAGAGAAAATCAAACGAACTAAACTCACTGAGCAACCTACTAGGGATCCCTTGAGTGAGAGGGGTTCTAGGCAATGATTAATCTTGTAAGATATTACATGGATAGTTAGTGGAATATAAACCCTATATCACCTTAGCAAGGCACAATCAATAAATCTAAGAACCGACAGAAACCAGGAATATATTTTCAAGATTTACTCAAATCAGTGTCTATTGTAGTGCATGCAATGTAAACGGCAACTACTATGAAAACAGAATTGAGGCAATGATAGAAGAATGAATTATAAAAATATGGTAACTTTCAGATCATGTCATAAAGCTTTATTACATTGATACATCCAACAATGTTCAGCAAAGTAGAAGTGTCTGTTCAGCAGGCAGTTAGATAGGCCTGGTGCCCCCTGTAGCCTTCGGTGAAGGAAAGTAGATCTGTATGGACCCTTCTGTCTTAAGTGTCTGATATAGAGTTCCTCTCGATCTCATTATATTCTATTCATAGTTTATATAGTGATTCTAAACATTGTAGAACACTTTCAAAATAAGCAATTCACATTAAGGTCAGTAAGCGTTTCACTTACTTGGAGTTGGGGAAACCTTGCCCATTATTTAAAAGCAGTAAATGAGAAGTGACTTTATCAGGTTCTATGAAACCTGTTATGTGAAAGCAATCACTAGGAAAGAAAATTCAGTCCTTACAGAAAAACATATATATATTTAAATACATTTAATTATCACATTAGAATAAATATTGACATACATAAATGTGCATTTATATTTCAAACCTATACCTAAATTAACAGCATGTATAAGTAGAGAAGAGGGATGCCTAGAAAATAAAATAAATGATATTTATTACAATATCCTCAGAAAACAATGCCATTCAGGTGACACTTAAAAAAATAACAGATCTACTCTTTTCCCCCTAATTCATTTGTGACAAGTGTTCCATGCCCTTGAAATATCCCCTCCTAAAAGTGGCTGCAGCCCTACATAAACACAAGCTAGGATTGCCCAGAAACTAAGACTACTGTGACTCTAGTTTCATGTCAAGGGCCACTGGCAAAATCTGCTCATTAGTGCAACATCAATCAATGATAGCAACATGGCTCTATCTAGAGATTGCATGGTTAATAGTTCTTTCAAAGTACATATATCAAAGGACTTTACCTGGTGTGCACGTACAGGGCTCTGTTCTGAGTGTGATTGAAGAGGACACTGTCTAGAATATGTTTTGACAACGAGACTGCCCAGAGGTTGGTGTGGATTGTTTCCAGTGTTGTGTATTGATTTAGATTCCGTATGCATTTCCCGATTCATGCCCTTATAAAGGCACAATTGACACATTGCCTTTATATAGGCATAGAAATCCAGTCCTTATTTAGGCGTAGTCCATGCTACCCAAATACAGGCATGGCTTCTTCCATCCGTTCATCTACGTCACAACGAGTTCTTGGAAAACCAGACTCTTAAGCTATTAGGGACTTCGCCTTGCTTGGGTATTGATTTCTCCAAGAACTCATTTATTATGCATGAACATCTATTCCTTAGGGGTTCATTCATGTCGTTCATATGCCCGACTTTACATCAATACTGGCATTTCTAAACACCTTCAAGGTATAAATATACCTTCACTTGCTCTGGCAAAGCACGGTGTGGTTCGATGCAGTTTGACTACCTACTTGCACGACGTAGCTCACTACAGCAAGTCCCGAAGGAAGACAACCCTCCAGCTTAGGCACTGACTAGATGCAGTCATCCTCCTGCCGAGAATCCAGCTGCAGTGTTTCTGACTCCCCTTGCGGGTTGTTGGGAAATCGAGTCCCGGGAAAGAGATACCAACCTCTCTCATTCTAAGGTATGGAGCTGATTAGAACCTAGAGAAACCTTTGGCAGATTCTTGGCAAACTAAACTTAGCTAAAACAGCACCTACTTCGTCCCTCCTACTAGACCTAGGTTAGGTATACTGGGGTTGGCGTATTTTAGAAGCACCAGTTGAGTATTTTAGCCTGTGTTATTTATGTATGTATTTTTATATATGTCATAGCAACAGACAATGCTATTACAGTATTATTTCATAATAGTGTTTGCGCTGTACGCATTATACTTCGCATTCTGTCTAACTATTGTAGCAGTTCATATCTCTTGCATGAGACATAAGACTGTTAAATAAACTCTTTTATTGAAACGCCCATCTCACTATTTCTGTGCAACTCTGTAGAAATGAAGCATGCACAATTGACTGAGTGAACTAGTTATCTATTGTTTCCACGACTCTGAAGATATTGTTTCGATTCTAGGGGAAACAAAGTTGTCATGTTTATGTGGCTGTCAGAGACGAATCCCTTCTTGTTTATTCGAGAAAGTTTCTAGTAACCTCTGAGTTAGCTGGCACACACACAATTAAGTTTAATATACTCGACCTACTGACCTCAGTCCTATGTCAAATCTATAGTGTATGTTAGTCCAATGCGCAGAGCCTATTAGGGATATAGGAACTATACTACATGGCACCCAACGGTTTGGTAAGGCACTAATTTAATGCAAAGATACTGAAGTAACTCAGTCGTGCTTTTCTCAGAGACCCCTTTTCCCTTAATACTCCAATAGACGTCTGGAGTAGGTAAAGGATAATATCCGCCATAGCTGCGTAGGACGAAAAATTCTATGTATTAGCTTTTTGGTTTGTTCAACGTTGAAGGATACAGTGTTCCAAAATATTGTGCACCTTATCTTTGTTCCCTTGAAACTTGCTCTGCTAACTTTCAGTCAACAAAATGGCCGACCTAGATAATCCTGGGACCAGTGGAGCTGCGGCTGATCCAGCCGATGCAGCTTTTAACTTCACAGGTTTCCAAGAAACCGATGAGAATGCTGTAATAATTCCTCAAAATTTAAGGAAAGCCACCACTATAAAACTTAGAAAACATGGCTTATCATGGAGAGCTGGTAGAGCAGTTTTTGTGATAGAGGCACATGAATATCACCGGACATAGGTATTCTATTCATGGATAGCCTTCCCAGAAGCAAATCCAATAACATGTATGCTTCACTTCTACAAAGAAGATGATCTACCCGAGGAATATATTCCTTTCGAGGATATTGAAATTCCACTCACGTACCAGGAGCATGAGCTCTGGTTTAACGGCGCCCTAAAACATTTAAATCACATTACCCGGCTTGGTCCACTAGGTAGACCAGGCTGGATTTAGCTGGCTATACACCACATCCTGACATTAACGACATGTCAGCTGTAGAATTACTAGCTCAACTCAAAGAGTTAATCAAAATCTATTGACAATTGGTCCAATATGTCATGCTGACTCTTACAGTCCAATCTACAATAGTTATTCCACAACAAACCTCTCACCAGGGGGGATACACTAAAAATTACACCACAGACACGCAGTCATGGGTAAATTACCCACAAAATGTGAACAAATTCCATTCTGGATGGCTCAAGAAATTACTCAGATCGTAGCAGTATTTCCTAATACTAGCCCTCATGAAAAACACAGAATTTTAACAATCTGTCTACCAATGGGGATCACACCACATCTGGAGGACTGCAACACTTGGGATGCAGTCTTCGCTGCAATCTACACTAAAACACACTGTGTTCCGTCTATGGCGGTAATACCTGATATCCTGAAACAGATTCAAAATGAATACGGGTCAGAGCCTGCTCTAAATTTAGGTATGAAACTACTGAAAGATTTCAAACAGGTGTCTACAATAATATTACCTAATATTAAAGGAGAACAGCATCAGTGGTGATCCGCCAAAAATTAATGGAATTTGATTTAACAGAAGAACCACAAGAATGAGACAGAATAATTGAGAAATCCTATGAAGAATAAGGCAAAGACAGTCTGGGTGGGAAGCCAACTGTCTGAAAGTCCTGAAAAGGTCTTTACTAAAAATACTCCTACTCCTTCTAAAAAGAAGTGGGAAATAGCAAACAAACTTCTAAAGAGAAGCGTTCTCATTCCAGAGGTAGGCCTCCTCAAAAGGAGCCCTCTGAAAAGAGGTACAACCTCAGGAATAAGGATAATTTGGAAAAACCTGATAGATATCAAGACACTGATACATGTTCCTCTCGTACCTTTCAGACATCATCACAGAAATCCGAAAGAAGAGGACGGTCAGAAAACAAGGAAGAACACGTGAAGTCCAAAGACAATCAACACGTTCAGAAGAATAAAAAACCTCAATTCACCAAAATGAAGGTAGCAGGTCTAAAAATAAGACATGCCGAGGATCTTGAGGACACAACTCAAGAACAGAGAATGGGCTCAGACAATGTTGGACAGTGCAGCAGAAGTCACAATAGCTCGCCAGAACCTGAAGGGTCTTCTGGAGACAGTGGACTTGAATGAAGACATTCAAGTTGAAACTGCAGATACCAGGGTTAGTTCTCCACATAGGTTATATGAAATAACACTCCGGATGGAGGGACACATACCAAGAAAAGTGAAAGCATTCTTTTGGGAGCGACTTTCTAAGGGTTATGACATTCTTCTAGCTGAGTTTTAGTAGACGGTGCGTGTCCTACCTCAATCTTGCATTCTTCTAGCTGAACAAGACTGGCCACCATAGTTTGTCAGGGAGTGCCCACATGGCGAAGACATCATTATGCCAGCCTTCTCTATTCATATTCCAATACATTTAAAATATAACTATGCCAGGAAATGGGCAGTCGCCCAAGCTCCTGCATTATACAAAAATCATGTAGGATGGGATGAGGACGCACCTCACTATAAAATCCAATTGAAAAATCAACCAACTGCACAGCGGCAGTACCCAGTTAATCAAGAAGCTAAAACAAAAGGTCAGGGAGATTTTAGATCAACTTGAATATCAAAGGGTGATTGAAACATGTACCTCATCAATGAACAATCTTTTCTTTTCTGTCTCCAAACCAGACAATACATATTGTCTAGTATTGGATTACAGACATCCAAACTCTTCTTGCAAAACATTTGCAGTGCAAAATGCACACAGTAGGCATTAATGAATAATATTGTGCGTAAAAAATATAAAACCACATTAGATATTTCGAATGGTTTCTTTTGTAAGCATTGCACCAGAAAGTAGGTATTTGACCTCTTTCTCAATAATGGGGACAGAACGTCACTTCTGTCGCCTCCCTCAAGGATTCAAGTTCAATAGTCCTGGGTTATTCTAAGCAAGGGTAACAGATTTACTACAAACTTATGATGATGAGGCATTGTCATACGTCAATGACATTTATCTCACAGACGATGACTTGGATAGGCACTTGAACAGGGTGAACACCATTATACTGGGCTTCGCCTCTGAAGGGTACAAATTAAATTTTAAGAAATCAAGAGTTGCCCATCTCAATGTCCTATTTCCAGGATATGAATTGCCAAGTGAAGGCAAAAGCCTGGCTGCCAAGTTTTTAGAAAAGTGTGCGCTGCTCCAAAAACTTACAGTCAATTCTAGGTTTCCTAAATTTCGGAAGAACTTACATTCTAAACTACGCAGAAAGGGTTAAACCTCTCTACAAATTAATCAAACCTGATTTTAAAACAGTACATTGGACACAAAAACACACAGAAATGTTGTGTTCACTACAAACAGACATGTTAGCAACAAAACATTTACAAACACGCATAAATGTACGCAACTTAGTGATCGGAATCATTCCGGGTCAATGTGGATTAACCTACTTAACTTTTAACGAAGGTGAAAAAGTAGTAATTGCATAGAAATCACATTTGTACACACAAGCAGAAATGAAATTCACTTCTACAGAAAAAATTCTGACAGATGTTCAAACTGCTGTAGCGAAAGAAAGAGCCCTAGCACAGGGAAACGCATTATGGTTGTAACTCCTGTACCTGCCTTAGAGGCAGTAACAAAAGCGAGCATTCCAAATGCTAAAGCTTTACATCAGAGATGGATACAATGGGTGAATTCTCTTGCTGCAACTGATGTTGAATACCTTTTTGATCCTTATTTGAAAACACAAGCACTCCTGCAATACAAACAAGAATGTCCTCTGCCTACTGAAATTCTGCCTCTAGAACAGTATGATTGTATAATTAATACTGACGGATCAGCACAACCCGCTACGGTGGCTAAGCAAGCTTATAGTGCTGCATGCGCGATCGTTAAAGGTCATATGCGCGTTGGCAAATTCCGACCTATGGTCACAAAAACGCAATCTCTAGGAGATTGTACAGCTTAGCGAGCTGTACTACAAGCATTCAAAATTGCACTCAAAAATATGGATTGCAAATACCCCATACTCATAGTGTGCAATTCTTTCTATTGTGTCCAATCCTACAATGAATATTTACAGAATTGGCTTGAAAACAGTTTCAAAAGGTGGCACAATTAAGCATAAAATGCTTTGGGAACAAGTAGCTAAGTTACGAGAAGGACTACAAAACACTCACGTGATACACACGTTGAGTCATCAAAGTGATGGCGTTCATGTTGAAGGGAATTAATTGGCTGAAGAAGCCGCGAAGGCAGCTGTGCGAATGGCTTCCGTAGCTGCAATCACTCATTCAAAAACGAAAATAGACAGTGAAATAATGCTGGCTGCCAATGCAACAAGCAAAGGCAGCGGTGCAGTGTTACCTAAAGGGTTTCCACTCTAATACTCATATATAACTGATACAAATAATGTTCCGTTGCTGGAATCCCTGGAGAGGGGGATAGGGTAATATCAAACATGGAACATAGATTAGGGCGAATCCTAGCAGCACATGAAGGGCTCGCCTCTGCTCATGTAGGTGTTTCTGCTACAGTATCATTATTAAAACAGAGATACTGGTGGCCAGGTTTTAGGAAACAAACCCAAAACTATGTTTTGGAAATGTGAAATATGCCAGAAGCTGAAAGTCTCTACTGTGAAACGTCCTGCACAGACGCCCTTGTTAATTTTGGATAAACCACTAGCTTGCATTTACCTGGACCACTGTGGTCCCTTAGAAAGGGATGGCAACTATAAATATATCAGGGTCACAGTGGACTCGTGTTCAAGGTTCCTTTGGATGTGGCCTCAGCGCTTGGCTGACACTCAAACTGTTATAAAAGATTTGCGAGTCTTGATTGGCACATACATAATTAGAACGCTACCCTCTGAGCAGGGTCCTGCATTTAGCTCTCGAGCTTACAAAGAAGCAATGGCCAGTTTGGGCGCTGCATTGCGATATTCTTGTCCATTCCATCCTGATTGACATTTGGTTGTGGAGCAAAAAAAACGGGACATAAAGCAATCTATAGCAGCTAGCGTATTAGGTTCCAGTGACGGGTGGGTCAAACATCTAATAAGTGTCCAACGTAGTCTTAACAACTTGCCAAGAAGTTCTCTAGGGGGTATCACTCCAAATGAGGTCCTTTTTGGGACAAGAATGTTGGTTCCGGATCTTGATTGTCAGACATCAGTGGTGGAACAAAAGACATTTGATATCAAAGACCGTTTGGCTATTTTACAGGTCTTAAATTAACTAAGAACAAAACAAAGCAACGTGTTCCTGAAGCAAACCACCACTGGGGAAAAACCAAAAGCTTGGTGATCTTGTCAGAGAAAAGATCGCGGACAAGAAGGAATTTGGCCTTCTTACAGAACTACTGTCTAGCAATCCACAGATCAAAAACAGTATTACTGCCACCCCTTGCTGGTAAAAAGGAGAACAAGTTTGTGTGCATCAACCTGATAAAACCACACTATGTGGCCGATGCTAAGCAGTAGGCCAAGTGGATGCCGCCAATGTAGCAGACACACTCCTCTAGCTACAATCATAGAGGTTCAAACTGAGAGACTCATCAGCATCGAAGAATATGCAGTGAGAAAAGAAGGACTAAGCAACAAAGCAATGGAACTTGTGCCTCTTGAGGCCCAAATAACACTTTGTCATGAAACACCTGACTGCAACGAAGTAGCACCTGTTTACAATGAAGTAACAAGTGAACAAGTGGTTCTAGTGATTTCAACAAATCCGGATGCAATCCCAACCATTGACAGAACTTCCTCTGGCTATTTCATTAATACGTTTCCTGAAGATTCCAGTGAGCCTGAAACGAGACCAGTAAAAATAACTTTCAAAGAACAAGCTACTGACTTTTTTCATCACCTGGAAAAGACTTATCTAGTTTCACCATGCATTGAACTTTGGATTGTGTTGGGAATATTTTTTGTTCTACTTTGGTTAGCTCTGGTAATAACTCTGGGTATGCTGATAAATGGAAGATATGTCAAAATGGACACAGCAAGTAAGAAAGTCAACTTACTCCTAAAGCCACACAAATCATCCCATCGTGAACAAAGAGACTTGTCATCAGTGAACATCACAGCTGTTCCTATACCTGATGGTATAGGTTGGGACAAAACAGAATATGACATTTTTGGCCATAAGTTCATGCACAAATCTGCAAATCCTAGAAATGTATTAATGTATAACCAACGGAAACGTTGTCCTACGCCACCAAAGGGTAGGTCAAAAACATTTGCTATGAAATTTCCATACCTTTCAGGGTTCAATGTATCCAATGCTGAATCGTTTTACTTTAAAAATGTAAACACAAAGGAATGAAAAGTATGTTAACAAATACCAAACAGATTAATTCTGCAGCCTTTTATGCCCAACTGTCTAAGCTAGGTTCTGACTTTTGGAAAGACAACATTGAGACAAAAACTGTCAGGGGTACGAAAGATTGGCAGGTACAGGGGATAGAAGCTATGTTTATAGCCTGTATCATCCCTGAGCTAATTATATTTTTGAATGACATTGTCCAACAGACTTCTTGCCTGGGTTAGCCAAGATCAAAGACATAAACGATCCGTCCATACCTACACCTACGCCTGAGAGTGATAACACTTCAGAAGGAGAGGTTGACGTACATACTATTTTACATCACAACAGAACAGATCCAGATAGGAATAAATCGTTGATCTGGCCCACAGACACAAACAACTGTCAAGATAGATTCCTGAACAAAACACAGGGTTTCACATTCAATAGGCTGGACCCAAGATATATTCAAAGACAGCATCCTGGAATAATAACAACATACAGTGTAGGAAAGCTCTGCCTTGATTTTGCTACAAAGTTCTACACTTAAGGATGTAAAGTAACACTTATCTTTACTTAAAGATGGCGCAGATCTTAGGGAATTCTTGCTAGGAACAAGAAAACTGTGTCAAAAACGTTTAATATATGCCGGTATTTATGCTACATATAACGAAATATGGAAAATTACACAAGCAGAGACTGCAGAATGAATACGAGAAATTGATCGTATTAATTTAGAGAAATCTCTCTCTGTGGTTGACAATGGGTTAACGACTCTGTCATCCAGGATATATTCATTGGACAGCATAGTGTATTCTGCCATAGACATCATGGAACAGGACTTGGTCATGTTGCGACATGGTCAGTCGAAATTACGTTTTATCATGCTATTCGGCGGGACGTTACAAAACCTTTGTTCAGGCTATGTGCCTTGGCGTTTAATCAATACTATGTCTCTGTTTTGAGAATTCAATCTCACTGATAAACAGATCAAATTGGCACAAAAGAGGAGCAGACTATACGGTGCTGAGCATCGAAAAACTGGAAAGATTGCCATTTACGGTAGCAGAGAAACGAGCTACTGGATTATACATGGAACAATCATTCTCCCGGTTACAATTTTCCATTTTCAGTATTGCCTAAAACACATACCAGCAGGCACATATGAAAGGTTTGGTAAAGAATACATCAAGACATCCTGGGATTTACCATATACACACAGATGTTGGAGTGGGGGACGTCAAGTGTTTCTTAGTGTGAAAACGCACTGAGTGGTTCTCTCCTTTGTCAGGGCATAAACTTACATGGGGCCTGCGATGGTTCCTCTAACAATTTATCCTGCCACCTGGAAAGTTCACCAGCTGTGGTGATTTATCCAATTTTTGGACAACTTTCAAATGGAAGTTACCTCATGTTGAATGATCACAGCTGCTGTGGCATGTTGCCAGGTACACCATATCTAGTAACTGTGTCATCCAGGGTCACTTACTGTATGCAAGTATTGTTTTCAAAAACAAATTAGTCAGGGAGTCGCCACTTTGGCCTTCACTGAGCATCTCTTCTACACGAATTGATACTCTAAGCAGAATGAAAGCCATTCTTTTGCAAAAAAACTGTGCCACTGACCTCGGCCAAAGAGACCTATGATCTACAAGTCACAAGGACTTCTGCCGAGATACATGCCCTTTTAAATACAAACTGCCCTATACATTTCTACGAAATGTTAAGTCGTATCTTAAATATGTCTGATACGAGCGGTATTTTAAGTGTATTTAGGACCATATTTTCCGGACTGTTAGCACCTTTTCCAGCAGTCCTCGAAATCCTTCCAAACTTCGTGCTCTCTGTGTTTGGTGGATTGCCCCTTCTTTTGGGACTCATTGCAGGGATACTATTTTTGCTCCTACTCCTGCGATATGGCAAGCCAAATCACCAGTGACACCCAGTTTTCCATGGAGACAACTCTACTGGCAATGAAGTGTCGTGAGCGCATAGTCCAAATTTTGGGACTACCTCGTCTACGAGAATTAAATACCACATGGTTTCTGTATTTACGAGCCATTTCATAGGTATATATTTTCATAATTCATTCAGTTAGCATTTACAACATCTACATGTGCTTAGAACGAATACTTGCTTTAATGTGTACAGCACCAATGCTTTAGTTTGAATACATGATTTACGATGTGTTTAGAACATGCTTTTAACACTTCATGTGTAGATATGATTTAGATATGTTTCACATGTTTAGTACTTAGTAATGTTTTACATAAGAAAGTGGAGTGGGTGTTGTGTATTGATTTAGATTCTGTATGCATTTCCAGATTCATGCCCTTTTATAGGTACAATGGACATATTGTCCTTATATAGGCATAGAAATATAGGGCCAGATGTAGGTCACCCAATATCGGTCGGTAACGGGCGAAATTACCGAATTTCGGCCGTTACTGACCGGTATTTGGCATTTGGAATGTAGGTGGCATATTTGTAGGATTCGGTATTTTACCAAATCGGTAACTTAAGGAATCGGTAAATTACCGAATTCTTAGCATACCGATTTGGTAAATTACCGAATCCTTAATGTTGGAAGCACTCAAGTGAGTGCTTTTCACATTTAAGGATTCGTTATTTACCACCAACTACAAGCTTGTTCTTTTTAAATGACACTTTGTACCTGTGTATGGCCTCCTACTTATATTACATCTTCTGATAATGTCTTATAAGGAGAAAGGAATAATATTACATGTCATATACAGATCATGTAAGCAATTATTATTCCTTAGTCTTTTTCATTCATAGTTAAAAGATACATAGCCACAGAAGGAGTACTTTAAGTATTGACTTCACATATGAAAGAAAGTGATACTTTCCCACTCAGACTGCAGCTTCAGAGAATTTCTCAGGGAGTCTTAAAAAGCACAGCCCATAATTCAGTGCTCTGCTTCACCTTGGCATTGTTTTGAATTGATGTACATATTGCAGAACCCAGGTAACTCCTTGAGCACTCAAGTAAACTTGATGGGAAGCACTGCTGATGGGTCATTTGGACTGAGTGTCTATAGTCTGCTTGCTCAAGATGGCTACCCGTGAGTTCCCACAGACGCTGGCAAAAGTTAATTGCTTATTTCTTAGCGCAATAGGGCTTCTCCTCCAGGCCCATAGGAATGCATGGGGAATACCGAATCGGTAAATACCGAATCGGTATTTATTGATTTTTACCGATTCGGTAAAATTTACCGAAACATTTGTTACATACCATTTACCGATTTTAAAATAACGAATCGGTAAAATTTGGTATTTTAGAATCGGTAAATGATATTTACCCACATCTGGCCCATAGTCCTTATTTAGGCACAGTCCATGCTACCCAAATACAGGCTTGGATACTTCCATCAGTTCATCTACGTCACCACGAGTTCTTGGAAAACCAGACACTTAAGCCGTTAGGGACTTCCCCTTGCTTGGATATGGATTTCTCCAAGAACTCATTTATTATGCATGAATATACATGCCTTAGGGGTTCATTCATGACGTTCATATGCCTGACTCTATGTCAATACTGGCATTCCTAAACACCTTCAAGGTATAAATATAACTTTACTTGCTGTGACATAGCACAGTGTGGTTCGGTGCAGTTCGACCACCTACTTGCATGACGCAGCTCGCCACAGCAAGTCCCGAAGGAAGCCAACTCTCCAGTTGACGCACTGACTAGACGCTGTCATCCTCCTGCGGAGAATCCAGCTCCAGTGTTTCTGACTGCCCTTGGGGGTGTTGGGAAATCGAGTCCCAGTAAAGAGATACCAACCTCTCTCATTCTAAGGTATGGAGCTGATTAGAACCTAGAGAAACCTTTGGCAGATTCTTAGCAACACTAAACTTAGCTCAAACAGCACCTACTTCTTCCCTCGTACTAGACCTAGGTTACGTACACTGGGGTAAGCGTTTTTTAGAAGCAATAGTTGAGTATTTTAGCCAGTGTTATTTATGTATGTATTGTTATATTTGTCATAGCAACAGACAATGCTATTACAGTATTATTTCTTATTACTGTTTGCGCTGTACGCATTATACTTCACATTCTGTCTAACGATTGTAGCAGTTCATATCTCTTGCATGAGAAATAAGACTGTTATTATAAACCCTTTTATTGAAACGCCCATCTCACTATTTCGGTGCAACTCTGTAGAAACGAAGCATGCACGATTGAGTGAGTGAACTAGTTATCTATTGTTTACTCAACTCTGAATATATTGTTTCGGTTCTAGGGGAAACAAAGTTGTTATATTTATGCGGTTGTCAGAGAGTAATCCCTTCTTGTTTATTCAAGAAAGTTTCTAGTGACCTCTGAGTTAGCTAGCACACACACAATTAAGTTTAATATACACGATAGAGACATGCTGACCTCAGTCCTATGTCAAATCTATAGTGTATGGTATTCCAAATGCGCAGAGCCTATTAGCGATATAGGAACTACACTACACCAGAAAATGATGGCCAGAACAGGATCAAAAGTCTACATGAATGGTGTAGAGAATGTATTGCTATGAGAATGTTAAGAGAAAGTATAAACAGAAGGGTGTCCAAACAATGCATGGGATGAAGACGTTCAATGAGAAATGGTGCAGTCATAAGCATGTGGGCTGTATGAACAGAAGGGGTACTGAAGATGAAAACAGAATCTTCTCATACACAATGTGGGGTGCACCATAGAACGCTGGTGGTAAACCAACAGTGATGGTTTCCTATGACTTATCTCTTTAGACAAACTGATAAACAATTATGAAACAGTTTTCCTCTATTGATAAAAATTATTCATTTCTTTCTTCTCAAGGCTGCTACCCACACTGCAGCACAGAAAATCCATATTATGATGATCAGCTGAAGTGTGTATCAGCCCTGAACTGTACTTCATGGTATGTCCCATATTGTGATAATATTGTAAGATGTGCTGTACCACAGCTGACGCCACTTTTGTGAAAATGTCCTTGTCCGTTCAAAATCCCCTTCTTGCTTTGGGCATTGTCCTGTGCTCGTTCATTTTATCCATAACTTGTATTCTAATTCCTCTCAAACCAATGAGGCAAACAGATACCCCATGTGAAAACCATCTTCATTCTGACAGATGGCCACAATGTTGCCTGCTCCCCGACTATATCAATGTTCTCCTCCTCAGGTCCCTCCGTATAGCCACATTTTTTTTTTCTCATGACTGGATTACAGTTTGATCTGCCATAAGCATGCCAATACAAAGGACCATATCTATTGTCCTCAACTCTTTTGTTTTGTTTTATAGCTTTTGCTGAAATTAAACAATTGGGGCCTCAGTTATGAGGGCCCTGCATCAGTTTTGAACCATGTAAAGTGGTAAATGTGTGAGGTAGGACCCTCATAATGATTTATGAAATCTCGCAAAGCCACCCTGTGTGATTTTGAGTGGCCTTACAAATCATGAGTAAGTCAAAAGAGAGCAAATTGCTGGGTAACCTTACTCTGCACCTGGGAGGCATTCCATGGGCATTGTGTTTTCCTAGGCTACACCCGTGGAATTTGATACTGCCTCAGATTTACAAAGTGATGTAAGCCTGGGGAAGCGTCAAATCAATACAGCTCCCGAGGTGAGGCATAACAAAAAGATATATGTTTATTTCTTCCTCTTACTACTGCACACATAGAAAGAGGAAAATGCCTTGAAGGATTGTTTTTGTGCAGGAAAGTGCCCCTTCCTACACAAACACAATCTTGCCTGCATTGAGGCACGCATTGCACCATGATGCGCTAGACTGCTAGAACTACGCCAGCACAGGCAGACTGGATAGAAATGCACCATATAGTTTAAATACAGTGCATTCCTGCCCTTTCACTTTGGCATAGGGCAGGGCTGCAAGGTGTCTACAATATGACAGTGTCTAGAATATGTTTTGACAAAGAAACTGTCCAGAGGTTGGTGTGGATTGTTTCCAGAAAATGATGGCCAGAACAGGGTCAAAAGTGTGCATGAATTGTGTAGAGAATTTATGGCTATGAGAATGTTAAGAGAAAGCATAAACAGAAGGGTGTCCAAAAAATGCATGGGATGAAGACGTTCAATGAGAAATGGTGCAGTCATAAGCATGCAGGCTGTATGAACAGAATGGGTACTGAACATGAAAACAGAATCTTCTCATTCACAATGAGAGATGCACCTTAGAACGCTGGTGGTAAACCAACAGTGATGGTTTCCTATGACTTTTCTTTTTAGACAAACTGATAAACAATTATGGAGCAGGGTAGAGTGGCAAGGTGCCTATTTGCACTGCCCTATGCCAAAATGCCAAAAATGAGGCCCCAGATTTCCAGGTTCAAAATCACAAAATTCTTTTATCAGCACACTTTTCACTGATTGAATGAAACAGCACTACCAAAATAAGTAAAGTTAGAAAGAGGATGGTTTGGAGTGAGGTGTGTGGAAGCTGGATGGGATGTAGTGCTGGATTAGTATATCCCTTTTCATCTACATTGTATTTGTACGTTTGTTTCTTATCCCAAATAAGGGGAACTGAGGCTAGGAAGCAGACTAGATTACAATTGAACAATAAAACACACTTGTTAGACAATTCCTTAACCAAAGTCTGTCCGTATAATTAATTGAAAATATACTTTCTGAACTTTATAATCTATGCAGTGTATGATGCTGAGAAACACTATTAGCGAAATTTATTAAGGCCTTGCGCCGCCGGTGCGTCATTTTTAACATGGGAAACAGTGACGCACCGGCGGCGCAAGGCCTTCATAAATCTGCCCCTATATATTGTTCCTGAGAAATGACGGAAATGTTCTACTTTCCATAGTCATTGCTGCTAATCCATGGGAGTGAAATACATTAATATATGCTCTTCTTGTGTTTTATTTATAGTCAACTTAGTGAGAAGCTGTGCACAGAGGACCTCAAAGGTAAGTTCATTGCTATCCCTTATCTCAATTTTGCAGTGCAGAAATTGCGAATCATTCCTAGGGCCTCTATTAGCTTGATTTATAGAGGGTTGACTTTTGAGCAGTGCTCTGCATGCGAAAAGTGGAGCCGCCTCTCTGATTTGCAAATGGCCAGTCCGGATTTAATTTTCCAAAGCTCATTAGGAGTGTTGAGTGTGCTCTTTTAAAGGCAAGATGAGCAAACTCAAGGCTACTCCTCAGTAAGGAAGTTCATCTGTTGAAGGAGATATGTATATTTATGATAGCATGTTTTATTTCAATTCTGATGTATCAGTCTTGTTTTAAGATCGATGTTTAATGTTAGTTCTTCATGCCTTTTGCTAAGACCTTCTAAAGTATACGCAAAAAAACGTCTGGAATGCTTAAATTAATCTCAGCCATTGGTAATTACTCTGGGCCAAAACCCAGTCCATCTTTCTTTTGCACACCATACCACCTCAGTATCGAACCAGCCCTATGCAATTCAGTGTTTACCTTGCTCCATTGGGAACAGTCCAGCAAGACAAGCAACCAGGACCGATTTCGCCTTAGTTAGGGCTCATCAGCCAGGTATAGCTTGATTCCAGTGGCACAGTGTGCACTGGGCCTAAAGTTGTGCATAGCCTTCCAAATTGGGGCAACACACTAAATTATACAAAAGTGATGGATAGAATACCTGAAATATTCTCAGCCACTGGTATGTACCGCATCGCAATCGTCACTTTTCACACAATGCCACCTTGGTTTGGATCCAGCCATATGCGGGAACAGTTCAACCTGAACTGCCAAACAAGCTCCTCCCTGAACTAACACAAACAATCTAAGACTAGAGTCACACACTAGTCAAGGCTCATTAGCCAAATATAACATGTTTTATGACCTGACTCTGTGTCGCTGGAAATGTGACACGATGCAGCATGTGCAGACCTGTCACCTTTCTCTGCTAAGGTACCTTAGCAGCGATATTTTGTGCAAGGACTCTTGAAGAACAGTGCTTGGAATGTTCTCATACTGAAAAAATAGAGGCAAAGAGCCCATGAAGTAAAGTGGTAATATACAAACACATCATAAATAAATAAATATATTAAGGATTTTAGCTCCTAAGATTCTCCATTGTCTGTCTATTTAGTGAAGCAGATGATCCAGTTTTGATAATATAGGGCTACATGTAGGTAACTAGTATTTACCGATTTGTAAATACCGAATTTTACCGATTCGGTATTTACAAATCGGTAAATGCTATGTAGGTATTTTTACCTTGAGGCTCATAGGAACCAATGGCAATTACCGAATCGGTAAATACCGATTCGGTAATATTAACGAATTGTCAAGGGGGACAGGGTGTGACTTTGACACCCTATTGCACCCCTGATTCAGGCTTGTGTGTCATGTGACACATATACATGCCCTTAGGGCATGTATGTGTGCCACATGGCACAGGTGTACATGCACAGATGTGCATGTACACAGGAATTCGTTATTTACCATCAAATAGTATTTGATGGTAAATAACGAATTCTTAAGGGCCTGTGGCACTGTTTTCAGCGCCACCTACATCTAGATTTACCGATTCGGTAAATTTACAGATTCAGTATTTTACCGAATCGGTAAATTTTATGCCCCCTACATGTCAAAAACCAAATACCGGTCGGTAACAGCCGAAATCGGCCGTTACCGACCGGTATTTGGCGATCGAAATCGGGCCCATAGTTCTTAAATAACAGAGTGCAATTTATAATAGTGCAGGGGACAACATCAGCATGTCCTCAATCATGTGCTTTGCTATTTATTGTTGTGCATCTTTATGAGACCGCATATTGATGTCACAGCTCTCTAATCCCTCTTCTGATGTAAGAAAAACAATGACAGAAGCTCGAGAAGCTCCACTAATGCAGAAACATCCAGTGCACTAAACGGTGGGCATGCCTACATCAATCCTAAACTCTAATTTCTGTGACTTTGTATGCTGTAATGAGGGTAATTAAAAACGAATCTAATTTTTGTGCTTTTAATTTTTTATAATTTCTGCATGTGTTGTCCTCTTTAAGATTGTCTGTGCTGCTACAATGGAAGAACCTTCAAGCTGCATGAAGAAGTTTATAATATCACCGATGGCGTGAGCTGCACAAATGGCATTTGTGGCCTAGATGGCAACATTATTTATGCATCTGTGCCTTGTAGCACAGTGCCCACCAACTTCCCATCAGGAACCCGCAATGGTAATTTGATTTTTAAGTATTCATTACTTTTAACAGGTTTGAATTCTTGAGCCGACAAAGCTGCTAAGCACTCCTTATAAGTTTGCGTTAGGAGCAGAGTGATATAATTTGCCAGGCAACAATATACATTTATATTATGGAGTCTGTAATGGTCTTTATGGTTAAGTCGCTTAATAATGGAAACCATTTGTCTCTAAAACTTCTGGCAAACAAACCTGGCCAAAATTTGGACCACAATTTGAGCACGTAGTGCATTTTCAGAATGTCTGGTTTGTATAGATCATCCCTGAGGAAATGGCTAAAGAAGGGGTCAAAATGTGTTTTATATTTTAGGTTCTACATACGTTTTTGCTGTTTGCTACGGTAAAAAACAATCAAGCAGAATTACATCAAAATTGGCATGGAACGAGAACAGCACTTAGAGATAACATATTTTTGTAGCTTGAAGTAAATTGATTGAGTAGTGTTTGTCCTGTTTTGCATAGTTTAAGGTTCTGGCAGTCCATTTGTCCTTAGATTATCTGATGTTCCTGGCTCTGAGGAAGACCCGAAGAAAATAAATTTGAAAAGTACACCAAACTGTTTAAATAATGAGCAAGTTTTCCCTTTGTTCCCTCTGGAAGCAGGAGATTTGTCAAACCAAACCAATGGAGAAAGATCAGTTGGGAATCCCTATACTTTTATGCACTGCCCTGGAAGATATGCCAATTGTTAAACACTTCCAATGGAGACTTAGCGGGGAGGTAAAAAGACACAAGGGATAAAGAGGCAAACCATGTAAAAGGGTTCAGTCATGGGATCTTCATGCAGCTTCATGATGTTGGTTAGAAGATTAATACAAAGGTAGCAGTGGTGAATAGGGATGTATGTGAGCTACAGTTAGATTATGTGAGAGATAGACTTCATGACTCCAAACTCTAGGTTGGATGCAGCCAGGGACGTGGCTTGGTCATTAAGATTGGGGCTTGTATATTTGTGAAAATACATTACATGAGATGAAAGGTATGAGAGGGGGTTTAAGGGTCTACATATAGAGTTAGGAGTACTTAAAACACAATGGCCCTCATTATGATGTAACCGGTCCCAGGATGTTTGTTTCTGGTCAAGGGAAGACCTGGCTTCGCAGTTCAGGCTGGACATGAGGAACAGGGTCAAGACTGATTTGTATATGGCTGGGACTGAACTGGGGTGGCACAGTGAGATAAAGAATGATGATGGATTCAACCCAGATCTAATAGTGACTGTGTATGAATTTCTGAAAGGTTTCAGCACTCCGTCCATCATCTCCTTGTGTTAGTTTTGTTCACCCCAAGTTGGCAGGTTATGCCTAGACATGGGCCCCTTGCTCACTTTGCTGCTTCATTCAAGCTAGCCTGGATGATGAGGACTGTTATCCCGAAAATGGTCCCAAGATGCTTGTTTCTGGTCTAAGGAAGACCTGGCTTGACAGTTGCAGCTAGAATGTTCCCATGAGGAACAGGGTCAAGACTGAATTGCATATGGCTGGGTCTGAACTGGGGTGGCGAAGTGAGCTAAAGAATGATGATGGATTCAACCCAGATCAAATAGTGACTGGGGGTGAGTGTCTGAAAAGTTTCAGTGCTCTGTCCGTCATCTCCTTGTCTTTGCTTTGTTCACCCTAAGTTGGCAGGGTATGTCCAGAATTGGGTTCCTTGCGCACTTTGCCACTGGTTTCAAGCTTGCCTTGGATGATGAGGGGTCAAGCTCCAAACCCAGGCCCATGATGCTTGTTTCTGGTCAAGGGAAGACTTGACTTGGCATTTTGGGCTGGGATGTTCCTATGAGGAACAGGGTCAAGACGGATTTGCATATGACTGGTTTTGACCTTGAGAGGCAAAGTGAGCTAAAGAAAGATGATAGATTGAACCCAGATCTAATAGTGACTGGGGGTGAGTGTCTGAAAAGTTGTAGTACTCCTTTTATCATCTCCTTGCGTTTGCTTTGTGCCGGGCATAAGGGTAAAGACTAGCAGAATGGGAGCAATAGTGCATGCACTTGGGGTCAGAGGCTTGGAGGCAGAACAATGCATTATGTGTTTTTGAAGGGGAGCATAATGCTATGTATGTGAAAATGACCATAAACATGTAGGTTTTTGTATTGTAACAGTTCACATACTCTCTATTGGTTATTGGGTAGTGTCTCCCTGCAGCCCGCTCTATTGCCCACAACACTCCCTCTGCACTTTGGAAGTGGCACACTCTCAACTGCATTTTACTGCTTACATCCACTTGTCACAAGCACATTAGGCTTTTTTCAAGTGCTCAACAGTGAGTCTCCATGATGTGCGATACAAAGTGTTTCAGAAAATCATCCTTGAAATCACCAGGTTAATCCTCCAGGGGGGTGGTGGAGACCTGGGCAGATTGGTGGGCCACTTGCCATGGTCCAAATTACCCATAAATAAGGGGCAGATGTATCAAGATATCATTTTGCGATTCTCAAATAGCGATTTTTAAGGAATCGCTATTTGAGAAGTGCAAAATGGTATGTATGTAGAAAATCGCTATTTTTTAGTGATTCCTTAAAATTCCTTAATTGAGATTAGCAAATTGCTAATCGCAACTAAGGAATAATTTCCCATTCATTTCTATGGGCCACGAGGCCCATAGGAATGAATGTGAAAATATTCTCAATTTGCGATTAGCAATTTGCTAATCGCAATTTGAGAATAATTTCAAGGGTGCAAGGGTGTCTTAAGGAAACCCTGCTGCACCCCTGAATTTGACATGTGTGCGCATATGGCGCACATACATGCCCTAAGGGCATGTATGAGCGTCATATGGCACCTTTAGAATTTAAAAAAAGTGCATTTTGAAAAGAATTCGCCAATTACCACCAACTACAAGTTGGTGGTAATTTGCGAATTCTTAGTCAAAAATCGCAACACTGAAATGCATACATTTCAAATAAGAAATCGCAATTTGCCATTTCTTAAAAGCCTCGCAATATTAAGGAATCGCAAAATTTTTTCAAACCAGGTGTTACAAGAGAATTTGATAAATCTTTTTTGTTTAAATCGTTTTTATTAACCTTTTTGTTTACTTTGCACATTATCAATAAAACATACAGTCAGAACAGCGCTCATGTAGCAGGTGGAAAAGAAAGAAAATTGATTGCCAGTGGAATGGTACACATTGATTAATATCAACAGGAAAACGGAGATTCAGGTTATGGTGAGTACATCAAATCGTGTGGCAATATCTCTAAAAGGGGCAGAGCAATGCTGACAAATCACGGCACCAGGAAGCATATGAATAATGCAGGTACAGTGCAGTTCAAACGCAACCGGGGACATAGGACACTAACAAATGAGGACAACTAAAGTGAACGAAGGTTAGGGGAGAGTCGCTCAAGACCTGCTGCCACATCCAATGTAGCGGGAGGCCATAAATTGCCAAGACTTAGTGACAGTGGGGCTCTGAAACAGAGGGGCTGAAGCAGTGCGGGAGTCGGTGTTAGTACGCAGTCACGCCATTGGGGGATGTACCATGAGTGATAACTCTTTGTGTTGTAGTCGGGGTCCCTGCATCCCATTGAGGTGCAAGGGGGAACTTTTGAACGCCAAGCAGATCCTCTCTGCATAGCGCCGCACTCTCCGCCTTCGCCCAGAGAATTTGATAATGTTAACCATAAATTATGTGGAGTATAATATTTAGTAAACCTGTTTTGGAATGTTTTGTTATTAGTAGGTTTAGGTAGTGACCTACCAGTAGTAATAAAGCGCCAATCACAATATAAGGCCCGGTGAAGATCTCAATAAGTTATTTCCATGATCAACCCTTGGTAGCTGGCTATGAGCAGGCAGCCTTATCCTAGGGGACAGGTTTAAAAATAAATAAATAAACACCCATACATTAAATAAGTAAGACACAATACACAATAAAAATCCCAAACCAAGTTGTAAGAATAAGCAATGTATTATTGATTAAAATGACAAGAATTCAATGTAGGGAACCAGAGATATGAATGTTTAAAGAATAAACACATAGTTTAGTGCCTAAAACCAAAAGTGCCACTTTGGGGCTCTGGTTGTGCTTGACTGGGACAAAGTCAAAGTTTCAGGCCATCAGTGATGAAGCCCAGGTCGGAAATACTTAGTGGTAGGGCTCCGTCAAGTGTTTACCTTCTGACTTAGTCAGTTTTTTGGAGCTTTTTCATCAAGCCAGGCTCATTGTCAGGCTGAGTTTTGAGTTGACAATGACGGCTTGGTTCAGCATGAGGCCTCAGTGAAATCCTAGAAGTCCAGAGTTACGGAGATTTCAGCGGGGTGAACCTTAAATCCAAGTCGTGGTTCGACGTCTGCGGCTTGACTCTGGTTGACAGGCCAGTAACCTTATGGAGCTTTTTACCAAAAATTCTCTAATCTTCCCCAAACCTCTAGATCTTCTTCCAGGAAGATCCATTTTAGGTTCCAAAGTGTCCACAACACCAATCCAAGGATCCAGAAGCTCTGAATTGCTCCTTGGGATGTTGGGACTACTTATCCCACAGTGTACCTGGCCAAATCGTTTAAAGTCCAGCTTCCCTAACTCCCCTTCCAGGCCCATCTGCTAGTTCAATTATTGTGGCTCAAGTCTGGATGGGGTTGCAGGAGGTGGGGGTGAGCCTGTATCCTGTCCCAGATGTCATTCCCTCTTTGAAGACGAGTTTGGCTACCAGCCCCTTTCCTGCCTTTTCTCTGCAGCTTGCAGATTTCCAACCACCAGATTTCCTTTTGTCTCTTCATAGGCCACTTCACATCTCATCAGAGCAGTTTGACTCAGCCTCCCAAAGACTAGCCATGCAGGAGAAGCTGCTGTTAGGCTGGATTGTTGTTCATCAGAAAAGAAAGTTCTATAACTTCTTTTCGGTGATAGTAACTATCAATTTAACACGTTAAAGAGTATAATTAGCTGGCTCCAGTCCATATTTATTCTTTATTAAAGTATTCCTATGTAATGGGCAGTATTCCCCTCACAAGGACACATAAAACATCTTTTATAATGTCCCTGCATATAGCTACAAGGCACCCTGCCCCTGTGGCACCTAGGAGAGACCTTAGGGTTAACGTATATGTAAAAATAAGGTAGTTTCAGACTTTGCAAATTCCTTTAATTCCAAAGTTGAATTTTCATTTTATTTACTTTTAAAAGCAGCCTGCAAAGCAGGTCTGCCTTTAAAATGACAGCAGGCAACACAGCAGTGCCCACTTGAGTCCATCAAATCTGCTGCACCTCTAAACCTACACGCCCTACCATATACTAGGGTCTTGCAAGTAGGTCACCATACTAATTGTAATTACACCTGAATACAGACAAGCCAGATTTTTTCCTTCAGATCTGGAGGCAGATCCTAGACTGTGGCCCCCACCCAATAATATGGAGTGAGGCCTTCAACTTGGTACTGCGAGGGGCTCTTGACTGGTCCAGTGACAGGATACAACACCTACGCTCCACGGAAATCCTCAACACACTCATCGCTGATACTGCACTAATACATAAATGGCGCCACACACAAGCTTCCCAGCATGAAGGCACAAGCTTCTTCTCTGCACAAGCCTCATGTTCTCGCATCGATTATTGGCTGGTGTCAAAAGATATCCTCGCCTAGGCCATGGTGGTAGAACACTTACCATGCACACTAGCAGATCCTTCTCCGGTCAGGCTGATCCTTCAGATGTTTTTATGGAGGCTCACCCCGCAGGCCCTGCATGATGAGGTGTTCAAAGAAGAAATCCATTACATACTCGCCATCACTGAGTACTTTGACTTGAACAAATGGTCCATATTATCACCATCTATACTATGGGAGGCTTTCAATGTAGTCTTTCAGGCTACATGCACAGCTAAACAAGCAGGCTTCTTGAAGGCGATAAGAGGATCCTTAATTAAACTGGAATCTGAAATTAGTGACCTGGAGGGGACATATAGCCGCAATCCCAGGCTTGGCACACTGGCCGACATCCGAGATAACCTATTTGAATATCAGATTAAGGCTGACACAGAGGTCAAATATCTTGGGCGAGAGGCGCAGGTGCACCAATATTGAGAGGAGGACCGCTCTGGTAGGACCTTAGCCAGGCTTCTGCATTGACCACATGCCTTGGAATACGTGCCCGATCTGAGAAAGGGTGAGGGCTGCCTGATCACATCCCCTGAAAAACTCCCATCGGTCATGTCCTCCTTCCTTGCCCAGTGACAAGAGGTTGCTGCAAAGCTTCCTGGACTCCATTGAATTGCTCTGGTTGGACCCTACACACCCCAATTACATGGACATCCTGATCATGCTGGAGGAGGTGGCGCAAGTTATATCAGGCCTCCCGGGCGATATGGCGCCTGGGTTGAATGGGTTGACATCCGCGTTCTACAAAGAGAATGCAACCATACTCATTCCTCATCTCATTGAGATGAACCAACAATCAGCAAGCTCTACCCAACCCTCTACGAATTGAAATGCAGGCATTTGTAAAGCGCACAGCTACCTCCAACGGAAGTGTCCCGGCGCTGTCCGTATACCTCGATGGAACCCTTCCTGGCTTTTCCCTGTGAAATGTCCCCTCCTGGGCACCCGCAAGGTGAAGCCAGGCATCCAGCGCCTGTGGGGGCCGTTGTGGAGAGTAAGCAAGCTATTGCCCAGAGTTGCAGAGTGGGACCCATGATTAGATAAGGCGCCGAGGCGAGAATTATCAGGTTCGAGTAAATTGAGCCCAAGACCCGCCGAGGCGGGAATTTAACCCTGGTCCTGGGCCAGACCTCTGCATAAGGGTCTGCTCCTCTAACCATTGAGCCACACTGCCGAACCCATCATCATCACGATATTGAAACCAGGCCAACTGCTAGAACTCTGTGACTCCTACAGACCTCTCTCTCTTATCAATTTAGATAACAAAATGTATGCAAAAGTCTTAGCCAACCGTCTACAACCTCTAATGGCACTAAGAGTGCAGCTTGATCGGTTTGGGTTCATTCCGTGGAGAGCCACATCTCATAACCTCCGCACTATCTTCTCCGTCATGCACAACCTCAGCTCCTCTCTGCCAACAGTGGCAACCTTGCTGGATGCCACAAAGGTGTTTGATTACCTTGAGTGGTCCTTTCTTTTCCCTCTGCTGGGGCATTTGGACTTCAGTTCCAGCTTCATACAGAAAACCCAATTACTTTATAACCTACCTTCGGCGAGAGTGAGGCTCAAGGGACGCACATCAGACCCTTTTGTTATTACTTGAAGCACTATGCAGGGCTGGCCACAGTCTCCCCTGCTGTTTGCGGTGGATATAGAGCCGCTGGCGGCTAGAGTGCTCCAACACTATGCCCAGAGAGGAATTGGCTTCACCATGCGTGTATTGGTGGTGTCAATGTATGCAGACAATATCACTCTATATATCCTCCTCACTGGACACTTCGCAAGCTGGGAGATAGACCTGGGACAGGATATATCTGAGGAGGACTAGCTTTACTGCTGCGGGCAGATCAAACAACTATCCCCTAACTACCCACTCCGACTGAGTCACTTCAAATACTTGCACAGAACATACCGCATACCTGTGCATGTTTAAAGGAGCGGGCTGAAGGAAGACGTGACATGCATGCGCTGCTCCACTCAGCCTGCTACATTTATGCACCTGCGTGCTCGGGGTTGGCACAATTTTGGCAGGAATTATGCACAACAATCACTGTTCTAACTGAAACCCCCTTCTTGTTGGTTACGTTAAAAACACCCTGAACATACACAGAAGAATAACTGTGCTACTGCTGTAGCTGGCTAAGCACAAAGTGGCTATACATTAGGGCCGGAAGACAGCACCCATGACGCTGGCGTGGCTGAGGGATGCCACATAGTGGCAAACGCAACTATCTGCATATTGGGATGTCATGCCCCCCAGATGTTGCCTGGCAAATATATGAGAACCCTTGGTGACATATCTGCGACAGCATGACACCCCCACGAAGGCAAACCAAAAGAGAGTATGCAGTTCCCCAGTAGGAAAAGAGCGGATGAACCAACGTGAGTGGAGGCACAAAGGAGGGGAATCCTCCTTGTCAGAACTAGAGTCCTCAGACACCCAGCTAGCTAGGTGTCATGCTTCATCATATGGGCTCGCTCCTTGTTGGGTCGGCGGTGCAATACCGGACGGGCACCCATAAAGGGGCTCTTTAGCGGAGATCTTCTGTTCTTGCCGTATGGTGCCGTGGGTGTGAGGGCCCCATGGAAGGGAGTGTGTAGATTTATGTGGGTGGTTTAAAAAAGGTTGGATAGTCCACAAAGTAGTTTTAAGAGAGTGGTAACCCACCTTGTTAAAAAACAAAAGAGTGGCTGCTCTCTGGCTCTAAGGTCCAGGGGAGCAAAGCTCTACTCTACTTCAATGGTCGACATGTTTCACGCAGTATGTTCAGAGTGATACAGTGCATTTCATCAGGACCAAGAACTATCTACACTAATTGATCTGGAGGAAGAGTTCCTACCTCCCACTGATCTAGTGTGTGAGCACGAAGTCCCGCCAAATCTAGTGGAACTCAACTAGATGGAAGCGCTAGCTTCAACTGTCTTTCCGGCAAATGGCACCTTCAATTCGGCTGCCCAGTCCAGGTTCGAACAAACACCGGTAAACTACCCCTGCGCTGGAGCCGGAAAGCCGGAGCCCGGCTGAAGCAAGCGCTTCCATCTAGTTGGGTTCCACTAGATTATCAAAATTACTTTGTGGACTATCCAACCTTTTTTAAACCACCCACATACATCTACACACTCCTTCCCCTAGGGCGCTCACACCCACTGCACCATACGACAGGAACAGAAGATCTCCGCTAAAGAGCCCCTTTATGGGTGCACGACGGGTATTGCATCGCCGACCCGATGAGGAGCGAACCCATATGATGAAGCATGACACCTTGTAGTGTAGTTCCTATATTCCCAATAGGCTCTGCGCATTGGAATAACATAAACGATAGTTTAGACGTAAGACTGAGGTCGACTAGGTCACTATTGAATATGTTAGACTTAATTATGAATGCCAGCTAGCTCAGAGGTCACTAGAAACTTTCTCGAGTAAACAAGAAGGTGTTAACTTTCCTGAATAGACAAGAAGGGATTAGTTTCTGACAATCGCATAAACATGACAACTTTGCTCCCCCCAGAATAAGGAGTATATCTCCAGAGTCGCGGAAACAATAGACAGCTATTTCACTCAGTCAATCGTGCATGCTTAGTTTCACCAGGAGTGCAGAGAAATAGAGAGACGGGCGTTTTCAATAAAAGTGGTTATTTATTGAGCAGTCTTCTTTCTCATGCAAGAGAAGTGAATTGCCACAATTGCAATACTTATCATAAAGTAAAGTGCGTACAGTAAAAGGAGTATTATGAAATAATACTGTAAAAGCATTTATATGGTTTCTGAGCCATAAGATGCTTAAAACGGATAAAATACATACAATTATAAAAGTTGACTAAACGTACTCAACTGTTGTTTCTAAAATAGGCCTACCCCGGTGTACCTAACCTAAGCCTAGTACCAGGGAAGGAGTAAGTGAGCTGCAGTTTAAGTTAAGATAGTTTTTGCCAAGAATCTGAATCAAGAATTCTCTAAGGATCTAATCAGCTCCGTACCTCGGTTATAGAATGGAGGAGGACTTGTATCTTGTTCTCAGGACTCGATCTCCCAGCAACCCGCAAGGGTAACTGGAAACACTGGAGCTGGATTTCTCGGCAGGAGAAAAGGCAGCATCTCTCTCAGTGCGTCAATGGGAGGGTCGGCTTCTTTCGGCTCTCGTTACAGCTGGGCTTCGGGTAAGTAGATAGCCGATCTGCTCCAAACCACCGTGTGTTTGCTAAGGAAGATGTCGGTATATTTATACTTGCAAGGTGGCGAGTTTGACGTAAGGTTGGACATAAGACATCACTAAGAACTTGCAGTTCTTTCAGGACTCCAGGAGTTCTTGGACAAATCAAAACAGAAGCAGGGGGAATTCCCGGGCTGCTGGAGGCTTGGTTTGTTTAAAGAAAGCGTTGTATTTTCTAGGAGTCTATGGGAGTAGCCTTGCCAAATTTGGACTGCATTGGCTATGACTAAATATGGATATGATTCTCATGCCTTCATAAGGATATGATTTGTTATACCCACATAAGGGCATGAATCGGGAATATTTAAATAGGGTCCTAGATACGTTCACAACACCCAATCCACGTATAATGTCCATCATTACTAAATACTAAGCAATACTAAACATGTAACGATGCATGTGTTTTCCAACCCACCCCAAAATACAAAAAATGCATTTGAAATGGTATGTACACGAAAAATGTGTATTATACTGTACGATTTTAAAGCAGAGTTATCATTCAGATATGCATATATGGTACGTTGGCTGAATGAATTGCGAAAATTACGTTTATGAAATGGCTCTTAATACAGAAGAGAAGGTCAAGACCATTTCATCACATATTTATACAAGACTGTACATGTGCTAGAGGCTAAGTCAAAATATTGTCTCTAGGGATTTTAAAAATAGAAATTCTGTTCTCTAAGAATAGTTCTACTTCAAGCAGAGTACCATGTGCCAAAACAAGTAAATATTTTGGGAACGGAAAAATAATTTCGCTTTCAGGGAAGTAAACCAGTTCCAAATGTTTTCAAAAAGTGTCATTTATCAAAAACTGAAGGCCGGATTCAGAGTTCAGGGAATGCTGTGTGCTCACGTTTTCAAACGTTATTCTCGTTGTTAGGGGAGAATATTAATTCAGATAGGCTGGCAAAGAATTCGTCTACAACAGTAGGTGAAAGTTGGTCCAAATCTGAAAAAGTGGAAATAGTGCAAATGTGAGAATCATTGCCATCATCGATGTCTGGATCAGCAATGTTCACAGAAGGTTGTACCTGTGTGTCGCTTTCATCTCGTACCTCACAGCCACCTACTCGTAATGGTGAGATCTCAACGAATGCCGTCATCAGAATAGGTAACCGCTGGGGACAACATGTTGCATGAGCCGTTACCAAACCAAGCAAAGTATCGATATCCTTTGGTACTGCTGATGGTAGTGTAAGACAGACGTCCAACACGCATTCTTCTCCACATAGCAGGCAATGTAGAACAGGTAAGATGCAATCTTGCCAGATTGGCCTGAATGAAAGAAACCAGGTACTATTCAGATCTCTTAGCTTCGCCAAGCCGAGGACTTTAGTAATCCGCTCTCGGTATTGAATTGCTAGGATCATTTCTTCCATTGTTGCCTGTGTTTTGTCTGTGACTTGACTTGCCATATCGGAGCAGAAGGAACAAAAATAAAATTCCTGCTACGAGTCCCAAGATGAGAGGCAGGCCGCCGAAAACACAGAATGCATGAAATTCGGGAAGTTGTTCAGGACTGCTTCAAAGGGTGCTAATAGTCCCGAAAAAATTGTCTTAAATACATGTGTGATGCCACTGGTATCAGACATGTCTAAGATTTGACCTAATATTTCTACGAAATGTACGGGGCAATTTGTCGATAATAGTGTATGTATCTCTGCCGCTGTCCTTGCAACTTGCAGATCATACGTCTCTTTGGACGAGGTTAAAGGCACAGTTGTCTGTAAAAGAATAGACTTCATTCTGCTTAAAGTATCAATTCGAATAGAAGAGATATTCAGAGAAGGCCATATTGCTGCCTCCATGTCTGGTTTGCTGTTTGGATACGATACTTGCATACAGCAAATGACCCTGGAAGTAACACTCACGAGATAGGCTATTTCTGGCACCATGACACAACAGCTGTGGTCACTTATTATAACGTAGCTGCCGTTGGAAAGCGGTCTGAAAAAAGGCTCTACTGTGTTGCAGGAGTGCCGTGCAGGTGACATGAAAGGTTATTTGATGAACCTTCGCAGGCTCCTTGCAAGTTAATACCTTGGCACAGAAGTGTACCGCTTAGTGATTTTTTACAGTTGTTGCCACTAAGAAATACCTGTTTTTTCCCTTCACTATAACATCTATGTGTATAAGGTAAATTTCGGGTTGATTTGATGTATCCTTTACCCAACCTTTCATACTGGCCTGCTGGTATATATGTTTGGCAATATTGAAACGGACACTGCTACTGACCAGATTGGACGGCGTTACCCACAGCGAAGGCTCGCTAACCTACCCACGCCTCGCGGAACCCGCTCCGCGGGTCCCGCTTCGGATCTCCTGTGTTTGGTGCTTCGGTGGGGCTTGAAGGTAGAAGGGCTGCGAGCGGCAACCGGGACTCGCATTCCCAGGAATCCCGGTGTGCGTGAGTGGCCGAGTCACCTGGCCCCGCTCTCCCTGACCGCCTCGCCCCACCCCCATCTGCTGTAAAAGGGGCTTGGACTTACTGCTCCTTGGGACACTGCTACTGACCAGATTGGACGGCGTTACCCACAGCGAAGGCTCGCTAACCTACCCACGCCTCGCGGAACCCGCTCCGCGGGTCCCGCTTCGGATCTCCTGTGTTTGGTGCTTCGGTGGGGCTTGAAGGTAGAAGGGCTGCGAGCGGCAACCGGGACTCGCATTCCCAGGAGTCCCGGTGTGCGTGAGTGGCCGAGTCACCTGGCCCCGCTCTCCCTGACCGCCTCGCCCCACCCCCATCTGCTGTAAAAGGGGCTTGGACTTACTGCTCCTTGGGACACTGCTACCGACCAGATTGGACGGCGTTACCCACAGCGAAGGCTCGCTAACCTACCCACGCCTCGCGGAACCCGCTCCGCGGGTCCCGCTTCGGATCTCCTGTGTTTGGTGCTTCGGTGGGGCTTGAAGGTAGAAGGGCTGCGAGCGGCAACCGGGACTCGCATTCCCAGGAGTCCCGGTGTGCGTGAGTGGCCGAGTCACCTGGCCCCGCTCTCCCTGACCGCCTCGCCCCACCCCCTTCAACCTAGCTCATTGGCCCTTTGACTTACAAATACAGAGCTCCTACGCTGCGCGGGAGCGCGCGGGAGCGACCGGGGCGAAGACCGGGCAAAGAGCGGGCCGTTTGAGGCCGTTCGAGGTCTGAGCAGTCTGGTCTGGGCCCCCCCTCTTTCGCCCTCTCCCCGTAGGCCCACCCCTCCTGGACGCCAAGAAGACCTTAGAAAATGCCGTTAAGATCAGGGAAGGAACGTACTGTCCAAATTAATACATCTAATGGCGTCGTTTCTGGTCCCTTGGATGCCTTTATAACACGGGCTACTGGTATCTTAGAAAAGGAAATCGCAATGGTTGAGAAAAGATTGTCAATAGACCTAATCAATGGGAAGCGATCCTCATTGGGGGCCTTAGCTACATCTATCTCCCCTCCACCCTCTGCACCCCATGCTGCCTTCAATTGTGTCCATACCACCTCTACGGACGCAATAGTCCATTTAGAAAATATTGGGGATAGCCAAACTAGGGATAAAATAAGGGAAGAAATGAATAGTATAAATACTTCCAAAGATACACAGGGGGTCGGGGCGGAGGATAATGACTCGTTGATCAGCGAGGAGCAGGATTTTAGCCAGCTTACTGGAACTCCACCCCTCAACCAGTCCGACATGTCCAAATCTATTGAAAATGTTTATCCCCCTATATCTAACTCTGGCCCTAATACTAAAAAGAGAAAACGGGATTCTAGAATGTCAGGGGAAAAAAAACAAAACACTAATGAAGTAAATAAAGTTCAAGGGGAATGGTGTCAAGGGCCCGAGCCTCACCCAAACCCGTTAAAACCCTCGGTGCACAACAACATGCTATGCCCCACCCTTTTGGCTTTGGGCTCCTCAACCACCTGTCCCATGTGCCTCAATAGTGACGAGGTTTTGCTGGCAAAAATGGAGGCCATGTTTAAAACATTACTCATACCAATCCTTGAGCGGACCAGGCTTATGACCACTAAAATTGATAGTATGGTGGATTTGATTTATTCAAACCATACGATGCTTCGAGCATTATGTGGTCCAAATAATACGGGTGCTATTGTTGTACCAGCACCCAGCAAGGTCCCCAGTAATAACAACAATATGGATAAGGGTAAAAATGCCCCCAATAAAACCATAGGAATGAATAACACCGCATCTAAAGGGGGTCAAACAATCAATACCACCTCTATCAACTCTTTAGGAGCTAGTTCTCAAACTCAGGTATTAAAGCCCCAATCAAAACCAGTGGCTAAACAAAACACTGGTGGGCGTCAAACTATGGGTCCCCCTATACAACCTAATTTAAATCTCCCTTCTCCAAGTAACTCAAGAGCCCAACGCACTGCTTCTTTCAATCATAGGGAGAGGGGGCGTAAAAGACCAAATACTCCCAGTGTTGATCTTCCACCTGAAGCAGCCCTACATACCATCGTTTTGACCGGCGTAGCCCCATTAAAACCGGGTGCAAGGGAATCTTATGGTGACCTTTTTAATAAAGTCACTTTCTGGCTGAACAAAAATCGCCCGCTACCCCCCTCCACCCCCACGGAGATATTGTATGTGAGGAGAGTAGATTGGGTTGGGCCGGAGGCAAAAGACTTGGAAGGAGATTGCATCCTTATTTCGCTTAAAGACTCATGGGTGGTAGATGCCATTAAACGAGAACCCAGGTTTGCAAGGCAGGGGGATGTACAAACACTAGCATTATCTTATTTTTACCCGCGCAGGCAAATACCCTTTCAATCTTACCCTTTGTTTCGTAAAGGTCCTGCTGCAAGACATCCCCTGGCATTAACCCCGCTTGACTGCCAGCGCCCCTTTCTTTTTAATCGTTTTGGCCCCCTTTCTGGACTAGAAGCTATAGATTGACTCAACGATTCTTCTAGTGAGTCTCTGATTGGTAGTGTGACAGCCCTAGAACCCATTGATCATAATATGGTGTGCCCAACTCAATTAACCAATCGAGTAGATGGGGAAGGAGGCCAAACATTAGTATTAAACAGCCCTCGACCATATCTTGCTATCCAGGGGTCTTTGATAGACAATAAAATAAAAAAAATGAAAGCCCCAGCAGAGTGTGTTAAGAAACTAGTGGTTAATGTCAATACAGGGGCGCCTCATGGATCTGCCCAGCCCCTACACCCTCTGTTGCCAGATAACCTGAAAGATCATCTGAAAATTTTGTCCTGGAACATAGCGGGTATTAAGGCGCGTTTTGCGTCTACGGATTGGTCAAACTTTATGGACAACTACGATATCATCCTGTTGCAGGAAACATGGGCAACTGAGCCTGTCCATAAGTTGGGTTACATAAATTTTTTCAAACCCGCAATCAAAGGAGGCAAAGGGCGGGCTGCAGGAGGCTTGCTGATCTGGGTAAAACAATCCCTGGGCCTCTATCCAATGGAGTTCCCGGTGGAGAGTCAAGATCTCCTCGCTATCATAATAAATAAAGGGAGCAAGCAAATTATGAACATTGTTAATATCTATGCTAGAGGCTTGCCTGGCGGTCGAAGCCCACCCCTGTTGAACCTTGTTGATCATATGATAATGAAAATGGGCGGAGGCATTACTACCATTCTTGCTGGCGATCTAAATTGTACTATAGAACCAGTGTTAGATATGGGAGACACATGGATTATGGAAGATGATGCTGTATGGGGTATCCCAGACTTACAAGTGGAGAAGAAGGCTAAAGTAACAGAGGCTGCAGTGTCTTGGATGGCTTTTTGTTTACAAAATGGGTTCCGTGCATGTAATGGCCGCTCTGCCTCGGATATGAAGGGAAATTGTACCTTCGATAATGGCCAGAGGCAGAGCCGCATTGACTATATTTTACTGGACATGGAACATTGGGCTTTGCTAATCGACATGGCAGTATTAGAGCGCCCGGAAAGCGATCACAATCCACTGTCCTTATTGTTGAAGATACCGGATCTAAACAGACACGAGGAACCATCTGCTACTTATACAGGGGACGTTCAACTTACCAACGACAGGAGGAGATTGAAGTGGTCACGGGTTATGGAAGATGAGTGTTTACTAAACAATATTAATGTCGTAGTTGAGAATGCACTTAATGAAATGTTGCAAATAGATATGCCGGGGGTGGATACTGAAGCAGCCAATAGTGTGATGGGTGTTCATATTAATTGCTTTGAAAACGTAAAGACCCTGTTATCTAAACCATGTGGGAATGTTGCTGTTAGAAGTAATTGTTTGCCCCAAAAATGGTATAACAAGGAATGTAGAGAGGCACATACAGCTCTCATTTCTGCCATAAAATCTCGGAACATGGTTGGAGTGAGAGCTGCTAGACTTTACTATAAAAAAATCCTCAGTAAAGCTAAACGGGAGTGGGAGGATGAATTCTGTTCAGACCTCCTGGAGGCCTCCACCACCAACAATCAGAAAAGGTTTTGGGATTTGGTTAAATGGGGCAAAAATACAGATTCTTCTACCCCGGGAAATAATGTGCCACTTGAGGATTGGGTTTTATTTTATTCGGCCCAGTTTAAAGGTGGCAATGATGAGATTATAAACCGCTTAGGCAATGTACCCAGGCTGACCCCACAAAGTGAAAAACTTACCTTTACGGTTGCTGAGGCCGAGCTGGCATTGGCACTGACTCTCCGAGGTAAAGCCCCCGGTATGGATCTGATCCCGGCTGATTTGTTCAAATCTAATCCCACCCTGTGGCTGCCGTATATTACTAGGATAGCAAACACATTGGCCCTTGGAGCTATAGTCCCTAGATCTTGGAAAGGGGCCGAGATTGTCCCAATTTACAAAAAGGGTGATAAATCCATCCCAGGCAATTACCGCCCTATCAGTTTAATCGATTCGATTCAAAAGATAGTGGCGCGTATGGTCCTGGGACGGGTCCAGGGATGGATCGAAATGGAGAATATCTTGTCACCCATGCAGGCGGGCTTCAGATCGGGAATGAGCACCATAGATCAGGTTTTTAGATTCTGCCTGATCTATTGGAAGGAGGTTTGGTTGGGTGGTGGCACCATCTATGCTGCATTTATCGATCTGAAGTCCGCCTTCGATCTGGTGCCTAGGGATAGGCTATGGGGTGTGCTGAAAAGTCTGGGGTGCCCACTGGAATTATTGGACCTCATTGTAAGATTCCATGAGGACAATTTTGCGAGGGTGAGGTGGGGGGGTCAGGGACAAGTGACGGAAACATTCCCTGTAACCCGAGGTGTTCGTCAGGGGTGTGTCCTGGCCCCTACCCTCTTCCTCCTTTTTATCGACCAAGTCGTTAAATTTTTCATGGATACTCCTACTGACGCACCAATGTTGGCAGGGATGAGGTTCCCGTTACTTGTCTTCGCAGATGACACTCTAATCCTCTCGAAGACACGTGGCGGACTCCAGCGGGCTCTGGACCGCTTCGAGGAGTTTTGTGCCACCAATAATTTGGTAATCAACGTGGGGAAAACAAAATTTATGGTTTTTACAAAGAATCGTTTAGTTCGGAGTTCAGTGAAGCTGAATGGAGCAAACCTTGAACAGGTGGATACAATGACCTATTTAGGGGTTACCCTTGATAGCCGTTTAAGATGGAAAGATCAGATTAATATGCAACATCTTAAACTTGCCAGGCTGACGGGTTGTCTCATCAAAGAGCAGAAGGAATCAATTACAAAACGGGTCCTACCGGCCCTTAAGATCTATGATGTTAAAATCTCTACAGCCATCTTATATGGCGCGGATCTATGGGGCCATATGGACTTGTCTAATCTATTCAAAATTCAATGCAGATTCCTTCGAAATTTGGTGGGCCTCCCACAGTCTACACCCTTGCTTCCCCTTTGTCTGGACCTTGGTTCCCCACCTATTAACGAGATGGCAAGATTTAGGTTAGTGGCATTGTGGAGACGGATATGGACATCCCCAGACCTATCCCTCCTTGCAGATGCACTGTCGGAAGTCAGGTCTATTAGGGGTTCAGGGAAAATACCATGGCTCTCTGCTGTCAAATCCATTCTTAAAGATATGGGTTTGGAACACCTCTGGACATCCCCACAATCAAATGTTTTCCCACCCAAAGACGAATTTAAATCATTATACTGGGCCACTATCCGCCTAAAAAGAGTCCTGTTGTCCAACAAAAATGGCCTTACAGGCAGGTTTTTAACATTCAAAGTAGACCTATCGAGAGAGCCATATTGGGATGTTATATCTCGACCGTTAGATAAGAAGCTGTACCACCAGTTCAGAGTGGGCGCTTTGCCCTTAAACATTTTCCTGAATAAACGGTCCACAGGGATATCGCCCTATTGTACATGCTGCCCAGGCCATATTGAATCAGAAGGCCACTTCCTTTTTGCCTGCCCAAGGTACGGAGCACCCCGAAAGAAATGGTTAAAACCTTTGTTTAAAAAATTGCCATTTAAAACAGTGATGGAAGCAATATGGGTGCTCAGGACTAATACTTCGGAACTCTTTGTGGTAACTTTGGCAAAGTATTTGGGATGGGCTTGGCTTCTAAGGCTTAAAACCATCATGCCTTAGCGCCAAGTACAAAGGTTATTTTGCAATTGGTCACAATCTGTTTAGTTTGAGTATATAGCTGCTAAATTATTCTACGACTATGCCTCATCACCGGTGTCCTTTGTCCGCAATTTTGAATTGTGAAGTTGACTTTTTTATGCAATGATTTTTTATAAAAATATTCAGGTCTCTTTACTTATCAATTGAAATTTAATCCTGTTTTATCTACTTGATATGAAATGTTTTGTTCTTGTTTTTCTTTTATTGTAATCGAATTGGTTATATTCTTTTGTATTTTTTTTTATTTTGTCTTTTATGATTTGATAAAAATCGAAATAAAGACTTTAAAACCTGAAACTGAAAAGTTGTTATCGGGATTGTAATTGTTCTGTGTATTATCCATTCAATGATAGGTCGTTCTGACATTGTCAATGGTAATTTTTCTAGTTTTTCAATGCTTAGCACCATATAGTCTGCTCCTCTTTGTGCCAAAGAGATGTGTTTATCTGTAAGATTAAAGATAGAAAATAATGACGTTGGCACGTAGCCTGAACGGAGGTTTTGTAACGTCCAGCCTAACTGTACAATAGAACGTAATTGGGACTGGCCATGTTGTAACATTAGCATATCCTATTCTATTATATCAATAGCAGATGATACAATGCTATCCAGTGAATAAATTCTGGAGGACAGAGTCGTTAACCCATTGTCCACTACAGACAGTGATTTTTCCAAATTAATGCGATCAATTTCTCGTATTTTTTCAGCAGTTTCAATTTGCGCTTCTTTTCGAGCTTTGTTGTAAGCTGCGTATATACCGGTGAATATGAAAAGTTTTTGACGCTGTTTGCGAGGTCCCAATAAGAAATCTCTCAAGTCACCACCTTCTTTAAGTAAAATGTTGCTTAATTTCAGGCAGTGTGGATTGCTGTAGCCATTCAAGGCATAGTTTTCCTACACTGTATGTAGTAACTATCCCTGGAGGTTGTCTCTGGGAATATCTTGGGTCTAGCCTGTTCTGTTTGAACCCCTGTGTTTTGTTCAGGAATCTATCTTGACAGTTATTAGTGTCTGTGGGCCAGATCAACCATTTTTTCCAATCAGGATTTGTTCTGTTTTGGTGTAAAATATGGGATACGTCTATCTCTACATCTGTAGTGCTATTACTATCAGGTATGGGTTTTGGAATAGACGGTTTGTTTAAGTCTTTTATCTTGGCTAAGCCAAGACAGGTTGTTTGTTGAATGGTGTCATTCAGGAATATTATCTGTTCTGGGATCATGCAGGCTCTGAATAATGCTTCTAGACCTTGTACCTGCCAGTCTTTTGTACCCCTGATGGTTTTTGTCTCAACGTTGGTTTTCCAAAATTCAAAACCAAATGTAGACATTTTTTCATCAAAGTTTTCAGAGTAAATCCATTTAGCATTTGTCAACATGTTTTTCATTCCTGTCTTATTTAACATTTTTAAATAAAACGTTTCTGGATCAGTGTTGTTAAACCCTGAGAAGTATGGGAATTTCCCATAAAATGTTTTTGAACTGCCCTTTGGCGGTGTTGGACAATGTTCCCATTGATTATAACTAAAAACATTTCTAGGATTAGCAGATTTTTGCAAATAGTGATGCCCATAATGATTAAAACAATACAATTCTTCCTAGTTTGATGAGCCTTGTAAATAATCATGTTCTGTAAATTTTGCTGACATTCCTAAATCTGACATCATATTATTTATATTTTCAAAGTCCCAATCATCAGAGAAAGTACTAGGTGTCACAAAGTCACTTAATGAAACCTTGAATTGATGTGGATATTTCAAGAGTTCAATCGGGCCATAGATTTCGTAATCAGTAGCGTCCCATGCTACACCCCCAGGTATAGGATTAGCTGTGATGTTCACTGATGACAGTTCTCTTTTTTTTATGTGAGATGATCTTTGGGGTTTCAAAACCAAGTTGATGTTCTGACTTGCTGTGTCCATTGTACTATATTTTCCATCTATAAATCTACCCAAACTTAAAAACAAGATGAGCCACAGAGGGAGGAAAAGTACACCTAACACAATCCATAATTCAATCCATGGTGAAATCAGATATGTTTCTTTTAGTTGATGAAGGAGTTCAGTCAATTTTTCTTTGAAAGTTTTTGTTGCTGGCGTTTCTTCATGTTCACTTGGATCATCAGAAAAGTCATCGAAATTGATGAAGTAGCCAGATGCAGTTCTGTCAATTGTTGGAATTACTTCCTGTTGGAACTGGGGTCACCAGTCCCCTAGGGCAGCATGGCACGAGCGGGTAGGCATCCGAAAGCACATGTGTTAAGCGATCATGCAGCACAAACTCACACTGAGACAGAAACCTGGGCACGCAATAAATGACTCCACTCCAGAGCTTGTATAAAAACAAGTGATTTGTATTAAGATAAATAATTAAATAGATAGAGCAGGATCAGGGAAAACATAAATTCATTTAGCATACATGTGTTTCAAAACTTGCAATCAATAACGAATCAATAGATATTAAATAGTCAATAGATATCAAATATTTGGATCAATAAATATTAGTTGGATAAATAGTAAATATTCAATAAATATCAGATATCAGTTAAATACATTCTCAGGAAATCATTGGGCTATCCTCCGCATTGCTTCTCGATAGCACCTGCAAAGAATGTATTAAGGAGACAAACTAATAACATGGCATTTGTTCCTACAGGTATCACACCCATGTCTTACCGACCATAAATAGGTGAATAAATAACTTTAGGCTTCAACAAATGTAGCACTCAAGAGGCAAAACATTTCCTTATAAATAAATGACCCCTTGTGTAGGTTAAACCATTCTATGAGTTACTCCTAGTAGGAGTGAACATTTTCCTAGATTGGAACAATGTATTTCATTAGATAAGGGTAAACCGTTTCTTACTCAGGAATAAACATTTCAGGCGTCAACCATAGGCAGTTCCTGTCCTTTTAAAACTCAGGCTACATTTCAGTAGACATGAAATAACTAGGCAGTTACTTAACAGTCGCCCTATGGTGGAATAAACGGTTCCTTAAGTGTAGATTATCAATTCCTTAAATATGTAACACCATATTAGAGGGAACATTAGCTGTGCATAACTCTTCTCCCATATTAGGAGTAAAACGTCTCATAAATAGATAAATGATGTATCATAACTGACTATAGGTCAAAGTAATCACTCTCCTCACACAGGGAAAAGACTTCAATGTAAAACATTTCATTTAATCAGCATTACCCATTTCATCATGTAAGAATCAATCTTTCTTTTAACTAGGTTAAACTACTACAACACCTGAGGCTGGAATAGCAGTGCATTATCCCTGTTAATCAGGAATAACTCTCCCCTCAAATGGGAGTAACCATCTCCTTATACACCTAAAGGTCTCTGAGAACTATTGCATTAGGCAGGAGTATGCATGACATATGACCCAGGAACTACTTAATTAGGTAGTTTAAACATTTCCTGAGGTAGCAAACAGCATTCAAGAACACTGCCTTAGACAGTAATATACATGTCATGAGAGTAAAGGCAGAACATTCCACTAAGCAGGTAACCAACATATCCCTTATGCCAGGTTTAACATTACACTCCAATTGGTTACCATAATAATTCCCCTTCCCCTAGTCAGGGGTTAACTCTCTGTCATTGGAGAGCCCAATGTGTCCTTTGGGGCTCTGTCTAGATCTAGGCTTTATATGGGGCCAATGGGGCCCAGTCACCAGTTTCTAGCAATTGACGAGGGCCAATAGGGCCCAGTGACATCTTCCTCCGGGGAGGGGCGAACACGGGGCCTTCTCCGGCCTTCCGCCCTCCACCCTGGGGATTACCTTGTGCTCTTTGGCCCTCTGGGGCCCTTGTGCAGCTCCTCGTGGCCTCGGGGATGAATAGGCCCTCTGGCAGGCCTCTCACACGATTACCGGCATTCCAGGGGCCGGGGCTGGCAGGTGGAACAAATCGGAGGGGGGCTCTTGGGCTCCACGGCCCTCCTCCACGATGAATGCTGGGCCCGGCCGGGCTTTCCCCGGGTCTCAGGCCGGGAACTGGAAGGCTCGGCTCGGCAGACCAATCCAGAGCTAAGGAAGGCGGGGGCGCGGCTAGAGACGCGGCGCCCCCGTCACGTGGTCGGCGTCTCCGACTTCAAGGCCTCAGGGCTCAACGCGGCCCTCTCCTCCCGCGTAACCTCGGCGGCACTCTCCTGGCATCTGGGGGCCGCCGCGAGGGGGATCAAGACGCCAGTACCACCGTACTGGCGTGAGGAAATTCCGAGGCGCCGGAGGTTAAGCGCTCTGGGGTCAGTCGGCAAGACGCTCGACAGCGCTTCACAGTAGTACAGCTGTGGGGCGATCTAGCGCCTGGAGCACACCGGGCGCTAGCGGTAGTTCCTGACAGGATGGCAGTCGGGGATACAGCGCTTCACCAGGGCAGCAGAAGCGCTTGGCAGTTTACCTCAAAGCGCTTTCCCAGCACGGCTCACAGCAGGCATTCATCACAGCGCTTCGCAAGGAGGCTACAGGTAGGCGCTTGGAGGGGGTTTCATGGTGCTTGTAGCCCAACAGCGCTTCTGAAGGGGGCAATTACAACAGCGCTCCTCACAGCCTCAGCGCTCACACCAGTGGCAGTAATCCTGGCCACAGAAGCGCTTTCTCACACAGCGCTTCTCCAGATGAGGGAAAAAGACAGCGCTTAATATAGGCAGTCCATAGCGCTTACACCAATAAACTATAGCGCTTTCAGGGGCACAGCAGATGACAGCCTTATCGCTGGGGCCAAATTCAGGCAGTTCTGGAGGCTAGCGCTTAAGCAGTAGCTGGTTTTAAATAAAGGCAGTTCACAGGTCAAGCCACACAGCAGTGGCAGGTTAGCGCCGGAACCCCAGGTGGCGTCAGGGGGGCACAGGGAGCGACACAGCGCCAATACCTGGGTAGTTCCTCAAAAGTCCTGTGGTAATTTAGTTTTCTTCTTGGCGTGATGTTTCTTGCGCCCTTAGTTTAGTTGCTTGGTTTGCTGTTACTTGATTTAGTTGCTTGGTTTCTTGTTCCTTGAAGGGGGAATAAATTGGTGGCTGGTGTTCCAAGCTCTTCTCAGCCAATCCCTTCAAGTGGTCCCTGGGGGTTCCCTTCCGCGGGGCTAGGTCAGTGGGGGGGGAACAGGATACCTCAACACTTGTAAAGCAGCACACTAGGCCCTGTCATTCCAGCATCATAAGACCCTGCCCTGACCCCCACTGCCTATCCTCCTGCGTAGGTTCTTCCCCAGGTCTTCCCCTCAGTCACTCTCCTCAGGAAAGTTTCCCTCCCTTTCCTTATATACTGCCAGTTGACAGTTGGTAGTGGCAGTTGGTGTCACCTCACCTCTCCCAGAAGGTTCCAGAGGCTTCCAGGAGGTTCCACCATTCTACTTGTGGACAGGCTGGCAGGCTAAGATGGATACATTGCCTGAGGATTCCAGCCAGCCCCTGGCTACTAGAATGCGCCCACTAAACCACGCTGCTGCAGCAGTGGTCTGTGGCAGCCATATTAGGGGTATAAGGCACCTGCATTTTAACACTAGTTTTAAACTACACAGGGCATTCTCCACCACCCAAGGCCTATACAGTGTTGTTACCATGAGGGCATTCTGATCTAAAAGGGAAATAAAAGGCGAAAAATTTTGGGGAAAGGGCCAAGTCTCACACTTCCGGATTGTTATTAATCTTTGATTCTATATGTTCAGAGGCTACATCATTGTAGACAGGTGTTTCTTGACAAACTGTTGCAATTTGGGTTTCAAGAGGCACAAGTTCCATGGCTTTGTTGCATAGTCCTTTTTTATTGACTGCAGGTTTATCAAAAGTGATTAGTCTCTCAGTTTGAACCTCTTGGATTGTAGCTAGGTTTGGTCTTCTGCTACTTCTTGGGAGTCCACTGGGCCTACTACTTATTATTGGCCACATGATTGTGGTTTTACCAGGTCGATTGATACAGCACGGTTCTCCTTTTTACCAGCAAGGGGCGGAGGTACTACTGATCTTGTTCCGCTGACAGCTAAGACAGGTACTGCTTTTCTGTAAGAAGGCCCAAATTCCTTCTTCACCGCAATCTTTTCTCTGACCAGATCCCCAATCTTTGGAATCCAGACAGGTCTTGCTGGGACAGGTGGTTTTTCTTCAGTGGTCGTTGGCTTTAGCTTTGTGTTACTTAGACTTCTTCTTGTTTCATTTAAGTCCTGTAAAACAGCCAAACGATCTTTGATATCAAAGGTTTTTTGTTCTACCACTGAAGTCTGACTATCAAGGTCTTTGATTATCATTCTTGTACCAAACAAAAGTTCATATGGCGTGATTCCACCCAGAGAATTTCTTGGCAGATTATTAAGACTACGTTGGACACTTGTTAGATGTTTGACCCACCCATCACCCAAACCTAATACCCTTGCTGTTATAGATTGCTTTATGTCACGGTTTTTTCTCTCCACTACCGCATTTCCCTCGGGATGGAATGGACTAGAGTACCGCAATGCAATGCCCATGCTGGCCATGGCCTCCTTGTAACCCGCGATAGCTAAACGCAAGACCCTGGTCAAAATGTAGCATGCCAATTGCGTATGTGCCGATAAAGACTCGCAAATCTTTTATAACAGTTTTGGCGTCAGCCGAGCGCTGGGGCCTCATCTAAATGAGTCTTATCTTAATAATTATGGGATCGCATGTTTCCGTCTGGATGTCTGCGCATAGATAGCCTAATGCTGTCTAATAGAGGTGTCTGGGCTGGTATCTGGTCCGGTTCACAACTGCGATCTCTGTTGCAGTCCTGACAATCCATTGCAAAGTTATAAATTTGCACGCTTATCCCCGGCCACCAGTATTGTGATTGTAATTCTATTAGAGATTTCAAGATCTCTTGGTGCCTCAGACCCATTCCCATGTGTGCTTCTTGAATCAAGTAAGCCCTCCGGTTCGTGTTATGAATTACTCTGTCCCCCACTCCAGGGATTCGAGCAAAAGGAACGGAGTTCGCATCAATTATGTATGTATTATTGAGTGGATAGTTGAGAGGTAATGCTGCATAGTCGCCTTTTAAAAAGGCTTTTACTGCCAGCATGGTTTCTCCATCTATTTGTTTTTAGAACGCTTTTTTGTGGCTACGGAAGCCGATTGAACAGCTGCCGCTGTAGGTCTGTTAGACAATGAATTCCCTGCAACGTGAATGCCATCACGTTGATGACTCAGTGTATGTATCACGTGAGTCTTTCATAGTTCTTTCTGTAAAAGAACTACTTGTTCCCAGAGCTTTTTATGCTTTATTGTGGCACCTGTCTCATCTTTGTAACCGTTTTTAATCCAGTCTGCATGGAATTATTGTAAGACTGGACGCAGTAACGCGAATCGCACACTATTAATGTGGGGAATTCGCGATCAGCATTTTCCAGCGCCATCTTTAAAGATCTTATTTCAGCTCGCTGAGCTGTACAGTTTCTGAGAGATTCAGTTTTAGTGACCATCGGTCTGATTTTACCTAAGCGCCAGCGACCTTTAACAATCGCGCATGCTGCATTGTAAATTTGTTTATCCACAACGTAGTGTTGTGCAAATCTGTCCGTGTAGATTACACAGGAGTATTGTTCTACAGGCAGAATTCCGATCGGCAGAGGATATTCAGGTTTGTATCCTAGATCTTCTAGCTTTTTCATTTTGGGATCAAATGCGTGTTTCACGTCTGTTACTGCAAGAGAATTTTCCCATTGTATCCATTTGGGATCTAAAGCTTCAGCATTCGGAATGCGTGGTCTTGTTACTGCCTCAAGGGCTGGTACTGCTGTTAAAACAGATATGTTCCTCCCTTGGGCTAGGGCTCTTTCTTTTGCTACAGCAGTTTGTACCGCAGTCAGAATTGTTTCAGTGGAACTGAATTTCATTTCAGGATATGTTTACAAGCGTGATTTGTAAGCTATTGGTACTGTTTCTCCCTCATTAGAGGTCAGGTATGTGAATCTGCATCTTCCTGGGATGACCCGGATTACAAGGTTGCGTTTGTTTGCGCGTGTTTGCAGTTTTGTTTTAGTTAACATGTCTGTTTGTAATGAACGTAAAATTTCTGTGTGTTTCTGAGTCCAATTATTTGGTTTGAAATCAGGTTTTATTAATTCGTAGAGAGGTTTAACCCTCTCTGCATAATTTAGAATGTATGTTCTTCCGAAATTCAGGAAACCTAGAATTGATTGTAAGTTCTTCAGCGTTTTTGGAGCTTGGAGTACTGCACACTTTTCTAAGAAGTAGTCTGCTAGGCTTTTGCCTTCACTTGATAACTCATATCCTAAAAATCAGACAGTGAGGTGGGCAATTTGTGACTTTTTAAAGTTGAATGTGCACCCTTCAGATGCGAACCCAAGTATGATGGTGTTCACTCTTTTCAAGTGTGTCTCCAGGTCGTCATCTGTAAGATAGATGTCATCGACATAAGATAATGCCTCATCATCAAATATTTGTAGTAACTCTGTTTCCCTGGCTGAAAACAATCCTGGGCTATTCTTGAATCCCTGTGGGAGACGACAAAATTGTTCTTGCAGTCAAATACCTGCTTTCTGGTGCTATGTTTTGACAGAAGAAGCCGTTTGAAATATCCAATGTCGTTTTATATTGTTTGCGCACAATGTTATTCATTAGTGCTGCACTGTGTGAGTTTTGTACTGCAAATGTTTTGCAACCAGAGTTTAGGTGTCTGTAATCCAAAACTAGACGATATGAATTGTCTGGTTTGGAGACAGGAAACAAAGGATTGTTCATTTGTGAGGTGCATGTTTCAATCACCCCCTGATATTCAAGTTGATCTAAGATCTCCCTGACTTTTTTTTTCAGCTTCTTGCTTAACAGGATACTGTCTTTGTGCAGTAGGTTGATTTTTTAACTGAATTTTATGGTGAGGAGCATCCTCATCCCATCCTACATGAATTTTATATAATGCAAGGGCTTGGGCCACGGCCCATTTTCTAGCATATGTGTATTTTTTTATGAATTGGAATGTGATTTGAGAAGGCAGGAATAATCATTTCTTCGCCATGTGGGCACTCCCTGACAAACTCTGGTGGCCAGTCTTTTTCTGCTAGAAGGATATCATAGCCTTTTGATAGTTTATCCCAAAAGAGACCTCTTATTTTCCTAATTTTGTCCCCTTCTATACGTAATGTTATTTCATATACTTTATGGGACACGCTAACTCTGGTGTCTGCAGTTTCCACCTGAATGTATTCATTTGTGTCCACTGTCTCCAGAAGATTCATCAGGATCTTGCGAGCTATGGTCACTTCTGCTGCGCTGTCTAGCATTGTCTGGGCCCATTCTCCGTTTTTCAGTTGTGTCCTCAGAATCCTCGGCATGTTTTATTTTAATACTGGCTACCTCCTTTTTTGGAAATTGTAATTTTTTACTTTGATGTGCAGGTTCCTTGTCTTTGGACTTGACGCGCTCTTCTTTGTGTTCTGACCGTCCCCTTCTTTCCGATTTCTGTGAGGAAGTCTGAAAAGATCGAGAGGGACGTGTATCATTAGCTTGATATCTGTCAGGTTTTCTTAATTTATCCCTATTTCTAAGGTTGTATCTTTTTTCAGAGGGCTCCCTTTGTGGAGACTTGCCTCCTCGTTCTGGAGATCTATCTCTCCATTGAGGAGACCTTCCTCTGGACTGAAACTGTCTTTCTCTAGGAGTGTTTTGTTTGTTACCCTCCCACTTCTTTTTTTGAGTATTGAGATTATTTTTAATAAATGTTTTTTCAGGATTTTCAGTTAGTTGGGGTTTTAGTGGTTTCCCACCCAAACTATCTCTACCTAGTTTTTCATAGGATTTTTCAATTATTCTGGCAAGTTCAAAAGGTTGTTCTGCTATATCTGTTTCTTTTCATTTCTGGCGGACCGCCACATATGCTGCTTCTCCGTTTATGTTGGCTAATAGTATAGCCGAGACTTGCTTAAAGTCTTTCAGTAATTTCATACCTAGATTTAAAGCAGGTTCTGGACCGTATTCATTTTGAATCTGTCTTAGTATGTCTGGTATAACCGCCATAGACGGTACACCATGTGTTTTTTTTGTATATGGAAGCAAAAACTGTGCCCCAAGTGTCACAGTCCTCCACATGTGGTGCGATCCCCATTGGTAGGGAGATTGTCATAATTCTGTGTTTTTTGTGAGGGGTAGTATCAGGAAATACTGCCTCTATTTGAGTGTTTTTTGAGCTAACCAGAACGGAATTTGTTCCCGTTTTGCGGGTAATTTGCCAATGACTTATTGTATAGTCTGTGGTGTAATTGTATTTGTGTTCCCCTGTTGAGGGGTGTGTTGTGGAATTTTTATAGCTAGTTGGACTGTTAAAGTCCGCATGACATATTGTACCAATTGTCGGTGTATTTTTATTAGTTGTTTTAGCTGAACTAAAAGTTCTCCGCTTCACATCTTTTCAATGACAGGATGTGGTGTATAGCTGGCTAGAACCGGCCATGTGGCTCCTGGTCTACCGGATGTATGACGTTACAACGCATACTTTTACCACGCATACCTTTACAACGCGGTATTTACAACGAATACCGTTACAACGCATAGCGCTTAGAGGTGCTGGATAGTGGTAAGTATAATTTTCTATTCCAACTCCAGTCCCCGTGGACACTAGGGAAGGTGTTGGATAGAAAATTAAACTTATTACTTACCCTAGAGCGCCCCCCAGCGCAATGCGTTGTAATGGTATGCGTGGTAATACCTGCGTTGTAATGGTAGTGCGTTGTAAAAATTTCGTTGTAAACGTTGCATACCTGGTCTACCTAGTGGACCGAGCCTGGTGAAGTGATTTTGATGTTTTAGGGCGCCATTAAACCAGAGCTGGTGATCTTGTTATTTTATTGGAATTTCAATTTCATTGAAAGGGACATATTCCTATGGAGATTCATCTATTTTGTAGTAGTTAAACTCGTGTGTCACAGCATTTGCTGCTGGAAAGTGTATCAAGGAATAGAATACCTCTGGCTGCCGATATTCATCGGCCTCTACCACAAATATGACTGTACCACCTCTTGATGATACTCCATTGTCTATAAATTTTATAGTTATAGTTTTTCTTATATTGACCGTGATTATTATAGCCTCCGTGTCATCTTGCCGGAGACTTGTGTCTTCCGCTAAAAGTTGAGTTGCTAACGCTTCTCTTTCTTCGTCACTTTCCGGCATTTTACTGACTGAAAGTTTTTGTTGCAGCGCAAGTTTCAAGGAAACAAAGATTAGGTGCACAATATTTTGGAACACTGTATCCTTCAACGTTGACTAAACCAAGAACTAATACATAGGATTCTCGTCCTACTAAGTTCTGGCGGATATTAACCTTTTACCCACTCCAGACGTCTATTGGAGTTTTTAAGGGAAAAGAAGTCTGTGTGAAAAGCACGACTGAGTTACTCTAGTATCTAGCGTTAGATTATCGCCTTACCAAACGTTGGGCACCATGTAGTGTAGTTCCTATATTCCCAATAGGATCTGCGCATTGGAAGAACATAAACAATAGTTTAGACGTAGGACTGAGGTCGACTAGGTCTCTATTGAATATGTTAGACTAAATTATGAATGCCAGCTAGCTCAGAGGTCACTAGAAACTTTCTCGAGTAAACAAGAAGGTGTTAACTTTCCTGAATAGCATTGGAAACTGGAGAACGTCCCACAAGTTTACCTCAAAATGGGTAGGAAATGGAGTAGTAATCTGTAATGCGTTTTGCAATACCTAGCAATACCAGTAATATACTTCTATTGGTTGTCAGGACATAGAATACAGAGTATACACTCAAACTTGTACTTATTAAACCACCAGCAACTATAAATGTAATTGCATTCAAGCACACAAAGCGTCAAATGTAAAAAACAAATCAGAGAATAATGTTTTAGAAAAATATATATATATTTATCAAATTATTCAAAAGGGTACATTATCAACACAATTATAACAAATCATTAAAAGACATACATATTGCATGTTATTACATTTATTAAAAAAAGTTTAAAAAAACAACACATAAGCATCAGGTTAAAAAGTTCAAAGGAACAGGGGTCGACGCAGCGTTTCGGTTACAGTGAGATAGACAACCTTCTTCAGGACCAAGTTCTAGAAGGAAACATATAATTACTAATCTTGCCAAACCCGAATTTTTACAGAATCATTTTCTAAAACAACATATTTTCTTAAGCTATGGCATTTGACAAAAGGTGCTGTTGTTATACTTAAACATTGGTGAAAGAGGTGGTTTTAGTAAGGTATTGCTAAAGTGCATAACGCATTTGTACTGTTACCATTTCGTGGGTCACTATGTTAATTGTCATAGTGATATAGGAAAACACTTATGTGGGTAGGTGATACTCATATTGCCCACTCTAAGATTACTTTGCATAAGTAGTATTAATGGGAATTCCATAAGTACTTATATAGGACACTTACTGGTGGGTTGCAGGTTGTATATATGCAAAGCGATAGATTTTTAGATTGTTATACCCACATCTGAAATTACCTTAATGGTTTAAGTAGCCTCCAAATAAATCCAGGAGGGCACTTTAACGGTTGTGTGATCCGGTATGGAACTGGAGATAGTTCCTACTGTAGTTCTATACTTCCTCAAGATATCTGTAAATGGCAGTGAGGTTGTATTTTAAATTTGAACTATATGCATACGGGAACTTAAAGTAGTAAAGGGTTATAATTTATAAATAAAACAAAACTACCTTAAGATTGCATGGGGATAAATCTTGTTCTGGTAGTAGGAGCCACCGATAAATGTTTCCTGTATTGCTGAAAATGAAAGCTCCTATTAGTTTATTGCAAATAAGGAGTGATAACCAATGGTCCACTGGTCTACCTAAGTACATTGATCACACATTTGTACTTACCCAGGTTTAAATTACTGGCGGTTGTGTATGATACACTTGTTTTTCGCTATGCTGGTATAGCAGCTATTTAGCATTCAATTCGTGGTGGGCATTGTCCTGCCACTGGTTCTTTGGGTAAAGGATAAGATAAAATATCTTTTTTAGGGTTCCAATCTAGATTAATATATGAAAAACAGCCTTATCCAATAAAATTCAATAGTCAGACTTCAAGTGTCTAGTTGTATTAGTGATGCGTTGTTAATAGTCTGATTTCACTATATTTCAAGAGTTATAGTTTTATTATCTATTTTTTACACAGAACATTTACTACATGCACCTGTCTGGTGAGCGTAGTCTTACACTATTTATAGATCTTGCCACTGTGTATATAAGGTAAACGAAGCAAGTCCCCTATGATGTTAAATGCCATTACAACATTATCCAACATGTATTATAAATTGCTGAAATGTTATATAATAAATAAAAGATTTGTATGGTTCCAACGATAATGGAACGAAATACTGGGTATACAATCCACCCCTTGGCTTTGCTGAAACATACTACTTGTTAAAAATATTTCAGAGTTAGACTAGCGCGGCTTCACAATTAAGGTCTAACTGTCCCCAGCGTATATTAAAGAGGGTTTATCCTAAAAGAAACCGGTTGCAGGAGTTCGGGCTAGATCGTCTTACCTTGGGCTTTCAGTTCGGCCTCCCTGCTCCCACTACCGTCGCCGTTAGTCTTCTCTTTTCCGTGTAAGCGAAAGTATCTTTGCAAGCAAAGGGAATCCCTATTTATGCTAAGAGCGAGCTTATTGGGCGGTAAGAGCTAACCGTCCCGATTGGTCGACGTGCCGTCACGTGATATCACGTAATATAATAGCGTCGTTTGTTTACTTTTTTAGACGCTATCTGTGAAGGTGCTGTAAAATCATACTCTGCCCTCGATTACATATGGATATTGGCTAAGTGTATAAGGATGTACTTAACATAAATAAATTAATAATGCCATTTATGCAACGAAGAAATAGAATATTGTCACGCTATAATTTGAGTAGCGAGGATTTGGCTCGGTACAATTCGCGTATCCATTAGTTGGTGGTAAATAAATAAATAATACCCTATTTTTGAATGAATAAATGAATAACAGATAGCTCAATAAATAAGAGTCAAGATTCGAGGTAGTAGGAGTTTGCAGGTTTATTACAGCATAAAGGACAGGAACAGGACCACCTGCACAGGAATAGGATGGCAAGGCCCAGCAGCGCTGCCGGGGTCCGGATCGGGACAAGGGGAACAACTTTTTAATAACAGTGCATGAGCATATATACATAACGCAAACACATAGCATTACATTGCATTAGGCGTAGCAGTGGGTGGAGCAAAAAGGCGTGACGCGTAGCAGTCGCGAAAGATAAGGGTGAAAAGAGGTGTAACAGGGCGTATACATAGACATGTGATGCAAACGTAACAGAATATGTCATGAATGGGGCGGAAACCATGGAGGGGGCTACCTGAGGAGCCGGGACCTCTAACCTGATGGTGCGCGCAAACTAGCAATGACGTGTTACTAGGAGAAACTGGGGGCTATGAACTCTGTGCTAGGAGCAGAGACTAAAGTCTGGAGAGTCAGGGCGACATGTACCTAAACAGTATCTAGTATCCGATGTTTAGAGAACATGTTGATATAAACTAGAAGTCAGGAGGGGAAAGGCTAACTTGATTCTAAGACTGGACCATGCATTATTCTACATGTAGTGCGTGATGAAGAATATTAAATGACCATTAAATGCAGTATTTCTCTAACGTGGAGACGTGAAGGCTAGACAATGACGGAAACTATCGATGTGATTCAGTAGCTTTAGGAATGCAGAGAAGGAGGACTGAACTGATAACTGGAATCATAACATATTCTTGGCAGACTCAGAGGCAGAGCCAGGGTGAGCCGGGCACTGCGAGGCAGGAAGTAAGTGAAGGGTCGAGGATACAGGTGGGGGCTGTATCGCTCCTCAGCGAGGGTTCAGGAGACAGAAGCCGGATCTGGTGTCCGGGCCCTTTTGAGGCCTAGAAACGGGGACTTTTCAATAGAATAACGTGCACACTGAGAAGCGTGGCAACGTAGTTTTACATAGGCCTGATATTTGTAGTATTCACGAGAACTGGAACTGACATACTAGAGGTGGACACTACTGTAATTGCGTCTTGAATCGAACATGGGGAATGCATATGCATATTTAATCATGCACACATAACATATGATGGATGACACGTAGGGACACAGAACATGGCAAAATTTACTTTTCCACATTCCCTCCTTGTCACTACGTTTCCATCAGGAAACATCAATATTCATGATACCATCTATCATTTCATACAGTATCATTTGCTCGTCTCGAATTATCCTGGAACGGGATTTAGAACGGGGCTTGGGACTAGGAATACAAGAGGTAGCACAGATGCCGCAAATCGCAGGGCCACATTGTATACAGAGGCAGCAGCTGAATATGATCGCTACTGCAATACCTAGAAAGGACAAGACTTTCCATCCCCAGGCGGAAATTATATTCCAGAACCAACCGGACCATGTCCAGGTGCCTGGATCTTGGTGTAACAGATGGGCAATTTTATGGAGTCTGGTTATAGCTGAATAAACAGACGGCGCGTTATTTGGAATGAAAATGCAGCAACTAGATCCGATGACTCTACAGGCCCCGCCCCTATCGGCCAGTATGACGTCAAGGACGAGACGATTCTGTAAAACGACAAATCTCATAGCAGATTGCTCTTCGGTTAAGTTACCTAGAGCAGAGGCAGTCTCATTTACTACAGCTTCGAGGGTTCTGGTTAACCTACGGATTAGCTTACTATTCTGGATAGGTCCTATAAAGAAAAAGAAACCTCTATTGAAATCTGTATACTGTTCTAGAGCAGTTTCAGTATAATCGACAATTGGGGACTCCCTTCTATGTCTAATGTGTACTAGATGTGTGTTTCTATGATAATCAGGTGGGGCTAGGAAAACTGGTGGCAGTAGGAAGGCAATGTAACAGGTTCCCTCCCAATCGAGGGGCAGACGAACATATGCAGTTTGACCACAAATAAAATAAGAATGACGTGAAGCTTTGAAAATGGATTTCCCACTGTCACTATACTTGACAATAGTAGTACAATCACTATGTCCTACATGTACGGAACCATTATTTCGGACACATAATTCGCCTTTAACTGGTAGTACTGAAATAGCAGGTAAGTCTGGGGTAGTATCAGACTGAACATTCAGGACCATGAAATTCGAAGAATAGTTACCTAAATTATACACTTCATTTTCTAGATCTAACCCGGTTCTGTGGGGAAGACCTTGCTTGTCTGGAAAACATGTACTGTTAAGAAAAGACATATCTGTTGAGGATGACGTTAACGTGGACCATGCTCCACACGAACCATTATGTGAAAATGGATAAGGAAAAAGTGGCAGAACTCCCTTCGGTATCTGGAAAGGGGGGAGTCGACCACACACCCAACAATTAGTGGCATTGCTGGTCTGATGTGAGTAATGTAACATGCGGATGAAAGAATTATTTTTCATAGCGAGGCGGTAAGAGAGTTCATGAGGAGGCAGATCACTAAACGTGTGCTCTACTGTAGCATTAGCAGACTTATTTACATGAAGAACTGGGAAATACAAGAAAAATGCATAACTGGTGCAGGAAATCATAATGCTGAGAAACAATATGAAACATAGAAAAACGATACATCGAATTGAGTTTTGACTAACTCTCTCACTATGGGGGTCTATTTTATACATGTCAGAAACAGTCTAACCGTTTCACCTAGGGGAGGACTTAGACAATCAAACTGGCTGACTTATTTTACTAGACCGGAGTTTCAACTTATACTCCTGTTGCGGAGTTTTCTCTAACAGGGGAGGGTTTGTAGCAATGTCTTTTGCGGGACAGTCCTTGAGAACAATATTTTGACAATCCTTCAAATCCTGGGAAATGTTCTTTGAGACGGGTTTCAGTCCATAAAACTTTTTTATATGTGAAAGGTGCACCCAGCCTTTGCGACCTTCCAACTTCACGGCTGTACGGGTGGCGAGGAGGACCTGTCGGGGCTCCTTCCAGCGTGGCTCCAGCGGACTTGAGCGGTCAAAATTGCGGACAAGAACCATGGATCCTGGAACGATTTCATGCGGTGCCACCTCGGTATTGTCTGGAAATGCGGCGGCAACCTGTGAACGACAAGAGTTGAGGGCAGACATCAAGGAAGCTAGGTAATCTGTCAGCATATTACTTGAAACATCGGTAATACTTCGGGGTCTAGGAGTACCCCACATGTTAGGGGGGCGGCCGAAAATGACCTCATACGGGGACAGACCTGATCTGGAATGTGCGACCATGCGCATATAGAACAAGGCAACTGGCAGAGCTACTAGCCAGTCCACACCTTTCTCTTTACACACTTTAGCGATGCGGATTTTCAGGGTCTGGTTATGTCTCTCTACGAGACCGGCTGCTTCAGGATGGCGTACACAATGAAACTTCCACTGGTACCCCAACAAAAGGGAAACATGCTTCATCAACTCAGATGAGAATGGCTGGCCGTTGTCAGAATATACGACTCTAGGGAGTCCATAACGGGGGAAGAACTCACGAACCAACTGCTTGGCAGTGGTCGCGGCTGTGTAATCTGGGACTGGATATGCTTCTGTCCACCTGGACAAAGCGCATACAACTACAAGAACATACTTGAAACCTCGACATCGCTCCATCTGAATATAATCCATCTGGAGGACTTCAAAAGGGTGGTCAGGGGGCTGGAATCCACCTTGTTCCACCGCGACACTTTTACCTGGATTAAACTGGCAACATATCATACAAGTACGGACTTTCTGTTTGGCTGCAGCTCGTAAATGCTTGTTGAACCAAATGTTCTGGATACTGTCTAACATAGCTTTTTCTCCTAAATGTGCTGGACTATGTGCGGTATTAATAATGACTTGAACCATAGAGTCGGGGAGAAACCATGTGGCTCTACCCTTCGTTAACCATCCTTGATCTGTCTGGACCCCTCCTTGTTCGGACCATTTCTTGATTTCTTCGGGAGTAGCATGTAACTGGATATCTATGACATCTTGTGTAGGGTCCTTAACTGTCATACATGTAATCGGATCTGGAGTGTGTGTCATGTTAACTGGAATGTCTAGAGTCTGTGCTGTAAGCTTGGCTGTGCGATCTGCTAAATCGTTACCTTGAGAAATAATGTCAGTAACTTTCGTATGTGCTTTGCACTTCATGATAGCAATAGATGTCGGTAAATGTATGGCATCTAACAGAGCTTGAATAAGGAGACCATGCTGAATCTTGGTTCCATGAGAAGTCATGAAACCTCTCTCCTGCCAGAGCACTCCGAAGTCGTGTACAACTCCAAATGCGTAACGTGAATCTGTGTAAACATTAACTTTCAAGTTCTTGGCGTGTAGGCAGGCTTGTGTCAGAGCAACTAGCTCTGCTGCTTGAGCGGACAGGGTGTCAATACGGTGTGTTTCAATAACTTCAGTGTCAGTAGTCACTGCATACGCGGCGACTAGTTCTCCTGTACTTGTTCTCATACATGAACCATCCACATAAAGTGTCAGGTCGGGGTCTGGTAACGGAGTATCTGTCAGATCTTGTCTTGGCTTTGTCGTAATGTTAACTACTTCCACACAGTCATGTGTGGCAGAATTCGAAGTAACTGATGGTAACAATGTAGCAGGATTTAAAATGTTGCAGCGTCTGATTTCTATGTGTGGCTGGAACAGTGTCAATTCATAACCTGTTAAACGTGCAATTGTCAAGTGCTGAGTTTGTGTTCGGTTTAAAAGAACTTCCACGGAGTGTGGAACTTGTACTGTCAAGGAATGTCCTAATACTATGGAATCACTTTGTCTGATAGCTAGTGCTGTGGCTGCAACTGACTTGAGGCACGCAGGCAGAGCCTGGGCTACAGGATCTAATGTGCTCGAAAAATAAGCACATGGCTTGTATTGTCCTGCTTGATCTTGTGTGAGAACAGATAATGCTGTACCTTCCCGTTCAGTTACGAAAAGTGTAAAAGGCTTACTGTAGTTCGGTGTCGCTAGAACTGGAGCTTGGCATAGGGCTTTCTTTAACTCATTGAAACTAAGTGTATGTTCAGATGTCCAAGGGAGGACAGTCGATACGGCTGCCTCCTGTGTCGTTAACTGTATCAGTGGCTTGGCTAGAAATGCATACTGAGGAATCCATTGTCTGCAGTAAGAAGTAAGGCCGATAAAAGCACGTACCTCCTTCTGGGTCTTGGGCTGAGGAAGACTCGCTATTAACTGGATACGGTCTGGTGTCAACTGCCTACCCCTCTTGGACAGTAAGTGTCCTAAGTAGACCACTTGCTGGACACAGAATTGAAGCTTAGAAGGGGACACCTTGTGCCCCATCTCGGCTAGGAAATACAAGACTGTAAGGGATGCTCGCTCGCAAGCACGTTCAGAACGGGCTGTGATCAGGAGATCATCGACATACTGGAGCAGGGCAGTGTCAGTTGGCATGTGAATGTTGTCTAGTTGTCTCTTAAGTGCTTGACTGTAAATGCTAGGGCTTTCTGTGAAACCTTGAGGAGCGCGTGTGAACATATAGCTCCTTCCATTTAAACAAAATCCGAAAAGGAACTGGCTGTCTGGATGAATAGGGACACTGAAAAACGCGTTCTTGAGGTCGATTACAGTAAAGAACGTGGCTTCGGAATCAATGGCTGTCAATAGGGAAGAGATATCTGGAACGACTGGGTACTGAGGAATAATACACTTATTAAGTTCTCGTAGGTCAATCACTAATCGATATACTGGGGGTGCATTTGGATCAGTACGTTTCATGACTGGAATGATCGGAGAATTGCATACGTTGGAGTCAGTTTCTACAACCACTCCTTGAGCCATGAGCTCGTCAATAATTTTGGATAAGGCTGCTACAGCCTCAGGTGGCAATCTGTACTGTCTGATTCGTGGTAACACTACACCTGGCTTGAGAGTCACACGATGGGGTGTGATTTGCATATAACCAACATCAGTTGGACCTTGCGCCCATAGATGCTGCGGAACATTAGACAATCTGGGATCAAAATCTCGTAATACATAGTGACCCTTAAAGTCACGTAGGAACAATCGTATTCCCTCTGGGGAACAGCATATAACTGCACCTAACTCTTTCATTGTTTTAATACCTAATAGATTTTCTGGACATGACTTAGTAAGTAACAGATCAGTAGTGCGGGACAATGGACCTACTTCTAGAGTAACTGGCTTTGATATTTCATTTACAATGGGTTTTCCTGAAAATCCAAGGGAAACATTTCTTGAGCCTGAGAGCGGAGCCCCTGGAACTTCGGCGTGACTAATTGTGGTCCTACTTGTCCCTGTATCAATCAAAAACTTTCTGTCTTTCCCTAATACTTGACTGTGAACATAGGGACCTTCTTGATCTACAGGTATCTCGATGAGAGGCAAGCCTACCTCCCTCTCTAGGCTGTTTCATGAATACTGCTGGTACTCTGGATACTCAGACTGTGCATACTGGTACATCTGCTGTGTAACGTGCTGTGTTGCAGCGATGGGCTGCGGTGCGGTAACTGTCTGTGGTGCATTCTGTGACTGAGGAATCTGTGAAACTTGTTCTTGTCTAGGCGGACGTGGTCTTTCTTTAGTCTTACCGGTAGCTATGTTATGTTTCAGAACTGCACACTCGTTTATAAAATGACCCGGCTGTTTACAATAATTGCAGTTCCCTTTAACGGGAGCTGCAGGATGACTGGCTTGATTCGGACCCCTCTTCTGACTGTCTTGAGGAACGGATTGTGCAACTAGTACTTTCATTTTCGTGTCTTTCATACGTTTTCTCTCGTGTTCTTGTTCTTCCCTGATCCTATTCTGGTGGTATTGGAGCATCTGCAACATCTGGGACGGGGTATTAGCTTGCCAGGTACTTTCGACTTTCAAAACTCGATTTTTAATTTGTGGACTTGAATTCTCGACTAATTTAGTAACAAAAAGGTGAGGGTATGACTCACTACTTGTCTTGAGGCCACTGTTGATGCTAAAACATTTCTCAAATCTAGAATAAAAATCACTAATATCTTCGTCTTGTTTCTGTTTACAGGCTGAGATTGCATCCCAGTCTTCTTTTCTAGTTGTCAATAATCTAGGTAAAACTTGTATTAATAATTCTGGTAATTCTTTACATTTCGCTCCAAGACCGGTACCTGGTACTCGTGCCTTGTCTTCAGCTTCTAGAACTGCCCAATCGATCTTTTTCTCTCCCACCTCCCATTCTTTTTCCTTGAGCTTTTCATACACCCCTGCGGGCAGCAGAACCTTTAACATTTTAATTATATCTGGATACGTGTATTCTCCCATACGGAGCATGTCTTTTAATTCTCTATGGAACCCTGCTGGATCTTTGTCATGACAGGGAATTAATTTCTTCATCTCTAGGAGTTCCATCTTTGTAATCGGAGTGTAAACAAACACTCGTTCTAGTTCGCCACCCGTTCCTCTAACTGGGTGGACTTCTCGTAACGGATTCTGTCTCTCTATGTAAAATGGTTTACTTTCTGGGGGTGAGACATGAACAAAATGCGGGTTCAGAAACGTTCTATATTTGTGACGCTGTTCTAGAATGACACTAATTAAGTCGGTACCTAAACCTTTCCATCTATACTGGAGTAACTCGTTCAGGATATCGTGTAACGGACCTGGATCAGAGTGCTGACCCTCATACAATGTAATGAGGTGCTGAATCATATACATACCCGCCAGTCGTTGCTCGGCTGGGGGCATTTTCAGAAACATTTGTGCCACTATTTCGTCTGGAAAAGTGGTAGAATCAGTAATCCATCGGACTGCTGATCGGGCTAGTTCTTGTTCATGCATGGTACTTAACTCACTGTAACCGATTCGTGATTTCAGAATGTGATCGGTAGCTTGAAACACTTGTTCTAGAGAACCTTGTTCTGGTGCTGGATGATGGAAAATAGACTTGTGTTCTAGGCGTAAATGGCGATCTGGAAATCTAGATTTTCCTACATACGCTATTCTGTCAGGATTCTCGTCGTCTAACTCTTCAGGATCAGAGTTACTTTCTTTCTCGCTTACTTGTGCCGCTTTACGCTGTTCGTGTAACTTTATTATTTCTTTACGGATTTTCTTGTACATACTCTCCATAGCACCGACGGTCTTGTGCTTACCCTCGGCTATATTATCACTCCACCTTGTCAGGGTTTTCATTTCAGCCGGATTTTTAGACGGGTAATCTTGTTCTCTTATTAGACAATTGATCAGAAACTTTAATATCATGAGCTGGGTCTCAGCTTTCCTTTGAGACATGGCCTCGCCAATGCTTTCTGGATCATCCCCTGTACGGATGAAACGATATATTCTGTCTAGATCTTCTTTCATATTCGGTAAGGTGACTAGATACTCGGCCACCTTTCTTACGCGGAATGAATATAAAACCATATTATCCTCGCCTGGGACTGGATCATAGCCGCATTCGGCAAGGGATTTTCTTATTTCTGCTACAGTCTGATGTCTGGGCGTACGCTGTGATGCTTGTATATGTAATTCGGCTGTCGTTAAACGCTTGTGTGGCGGCGGGGTTTGAGGAGTACCTCCCCCTGCGGCCCCTAAACTAGAGTCGTCTACTGAGGCTCTTCGTCCTGGCAGAGTGGGAAATGGAAATGTAGGCTGGACTTGTATGGCGGGCTGGACCGGGGGTACCGTAACAGGTACTCCGGTGTCTGGAGGAGCGGGAAGTGCCTGATTTACAGGGACTGGCGGAGCGCGAACAGGATTTGCATATTCTGGGACTGTGTCGTCCAAATAGGACGAAATAAAAATATCAGCTGCGGTCTGTTTGTGACGTAGCTTGGTCGGAACTAATGGTGGCGGGAAATTACTGGATGCCTCTGGGGTCGCTTTTGGCAAGCCCTCGGCAAGGAGAGGATACATACCCTTAATGAGGGCATTCCTCTGTCTGTCTGATTGTTCAGTTCTAACTCGTTCACCTATCTCGATTAATTCTTTTTCTTGTGCTCGTTCCAAGGATTCTCTACTTAATTCTGACTTTCTGATTTCTTTTTCAGTTCTTTTATGAGCTTCTTTGCGCCATAACTCGATGGCATCTTTCTGTGACTGTCTGGCTTTCTTTTTCCATAATGCCTCTTCTACTCGCATGATGCACTCGGCATCCCATGTACCCGATACGGGCCATCTATACTTTTCTTCCAACTGTTTGGTGTACTCTACCCATAAATCTAGATATAGTATGGCACTTATGCCATGCTTCTGATACATAAAATGACCTGGACTGTCCCTAGGCGGAACCGGAACTGCTGCTTCCAGCAGACCCTTTCTGGTTTTTAACTGACGTAACTTAGAAAACAAGGGCATGACTGGACTGTAATCTAGACACAATACAATACACAATGGACACGATACTTATTCCCCATTCATACCACGACATTAAAATACATGAAGAACATTTAAAAATAACAGTTCGAACAGAATACTACCTGGAATACGGAACACAGAATACATGAATTTTCTCGAGAACAGAACTGACTAGAACAGGAACTAGATGCACTGCTGAAACAGTACGAAACTTACCGGTCTCATACAGAGACACGTCAGGACCCGCATCCACCGAAGTGGACACTTCGTTTGTGGGTCTGTGTACCACCAACCCACGGACCAGAGTCAATTAAATTGACCCTGTCTAGATACTACCCCAGTAACGGTACTCACCGGGCAGCAAGAACGGAAGGCCTCAGACTGGACGGGACTGCTTGGACACCGGACGGACGAACTTCGGACTTCTGTTACAGGTGGGCCTCCGGATACCTCGGACCTTGGACTCTCGGCTTGGGCTCTGGTCGGGACTCGCCGCGTTCCTCCACCGTCTCGTCTGGATGCTGGACCGCCTCCTCCGTCTCCTCCGTGGGCCTGAGGGATACTTGAAGCAGAAATATCTGCCGGTGCGCAGAAGAGTTCCGTCACGACTGCAGAGGGTCAGGGGGTCGGCGTGGCTTCACCGACGCGTGGGGAAAGGGCAAGTCCCTATTCGGGCGCCATTATGTGGTAAATAAATAAATAATACCCTATTTTTGAATGAATAAATGAATAACAGATAGCTCAATAAATAAGAGTCAAGATTCGAGGTAGTAGGAGTTTGCAGGTTTATTACAGCATAAAGGACAGGAACAGGACCACCTGCACAGGAATAGGATGGCAAGGCCCAGCAGCGCTGCCGGGGTCCGGATCGGGACAAGGGGAACAACTTTTTAATAACAGTGCATGAGCATATATACATAACGCAAACACATAGCATTACATTGCATTAGGCGTAGCAGTGGGTGGAGCAAAAAGACGTGACGCGTAGCAGTCGCGAAAGATAAGGGTGAAAAGAGGTGTAACAGGGCGTATACATAGACATGTGATGCAAACGTAACAGAATATGTCATGAATGGGGCGGAAACCATGGAGGGGGCTACCTGAGGAGCCGGGACCTCTAACCTGATGGTGCGCGCAAACTAGCAATGACGTGTTACTAGGAGAAACTGGGGGCTATGAACTCTGTGCTAGGAGCAGAGACTAAAGTCTGGAGAGTCAGGGCGACATGTACCTAAACAGTATCTAGTATCCGATGTTTAGAGAACATGTTGATATAAACTAGAAGTCAGGAGGGGAAAGGCTAACTTGATTCTAAGACTGGACCATGCATTATTCTACATGTAGTGCGTGATGAAGAATATTAAATGACCATTAAATGCAGTATTTCTCTAACGTGGAGACGTGAAGGCTAGACAATGACGGAAACTATCGATGCGATTCAGTAGCTTTAGGAATGCAGAGAAGGAGGACTGAACTGATAACTGGAATCATAACATATTCTTGGCAGACTCAGAGGCAGAGCCAGGGTGAGCCGGGCACTGCGAGGCAGGAAGTAAGTGAAGGGTCGAGGATACAGGTGGGGGCTGTATCGCTCCTCAGCGAGGGTTCAGGAGACAGAAGCCGGATCTGGTGTCCGGGCCCTTTTGAGGCCTAGAAACGGGGACTTTTCAATAGAATAACGTGCACACTGAGAAGCGTGGCAACGTAGTTTTACATAGGCCTGATATTCGTAGTATTCACGAGAACTGGAACTGACATACTAGAGGTCGACACTACTGTAATTGCGTCTTGAATCGAACATGGGGAATGCATATGCATATTTAATCATGCACACATAACATATGATGGATGACACGTAGGGACACAGAACATGGCAAAATTTACTTTTCCACAAGTTGGCATACTATCACGTGATTTAGATACGTCGGATATTTATTATTTAGGCAATGTAGAGCAAAGGTGCTCGGATATTATAGCCTCGGGTTACTCAAATGGAAACAAAGTTCTGCGTTACAAACATACCCGCCTAGGAGGGTATAGTTTATTGTGTTGTTGGGTGATTGATTAAAGGGCAGACCTAGTCGTTTATAGAACGTTCTGACAGGGAATAAACTGCATTAAAGGTTTTAATAACTAAGACACAGATATGTGTCAAAAAAATGAACCAGTAAGGAGAGCAATGGAATAGGGAACGATAATAATAGTGAAATGTAATATACCAAAAATTGGGATTACCTTAATGACTTGTTTACTACATCTTGAAAGGGCATATTTGAAAATAAATGTGTAAGGATAAGCCTCATTGGGAGAAGAGTATTTATCTATTTTGGTATATTACATTTCACTATTATTATCGTTCCCTATTCCATTTATTGAGCAGTCTTCTTTCTCATGCAAGAGAAGTGAATTGCCACAATTGCAATACTTGTCATAAAGTAAAGTGAGTACAGTAAAAGGAGTATTACGAAATAATATTGTAAAAGCATTTATATGGTTTCTGAGCCATAAGATGCTTAAAACGGATAAAATACATACAATTATAAAAGTTGACTAAACGTACTCAACTGGTGTTTCTAAAATACGCCTACCACGGTGTACCTAAACTAAGCCTAGTGCGTGGGAAGGAGTAAGTGAGCTGCAGTTTAAGTTAAGATAGTTTTTGCCAAGAATCTGAAGCAAGAATTCTCTAAGGATCTAATCAGCTCTGTACCTTGGTTATAGAATGGAGGAGGACTTGTATCTCGTTCTCAGGACTCGATCTCCCAGCAACCCGCAAGGGTAACTGGAAACACTGGAGCTGGATTTCTCGGCAGGAGAAAAGGCAGCATCTCTCTCAGTGCGTCAATGGGAGGGTCGGCTTCCTTCGGCTCTCATTACAGCTGGGCTTCGGGTAAGTAGATAGCCGATCTGCTCCAAACCACCGTGTGTTTGCTAAGGCAGATGTCGGTATATTGATACCTGCAAGGTGCCGAGTTTGACGTAAGGTTGGACATAAGACGTCACTAAGAGCTTGCAGTTCTTTCTGGACTCCAGGAGTTCTTGGACAAATCAAAACAGAAACAGGGGGAATTCCCGGGCTGCTAGAGGCTTGGTTTGTTTAAAGAACCTGTTGTACTTTCTAGGAGTCTATGGGAGTAGCCTTGCTGTATTTGGACTGCATTGGCTATGACTAAATATGGATATGATTCTTATGCCTTTATAAGGATATGATTTGTTATAACCAAATAAGGGCATGAATCGGGAATATTTAAATAGGGTCCTAGATACGTTCACAACAACCTACCTTGCTGGCTGTGTGAGGACTTTAGTGCCGACAAGGAGGATTCCCCTCCTTTGTGCCTCCACTCACGTTAGTTCATCCACTCTTTTCCTACTGGGTAACTGTGTACTCTATTTTGGTTTACTGTAGTTGGTCACGCATGATGGACCCCGTTAAACAGCCCGCTTTGTCCCTCTCTTTGTTTAAAACCCCCACGATGACCCATTTATGACCGATTAGAATGACTCTTCGACCGTCCCAGATCGCCATGTATCACCAATAATAGATAAGTAACCTAAACTCATGATAAGATAAACACAAGACACCACTGGGATGCCTGTGGGCAGCATGCCTCTCACAAGCTGTCCGCCATAAGTGTGAGAAGTACGTCTGAATTGGTAACTCACATTGTGATGGGATTTGTTACATACAATGAATGCGCTGACACTGTTTATCTCATGTCTGTAAGACTGCTATGATGCTCCCATATGCATGGATTAAATTCAATAAAGGTTTTAACGATAAAAAAATTGGAACTACACTTAACTACCATATACCTTTTATACAGAGCACTGGCCATGGGTCTTAGCAGATTTCCGGGCACAATCAGAGTCAGTTATCAGCACTATCAATAAAAAATGGGGGTGATCAGGGCTAAAAAGATGTCTTTCTTACAAACTGGATCTGATAAAATAGAGGAGTTTAAGCATTTGAACCTTTGTGAAGAAGACCCGATTTAAAGTGAATCTTCTTATGGATAAGCAACCAATAAAGTTTAGCAAAGATGAGCTTAGCAGCAGTGATTCACAAGACTATGATTAAGGTGATAGCAGACACATTGCAATAATCAAGTCTGGTACAGAGTTCCCTCCAAGCCGCATCCATATGCGGGCACGCCCAATGTGTTTTCCCTCCCTGCATTGTGCCTGAATGAGCACACACTTCCTTGGATTCTCTGTCTGCCATAGAATACGCTGTGAACATTTTGAAGTGATTCCACCCTCTGTCAGCTTAGAAATGACAAAGGCATTTATGGGCAATTTGACTTAATATATTTACTGTTAGGCTAGGTGTCAGTTTGTTTGCTGTTTTATATAGAACAAACTAGATCCAAAAGTATTGGAACATTTCACATTCAATTTTTGCAAGGGTAGAACTTGCAGAGTTCACTCCATAGGATTCCTTGGAGTTATCTAAAAAATCGGTGAGATTCTGTGAAATTCCGCAAGTAGTGGAATTTCGGTACATTGCTATGCTTCTGCTGATTTTTAGTGCTGGGAGCTTGTCCTGCGCTGTAAAATCAGAGCGAACGACACCACACAGCGCTCCAGAGAAGCGCTGCTTCTTCCTGCTGCTCCTGTTTCTACTGGAGCTGCAGTTTTCTCAGCACGAGCTGCAGCTTTATCATCATGAGGAGTAGTGACCTGCTGCGACAAGAGGCATTGAGAATTTGTGGCACAGCTTATCCAAGCTCTCAATGTTTTTGCTAGCCAATTCAAGGTTGGTGACCCACATATGATAAAAACTCCACCATGCAGTGATTGTCAGAGTTTTGCTGGAACTCCATGCTCTAGGCGGAGGTCAGGGTGGGAAAAACTCCACAAACTCTGCTGACAGAGTCGAGTTTACTGCTCACCCCTAATTAAATTCAGGTACTGGCAGAATATGTGATTTTGCTGGGAATCACCGGATGTTGGATCCTATGCCGAGGTTGGAACCTGGTGCAGCTCTTAACGCACGATCCTTTCTCCTTCTGGGGGACTGAGCTTATCTTTATCTACAACACTAACTAGTCTGCTTGCCAGTGACTACGTGCAAAGAAGTGTCTAAGCGTAGCCTGGGTTTGAAAGGGATATCAATGATAACAAGCTGCATCACAAAGACTGTGCTGTTAAACACAGTATTGGGGATTTTTGTTATTTAAAATGAATGGGAACACCTGCAGTGGAGCGCCGCCCTAAATCAGCACCCTCCACCCCTTGTCTCTGGGTTTAATTTGTTTTGCATCTGTCTCTCACACATTTAGATATGGAACGAATATGAACTTTGCCGTGCATCAAGGAAAGTATGATTTGACACCTCTTCAGGACTCGCACCCCTATTTCTTTCATTTCAACATTATCTAAACCAAGCATGTTTAAGCCAGTATCATTAAACAGATGTGCTTCAAAATGCCCACTTTAGAAAATGTGCACAAAAAGAGATAGGTCCTTAACGGGGTTGAGGGAGGGCTGGACCCTATATAAATGTAAAACACAAAAATTTGCCCCCTTCTCAGTTTACTTACAATCAGGGACCAAATAAACAATACCATTAAATCCGGTCCGGTATATTTATTTATACCCACTAATCATGTTCTTTCGTACAAAAACTTATTTCAAATAGCAGAAAGAGAATACACAATACAAAAAATTACTAACAGTCTTACTAAATCACCAACTAACACAAAACATATTGGGAAAAATCAAAAAAGGCTAACAACAATATCACATCCAACAAACAACACAAATTGTAGTGCAACAGTTTTGCAATATATTAAAACACATTTCAATAATCCAATTGTTTTCATGGAAAAAAATTACTTAAATACAAGAGCAAAACAAAGCATGTAACGCTGTTATCCTAAAACACACAATGGATGTTACAAATTGGCTCTTGCTGGATAGCCGACGCGTTTCAAGTTCGGGCCATTAATGTCCAAACTATCATCAGGGCTTTGTAATGTATCTGTATATTGCTACGTGGTTGACCTGTGATGACTTTTATCAATGGACCCAATCCTTTCTTCAGGTCTTAACTTGGACAACTTTTTTCAAACAATCTTAGTCTAAGCAGTCTTGTGATGCAGCAAGGGGCGGAGGAATATCTTTTTCTTTTTCTTTTTCTTTTTCTTTAAATCCTGAAGTGTACACCACCGTAGTGATCACAGTCAAACGTCTCGTCCTTTTATAAATCGCTGCCACGTCTACCTGTATTTGTGTAGAGCGAGGTGTCGCCTCTCGCCCCCGTCTACCGCCCCGTCCGAGGCCGTAGATATCTCGGACTTGCCTTCCTTTCGATGCTCGCGGGTTCCGATATTGACAACAAGTAGTTCGTTCTCTGCTATTGCAGAAACGAGCAGTTAGTGATTGAGAAGCAGTGGTTGGCTACCAGAGAAGCAGACTGCAATAGCAGAGAACGAACTACTTGTTGTCAATATCAGAACCCGCGAGCATCGAAAGGAAGGTGAGTCCGAGATATCTACAGCCCGGGGCGGTAGACGGGGGCGAGAGGCGACACCTCGCTCTACACAAATACAGGTAGACGTGGCAGCGATTTATAAAAGGACGAGACGTTTGACTGTGATCACTACGGTGGTGTACACTTCAGGATTTAAAGAAAAAGAAAAAGAAAAAGAAAAAGATATTCCTCCGCCCCTTGCTGCATCACAAGACTGCTTAGACTAAGATTGTTTGAAAAAAGTTGTCCAAGTTAAGACCTGAAGAAAGGATTGGGTCCATTGATAAAAGTCATCACAGGTCAACCGCGTAGCAATATACAGATAAATTACAGAGCCCTGATGATAGTTTGGACATTAATGGCCCGAACTTAAAACGCGTCGGCTATCCAGCAAGAGCCAATTTGTAACATCCATTGTGTATTTTAGGATAACAGCGTTACATGCTTTGTTTTGCTCTTGTATTTAAGTAATTTTTTTCCATGAAAACAATTGGATTATTGAAATGTGTTTTAATATATTGCAAAACTGTTGCACTACAATTTGTGTTGTTTGTTGGATGTGATATTGTTGTTAGCCTTTTTTGATTTTTCCCAATATGTTTTGTGTTAGTTGGTGATTTAGTAAGACTGTTAGTAATTTTTTGTATTGTGTATTCTCTTTCTGCTATTTGAAATAAGTTTTTGTACAAAAGAACATGATTAGTAGGTATAAATAAATATACCGGACCGGATTTAATGGTATTGTTTATTTGGTCCCTGATTATAAGTAAACTGAGAAGGGGCACATTTTTGTGTATTACACTTTAGAAAATGTGGCTTGATGGGAAAGGAAATATCCTAAAGGTAGATTCTCTACTTCTATACCTAATTTTAAGTGGTGTTTGGTTCACCTGCATGGTTGCCCATCACATCACTCGGCTGCCTGCACAGCCGAAAAAAGTGTGCACACAAACATTACATGCCCACACTGAGAAGAATAATTAGAGGGCACATTGGTCTGGACCCTTTGAAATCTGCAACAGTGGTTCTTTTACCAACTGCAAAAAAGGTATAGGGCCTGACGATGAGTTTGGCAATCTTACCTCCTGACTGCTGCTCTTACGACAGTCCCAAGAAGAGAGTGGTGTTGGCAGTCGTCCGATGTTCTGGCTGGAGTACTCCGCTGCCGTTGGGCTTGCAGTATACAGCCGTGCCGATTGCGATGTTCTCAATGTGCTAGCTGTCTCTTGGCGGTAGAGTCCCAACAGAGATAAGTTTTGCTGCAATAAAGGTAGGTAAGTACTACATGTTAACAGCAGAATATACATATATATGTTGTGTATGTGTCGAAATGTATGTGTAGGTTATGTGTACCATCTGTTACCATACACAACATATGGGAAGTGACAGAGATGCCTACCTTCACTTTTGGTCAACGAGGGTGCTGAGCATCATGGACTGAGGGAAGCAGCACAGGAAGGACCTGGACAATGGTGTCTAACATGTATTCACTTCTTTCCCTATGCTTCTGCCAAGTCGCGTATGGTGTTGTCCCCATCATATACAGCTCAGCGGAAAGGCTGATTGTAATTTGGATGGTGAGGAGCTTGACAGGATGCCCTCCAAGACCAGCCTCTGGCTCTCCCGCCGTCGACGCTGTAGCAGGAGTCTTGGCAGTGGTGGTGGTCAAGAAGGGCTCTCGTAGCCAAGATCCTTCCAGTATCATAATTGGGGAGTCAGACCACCGAGGAAAACGTTTCCATTACAAGAGTGAGGATTCTGAGAAGTATTGTATCAAGAGAAGATCCATATTTAAATTTCTTGAAGAGAATTGAAAATTACTACAGCAATGGAGGGGGTTAAAATGGAACAGAGAGGTGGGCATCATTCGGTGAGACTGAGCTATCACTTTTATTTGTCTCTTTAAATGATATTCAGAATTTTAGTATTAAACTAATTAACCAAGGCATTGCACCAATCTTTGGAAGCTTCAATCACGGGGGCATTTGTGGTAGGCTCCAACAAAGACTTTATATTTCTGCATATTTCACACGCAGCATTATTTATTTTTGTCTCATAGAAGGAGGCGTAAGCTTGTCGAATTTCCATATGATCTAGCCTATATACATGGATTGTCACTGCAGGCAAGACAGTAAAAGGACACTGACTTTCCTTATCTGTGTACGATCAACATTATAAGGCCTATCCCTGTTCAATAATCAACTCTGTAGATTCCCTTTTGCACCAGGCTACCTGCGTACAGTTCCAGGGCTGAGCAAGACAGGAGACTCCCATGTGAAGCCCTCAGACATGCGCACACGTATGTCCACACATGTTCACGTGTGCCCAATTTAGAGCCCGACTCCAATCTCGGTCGGCTGGGCTCTGAATTGGATTTGGATTTGCCAAAACTTTTCCGGAGTACTTGTTTGCTACCGAAATGTTCACAATTCTGAATTACCCAGAATGATACCTGGAAACCCTTAGTGCTGACTGAATCAGTTACAGAAGGTGCTTTGGGAGATAGAGCCTTCATACAGTTCTATGGGCTAGGTTTTCTGAGCAAGCAAGTACGATGAACGATTCGAACAGCCTTTCAGAATCGGTTTTCCCAGAGCAAAATGCTGCCAGAATCGGTCTTGGGGGCCCGTAGTTGGCCCCCCTTCACCCAGAGCCCTCTGAATAGGGCCTGTGGGGTTGCCCATGGTTCCCCTCTTCCCAACCATGCACAGTGTGGCAGGCACCGAGGGGTGCCCATCGCAGGATGCACTATTTTCCCCAATCACCCCTTTCATCAATGCGAGCCTGTGTACGCGTTCGGTACACAGGCTCCCATTGAAGTAAATTAGAGTCCGACCGAATCGTATCCAGTTGCATTTAAATGCATTGTACTCGCTCGGTCAGACTCCCCCAATCCGAGTCATATGGAAAGCATTCCGGAACGAGTCGTTCGGTATGCTTTCTGAACGAGATCCGAATCGGGCCCTAAGTGCCTTTTACCCTTGCTACATCGCAGTAGCCTTGAAAGGCAGACATTGGCAGTAAACATGTGCAGTGCATTTTGCCTTGAGCTTATCATGGCTGAGTCACAGGTTATGAGCCCCCCCACAGAGTAAAAGATTTTAAAAAACAGTGATCAAAAGCAAAACATCAGGGTTGGCTAGTTGGGCAGGGCCATCTTCTCACACTCATGAACTGCCACAGAGGGAAATATAAATATTAAATAAATATGGTGACAGTACAGAGCCTTGAGGGACCTCTGTGTTTATGAAGAAGGGGGGATTAAACTGTTGAGCATTATTAACCCCTTCAGTGCTAATGACAAGGGTAACTCGTCATGTAGGGCCCATTGATTTCAATGGAAAGTCAATGGACCTACATGCACACCCCTTAGCAGCCAAGTGGTTAAATGAGCCCTGTCTTTCAAGAATAAAATAAATTAGGTTAAATCATACCTGTTAGTACCATTTTGTGTCGGACTAGTATCGAAAATGTTGTGAGCCACCATATCAAATATTGCAGACGAATTCAGTAAAATTAGGATGCTGGTGCAATTACCATCTGCAACAATTTTAAAGCCAGATGAAACTGCTAGGAAAGCAGATTTAATGCTCTTGTTAGGTCGAAATCCACCTTGAGCACTCTAGATACGTGTAGCTTTTCAAAACTAATAATAGTTAATTGGCAAAAAGACTTTCTAAGATAATAGTTACTGGATGAAGCAGTGATATGGTGCGTAGTTATCCACATCATTAGGTCAAGATTAGCTTTTTTCAGTAGGGGATTAACAATATGTTTATGTTTGGCAAGCAAAAAACTAGAATGTAAAGAAATATTAACAATCTAATCTATAATTCAAATGAGGTCCAGAATGTCCATGTGAAATATTTCTATTAGAATGAGGTGAAGAAGAGAGCATCATTTAGAGCTTTGGATTTGTTTCGGAAGCAGATGGAGTGGTGGAATATGGAAATGCTCAAGACAGTAGGAAAGAAAATTCTTCTTTTAATGTTTAGTACATTTCTGCTCAGTGAAGAGACACATTGTTCTCTTTTTGCCGGAAAAAAATTGAGCACCTTGCAAAGTTTTGTGAATATGTGTGGCCTTATTAACAAAAAGGTTCACTGACAGAATATCAATGTGAAAAATATAGTTGTTAAAAATATTGATAAGAAAATGTAGAATCCAAAAATATCGACTCACTATTCTTAAACGGGTAAGTACAAAAATATTGGAAAAATAAATATCAATGTAAAAAATATAGCAGTACATAATATCGAGTTTTATTTATAAGTAAAATAAAATAATGAATATTAAATATATTAAATAATACAATGAATTAAAAAAATAAAGTACCTTTAATATACATTTTAACAAATATAACAAAAATCACATGATTAAAAAAAGTTAAACACAAACATAATGATTAATATATATATATTTACTTTAAAACTTACAAAAATTAAATATATATTATTTTTAATGTAATTTTATATATATCCATATATACATATTTTTTTTTTTTCATTTTACATAACATCTACTGAAAAAACATTCTAATATAAATCAAAACATTAAACTATTTAAAAAAGATGTAAACTCAAATTTACCACTCCAGTCAGTGCAACAGTAGTAAAAGTGTTGGATAGCTTAGCAGTAAAAACTACTGTTGCCACTCTAGTGAGCGCAACAATTAGGAAAGTGTTGGATAGCGGAGGGGTAAAAATCCCGGTTCCCGATCCAATCAGTGCAACATTAGGGAAAGTGTTGCATAGTGGAGTGATACAATTTACTATTCTCACTCATGTCAGTGCAACAGTGGGGAAAATGTTAGCTAGCGGAAAGGTAAAAATTACTATTCTCACTCCTGTGACAGCAACAATAGAGAACGTGTAGGATAGCAGAGGGGTAAAAACACCATCCCACTCCAGTGAGTACAACAGTAGGGAAAGTGTTGGATAGCGGAGGGATAAAATCTACTATTCCCACTTCAGTAGGTGCACTATAGGGAATATGGTAGAGAGCTGAGGGGTAAACATTACTATTCCCACTCCAGTGAGTGCAACAATAGGAAAGTGTTTTATAGCTGAGGGGTAAACATTACTATTCCCACTCCAGTCAGTGCAACAGAAGGGAACATGTGAGATCATGGAGGGGTAAAAATTACTATTCCCTATCCAGTGACTGCATCAATAGAGAAAGTATTGGATAGCGGAGGGGTAAAAAATACTATTCCCACTCCAGTGAGTGCAACAGTAGGGACATTGTTGGATAGCGGAGGGATGAAATGTACTATTCCCACTCCAGTCAGTGCAACAATAGGGAAAGTGGTATATTGCAGGGGAACACAATTTACTATTTCCACTCCAATATTCGTAACAGTAGGGAAAGTGTTGGCTAGCAGAGGGGTAAAAATTACTATTCCCACTCCAGTGAGTGCAACAGCAGGTAAACTGTTGGATTGCGGAGGGGTAACAATTAATATTCACACTCCAGTTAGTTCAAAATTAAAAACAAACAATATATTAACAACAAAAATATTTAAAAACCAAAATAAAAAAAATATATATAAATATGTTATCAATTGAAATTCAAATGTATTTAATAATAAAAATGTAAACTAAACATATTATAATATTAAATACATGACAAATACCTACATATATAATATTAAGTAAAATAAAAAATAATTTTCTAACAAATAAATATTTGTAATTTGAAATTATTTGGAACAAAAACAATTACGATTTCATTAAATTACTTTTTTATATTTCCTACCCAATAATCATTAGTTTATTATAATTAAATTACTTCCCACCCTATTACCCTATAAACCCACGCACGCTACGGGACTAAACAATAACCCTGGGAGAAGCAGGAGGAGTTGCTCTATGCTGTGCTCTATGGAGTTGGCCAAAAACACTTTGGAGCTCCGCTCTGCCCGTTCCGCCCCTCCTACCCCCTTCAATAAATATTTTTCAAATAAAATTTACAATCAATGTCAATCAAAAGAGCACTTTCCTTACCGCAGCGTCCCAGGCTGCCCCCCTCTTCCTCTCCGTAATAACTTACGTCATGGTAGGACTGCGCATGCGCGCTTGCGTTATCCTACCACGAAGTATGTCTGACCTAGGGGCTGTGCTGTGAAGTCGGAGGATTTGCAGGAACTTTACGCTCTTCCCGTAAAGCGGAATGTGCAAGTTCATGCCCAGGGTTACTAAACAACGCGAAATGGAATTAAAATAAAATTGATAACTACTAAAAATATAACAAATATATTAAAAATCATAAACAATACTTATACTAAAAAAACATACATCACATAAATTTAAAATATAATCTAAAATAAACTAATAAATAATTTATATTTTAAACAACTATATTTTTGCAAACAATATTAATAACTTCTATATTGTTTTAAACAATATTTCTTCCTTAAATTCGATATTCTTGACCACGATAATCTTGCTGTCATGATATTTCCAACTTGATATTTGTGTAAGTTGACATTTCCAACTCGAAATTCTGTCTGAATATCGAAACTTTTTTTATTGAAAAACAAAATGAATGCTGACTGAGGATTAGGAACTGTGATATTGGAAAGTATGTTTACAATTTACAAACCTTTTCTTGTTTACCTTCATTATTAAACAATATTGCTATTCCTTATGGATAAGTTGACTAGCATGATTATGTAGCCGCAATTTGATTCTGTACAGTATTTTGTTTTTAGAGGAGCAGTGAAGGCGCCATTTGCTTTAAGCTTGTCTTCACCCAGTGTGGCATTATGTACATTTTCTACAAACTAGGGAGATTGACTCTGGGCCTGAGTAAGACTTCGACTGTGAGGGATTCGTCATCGAAACGGCTTCAGATTCACTGTAGCCCAGTTGGCAGTCTGCCCTCTGAATTACGATGTTGGCAGTCTGTTGAAGGAAAGACTGCCAGAGTCCCGCTGTCGCCGGCAGGCATTCACAGACTACCTCAATGATGGTAGTGGGAAAGCAGCTGCCAGAGTGTGGTAGAGACAAGGTCACTGCCATCAGTATTACGAGTTGGCTTTCCATCGAACCAACCGTGGTGGTGAGACTGTCTGCTTTGAGTCTGCAGAATTTAAGGAAATGGGGTGCAAACGGACCCATTTCCTGTTCTTCTCTTCAGTTTTTAATGAGTAACGCTTGCTCCATGACCCCTTGCAAAGCAGCATCTGAAGAACATAAGTCTGAGGGTGCCGAAATCCAGGTAAGTCTGTTTCACACTTTATTCCCATTGACTGGCCTGGGCAAATATGGTCCGGACTCCAGAAATGGGAATGTACTCATATTTGGTCATGTGCCATGCATATGTGTACATTTAACACTTGTGCAGTCAAAATATATACAGCAGCATCAACACATATGAAAAAGAAATTCCTGCTCTCAGAAACACTGAACTGCCACAGCAGTGACATCGCTATAGGGCAAGTGGGAGACCGCCACTGTGGCTGCATTCATGGGACCACCCCTGCACAGTATGGTTGTAAGACGTATGAGCTCATAACCAGGCCCTTGTTTGTAACTCTCCAGGAGAATATATGTGCTATCTTGTTGGCAATAGGGGTAGACCAATGTACATAATTAGCATAGCTGGAGTTAAGGCAGTCAAGCTTAGGAGGAGAGGAAAAATATTCCTTCTATTTCTCGTGAATTATTTTATAGTATTTTCCTTCTTTAATTGTGGGACTTGACAGAGGCACAGATGTATCAGTAGTTTTGATATTACAACTGATAAGAAAATGATCAGTTCAATATGAGGAGTAATTGTTACAGCTTAACCAGTGTGGGGAAGGTCCATGTTGCATCTAGTATATGACCCACAGAGTAGGCCGGGAAAGCCACACCAGGCAAAGGTTTTCAGCTGTATTACTGGGGGTGTCATGCATCTCAAGTGCTGCTTTCTGTGGAATTATAAGCTAGATTTCTGCACATGGGACATCGTGCCTCCTGGGCAAATGTGTTAATTTTTCTGCGGAGGTATACCATTGTTCCCCAATGAAGAAACTAAGGGGCTGATTACCATGGCGGACCGACTGGAGTCCGTCCACGATTGTGGTGATGACCAGGACCGTCTGCAATACATGCGGCGGTTCTGCACAGCACATTAGGATGCACCTGCCACCTTGGCGAACGCATCGTGCATCTTTAACATTGCGGCGTGTGCTGCTTAACCCCTTCGACGCTCATGACGAGCTCAGCTCGTCATGAGTTATGACTGTCGTACGCACATGATGAGCTGAGCTCGTCATGAAACGCGGGTTTTCGCAAATGTCAGCGCACAGCGGGAAAACCTGCAGCGCGCATGTAGTTAAAGCAGCACCCGCCGCAATGTTGAAAATGCATTTTGTGCATTACAGTGCACTACTTGGCAGGCATCACATGCTGCCTGCCATTAAGTGCACTGAAATGTAGTGGGTACCATGGGTATCCCCCAGTGCACATGCACCCCAGCCCATAATGGGGGCCTGCAACGACCCTCGAACAGGCTCTCCACCAGCCTTTTCATGACGGTGTCGCCATCATGGAAAGGCTGGCTCACAGCCTGCATCCTAATATGGTGGACGGTGCCTGCTAGGCACCGCCACCATTTTAAGCATGCAGACCGCTCCGCCAGGCAATCGGTCCGATTGCCTGTGCCGGTTCCGTGGTGGTCTTTCTGTCCGCCACGGTCGCAGTCTAGATCCACCACCATCATAATGTGGTGTGGGAAAATCGTGGTCCGATGGGGGAAGGATCGCCACCGCATGGCAGGCGGTGGCGGTCCTTCCGCTATCGTAATGACCCCTAAACTTCTTCCCCTACACCCTTTGCTAGTCACGGTTGAGACATTCTCATTTCCATTCTGAAATTGGGGTGGGGAGGTTACTCCAGCTGCTGGCTGTAGTACATCTCCGACTATTTCAAAGGTGGAAAGAGGAAGCATTTAAAACTGAAAAAGTCAATTATTGTACGTTTGCAAGCCTTCCTAAACTTGCAAAGTAAATCATACCCTGAAACACCCACTTCCCACCAAGGAGTGTATTTGAAGCATTTGTGGCCCTTAGTCATAGGTTAATGGTGCAAAATACCTTTGCTAAGAGGTCCTTTAGTATACACTTGTATTTCTAGTGTACATCTACATTCCTTAATGCTACTGAGATTCTGCATGGGTTGGTTTAAGAAATAACAGGAATTTTAAAAGTACCTTTTCGTTGTATTTTAATCTTTTAGATAAATACATACTTTTCAAGAACAAGTGTAGCAGCAAATGCATGTCTTTCACAGCATTTTTACTGCTTCTTGCTTTACTTAAAGCCTATTGTATCATAGACGAAAACTGAACACCCTGACGTTGCTCAATTTGTCTTACCTTTGTTTCTCCAGTACAATTATAGCGAGTTCAAAATCGGATTGTTCCACTTTTCAAGAAAAGAGTTGCTCATATATTAGGTTTATTTTAAGTTACCACGTGAGTCTCATTGTTCTGAAATTGTTTCGCAGACTTGCTTCATTTTTTATCTTGGTGAAAAATGATTTAAGCATTATAGATTGGAACATTTTGCTAATTCTATTTGTAACTAATAGTCCCCTTAGTTGATTGTCCTGCTCAGAATATGACAAAGAATGTGCATGTGCCTGTAAGAAATAATTAATTGTCCAAAGCAGTTATGCTATGATTTTAGAGTGGGAGTTGACAGAAAAATAAAGCTGTCCCCCATTTGAACCATATGATGCAGATTGATTGAGCAAACCGAGTGACTCTGACCCATTTTGTGGAGGCCAGTTTGATATTGACTTTGACTTTGTTATAATTCCTTTCATTGTTTACTTTCTACTTCCACTCCTTCTGACTTTTTTCCAACTTTCGTCTGTCGATTCCTTTCAATCCATCTATTTTTCTGTACATCTAGTTGTTCTTTACATTTTCCTTCTTTCTATCTTTCCTTACTACCCCATTCGTTGTTTCTTTGTTTATTTCTTCTTAGCTACTTGTCTTTTCTTCACCTCTTCTTTCATCCTCCTTACTTTTCTTACACCTTACTTTATTCTTTTTATCTTTCTAGTCTGTTTCTTTCATTTTGTCATTCTTCCTACCTTGACACTTACCTTCCCTGCTTCTCTCCTTCCTTGTGCCTCTCTTTTATTTACAGATTTCTATTCTTTCATACATTATTTCATGCTTTATTCCTACTTCCCTTCTTTCCTTTCTCAGTGGCTCCTTTTTTATTCTTATATTATGTTATGTTAATTGTATTTATATAGCGCTTAAATGCCCGGAAGCGTCTAAGCACTGTTTGTTTAAGGTGCGAGTGAAGGCAAAGACTGCCGGAAGAGTTACCCTGATTTAAACCACCACCAGGTCTTTACAGACTTTCTGAAAGAAAAAAGACTGGGTTCATTTTTGATACCCAAAAGGAGTGCATTCCATATTTTGTAGCTTCTATCACAATGCTCTGGATGCTTTCCTCCTTTTTCTTTGCCATCCTCTTTTCATCCTTCCTTCTATGCTTCTGTCCTTCCATCTTTCCTTCCTATTCCTTGCCCTCCTTCTTTCATCTTTCTTTATGTGCTTCTTTATTTCTTCCTCTTTTGTCTGATTCTTCTGCTTTCTTTCGCCCTTTCCATCTTTCTTTTCATGTACCTTTTACTTCTCTTGTTCTCACATGTTTAGCTCCCTTAAGAGAGTCTCTTGAGAGCCAGATAAAAAGGCTGCCCTTCGATAGAGCTCCGGTGATTAAATGCGCCAATATCCATAAAATAGACTGTGTGCCCAAAATCTGCCATCTTGGCATGTGTAGATGCCTGTAATACCCTGTGAAAGGAAGGGAGCTTGCTAAATCAATTGCATGGAGTGTGCGACTGTGGTGAGCTCAAAGGCCGTTAGGCATGTGGGCGTAGTCCGCAGACACCCCTGAGCACCATTTGGACCTCCTGGGAGGCTGCAAATGAATGAATACAGGTGTTGCCGTGGGCACTTGTAATGCTCCTGGTGCGGGCCAGCAGGGGCGCTTGAGCACTAACTCTGGTATGCTACCTGGACTGTGCAAAGACATGTGCCAACCAAATCTGTGATGGTGGATGGCCCCAACTGCCTCTGGGAGAGAGTATGAGGAGGTGAGGTGATCTCAGCGGCTAAGCGGGCTCCCAAAAGACCGACACTATCTCTGCTCAAGCTACATGGGAAGCTGTGACTTGTGAGTAGGACAAACTCCCTGCCCATAAGGATAGCAAAACAACAGATGAGGGGCACATACCGGGGAGAAGATAGCAGCGCAGCAGCTGCTCAGAGCCTATCTTACTCTATGCCAGGGCTTTGTGCAAATTGGCCCAGGCCTTTGAAAGCGGTTTGCTTATATTTGCACCCTGTGGAACCACTGTGGGAAAAGGAGACAGGCACACTATTTTTTGATTCTAGGAAGGTTTACTGCGTGCCCAGAAAAAGACATGGAATCAGACTCACATCACATGCAGCAATGGGTATGCAGGCTGAGGAAAGGGAGGACAGTGAGGTGAAGGTCCAACTGGGAAAAGGAACATAAGCCTGATCAACATAGGTGGGTAAATCGATGTGCAGACATTGAGTGTGATTAAGGAGAGCCTGGCGAAAGAGGCTGATTCATTTCAGCAGTTCAGGCTGTAGCCATGTTTAAAGTTGCTATGGGAATTAACATGGGAAAAACGCCTGTCAGTCACAAGTACGTAGTTTTAGTTTTAGTTAGCACCATATTTCCATAGGAAGAACTTTTTTTCATTTACAATATCTTTGACATTGTTTGAAAAGTTAGCTCAGGGAACTATCACTGCTCAATTTCAATGGTTTTGTAGTAATGTAATCTGACCCTAATAATAACGTCTCTATAACCTTTGTTTATTTCAGGGAATATACATATACATATATATATATATACACACATATATATATATATATATATATATATATATATATATATATATATATATATCCAGCTCACTTTCCTGCAGGTTTCGAGAGCACTCCCAGACGGGTGCGTGATGCGGTCGCAGGACCCGCATAAATATTCAGCTCACGGTTTCCACAAAGCTTCAACCAAAGAAACCACGCACTCCGGGGTAGCTCTAAGATATTTATTTTAGAGTTCGCAACAGACGTGTTTCGGCGCTCCGCCTTTATCAATGTTACAAACATTGTTTGTAGGAGCCATGTTTATAACAGCGTGCACGTGATTCAATGGCAAAAACAAACAAGGGACTGAAATTCATACTCCATATTGGATGTTGTTCATGGGGTTCATCACATGTTGTCACAGTACATAACATGGTGGCAATACTATATAGTTTAGCCCATCTACATGCTCCAATTAATCTCGCGCATAAACGAGACAAAATTAATTTCGTATTATAATTTACAAAAACAAAGAAAATTGTTTTCTTTTTTCTTTTCATTTGCGCATACAATTGAAAGTGACATGTTATTACGCCGTGTATCGGCTAAAATATTGCAACACATATTTCTGGTCTATACAATTGCTAGTATATCTATAGCAATGCATTTCCATCCTAGGTACCAAGAACTAAACTGTCTAAACCTTCTCTCAATTACAATTTGTCCACCTTTTTGGAATTGCAGACCCTCCAATGTCACATCATTCTGTCTCATAGTTAAGAACCAAAATGTACTGTTACATAACATGCGACGAGTCAAACTGATACTGCCGTGGATCGGCAAATCTCCCTTGACTTATAGTTGTTTTGCCAAAATACTTGGTTTCTACTCAAACCATTACTCAAACCTTAAAATTCCAAAATTAACATTGTGAAAGAAATACGTGAATATCATACATTGCATTCTTGTTAATGCACATATTCAAAATGTCTGACAAATTTCCAAATAACTGCACTTTTTACATTTTTATCCTAATAATCTTCACCCAAAATATCTTTCTAGGTAACTTTTCATAAGGCAAGTTGGTAATGCAGTCACATATTACAAGGAAGATTTTAATACCATTATTATTCCATAATTTTCACACTGATATTTTATATTGAGATTCGTACCCACATCAGTCCATTATCACATTATAGAATTCATATACTTGGAGTGTCTCTTAAATTCCATCAAAGTTAAAGTTAGAAACCAATGTGGGATGCCAATTCCTCCCCCGCATTCAATCCACTAGGATGTTTAGTCATTAAGTCTATAATGTATCGAGACTCGAGTCTTCTAAGTCTATGTAGTCTGTCTCCCCCCCCTGGGATTCTCTGGTATCAGATCTATACCAAAATATTGCAATTGATGTCTGCTACTTGAATGTTTTTCCTGAAAATGTCGAGCAACAGGATACGATTGATCATTTTTGTCAATTGCTCTAAGGTGTTCTAAAATCCTTAATTTCAGGAGTTTGATTTGTGCTTCCAATGTACATTAGTCCACATGGACACTTGAGACAGTATACTGCGTAAGGAGTGCTACAGGTAAGGTACTTATTGATTGTTTTCACTATTCCTGTATTTGGTATCTCATAATTTTTCACTCTCTTGCTATGTGCGCAGGCTTTGCAATGGTGACATGGATGGAAACCCTTTAGATCTACAAGTGTGTTAGATTTTCTTTCAATTTTTTTCAAATGACTTTGGACCAACATGTCCTTGAGAGATCTAGACTTTTCGAAGGTTACCAACGGGTGATCTGGAATGTCGTCTTTAATACAGCTGTCGGTTTTTAGTATGTGCCAATTTATTCTAAGCATGCGTTTCAAGAAGTTTGCTTCTGCAGAATAAGGAGTTACCAGCCGGACCTTTCCCTTTTCGTCATTGGCCTTAATGGAATTATAACTCCTGTCCGTTAACAATTGTGATCTTTGCATTGACCTTGTTTAGTGCATTTTGTAACGTGGCCATCGCATAGCCTCTTTTTTGAAATCTGTTGATACATTCTGTTGCTGCAAGTCTAAAATCTGAATCTCTAGAACTGTTCCGTCTGAGCCTAAGTAGCTCTCCATAGGGAATGCTTTGAATCAGTGTAGTTGGATGGTTACTCGTGGCATATAGTACTGAGTTTCCCGCTGTACTTTTGCGAAAAAGAGATGTCTCTATATTATTGTCTACTATAAATACCTTTAAGTCCAAGTATTCCACACTGATGTTACTTACAGTGCCGCTGAAGTTCAGATTCATATCATTCATGTTGAGGGCGTCAATATAGGCCTTGGCAGTATGTTCCGATCCTTGCCAGATAATGAACAAGTCGTCTATATAACGACACCACTTGATCACGCAGCCTTTCTCACCATCTACTTCCAGCGACCTGGGCACCTGCTCCTCCCACCAGCCTACGAATAAATTCGCATAGCTGGGGGCAAAGCAGGTACCCATCGCAGTTCCAGATGTTTGTCTATAATAGACGTCCTCAAATAAGAAAATATTGTGTACCAAACAAAATTCCACAAAATTAGCCAACATTTGATTATGCTCCAAAAACCTCAGTTGTCGCTTTTTGAGGTAATGTTCCACCGCCTTGATTCCTTTTTCATGACTGATGCAGGTGTATAGGCTTGTAATGTCCAACACTAGCATCCTGTAGCTTGGTAACCCTAAGTTTTTTAAAAAGATTAAACTGAAGATTCTACAAGGTCTGGCTAAAACTTGGGCTGAAGTCACGAAAGTTATAAATCTAAATTATTTTTGTGAAAAAACACCGTTGTGGGGGCTGCCTGAAAATCCTACCTGGCTCGACGATACCTTAGCCATCCCCCTCAGACGGGCAGGTCTTGAAGTCTGGGGAGACCTCTTCTTCGAGGGGAATTTACTTTCATGGGAACATTTGCAAGCTAAGGTCGGCCCTAATCTTTCAAGATTTAAATACCTACAGATTTATAGTTGGACCGTGGCCTATAAAATCTCCACCGCCAACAAGAACAAAGCTAAACTTGGAGGGCACAGTCAACTTGTTTCTGATCTGGTAGTCTGCGAGCCAGCAAAAAAAGAAGTATCTAAATGGTATAATCTTATTTTGGTGGAGTCGGATGGGGACTTTATTCTACCGGAGTCAACATGGGGCTCAGTTTTGATGAACTACAACCTACAAAATCTTTGGATAACTTCTTTTGAATTTCTGTGGAAGATTGTTAAACCATCTTGGCTTCGCAGAAACCACATCTTTACCCTCTATAGGGCATATTACTCCCCTCTCAGGTTATCTAAGTTTGTAGGAGGAGAGCTAGTGTCCTGTGCTAGATGTGGATTGACTGCTGCATCAGACACACATATGTTTTTTGAATGCCCACTATTAACTACATACTGGGAGGACATCAGAAACTATCTTACAGAATCACTGGGTAGCCCGGTTACCATAGATCTGCCTTTAGTGATATTTGGGGTATCTGAAGGTCTACAAAACCCAGCTAAGTGTCTAGTATTCTATGCTATGCTGCTCGCAAGAAGGGAGATATGCAGAAAATGGAAAGACTCTTCACCCCCTACATTTAGGGATTGGCAACTCTCAGTCTTGCAGACCTCCCGTATGGATTTGGCTAGATCTGGCAATCATAGCAAAAGGGCGTTTTGGTATCTGCTTTCTTGGCTCCATTGATCCATCCGGGTTTTTTTTTTTTTTTTTTCCCGGGTCCTATGATTGATCTCCTATGGTACTTAAATATTTTGTGCCTATGGAACAGCCGCTAACCGGTTCATGCCCGGCCCCATTTGGCTGCTAAATTACCCCAAGGTTTGCCACAAAATGGTAAATCACTGACCTCGTGCCTACTGGGAATACAGATGACAGCTGAGGGAAAATGGCCCCTAGAAGACTCGTTTCCCTTCCAGTTTACAAGATAAACTGAGACAGCTGTTTTTGGAAATTCCTTTTGGCACTTAGTCTATATGGTGGTTATGAGGACGAAAAAAAAAAAATGTAAAAAGTGCAGTTATTTGGAAATTTGTCAGACATTTTGAATATGTGCATTAACAAGAATGCAATGTATGATATTCACGTATTTCTTTCACAATGTTAATTTTGGAATTTTAAGGTTTGAGTAATGGTTTGAGTAGAAACCAAGTATTTTGGCAAAACAACTATAAGTCAAGGGAGATTTGCCGATCCACGGCAGTATCAGTTTGACTCGTCGCATGTTATGTAACAGTACATTTTGGTTCTTAACTATGAGACAGAATGATGTGACATTGGAGGGTCTGCAATTCCAAAAAGGTGGACGAATTGTAATTGAGAGAAGGTTTAGACAGTTTAGTTCTTGGTACCTAGGATGGAAATGCATTGCTATAGATATACTAGCAATTGTATAGACCAGAAATATGTGTTGCAATATTTTAGCCGATACACGGCGTAATAACATGTCACTTTCAATTGTATGCGCAAATGAAAAGAAAAAAGAAAACAATTTTCTTTGTTTTTGTAAATTATAATATGAAATTAATTTTGTCTCGTTTATGCGCGAGATTAATTGGAGCATGTAGATGGGCTAAACTATATAGTATTGCCACCATGTTATGTACTGTGACAACATGTGATGAACCCCATGAACAACATCCAATATGGAGTATGAATTTCAGTCCCTTGTTTGTTTTTGCCATTGAATCACGTGCACGCTGTTATAAACATGGCTCCTACCATCAATGTTTGTAACATTGATAAAGGCGGAGCGCCGAAACGTGTCTGTTGCGAACTCTAAAATAAATATCTTAGAGCTACCCCGGAGTGCGTGGTTTCTTTGGTTGAAGCTTTGGGGAAACCGTGAGATGAATATATATATATATATATTCACTGAAAAAACCATAGGTTATAGACCATATATAGTTAGGAATTAGCATTTACAAAACCTTATTTTACTCACACAAAACCATTGAAATTCCATATATAGTTAGTTGCACTAACTATATATCGCGCACCCGCAATCCACTGCTGATGATGTCACATATTACATCATTCATGACATGGTCAGTGACATCACTGATGACATCACTGATGACATCTCAAATGACATCACTGATGACATCACTGATGACAACATCCAGTGACTGTATGTTTCTGTAAAGTTAAAATGTGTCTTACATATTGAAGAATGAGTGCAAGTATAAGTGTCTGGACAAAGGATTTAGTAGGTGCATGACTGAATGTATGAGTGAGTGATTAAATGTGTCTCACTGAGTGCATGGGTTAGTGACTAAACTGTCTTAATTTGTGCATCATTATGTCTGTTGTTCTGTAAACTGCTGCATGTGTTGATCAGTAGCTATATGATTAACTATATGGGTTACTGATTGATTGTCCAAGTATTTGTATGGGAGACTGAGTGTGTGTGTGTGGCTGGCTGGGAGGTGTGTGACTCTGTGCAGATCAATGTGTACTTGTATCAATGATTGTATAAGAAGGTAAGTGTGTGTTAGTATATGTTTGAAAATGTAAGGTCCTCTATGTTTAACTGTATAGACAAAAAAATGGAAGTGTCATTGATTCTTTACAGGACTGACTAGGTGTGTGAGTAACTCCATGGATGAGTGGCAGACTGTGAGTGTCTGTATAGGTGTATGAATGCATATGATAGTGTTGTAAAGATGAGTGATTGTGTGTATGAATGATTGTATGGGTGAATGAGTGAATGTGTGTGTAGACATAGGAATCAGTGAGTGCGTATGTAGTAACTAGTATTGGTGTGTCAATGGTTTCAAAAATTATACTCCGTATTTAACACTGGGTGAAACAGAGGTTATATTAAAATGTGAGGAGATGCATTGTATTGTCACATGAATTATATCATCAGTGATGTGGTCATTGATGTCAAATGAGATGTCATCAGTGATGTCATCAGTGATGACATTTGAGATGTCATCAGTGATGTCATCAGTGATGTCACTGACCATGTCATGAATGATGTAATATGTGACATCATCAGCAGTGGATTGCGGGTGCGCGATATATAGTTAGTGCAACTAACTATATATGGAATTTCAATGGTTTTGTGTGAGTAAAATAAGGTTTTGTAAATGCTAATTCCTAACTATATATGGTCTATAACCTATGGTTTTTTCAGTGAATTTTCAAGGTTTTGTAAATGCTAATTCCTAACTATATATGGTCTATAACCTATGGTTTTTTCAGTGAATTTCATTGGTTTTTTAACAGCTAATATCTGTAGCTGTAAAATGTATTCTTCTTTAAATCCAAAAATATATTTTATATGTTTATGAATAATTTTTTTTTTAAATATTTTTTTTTCTTCGTTCCCGCTTCGCGAATCGGGTAGCTTCCCGTTAGCTGACCTTGATGCCGCGAAATAGACCGCGAGCCGGTAAACGTTTCTTTACCGCAACTGCCGCGTTAGAAAACAACATCGTGACGCCTCCCGTCCGCATGACGTTTCACGTTGTCGCGTGATACGTCATATGACGTGCTACGTTAGCGAACTGGTACGCTTACCGAGTCGCAAAGCACAGGTTTCTGGAAGCAAAGCGGGAGGCCCTGCAAAGCGCTTAACGTAAACACAGCAGGTCATGTGACTTGGTAATAACACTTTTCATTGGTTCATTTCACTTTTGGTTTCCTAATGATGTAAGACTAGGTCATATAATCTAAAATGAACACTTTTCATTGGTTGAGAACTCTTGTTTTTCCCAAATGATGAAAATCCCTCCTTCTTTCCTCACTCTGACTTTCATCATTGTGAGAGAAAGACCCTTTGTTACCAGTGAGCAATGGCTTCTTTAGTAGCTTCAGCTGGTGCTTCCCCACCACCTCCACCACATCCAAGGAAGAGTGGACCACCTGCTCAAGTTATAATTCAACAAGAAGAGGAAGAAGAGGAACAGGACGACGAGCACGAAGAGAGGCAGTTTTTGCCTGAGGAGCCCAGGACGTCTCACCGGAAAGAAAACTTCATTTGGCAATTTTTTTAAATTCCCAAAGGTCAGAAAAAAGTAAATGCAAGATACGTAACTTGCCTTATATGTCAAGATAGACTGTCCAGAGGGACCGACAAAAAATACAGCTTCGGAAACTACACAATGCATCGCCATATGACTAGGTGGCATCCTAACAACTACAGTGCTGCACAGTTTCGGAACGACCTAGATAATCTCCCTATTATGGCCAGAAGATCTGTTGTACCGGAAGTAACGGGACCAGAGGGCAGGGAGATGGTGCCAAATATACAAATGAGATTTGGTGAAGTAAAACAAGTCTGCGTACATTGCAGTGGATTCATTTGCTACAGAGAAAGTAGCATCACTCTGATCAACAGAGCTATTGACAATCATATGCAAGTTTGTACGAAACGCCCCAAATAATAAATACTTTTTTTTTGTTTTGTTGCTCCTGTTGAGCCCTTTACAATGAATCGTTTTCATTGCCCCCTCCAAGAAAAACCCAAAAAAATATAAAACTGTTCAGAAAAATTCAAAAAAAGTAAAAAAAAAATCAGAAAAATAATAAAAAAAATATAAAACAACAAAAACAATCAAAAAAAGTTCTTTTCAGAACTACCTCCCCGTTATTAAAAAATTGGTACAATATTTGGAACTGTGCCAACCTCTATTTCTCGTAGTTCGCTTCCCAGTTCGCTCGCCGGTACGCGAACCGGAAGCGAACCAAAAACAGTAAGTATAAGGGAAGGAAACAGACACTTATGTTAAAAGAAAGACAGCTATAGGGGAGTAAACTAGAGATACTATTACCCGTAATCCACTGCTGATGATGTCACATATTACATCATTCGTGACATGCTCAGTGACATCATCAGCAGAGGATTGCGGGTTTTTTGGCAACGTGCCTTATCCACGGTTTAATAACGCTGCCTTTTGCTTTATATAAGTTTTCAAATTGTATGAAATATATACCAATAGGTCGTTATGAACCTTTAGGTAGTGCTTTTCTTCATGAGGTCTGGTCGCTTCCATACACATACAGATGTTTCAAAGATGATCAAGAAGTTTATCTGAATGGAGAGGAATGCACTGAGACGCCAGATCATTCACTAATGTGTAGGCACATACAGTTACACGGTTCATGCAACAAACACCGACCAAATATGGCTTGCGTGTTGCAAGGCACGCCAGTTCCTGCTATCACCCCCACGTTCAAGTTGTTGGAAAATGGTAGTTATTTGATGCTCAATAATGAAGATTGTTCTGGGTTAATTAAAAGTATTCCTTTTATCGTAACAGTAAGTGAACGGGTTATTTGCTGCAAAAATGTTCTATTTCCTCCCACACATGAACATAGGGAGTTTTCAATCTGGCCACAAATACCAACCTTGGGAGCAGATTTCAACGGCATGGCAAGAATAAGAGCTCTTTTGTCTCAGAGAGAGGTGGCCTTGAGTTCGGCCCGTGAAACTTTCGTGCTTCACATAGCGAACACCCGTACAGAGGTGCAGACCCTTTTCAATACTGATTCGCCTTTGCATTTCAGCAAGATGGTTCGGACTATCTTTAACGCGTCCTCCACAAAGGCCCTGGCGCACTTTTTTAAAGTTGTTACCAGTGGTCTCGTGACTTCATTTGAGAAAATCTTTGGAGTCATCCCTGCTTTCTTTCATTCTATTTTCTCCACTGTGCTTCGTGGATTGCCATTTTTACTTGCATTACCAGCGGACGCTCTTGTGCTTTTTTACATTTTTAAATATGGATGTCCCTCCTCTGCAATCTCCCGCCCTGCAGCTGCTGACACTGTTCCGCAATCGCATGCTAGAATATTATGGCACAATGCCGTTGGCGATATTAAGCACGGCATATGGATTATCTTTTCGATTCTCCTACTTCACCTGTGTCCAGCCTGTATTTCACTGCCTGACCTGTGATTTCGATTGGGCCATTGATTTGTGTCTCTGCGGACCGGTTTCTCCTGACGTCGACTTTAATCAGCTGATGACTCCTATCATTACTCACGAGTTGGTTTGTCCTGGCGAAAGGATTATGGCTGTGGCATTGATGCATGGACTAATTGGTCCCTGGAATTTACTGGCGGCAACACAGTCTTTCTTGGAACAGAGCTTTCTTGAAAACCCACCGAGCTGTCCTCTGATGGTGATAGAGGATCCGGTGCTGGGAGAGCACGTATGTTCTTTTCCGCTTTTAAATTGGATGGCTGAACTCTTTTCGGATGAAGACGGTGACTTCCTATTGGAGGCTGTTGCAGCTTATTTTGCATACACAGTTATGTCATAGACCTTTTTCATGTTTGATATGCTGAGTACTAGCATTTCATTGACAATTCATTGACTTATTTGTCAAGTTTTTATTATTTAGCTTGCCTATTGGCTTAAGACTCGATAAAGTACTTGGCTGTTTTATTTTTCTTTAGCATTAAATTTTCCTAGTTTTTAATGTTTTACCTTGCGGACCGTCCACATATAAACTTGCAATCTGCTCTCATGAGATGGCACTTCTATTATCTTATTCAGTTCGTTTCCGGATCATGGGGAGGTGTCATCTAGGTCCTGGATATCTTTACACCGTGTTAAGTTAGCATGGGCTCATTACCGGTTTAAACGCCATTTTTCCTTTTTTGCAACTTCTGCACACGACACTTAGTTGTTGCTTTAGCTTTCAACCTAGTAGTTCATCGTGGTTTACATGAGAATAATATGTTATTGCTCTACTATCTGCTTTGCTTGTTAAACTATATCTGTACAGCGAGTGCTGAAGTTTCAAGAACAACACGATACAGAATTGTTATGAGGTCTGATCTGCACGACTTCATACTCATAACATAAGTGCAGCTTCTGCCAATTCTGGGCATGAGGCGGGTTTTATATTGCTTTGCCGAACACACATACACAACAGTTGATGCGGTTCACATGAAGAGAGAGCTGGTGTATGCTGATGTGATTCCTTCAAATCTAAGACACTAAAGTATGGGCACGCCCTAAACCAACAAAAACAGACCTTCTTAGCAAATAATATAATATGTGTATTAGGGAGGGTGAGATATAAGCAGCCGCGGGCCGTGGAGGGAGTTACGGTGGGGCAGGGAGGCGGGGAGGGGGAGGGGCAGGGTGGAGCCCTCTCCACCCTGCCCCTCCCCCTCCCCGCCTCCCTGCCCCACCGTAACTCCCTCCACGGCCCGTGGCTGCTTATAAGTGTTGATAACTCTTATTCATTTACAGCATGTTAACATACTGTCACCATTCGCTTTTTATGTACTAGTAACTATGCTGGTAATTTTGCTACTGATAATATGTGTACTTGTATTATCTAAGATACTACGCCTGAGAAGACGGCATTAGTAAATAAACATTTCAAATACACATGTGTTCTTCTTAACTCCATGTTCTGGTTTCTAAGAAATATATAACGACCGACTGTTCATGAGTTCCACGTATCCTGAGGTACTATAAGTTCATATTCTGGATTGTCTAAACATTGAGAGTTTGTTATATCCAATGTGACACTGTACCTAGCTTGCTAAGGGGTTTTTGATTACTAAGGTGAGTTTTGGGGCACCCTAATTCGCCGAGGTTCCAATCCTCTGTCCACAGTTCTTTGTGAGAACAGAAACCCTGCGACAGGGGCACCCCCGACCCTTGCTGGAGCTTCATCACACTTGCGATACAACTCCAGCAATGCGCCACCTTTACGGCACAGATACATCACGCATCTGTGCTGTTTTTGCCCCATGATGCGCCGCATTGTAAATGCAGCACACCATAGGTGACGGAACAGCGGCACAGAATGTCTAACACATCCCTGGTGATGCGCCAGTCATCATAAATCTATCCCTATACTTCTTATCTTGTTCGAGATGAACCGCCATATGTATCATCAAAGTTTTTTGCATTTCCTAAATAGCGAACTTTAAGGAATAAATAGCGATTCTTTACCATTCCTAGTTTGCGATGAGCTATTTGCTAATTACAAATTACCCATTTCTTTCCTTCATTTCCATAGGGCGGTTGGACTCACTTTTAGCTCGAACGGCTGAATGGATTTCCACGAAACTTGGCAAAATTGTAGAGACTGGTAGCCCGATGTGCCTTTGCTATGTCTCAAGATATATGCTCCAGTGGTTTTTACGAAAATTAACTTTGAAAAATATATATTGGGCTACATTGGCCTATATATATGTTGGAGCCCAAATGTAGCCCAATGTAGCCCAATGAAGCCCAATGAAGCCCAATGTAGCCCAATGTAGCCCAAAGATGGCCGCCAGAGACAAAAAAAACAAATGTAGCCCAAATATCAGCCAGATGTAGCCCAACTATAGCCCAGTGACAGAATGACCAATCAGCTTCGCAAACCTCCGTTACGCGAAGCGGAGCGCTGTTACAGATATATATTTTTTTTGAACGTTAATTTCTCAAAATCCACTGGAGCACATATATTGAGACCTAGCAAAGGCACATCGGGCTACCAGTCCCTAATATTTTACCAAGTTTCGTGCAAATCCATTCAGCCGTTCGATTATTATTATTATTTAATTTTTTTTGCCCCGCGGGGCCCTTTTAAAACCTCCACATCAAACCTAGGGGGTCAGCGAGGATCTACTATGCCCCCTTATGGTCATTTGCCCCTTCGCTTTGGCCTCCTCTTGTCTCTCGATCCTACCGAGAGACAAGATGGCGGCCGCTACGGACTGTTTGGAATGTTTACAGACACCGGAGAACCAATCAGCTTCGCTTCACAAAGCTCCGTTGCGCGAAAAGTCCGCGAACCGGAGCGCTTCCCGGTCCGCTGTTACAGATATATATCTTTTTTTGAACGTTAATTTCTCAAAATCCACTGAAGCACATATATTGAGACCTACAAAAGGCACATCGGGCTACCAGTCCCTACAATTTTGCCAAGTTTCGTGCAAATCCATTCAGCCGTTCGGGCTAAAAGTGAGGCCAACCGCCCTATGGAAAACTCAATGTTAAAAACACGTTTTGGGACCCCCCTTTTTTCTCGACCCCCCCTGGACGAACCCCCCCCCAATTTTCAGGGGCTGCTCAGAAACAAAATGTGCCATTTTCCTGAAAATGTCAGCCAATTCCGTCCACAAACGCCAAAGTTATTAGACATAGAATTTTCAAAAATCCCATAGAGAAAAAATCCTAACTATATATACCTACTGGCGACCGCCAGTAGGTAATATATTTTTTTTAATATAAAAAACACCTACAACACTTAGGGGGCCTATTACGATCTAGGTTGGAAAGCCTCCAACCTGAGGGCGGAGACTTTCTGACTAAGATTCTCGGGTTCAATTCCGACCACACCTAATTACAATCTAGGCAGTCAGAACTGAAGCTGGCCAGTCATTCCGGCTGGATTCAAATGGGCTCAAGATGCCCGTCAGCCAATTGGAGACCAGCCCGTAATCCTAATGGATGGCTTATCCGAGGGAAACAACCTTTACAACGCAACTTTTACAACGCACTACCATTACAACACAGTCATAGCATCGCAACATTCCTTACATCGCATGCCATTCCAACGCAACCATTACATCGCATGACACTACAACGCATACCATTACAACGCATGTCATTACTATGCAGTCATTACAACGCATACCATCACAACGCATTGTACCCTTACACTATCCAAAACTTACCCTACTGTTGCAGCCCCTGGAGTTAGAATAGTAATTTTTACCCCTACACTATCCAACACTTACCCTACTTGCTGTTTGTTTTCCTCCTTAGGCGAAGCCGGGAGGTGTGCTGTGAGCCCTGCTAACTTTGCCTATGTGACCTCGTATGTTGTGCCACTGGTTTTTAATTCTGTGCTTTTAAAACTCACCTTGCACTTTGCTTAATATCCTGCAGTTTTAAAGTCTTTGCCCCGCATTTGGACGGTGCTCAGCAGAGTCAGGTGCTGAGACACACGGACCCGGGCGGTGGAATTTTGCAGCAGCCATCTTTGGTGGGAGGCATCACCTTTTTACAGTCTAGTCGCCAACATATAAGGAGACGGACATGCCTCCGCGCAGCCGACGTGATCAGCAGAAGCGCCGCATTAGCGGCGGAGTTGCGCCTGAGTTCAACTCGTCTGTGCCCATCAGCGCCGAGGAAGCGCCAGGGGCCAGGGAGGCTGGCGCCATATATATCCTGGTTCCAGTAAGTCCCCTTTACTCCCTACATACACTACAAGCACTTAAACCCCTGTGGCAGCCCTCTTACCCGAGAAGTTACTTGATGCTTTTGAGTGCCGATGTACTGAGAAAGGAAGCCGCTCTACCACGCCTGACCCCTCACATAAGTTGCCCATGGCTAAGAAGCAAGAACTCTCTTCGTTGAGTAAGGCAACTGGGTTTCTTATCAACGCACGGTCCCTAGTTAAAAACAATATTGCGTTCAGGCATTTTATCTCGGATAGAAAACCCTCATGGGCTTTCATCACTGAAACCTGGGCTTCTGACTTTACAGGGCCTGAGCTTGTAAATGCCATCCCGAGGGATATGCCCTGTCAAGAATGGATAGAGTGGGTCGCAGGGGGGGGTTGTCTGGGCATATTGTATAAAAGCTCAATTAGATGCCGGACCATCCCATCCCATCTGGATTCTTTCCAGGCAATGTACTTTGCTCTTAACTCTTCCCCTACTCTGTCCTTCTCTGGCATTTTGATCTACAGGCCCCCGGGCCCTAGGTCTGCTTTCAGCCATGATTTATTGAAAATTTTGGAACCGTATATTGATAGACCTTATATAACCATTCTTGTAGATTTCAATTTCCATTTGGAAAATTCGAATTCTGGTGATACCGCCCTCTTGTTAGACTCCCTGGCTTCCTGAGGATTGTTACAAGGAGAAGGAAGTCCCACCCATTCAGCTGGACATACCTTAGATGGGGTATTCTCCTATGATCCTAGGCTAGAAATAGGTTCCCCCCTTTCCCTGTCCTGGTCAGACCACATGGCTGTCCCACTTGAATTTACACCTCGACACCTTTCTGTGCCCATATTGGATCCCAGTAAGTGGGAACTGAACAGGAATTTCAGGGGTGTGAACAATGGGACACTCGCACCATGGATGTCCAGTCTTAGGCCCCCCCCAATGAGGGACACCGACACAGCTGCCCTTGAACTTTTTAATACTATTGCTAGTGCCGTGGATACTCTGGCCCCGGTCAAGCAGCATTACTCTGCCAGGAAACGACCCTCGCCTCCCTGGTACTCAGATTCCCTCAGACTGCTAAGGCAGGGTTGTAGGAAGCAAGAGAGATCCTGGTGGTCTCGCCTTGACCCGAAAGAAAAAGAAAAACACAAAAGTCTGCTTAAGGGGTACAAAATTGCGGTTATGGAGGGAAAGAAAGCACACTTTGCTAAGCTGACTGTCTCTCTTAGCTCCCCTAGGGAACTATTTAAAATCGTAGATTCCCTGTCCCTCCTCCAGTCACCCGATCCCATATTGGCAACCCAGGAACTGTGTGATCAGATCTCCTCTTTCTTTTACACTAAGATTATGGATATTCACACAGCTCTAGAGGCCCTCAACCTAGATTTAGAGGCTTCACCCCCTCCGATGGTGCCAGGTTAATGGATCTTGTAGTAATTTTTCTAACTATCCCCCTCTCAAACTTGAACAACTGAGTCGGCTTTTGGATAAGCTTAAATCAGGGACCCCTCTGGACCCCTGTGCTCTGAAGATTCTCAAAGAGTGCAGGGAAGTAGTGCTGCCTCCTCTTCTGGAGGTGATGAACTTGGCAATCTCCGAAGGTGTTTTCCTTTTCTCATGGAAAATGGCGATTGTCAAGCCCCTTCTTAAGAAGGCTACCCTAGATCCCGGGATCTTGAAGAATTTCCGCCCCATATCCCTGCTTCTGCTAAGATGTTCGAGGCCCATCTCAATTACCATCTGAGTGCCTTCCTGGATAACTCTAGCCTGCTGGACTCCTCAGCACGGCTTCCAGAGGGCACATAGCACTGAGTCCGCCCTTACAGTGGTTATCAATAACATCCGCGCCAAGGTCGACAGTGGCCAGACCACCCTGCTGGTACTGCTCGACCTTACTACTGCTGCATTTGATACCCTGTCCCCCTCCATTCTGGCTACCCACCTTAGTGAGATGGGAGTGGATGGACCAGCACTGACCCTCTTGACATCCTTCCATAATCAGCGAAAACAAAGGGTCAAGCCTGTTCAGTGTGGGGTTCCCCAGGGCTCGTCCTTGAGCACCACACTTTTTAACATCTATGTGGCCCCACTTTCCAGGCTAGTAAGATCATTCGGGCTGGAAGTTCTTTCATACGCTGACGACACCCAGATTATTGTCTCCCTTTCTCAATCAGTGAACATCATGGCCCTTAATTTCAGAAATTGCTTGGAAGCAGTTGCGTGCTGGATGATTAAGAACTTCCTGAAATTAAATGGGGAGAAAACCGAAGTTCTTATCTTCGGAGGCAAACAGGAGATCTGGTCGATGAACTAGTGGCCTTCTGCTCTCGGAGGCTGCCCCATGCCCTCCCAATCTGCCCGCAACTTGGGTGTAATCTTGGACACCACGCTCTCCTTTGACAAGCAAGTCAGTAGGACGGACTCAACCTGTTGTGGTGTCATAAGAATCTTGAGAAAGATCATACACTACCTCTCCCCCGAAGCACGTAAACAGGTTACTGTGGCTCTCATCTCCTCAAGGCTGGATTACTGCAATGCACTATATTTAGGTATAAACAAAAGGTTGGTCCAACGCCTACAAATAGTGCAGAATGTGCAGCCAGGTTTGTAGTTGACGTCCCTAGACGCTCATCTAGCTCCTCAATTAGGAAAGAATTGCACTGGCTCCCTATGCAGGCCAGGATAAACTTCAAGGTCCTATGCCTCACTCACTGTGCTTTGCATGGGTCTGGAGCCGAACATATCAGGTCCCTCGTGTCCTTCTATGCTCCGGGTAGGGCTCTTCGCTCTGCCAATAAGAACCTTTTGTTTGTCCCCCGAGTCGTTAAGGCTAGATGGGGAGGGAAGGCTTTTTTCTCCCTCGCTCCAAGACTGTGGAATATGCTTCCAGCTGAGCTCAAGGGCCAAACTTCCCTGGCACACTTCCGCAAAGCATTAAAGACCTGGCTCTTCTCAGAAGCCTACCTGTAGTTGGCGCACTTTCCTACATCCTTAACAGCTGTTCCATCTTTTTATGCGCCTTGATGCCCTTTGGGCTAAGTTGCGCTTTACAAATCCTTACTCACTCACTCACTCTTACTGTTGCACCCCCTGGAGTTAGAATAGTAATGTTTACCCCTACACTATCCAACACTTACCCTACTGTTGCACCCTGTGGAATAGTCATTTTTAACCCTATACTATCCAATACTTTCCATACATGCAATGTAATGATATGCGTTGTAATGGAATGCGTTGTAAAGGTAGTTTTTAGACAATTCGTTGTAATGGCATGCGATGTAATGGAATGCTTTGTAAAGGATGTTGCGTTGTAAAAAATGTGTTGTAAAGGCATGCGTTGTAAAAGTATGCGTTGTAACGTCATACAACCCTTATCCGAAGCTCGGTTTTCCACAGGCTTTCTATGTCGGGCTTTCCTACATGGAAAGCATGTAGGAAAGTGAGTTTGGAGGCTTCTAGCAGGGCATCCTTCTCCTTGTGGACTTTGGTTGGTTGGCGAGGTTGCACCAATAGCGCCCTCCTGTTGATCTCTGCACCATGTGGCAGGCGCCTTGAGATGCCCGCCACGTGGCTGTAGCACAAGCTCCAATTCCAAGCTCCAAGCTCTAATTGAGGAATGGAAGTATGCGACTGCGCTAGGTGCGGTCACATTGTACTTGTGGTGTCCAACCAACATCGTAATAAGACCCTTAATACTTAAAACAATAAATACTTACATATCCTCACCTTTAAACTCTTACAACAAATATGCCTTTGCCATTCATGCCTTTCCAGTGAAATTCATTGTAATGGCATACATGGTAAAAGCATATTCATTGTAAAAAGGAAACTACTACGTCCCGAGAGTGGGCTCCCTGGAACACAGTCACTGAGCTGGCCTCTGATGATAGTGTCCCCGGAGCCTTTAAAGGCCACTTCCTACCTATATGAGATAAGGTTTGTTAGAGTTAGGAAAAAAATATTTGGTATTTCCATACAAGCCAAAATATAGTTGTACCTTTCATTCATAATGTATGCACCATCTTCACATTATTATAAATACCTGCCTTTAAACTTTATTTTGGCCCTGGGGAATGGGGTCCATGGGGCCACGTGAGGCTCGGTGAGGAGGATAGCATGGTCCCCCTTCCCTTTATTTTTTAATACAGGGACCCTGCGGACTTTTTAGGCTCAGGAACGAAGGCCGCACAGCCCCCTCCCCTTTTGTTTGAGTGGGGCCCAGGTGATGCGATCCCCAGGGAGTTAAAATGGTCAGAGATGGGGGCCAAGCATCTCCTCGCCAAATTATTACATTAGGCCCCAAAGGGGGGATCCCAGAGACTGACATCGGCATGGGGAGCAGGACTGTATGGCCCCTTCCTCTTTTTTATGAATATGGCCCTAGTGAATGGGGTCCTTGGGCCACCATTGGCTTTGAGAGGAGGGCCATGCATAACTTCCAGTTGATTTAACATACATGACCCTGCGTTATGGGGTCCCTGGGGCCCAACAGTGACTGGGGAGAGGGGCCCTACACACACCCTCTCCCCATATATATGAGAGAATGATGTCGACCACCATTTTTTTGGTCACAGTCCACAAGGGTTTCTGTGGGATTGAGGCAAAAAAGGCTAGTTGTTAACACCATTTGGTAAACCTCACAGGCCTGGGGGGGCAAGTCCTTTAATGGCTTCCAGCTACATTTTTCTCATGTTGATGTCAGCCAATCAGAGTGCTCGCTCCTATGGGTGTCTTATTCCCACAGGAGAAAAATGCCCCAAAAAAGAAAAACCGCCCTGGGCCAATTAGAATGCTCTACTTTTTAATTGTATTTCCCGCATGACTCGGTCCGGAGTCCCTCAGAACCAACTGTTTAAATATACAAATATTTCTGTACCTTGAGTTTTCAAAAACTGCCAAATGGATTTACACCAAAAAGCACAATCTGGCGACCAAGCTCTTGCTTTCTGTCAAATTTTCCGTAATTCTGTTCAGCAGTGTTTGCGAAAGCACCTCTGACAAATGTCTTTGTAAAATGCATGCAGATTTTGCATTTTGGAAACCCCCTTTTTTTCTCAGTCCCTGCATGACAGATCCCCCGGAAGCTTCCATGCACATTGCAGGCAAAAAGGAGCACTTTATTGGAATGTTTAATGAATATTCATCAAATGGTGCCAAAGTTATATACAAACCAAAAAAGGTATTGGCTATGGAAATGGTGACCTAACTATAACTACCAAGTGGTGACTACTTGACATGTGCTGTACCAGCATATGTTATTCACTAGCTGAGAGATAATTACGATAAAAAAAATATATATTTACTCACTTGACAGCCCAGGTCCCCGCCCATAGTTGTGACATGTTATTTTTTCCCAGTAGTATTTCTCCTGCTTCTGTCTGGCATCCTATGACCCAAAGATAAAAGTTAGAAGGGGTCAAAAGGTCAATTTGATCTTAATCAATGGCACTCCTACAGAAGCTGGTATAGCGGGGCTTCGCTAAGCCCTTGTTATAAGGCATAGAGGTATATCATAATCCGATGTTAATTTAGACCCAAACGCCTGCGCCCTTTATCCCACAAAAGTATTTTTTTGCTATGCCAAATCAATAATATACCTATCTTCAAAGAAAGAATCATGGGTACTAGCAGTACATGGAGATGACGTGAACTTTTGTCTGTGTCGCACATAGTATGAAACAAGGCATCTGTTGTGCATGTTTTTCTGTAGATTATGTGGTTACTTGTTTTGCATGAAGTACTGTGAGCTAGTATCTCACATAAAATTGCAGAATAGAAAATAACATGCATGCAGTTTTCACAAAGTGATATTTTCAGGATACTTGATCAAGAATAAAATACTTTTAGGAGAAAATGGCTCAAAAATTCTATGTAAACCAGTCTCCCTTTGGCAAAAAAATATGGAATTTCTAGTTAGGCACAATTCTTAACTTATGCAAGAGTATGCCCATGTAAATTTGCACTATGCTAACTGGGATGAATGGGTTGCTTTATTTACATCAATTTGCATTGTATGACCTTGAATGCATTGTATCTCTGATCAGCCCCTGCCATTACTTTGCAGCCACCATATCCATCTCTACAGAGACAACGACAATGACATCAAGCACGTATACTACTCTTGTTGTCACTTCCAAGACCTCAGCGACTGAGCACATTGATTCAGAAGTTCCAAGTAAGGCAGTCAATGTTTATATTTGTATATTTATCAGAATAATGAGGTGATAACTATTGAGTATCAACATTATGAAATGGAGAATACTGAATACTACTATGTTATCAAGCTAAATGTGTAATTGTATTTTTACTATTCCTAACTCCACATATACTACAGTCAATATTGTTGCAGCGTGATATGAAAATCATAATCTTGGTGTACCACTCTTTATTCAAATCAGTTTCCACTGAACTGATTACCTTTCCTCTAGCGTAATAGGAAACCTGTATGATTTGTTCAAAGCTCTCAGTGGATTACTGCAAGTTCTGCATTGGCCTGAATGTCTTCAGCAGACTTATTGTTTGAATTGTAAAATGGTTACGTTAACCTTTCATTCTTCTGAAATTGATGAAACATTATGTTTTGTAACAGTATTTTTCATTTGGGACAGGTCACAACCATTGTTGTTGGTGCCATGGCCATGTGAGTAGCTCGGCAGAGCTCCTAAGGCCCATGACTGTTTAAATGTATCTCTTGGTTTCTGTGATGTGTAAGTTGACAATTGCTGTTTTCTTCCAGATGCAACTGTTTACATTTTCACCACGTTTTCCCCCATACTGTTCTATGGCCTCTAGAAGTCAATATTTTCAAAGCTAAAAAAGCTAAACACACTCCAAAGCCTAACCAGAGTGTTTAAGAGACTGCTTAATCTGCTTTGTGGTTTAAATCGGGTTTGGAATGTGTATGTAGCACTTGCAATTGGCTATAAAAAAGAAACTGTTTAAGTGCAAAAAAAGTAGTATTTTTGGTGATTTTAGATTTGGGCCTTTCATGCACGATTGAATAGGAACTCCAAAGTATAAATGGTGCCTTTCTGGCTCCATGAAGATTCTGACTTCATGAGCACCTCCCTGCCTCCCGCACACCAGCTTGTGTTTAAGATCACATGCTCCGTATTACAGTTTCTTACTGGTTGTTGCATCTGTGCTCTGGCTGGCTCCTGGGACAAGGACTTCCATTGGATGTAGGGATTAGGGTTTGAGTTCTGATAGGCTTATAGGCCTAGAGTTCTGGTTGGTTTTGAGAGCTGGAGTTTCCTCTGGACTAAGGGCTTAGGGTTTGAGTTCTGATTAGCTGATATGGCTAGGGTTTTGATTGGGTTGGTTAGGTCTAGGTTTCGAATTGACCAAATGACACTTGATCTAGGGCTATTTACCCTTAGGGATCAGTGCATTTCAGCTTGGGAGTTAAGACTAATGGTGGAAAGGACAAGGACAGCTGCCTATTTGGACCTAGTAGGGCCAGGTCGAAAAATGTCCAGAAATGCTGCCCTTTTTTACAATTCTTACTGATTACCAGTCAACACCTAAACCCATCTACTTCCACAAACAAAATAAAACTTTTCAGCAAATGCGCACGCCTCAGTTTCAACAAACAAACCCTGTCCACTCTTTAATATCATAACAACCTCTACAAAACCCCATTACACACCATACCTACCACATAATGGCACCTTCAATCTCATACAAAACCCCACATGTGCTGTTCCACTATCAAATCCACACATCACAAACACAACACAAACCCACAATATACTTAACCTTAATGCCTATAAGCTCACTCTTGCTTTTCATAGAAAACACCAGCTCTACACTCTACCTACTCCTAACAGACCCTTTCCCACAGCACTAACCTTTACTCGACCCTCTCTCATAGCAACCCCATCAAAATCTTCATCCTCTTTCTATTAAAAATACACAACCAAACAATACTTAAACTTCACTACACCACACATATTACCTCTGTTACTACAAAAATCTAACACAAACACGCATACCCCTGTCCATCCTCTCTGACACACCACATACGCTCTCCTCCAACACCTATTACGAACCCCAATACCACTAAACTTCCTCTCACCAGCAGTAGTTCACTTTCAAATCCTTGATCGAAGTAGTTCACCACATCAATATCTCTTCTCACTATCACTACGCCACAAAAACAACTCACACACTAGTACATCAAATCTCTCTCACACACACACACAACCTCATACTGTGTTCCGTCATAAAATAACAACATCCACTCCCACCATCATGACTGCACAAATAATACAGATCCTAAACCATCTTTCCTCCCAAAGCTTTTATCTTCATCAACACCTACCACAAACACTGAAACACAACACATATTCACCCAAACGAACAGACTATTTAAGTAAACAATCAAAAAAATTAAAAAACGTACTGTTCAGACAGAATTAAAAATAATAAGGGCCTAATTACAATGTCGGTCGGAAAGCACTGCGACCAACTCCTTGTCGGAATCGTTTATGACCAACTCTGGTTTGGGGAGTCCAACTGACTGATTATAATTGTTCCGAACACCATTCAGTCGAACTCCTATTGACTTCAATGGGAGCCTGTGTTCTAACCAACAACACATCTTCCCATTGAAGAAAGGAGTGTTTGCGGAAAACCTTGCACCATGTGGCGGGTACCCCATGGTACCTGCCACACTGTACGTGGTTGCATAGAGGGGTCCCATGGGTGTCCCTACAGCCCCAAACGACGGCCTCTGGGTGAAGGGGAGCCTGCTATGGGCCCCCAAAGTCAGTTTACGACAGCCGCTCCTTGTCAGACAAACCGATTCTCGAAAGCCTGTCCGAATCCGACATTATAAGCATTTGGTCAGAAATGCAGTCCATAGAGCTGTAAACTTGGGTCCGACCGAATAGGACTCTCCAAATGCCAGTCGGAACTAAGTCGGACAGACTGAATGGTTACCTTCCATTGCAATCGGTCACTAGGAATCGTTTGCAAACTATTGGAAACATGGGTTCCGACTCGGGTTAGGAAAGTCCAATTGCCATTCGGAGCCTTTCCAACCGACATCGTAATAAGGACCTAAATGTGCAAATAAAGAGTTTCTTAAATCCTAAATGCACAGAAGAAATCCATCTCATGACTTAAGAATTTAGAAGTAAACTGGCATGTCGTTACACAACCAAAGCAGACATGTTGGACTCCTATTTAAAACAAAGTAAAACCACCAGCACCAACCCATTTCCAACTATCCCCTACTAGGGTAGGTTATCACACCCTCTGCATTCCATAAAACAACTATAAAAAGGGAATGTATTGCCCTGGTCACAGCAAGCAGGCTAGCCAGCAGCCCTTTTGACCCTCACCCACCACAAATGATCAAAAACATTCTTTTAACTGCCACCTTTGCAGCACAAGTAAGACAAATCATCAACACGTCTTCAACTACAGGAATCATTCCTGATAACTTAAAAAAGGCATACATCTGCCCATTTGTAAAGAAAACTAACTTGGACCTGCATGACCCAAAACAATTACCGAACTATTACAAATACCTTTCCTGGGCAAACTGGTAGAAAGAGCAGCATGCGCCTAGATGTCACAATTCATTGAAGATAACTCCATACTTTCCTACTTCCAAACAAAATTCCAGCCAGGAAGAGGCACAGAATCTGCCATCATCCCATTTGGGATGACCTTAAAAATACAATACACCAGAATAATGTCACTGCGCTACTTGTTTTGGATCTTTCAGCTGCCTTGCACGGAGTTGGCTATGTCACTCTAATCCAAATACTCTACGAAACCAGCATAGAGGGACAAATGTCATCCATACTCACCCTTTCTCATCCAAACCATACTTTACAAATGCAAGGGTCCCTCCAGGTTCCATCATCTCACCCATTCGTTTGAATATATGTCCTACATTCATTGCAAGCAATGATAAATACATTTTAGCTCACATGCTATAGATGACAAACAAATACGTCTTTTAATTCAAATTATCAATTAATGCCCAAGTGAACACATTAGCAAGATCAAGCTTCATTACTATGAAAACTATGTGACACATTTTTCCTAACCTAGGAATTCCACACAATGTCCAAACTACTGTCTCTTTTGTACTTTTTATCAGGAATAAAATCACCTAATACATATAACAAAGGAATGACCAATCAAGATTAGCTCCTCGCCTCAAAACCCCAACATAAAAAAAAAACATGGATTGTAAATCTCTCTGTTCAAGTAGCCAAACTATGGAATTCATTAACCCCAAACATAGAAGCCACATTTACAATTCTTATCTTTAGGAGACTCCTCAGGAGTTGGCTCTTTCCAACTTTCCTACATGACCACCACCCGCAAACACAAATGTACGACAAATACCTGTGCATGTAATCAGTAGGAACACAAGGGAACCACATTTGAATCCCCATGAAGCTGCACAGCCAATTTCACAACGAGTCCAATGAATCAAATTCATAATAAACTCTTCATCTTGTACCATATCTTTATCCGTTTTTCATTGACCTATTTCTCCCAGTATATTCAATTCATTTTACTAATTTTCATTTCCATTCAAATATGTTTACGTAGACACAGGAGTGTAAAATGTTTCCACGTCACGCTTTATTGAGCAAACACCCAATGCATTTCGGAATTAGACCCTTCCTCAGGGGTATCTGCAGTACAAAAAAATATTCTAATCACCATCAATTTAAAAAATATACAACCTTTTCTATAGAAACATTCTGAATGCATTCATTTTTTATCACGCTTTTTACAGGATATTTTTATGTAACCACCGAATTACATCCACACCAAACATCATCATTGCTGTCATCAGTCTGATTCTAACCTGTTATTTCGATGCCCCTTATGGCCAATTCACATTTATAAAATCAAAGGCTAGGATATTTTTAGTAACTACCAAATTACATTTATGCCAAATGTCGTCATTGCTGTCATCTATCTGATTGTAACCAGTTATTTAGATGCCCCTTTTAGTTGATTCACGTTTTTAGAATCAAAGCCTAGAGTCTAGTCTAACTCATTAAATAGCACCTCACTCAAAGCCTCCCCCTGTGTTGAATATTAAGATGCACTGCAACATTCTTACCGTGACGTGTGTTAAAAAGTCATTGAATGTGACATTTTAAATGCATTGTATCTCTTCGCATTTAACTCTGTTCCATAGCCTTTTACAGTAGAAACCCATTAAAATGTTCCCGTTCATTTTATCAGGAAACCAGCTTAGCTGCTGCCATCAAAACCTCACATCTATCTCCCAAACTCCCCTCAGGTGATTGATCATGTGCCTGCGCATGCGCGCTGGACTCAGTGCCGAATCTTTAAACTGACTGCTAGACACATTGAAATGTATGCTAGTGAATTTGACTCAATTACCCACAATACACCAACATGAACCTAAAGTTTCACGATCCCACCTGCTCCTCATGGCATGCTCACCTAAACAATAACCAGGATAGAACTAACGATACTGCAAGCAATACTATTGTTATAATAAATTAAATGTTGGCAAATGCATCCATATTACAAAGTCATCAGCAAAAAAGTCAATTGTTGTATAAATTTTGTTTCATGATTGACTGTGTGCTTGACATTGAAACGGCACTCCTGTTTAAATAACCTCTTTCACTCTATGTTGATGTTAATGTCCCTTAATTTCAAAACGTCTTAAACTTTCATCTTCTCCTTGGGTGCAATCTCTCCGGTTTGGACGGAAAGTTCATTCAGTAACAATGCAAGATGGTGAGATGCACACCATTTTTTCATCGCTTAGCTCAGTAAATGTACTCAGTAAATTAAACCTGATAGGCGTGCTCGCTTTCTTCACGCTCCGTCCAATTGCGCCGCAATATAGTAGGAACACAAGGGAACCACATTTGAATCCCCATAAAGCTGCACAGCCAATTTCACAACGAATCCAATGAATCAAATTCATAATAAACTCCTCATCTTATACCATATCTTTATCCGTTTTTCATCGACCTATTTCTCCCTCAGGACAAATTCAAGTATATGTAGGTATTTAGATATGTGCATTTCTCTGTACAAAAAGAGATACTACGTATGGTTAATAACAAAATATACGCACCAAAAATTATATATTAAATTTGTTAGAACTAGTACCCAAAAGAAATAGGCACTTGCCGCCAGACTTTGAAAAAGCTGAAATTTCCTATGGCTAAATGGACTTGCACTTTTGAGAATTTTGTAATGTACAATTTCAAATTTGAAATAATTTGTGTTTCAACATGAATGTACAAAATTGGAGAATTGATATTTCCAATTAATAGTTGCTAATGGGGGTTATAAAACTCCATGTATTCTAACTCAAACTTGATAATTGAGAACAAATGGAAAGTAAGCTTGATTATATATTTGTGAATACTGATAGTAACACATTTAAATATGGCCGCCCCATTTTGTTAGGCAGAGTCCTATTGATAGAATATTGTGTCCTATGTTAGTTTTCACTACCACTGTGTTTTGTATTTTAATTCGAAAAAAATGGTGGCTCGGCATCGTGAACAAGGAAGCTTGACTTCCGAAACGCGTAGATGTAACTCGTCTATACATAATAAAGTGAGTGTCTTTTAAAACCCTACCCTGGAGTGCCGGATAATTATCTACTGTGTTTTGGGATGATCCTATATTCGAGATATGGATGTATGTCGTTTCAACGCATGCTATTATAACGCATGCCTTTACGACGCAAGTTTTACAACGCAAGTCATTACAACGACTTGCGTTGGGGGGCAAGGGATAGTGAATAGTTAAATTTACTATTCCAACTCCAGTCCCCGTGGATAGTAGGGAAGGTGTTGGATAGTAAATTAAAACTATTCCCTATCCTAGAGCGCCCCCCACAGCAATTCGTTGTAAAAGTTGCGTAGTAATGGTTGCGTTGAAAGGCACCTCGTTGTAAAAGTTACGTTGTAAACGCTGTTCCCCTCGAGATATATATATTGCAGTGTTGCTGGCACCAGCGTTTCTTTCCTTCGAGGTATCAAATTATTTCTGCCCGCCCTTCAGTGTTGGTGAAGCTAGGGACTACTGCCAGGTGCAGCTCGTGACTGCACGAGGAGCTGCAATCATTATATTGTTGACTCACGGCCCGGCTGACACCTATACTGGAGGCTGGAACGTCAAGGGGACCCATGGGAGCCTGAGGGCTTCATTTTACCATGACACTCCATTTGAATTGCAGCGCCTTTTTCCTGAACAGTGATCCCTTTTCCACGCAACATCCACCAGGGAGCAATGCTTTCTGGGATATGAAGTGCTTTTTTCGACTACATTCGGTGAAAAGATCATGTGACCTGGGGTCGGAACCTTCCAATGAGGGTAATGCAGGACACTTATAATCCGTAGGTGGAGAAATATTGCGGTAGCAGCAGCATCTGAGGAAGGCTACTAATGCCGAAATGCATCATGCTTTGTTATTCTCCAATAAATTGCTCCCGAAGGTTTCCCCGTGTGGCCTCTTACCTTTTCCTATTGGAGGGGTGTTTCGTATATATTTTGAGAGATTCGCGTGTATGTAAACCAATGAAATTCCGCATATCAACACTCGTGACCAAGAGACTTCAGTCTCGAAACGCGTAGAGTGATTTTGCCGGAGATTTGCAAATAAAATACTGCATTGGGCAATTTTGAGTTTGTGGCGACTATTTTTTCCTGAAACGGAATAGCGCACAGTTGGAGTAATAAATAAATAAAAAAAAAAATATATATATATATATATATATATATATATATATAATATACATATTCACTGAAAAAAACATAGGTTTCAGGGACGTTATAGTTAGTTTGACATTTCACTTGTACAAAGATAGAGAAATTCAAACGTTATAGTTAGTAGAGCTAACTATAACTCGTGCCCCTGCAACGCACTGTTGATGGCATCACATATTACATCCCTCATGTCATGGTCAGTGACATCACTGATGACATCACTGATGACATCTCAAACGACATCACTGATGACATCATCCACTGAATGTGTGTTTCTTTAAAGTTTAAATATATTATGTATATGTTAATGCCAAGGTGTATTTAAGAATGAGTTGGTGTGTAAGTGTGTGGGTGGAGGATGTAATAGGTGTGTGACTGACTGTATAAGTAAGTGATTAAATGTGTCTTACTGAATGCATGGGTTAGTGACTAAACTGTGTGAATGTCTGTATCTGTCTCTCAGTTGTTGTGAAAGCTGCTGCATGGGTTGATGATTAGGTACATGACTGTCTATATGGGTTACTTATTGGTTGCATGAGTATCTGTATGGGTGCCTCAGTGTTTGTGTGTGTGGGTGGGCGGAGTGTGACTTTCTGCCTACATGTGTGAGTGGATAATTTACTGGGTGTATGTGTTCAATAGTGCATGCGACAATAGCTGAATAGGTGAGTGAGTGTGTTTATTAGTGTGTTGTTGAGTGAATGTACGTCTCACTGGTATATATGCGAGTAACTACATATGTGAAAGGCAGTATATGTTAGTGTTGGAGTATATGAATGGCTATATGTGAGAGTGAGTAATTGTGGGAGTGGCTGAATAAATGAGTGTGTGCTTGTGTCAGTGATTGTATAAGAGAGTAAATGTTAGTATCTGTATGAATAGGTTAGGTGTTGTATGGCGTTTTAGGATCCGAGCGAAATTTCCAATTCATGCCCTTATATAGGTACAATTCACATTGCCCTAATATAGGCATAGAAATCATACCGACATTTAAACATAGCCCATGCAGTCCAAATACAGGCATGGCTACTTCCACTCGTTCCAAAAAGCCAGAACAATTTCTTGGAAAAATCGGCATAAGCAGTCAGTGACATCCCCTTGCTTCAATATTGATTTGTCCAAGAATTCATGGAGTTTCCAAAGTACTACCATTCCCTTGGGGTTCTTTGATAATGTTACTATGCCCGACTATCTACTTGCCCGACGCAGCTCGCTACAGCAAGTGCCGAAGGAAGCCGTCCTTCCAGCTGACGCACTGATCGAGAAGCTGTCCTTTCTCTCGCTGAGAATCCAACTCCAGTGTTTCCAAGCTCACCTTGTGGGGTGTTGGGAAATCGAGGCCCGAGACAGAGATACCAGACCTCTTTCATTCTAAAACCAAGGTACGGAGCTGATTAGACCCTAAGAGAAATCTTGGATAGATTCTGGGCAAAGAAAATCTCAACCTATACTACACCACACTTACTTCTTAGGTACATTGGGGTAGGCATATTTTAGAAGCACCAGTTGAGTACTTTTAGCCTTTGTTATGTATGTATGTATTTATCCATGGTTTAGAAACCATACAATGCTTTTACAGTAATATTTTATAATACTCTTCTCGCTGTATGCATTATAGCCTTATAGCCCGCCGTAGAGGGCTATACCGGCTATTACAGGCCCTCTCCAGCGTTAAAGGCCCCGAGCCGAAGGCGAGGGCCTTTAACAAGGGAGAGGGACTTTAATAACGGTATAGCCCATCTACGAAGGGCTATAAGGCTATTAGAACATTCTGTCACTAGAGGACAGAATGTTCTAACAAAAAAAACCAAAGCCTTTTGGAAGCGTGAGGGGATTGGAATCCCCTCAGGCTCCCTGAAGCCTTTGTTCACAGCCAGAGCCAGAGCTGTGAACAAAGAATCATTGGAATGTTGGAGCTCCAGGCTTATACCAGCCATTATAAGCCCAGAGCACTCCATTGTTTTCAATGGAGCTCCCAACATTCCAATGTTCTAATATACCTTACAGCTTGTATTACGAATGTAGCAGTTCACTTTACTTGCCTGAGAAAGAAGACTGTTCAATAAATCCTTTTATTGAAAACGCCCGTCCCTCTATTTCTCTGCACCTCTGATGAAACGAAACATGCACGATTGACTGAGTAAAATATCTATCTATTGTTTCCACGACTCTGAAGATACGTTTTATTCTTGGGGAAACAAAGTTGTCATGTTTATGTGGTTGTCAGAAACTAATCCCTTCTTGTTTCTTCGAGAAAGTTTCTAGTGACCTCTGAGCTAGCTAGCATTCAAATTTCTCTGGTTTTGTACAAGTGAATTGTCCAACTAACTATAACATCCCTGAAACCTATAGTTTTTTCAGTGAATTTCTAAGGTTTGTTAAATGTTAATATTTAACTATAACGTCCCTGAAACCTATGGTTTATCTCACACCAGTCAATGTTTGGGGTAGGACCAACCAGGATGGCAGGTCTAACAAAACTCTTCTAAAGTGGCTAAATTGTTTAACTGCATTAACATTCTAAGAAATGTGTGTACTAGTGTACTGTGACAACTTAGGCCCCGACTAAAACTGAAATATACAAAAAGGTGATGGATGGATTACTTAAACTAATCTCAGCCACTGGTAATTACTACACTTGGACTACAACTGAGCCAGAAAATTCCACAAACCATGCAAATCTCTGTGCAGAGTTATGGGTCAGGCACTGTTTACCACATCTATTAAATACCGGGTACAATAAAGTCCACCAACTGCATTTTATTTGTCCAGGGGTATACGTCACATTTACTGGTGGAAAAGGTCTGGAAAATACTGGTGCATGCAGATATTAGCGAGGGAAGCACAATAATCTGCATGGTGTACCTCTTATTGAATAGCATAACTAGTAGTTTGAATTATTTATTGTAACTGACACATACCAAAGCCAGGGGTATCAGATTTTATCAGATACATTAAATATTGCATTGCCTCTGGAGCAGTCCTAATCAGTGACCATAGATCAGAATCATAGATGGACTGAAACCTGGACTGGAGCAGATACTGCGTGTGTTTAGTCTGGAAGGACAACAAAAGTGTACAAAAGAAGAGGGTCTTTAGGGGATAACACTAGTAAAAGCTAAATAAGCAAGAGCCAACACGTCAACTACTTATTTAATTATGTATGTATGTCAAAACAGTTACTTCTTGCAATGGGGCTCTGTCAAAATAAAATATATGCCTTGTCACAATAACTTTTCTTTGCCTGATATAGGAGGCAGAAAAATCAAGGGACATATTAGCAGAGGCCTATAGGGCACAGATTATAACCATTTATTAGTGCATAGTAGCAATTGATAAGGTAACGAGAGACAGTATCAAAATATATTGTGTAAAAGGGACTGCAGTGTCTATGATTTATTTATTTTTCCCTTTATTTTATAGTTACTACGTTTGTTAGGCCTGCCAGTTCTTTAAAGATAACCATGATGACATCAGCTACTACTTCCACCCAGGCCGAAACATCTGGGTCATCAGCTGGTGTGCAAAGTAAGTAAAATAGAAGACCTCAGGTAGCTTCTCAGTCAAACTGCATAATTAATATTCAGATCACTCACGACCTTTCCTTCATTATCCTAAGCCTGCTGTGAGGCTTACTTAAATCACTCAATGGTTGTCTTTGTAACCCTATGTAACCAGAAGGCCACACTATTACATTCCAGAATGTCTAACCTCACTTTCCATTCTTCAGAACTTTATAAAAAGGCTCATTGGATAATAGCAGGTCATGTGTAAACCAGGTCACAACATTTATCTGGGTCAACCTAATGTGAGCTGCTCCAAAGAAGCCCTATACCATGCGTGCCCAGCGGGGATCGTGCCACACTGAAAAAAACTGTGGATTAACCCATATTTTAACACCCCAGAATCCTCTCCCTCCATTCCAAAGTTCAACACTAAAGCTGCCACCCCGATAACTCCATTAAAGGTTCCATGTAGACAATTTGTGGCTGTCAAATGGGAAATGAATGTATACACTATAAGTGTGCGTAATTTTTTAATGCGTGTCTGCAATTGTTGCTCGAACCTTGAGAATCAACTTTTCCATTATTCAAAATGTATTATTGCATTAGGATGTATTAGGGTAGGAGGTTTACATGGTGATTAAACAGTGTAATTATTACTGATCACTTTACTGCATAGTTAAAACCAAGACCGACAGTAGCTCACATTTCTAAACAATGAAGAAAGAGTAGGGGCCACTTCTCATTTAATCAATTAAATAAAAGCATTATTTTTTTTAGCAATCTTTATTTAAGCGAATGCTCAAAATGTACATACAGTAACATAGTCGAATCGTAATTCTGCATACATGTATTCGTTCGCCTGCTGGGTAGGATATCTGTCACATGTTTCTTACATACTTTTAGTTTGGGGTATCCCAAAACGTCCAGGGTCATAACTATTTGCGCCGAAGGCTTTGTTGAACGCAGTCTATAAATGCTTTCCGATGTGTACTGCACATCTCATTAACCTTCAGAACATTAGAACTTAGAACTGAAACATAAGTCATCACAATTCGCTCATCTTCACGTCTGTACATTGAATAACCCGCCACCCCAGCAATCCCTTGTCTCGCCATTCAACATAGCTAATGCAGAGCAATACCCCTTCTGATCCTGGAAATTCTGCAAGCCACCACCCAGTTATCTACTCGTCGTCCTCTTCTGAGTCTAGATCGTCACCTTCCGGAAGGGGTTCACAGATCTCCCCCTATAAACATTCCATGCTGCCCAAACCTTGTTCCACTTGCGGGGGCAGGCTCTGAGCACATAGACCTCCCTTTCTGTGACCATCAGCATGTCCATGTTGTTAGCCCATCTGTGCGCTGTAGGCAGTTCTGGCGCACCCCACTTCTGCGCAATGTCCCGTTTAGCTACTGTAATGGCCAGCGTAGCCCAAATCAGCCCATATCTATTCAGATCGTTGGGATCCCATATGTTCAACAAGCATTTGCGAGGTTCCGGTAGAACAGAAATTGTAAGCGCTTGTGAGACTGTGCGCATGACCTGTTCCAAAATTCTTGTATCAGTGGGCAGTCCCAGAGCGTATGGAACAGAGACCCCTCCTCCCCGCACCCCCTAAGGCAAAAAGGGTGGGGCGCTCTATGTATTTTATGAAGTAGCGTCCTCGTGTAGTAGATGCGGTGGAGTATTTTGAGTTGTACTAATCTGAATTTAGCCGAAATGCCAACTTCTCTCGGGGAGGCTAGTGCTTCATTCCATTCTGCCTCATCCACCTCACCCACTTCCCCGACCTATTTCTCTTTTAGTTTCAATGTGGGATCTTCTAGGTTGTTGACTAGTTTTTTATACGTGAGGGAGGTTGCGCTTTGTTGCATAAATTCAGTAAGCAGCCTATCCTCTAATGGGGAGGACTCTGGTAGCTCAGTGCCCGCCGGGATCGCCTGCAGCAGTGCGTGACGTATCTGCACATATCTAAACGTCTCTGCGGGGCTCAGGCCATATTGTTGCTGAAGCTGTGGGAATGTGATCACCGTTCCCTTATCCCATAGGTCCCCCACTGTGGAAATTCCAATGTGGTCCCATTGTGTAAAGCCTTTACAGAATCTGAGGTTTCCTAGTGATTTTGTGTCCCATAGCGGTGTTAGTTTGGTGATTTGCCCCTTCCACCCCAACCGTGTTTGCGCGATATGCCATAGGGCCACCGTGTGTTGCGTCGGTCCCAACAGTTTTTTGACACGTTGTTTGTTATACAATACAGAAAGCATGCCCTCTGCCCCCAGTTGTGACCAGTCCGCAGTGTATGCTGGATCATTTGGCGGGGCGTGGATCCACTGGTTAATTATTTTAAGCTGGGCTGCCCAGTAATATAGTTGAATGTTAGGTAGAGCAATTCCCCCTCCTACCAACTTTTTACCAACTTGTCGTACGCTATACGCGCCGGGCCATTATTCCAGAGTAGGTTGGAGATCAGCGCTGCCACCTGTTTGAAGTATCTCGGTGTGACAAGATAGCGGGTGTTTTCCAGGACATAGAGAAACCGGGGGAGCGCCATAATTTTATATAGCGCCGCTCGTCCGAGGAGTGTCAGTGGTAGGGTCGCCCAGTGTTTAACGTCTGCGCGCAGGCATTCCATAGGTGGCTTTAAGTTTTTATCAAAAAATTCCGTGTCAGTCTTTGTAATGACAATTCCCAGGTATTTAAAGGAGTTTGCCGTCAACGCCAGGGGGCAGCCCTCCTGCAACACCGGCTCCGGACCCCGCAGTACATATATTACTGACTTGGACCAGTTCAGGGTATAGCCTGACGATATCCCATGCGTGTTACAGAGATTTAATAAGGCCGGGATCCCGTTCTCCGGGTCAACCATGTAAATGAGCATATCGTCCGCATACAGGGAGATTCTATCCTCCCATCCATCCTCCCATGAGATTCCCCTGAGCAATGGCGTTGTTCTAATCAGGACAGCTAGGGGTTCTAGCACTAAGGCAAAGAGTAAGGGCGACAGAGGGCACCCCTGTCTAGTACCCCGCCCCAGCGGGAATGTCCGCGAGATGTGGCTGTTCGCCACCACCTGCGCTACCGGTTTCGTGTAGAGTAGTCTTACCCATGCTATAAAGTTCGGTCCGAAGCCCATACGAGCCAGCACCGCAAAGAGGTATTCCCACTCCACTAGAAATAAAAGCATTATTATCACTAAACCTTAAAAAACAAATTTCTAAACATTATTATTATTTTGTAAACGTGTTATGTCATTGTCATGGCAGTACACATCAGAGGCTGTGGAAGATACACAGTGTGAAAGACACTAATTAAACTGTGCATCTTCGCGCTGCCATACAGACCCTTCCTTGACTACACTGAAACAAATTAAATCTCCACAAAAGTTAGTTAATGGCAGCACTGAGGATATTGGCATTTTCGGTTGTCAGGAGAACTGGTCCTGGTCAGGCAGGACCTTGCTCTGTTTCCACCATTCCTCATGAAAGTGAGACCAACAGACATAATGAGCATCTCCGCTGCTCTCGTACAGGATGTTTTGTTTTCAGTGCTGAAAATACATGTTGCCCGTTACTGTGTGACCACAAGGAGATTATGGACTTTTTACACTCATCCCCAGTCACAGATCTGGGTTGAATCCATCATCATTCTTTAGCTCACTTCACCACCTCAGTTCAGACCCAGCTATATGCAAATCATTCTTGACCTGTGCCTCATGGGAACAGTGCAGCCCGAACTACCAAGCTAGGTCTTCCCTGAACCGGAAACAAGCATCCTGGGACAGGTTTCTGGGTAACACCCTTCATCAGCCAGGCTAGCTTAAATCCACTGGCAAAGTGAGCAATGGACCCACTTCTGAGCATACCCTACCAACTTAGGGCTAACAAAGCAAACAGAAAGAGATGATGGACGGAGCGCTGAAACGTTTCAGACACTCACCCCCAGTCACCGATCTGGGTTGAATCCAACATCGTTCTTTAGCTTACTTCGCCACTTCTGCTAGTCAGTTGGCAGCAGCGGTCCGATCTCCCGATCCGCCATCTCGCTGGACATCAGACACGCTCCGCCGCAGATCAGCTCACTGCGCCCGTATCCGGCGCCATCTTGAGCGATCGGGGTCCTGCTCCGTTTCAGTCCCCGATCCTCGGCGATGGTGTCGCTTCCACCTATAAGTGGCGCTAGCATCTCCTGGGCAGTTTGGCACGCCACCAGATATATTTCTAGTGGCATAATTGCCCCCCCCAAACAGGATAAATGCCGGGGTTGGCGCAGAGCTCTCAGCTCACGCGACCATCCACATAAGCCCCGTAGCCACGCCCTTTAAGGGGGGCTAGCTACGACACATATATATTAAAAGAGTTGGACTTATAGATGACCCCTAAGGGACTCCGCAAGGAAGGGAGAAAGATTTGGCACTAATACCTCCAAGTGTGACTGTCTATAATCTGTTGGCTAAGAATGTTTTGATTAGTTTCCAGGCCACACCCTTTACTCCAATCTCATACAGTTGGTCCATTAGTAAGACATGATGGACAGTATCAAAGGCCGCAGAGAGGTTCAGCATAACCATGGCAGCTTTTCTTTCCTGATCCAGAGTAGTCCTGATTTCTTCAGTGGATTTAAGGAGAGCAGACTTGGTGCTGTGTCCCCCCTAAAAACCATACAGGGTAGGGTCCAGCACCTGTTCCTCTTCCAAAATCCGACTGAGTTGGGTGTTCATTATTTTTTTCTGAGATTTTAGCAGGGAGTGGAAGCATAGCTATGGGTCTAAAATTGTTAGAATCGTTTGGATCCAGATTAGTTTTCTTCAGCAGAGGAAGTATCAACACTGATTTCCAGGCTTTAAGGAAGTAGCCGTCTAAAAACATAGCATTTATGATGGCCGTCAAAGTTATTGTGACTGGTTCAGGTGCTAGTTTTAGTATAGAGGGAGGGCACAGATCCATTGGTGACCCTGATTTTGTTTTCACCAGAAGTGTGTCTGAAGCTATGACTGGTGTAAAGTTATCGAACTGAAGCACTGTACTTTTTTCCAACCTTCGGGTCTGCCATGTCTACAAGAGATGTCTTCTTTGTAGATCCTATGAATATAGAGAAAATGTCATCAACCTTATTGAAAAAAGAATTTGCTATCTTATCACACAATTCTTAACTCACTGTGATGGAAGTGGAGGCTGTGTGTGCTAGCACCGTAACTGTTTTGAATAGTTCTTTGGTTGAGTTTTTTCCCGAATTTATTTTATTTGCAAAGAACTCTTGTTTAGTTTTATGAAATAGCTGCTTATACTGTGCTAGGCTTTGTTTGTATTTGTTTTTTCATTATCATTGTACTCCCTCCTCCAGATTCTTTCCAGGTGCTTACAGATCAGTTTTTTTCTCTAAGGTCTTGGGTATACCAAGGTGACGTACGTCGTTCCCTGTTATGATGGAGGGTTTTCTTAGGCGCTTACTTATTACTTGCTGCTTCCAGCCAGTTTGTATAGACAGATATGGCCTCACCTAAATCTACCGGAAGAGTAGGAGAGGTAGAGGTCAGCTGGTCATGTAATTCATTGGCTTTCACCCTATTACATGCTCTACCGACCGTCTGTTTTTTACCGGTTTCTTTGTACCTCGGTCAGGAGGCGTCAACTCAAAAGCACTGCCCTGTGATCCGACAAGACCACCGGGAGAGTGTTAGTGAATACTAGCTGCCCAATATTGGAAAATATTCCATTAAGTGTGTGCCCTGCCTTATGTGTGGCACCAATGAACGATTGTTTTAAGTCAATGGTACTCATTAGGTCTAGTAGTTTTAACGTATCTGGATCATTTTCAGCTTCTAAATGGAAGTTGAAATCCCCTAATATAGTATAGGAGCATGCAATTAGCTCGTTTTCCAACCAGCTGACAGCTTGTATTATAAACCGGTTTCTGGGACCAGGAAGTCTATAAATAAGAGTACCTTTAAAAGTGTAGTGATGCGAGAGGTAGAAACAAAAATCTAGTGCTTCGCATTCCATATTGGATGAACATTTAACAGTTACATTTAAGGAGTTTTGATATATTACTGCTAAGCCACTACCTTTCCTAGCTGGCCTATTTAGTGTATAGCAAAGGTAACCCAGGGGCGTGGCTTTCACCAAATCTGGACCGGAGGCTTCGTCCATCCATGACTCAGTAATGAAGGCAATATTGATTACTTCTTCCTCAATTAGAGACGCACAGTCAAACTGTCTTTAACTAAGGATCTTGCATTCAGTAATACACACTTAAAGTCTTTCCCCCCCCCACACATCCTTTCCTACCTTTAGGTATATACTGTGTAAGTTTCTCCTGTTGAGCAGTAAACATCGGTAGGATTGTCCTGCATCCAGGGCATATTTTTTTTATCGTTCGGAGGTTGCCGGGCAGGTAAAATACAAATGCACTGTGGGTTATGCTTGATGAGATTTAGGCTGTGTAATGTACTGTTACAGTAAACATATGGCCTGGGAACCTTTGTGTCCAAACGCACAGGGGGGCTGTCTCTGTGCATGGGCTGTGCGTGGATGGGCGCAGATGGGCTTGCCTTAGGAGCGCCTTCGACGCGCCAGCGGAGTGCCTGCTTCGCGCCAGCTTCCTGTTAAGTAGACAGGTTGGGCGAACAACTAGCCCATTAACCTGCTTCCTGCTCCCAAAATGGTGGTTGTGTCTTTGTAACGCCGACCCCTGGAGTTAGGGTAAAGGAAGAGCAAAGTGACAAAAATACCATTAGTAGAAGCTGAGATATGATTCTTTAAAGATTAAGGGCCTTATAACAATGAGTCCGCCCGGCATCATATTGGTATGGGAACCGCCCGACCATTGATCTGCAGTTCCAAATACCTAATTACAATGTGACCGCATATGTTGCAGTCACAATCTCCCATTTCCCTATGGGAGCTTGTGCTACGGCTGTAAACTGGCCACAGAACAAGCTCCCATAGAGAAATGGGAGTTTGTATGAATCCCTGAGGCGTGTGGCCGGCACCTCATGGTGCCTGCCACACGGTGCAGGGATTCCTGGGGGGGCAGCTCTGGTTCCGCCTTGGCCCCAAACCAGAGGTCGCAGGGTGAAGGGGTCCATGCAAGGGGCCCCAAAGTCATTTTCCAGCAGGTTTTCCATGTTGGAAACCCCCGGCATGGAACGCCTGTTGAAAACCATCATCGTAAACACTACCTCAGAAATGCCGTCTATAGGCTCGGACTGGCCAATGGACTCCTTGAACCCGTCTGAATCCAGACGGAATGACCAGCCAGTTTCACTTTCAACTGCCTGCATCGTAATACAGCGGTCAAAACTGAAACCACAATGAGGCTCGGTAGCCTCTAACCTCAGAGGCCTTCGGAGCCTCATAGTAATTGGGACCAAAATGGTAAAGTGCTCACCGTCCAGAGGCCAACAAAATCAGTCTGCAGAAAGTTGAGGTAAGCAGGCAGAAATGTCTGGGGTAGGACCACCCTAAGGATGACAGGTCTAACAATACTCTTCTTAGGTGGCTAAATTGTCTAGCTGCATTAACATTCTAAAAAATGTGTACTGTGACAACGTAGGCCCTGACTAAAGCTGAAGTATACAAAAAAGGGATGGATGGATTACTTGAACTAATCTCAGCCACTAGTAATTACTACAGTCAGATTACAACTGAGCCAGGAAATTTCACAAACTAAGCACATATCTGTGTAGGAATCAGAGTTAGGGGTCGTGCACCGTTTACCACATCTGTTAAATACCGGGTACAATAGAATTCACAAAACTGCTGTTTTTTTGTCCAGGGGTATACGTCACATTTAATGGTGGAAAATACTATTGAATGCAGATTTTAGTGAGGAAAGCACAATAACCTGCAAGTTGTACCCCTTATTTAATCGTGTATCTAGTAGTTACAATTATTTATTGTAAATGACACATACCAAACCCATGGGTATTAGATTTTATCAGGTACAACAAATATTGCATTGCCACTGGAGCAGTCCTAATCAGTGTTCATAGATCAGAACCATAGAAAGATTGAAACCTGATAATGTGTGTGTTTAGTCTGGAAGGACAACAAAAGTGTACAAAAGAAGAGGGCCTTTAGGGAATAGTAACAGTGACAGACCAAATAAGCATGAGCCAACACGTCAACTACTTATTTACTCATGTATGTATGTCAAAACAGTTACTTCTTTCAATGGTGCTCTGGCAAAATAAAATATTTTTTCTTTGTCTGGCTTGGTAGGTAGAAACAAACAATGGTACATTTTAGGAGAGGCCCATAGTGCACGGATTATAACCATTTATGAGTGCATAGTAGCAATTGATATGGTAACGAGTTACAACATCAAAATATGTAGTGTAAAAGGGACTGCAGTGTCTATGATTTATTTAATTTTCACTTTATTTTATAGTTACTACGTTTGTTAGCCCTGCCATTTATTTAAAGACAACCATGGTGACATCAGCTACTACTTCCACCCAGGCCGAAACATCTGGGTCATCAGCTGCTGTGAAAAGTAAGTAAAATAGAAGACCTCAGGTAGCTTCTCAGCCAAACTGCATAATCAATATTCAGATCACTCATGACCTTTCCTTCATTATCCTAAGCCTGCTGTGAGGCTTGCTTAAATCACTCAATGGTTGTCTTTGTAACTCTATGTAACCAGAAGGCCACACTATTACATTCCGGAATGTCTAACCTCACTTTACATTCTTCAGAAGTTGATAAAAAAGGTTCATTGGATAATAGCAGATCAGGTGTACACCAGGCCACAGCATTTATCTTGGTCAACCTAATGTGAGCTGCTCCACAGAGGTCCTATACCATGCGTGACCAGCGGGGATCGTGTGACCATAAGCATGATGCCACACTGAAAAAAACTGTGGATTATCCCATATTTTACCACCCATGAATCCCCTCCCTCCATTCCATAGTTCAACACTAAAGCTGCCACTCCGATAACTCGATTAAAGGTTTCATGTAGACAACTTGTAGCTGTCAAATGGGAAATGAATGTATAGTTTATGAGTGTGCGAAATTTTCTAATGAATGTCTGCAGTTGTTGTTTGAACCTTGAGAAGCAACTTTTCTATTATTCAAAATGTCTTATTACGTTAGTATGCATTAGAGTAAGAGGTTACCTGGTGATCATAATGCATAGTTAAAACCAAGACCAACAGTATCTCACATTCGTAAATAATGGAGAAAGGGTAGGGGCCACTCCTCATTTAATAAATTAATAAAAAAAGCGTTATTCTGTTATTATGACCTTAAAAAACACATTTCTAAAAATTATTATTATTTGGCAAACGTATTATGTCATTGTCATGGCAGTAAACTGTGCATCTTTGCGTCGTCATACAGACCTTTACTTGACAACATTGCAAAAATAAAATCTCTTCAAAAGTTAGTCAATGGCAGCACTGAGGATATTGGCAATTTCTGTTGTCAGGAGAACCAGCCCTGGTCAGGCAGGACCTCGCTCTGTTTCCACCATTCCTCATAAAAGTGAGACCAACAGACATAATGAGCATATCCGCTCCTCTCGTACAGGATGTTTTGTTGCAGTGCTGAAAGTACATGTTGCCCTTTACTGTGTGAACACAAGGAGATGATAGACGGAGTGCAGAAACTTTTCAGACACTCAGCCCCAGTCACAGATCTGGGTTGAATCCATCATCGTTCTTTAACTCACTTCGCCACCTCAGATCAGACCCAGCTACATGCAAATTAGTCTTGACCCTGTGCCTCATAGGAACAGTCCAGCCCGAACTGCCAAGGCAGGTCTTCCCTGAACTGGAAACAAGCATCCTCGGACAGGTTTCTGGGTAACACTCATCAGCCAGGCTACCTTGAATCCAGTGGCACAATGAGCAGGGGACCCACGTCTGGGCACACCCTGCCAACTTAGGGCTAACAAAGCAAACACAAGGAGATGATGGACGGAGCGCTGAAACTTTTCAAACACTCACCCCCAGTCACAGATCTGGGTTAAATCCATCATCGTTCTTCAGCTCACTTCGCCACCTCAGTTCAGACCCAGCTATATGCAAATCAGTCTTGACCCTGTGCCTCATAGGAACAGCCCAGCCCGAACTTCCAAGCCAGGTCTTTGCTGAACAGGAAACAAGCATCCTGGCACAGATTTCTGGGTAACACCCTTCGTCAACCAGGATTACTTGAATCCAGAGGCAAAGTGAGCAAGGGACCCACATCTGGGCATACCCTACCAACTTAGGGCTACCAAAGCAACACAAGGAGATGGTGTACGGTGCCTTGAAATTTTTCAGACACTCACCTCCAGTCACAGACCTGGGTTGAATTCATCATCGTTCTTTAGCTCACTTCGCCCTCAGTTAAGACCCAGCTATATGCAAATCAGTCCCTTTACTGTGTGACCAGTATGATTCTAGCCAGTAACACATTGCACACTTAGCTGGGGGCCTCCTTTGCTGCAGGCGCCGACATCGAGATCCAAAGAACGCAATTAATCAAACCCAAAGAGTCCACGGGTGCCCCCCACACACTCCCTCTCTACCACCCTATAACAGTGACCCCTCAAGTCTCCATAACCACTCTCTCTCAGATGTATTTAATTAGTTTTACAGTGTCACCTATACCAGTGTAGGGTGTCAAAGCACTTTACATTACACTCACATTGCACAGAGACAATCAATCATATGTGTGTTATTTAGTGTTTAGTAAATGTTACGTAAGCTAGTAGCCTACAAGGTGACTCACATGTCATCCATACTGGTAGACAGTATAGTTTAAGGGAGCTTAGTCTGCTGAAGCACAAACTAACAATTTTAAACAAGACGGTGGAAAACATCATAATGCTCCAATCTTTACCTTACAGTTTGAAGACAGTTATTAGTTCACCGTTCCATGTTAGGATTTTAACATCTAGACTGCTAGTAAGAAAAGGATCTCTCTGACAAAAGCACTGATCTATTTAAACTATATGCATTTTGTGATCTGCATGGTACACATTCTTTGCAGCAGGCACTTTAACTCTCTGTGCTACCATAAAAAGAGTTAAAACTTGCACTTGACAAAACTCCTTCTCTCTCCAGGAAGAAAAATAATCTCCATGTTATCTTGACATTTATATTTGTATATGAAAATTGTGAGGCCAGCAATGCAGCAGCAGGTGCTTTTAAAGCCATAAAATACTTCTAAACACAGCCCCCCACCCCCCGAAGAGTCAGCATGCGGCGTGGTGGCACGGGTCGCGCTGCTCTGGAGCCGGCCCTGATTCAAATTGCCAGCTTTCCTAGCCACTTTTTATTAAAACTGCCTTACCAACGTTTAGTTTGTAATGTTTGTTATGTGTTCCTGGGAGTAGAACCTCCAATAACTTTGGGTAGAATAAAACTTGTATTGGAATGTGTGCCCCCTCATGCACTTTATGTACCTGTGATTGGGAAACTTACAGTTGTGTGGGTGGGTGAGGGTTACCTATTTGCTGAAGTGTCCACTCATTGACACACATTACACTCTGACCTCCAGAGAGCTGGCGTATTGGTGAGAGGCAGGTGCAGTCATGGCCGAGACTGCCAGGCAATTTATGCCGCACACTGTGTGTAGGTACGCACAGGTGAGAGTTCCAAAAGACCCACTACACAAAACGGTGTTGTTGCCAGCTTCACTCACTTTTGTTCGAGGAATAGTGGAGTGAAAAAAAATTACTCACTTCACATTAAAGGCTTTAATTGTGGTTTAAATGCTCCTTAAGTTACTGTTATAATCTGAACTGCTCCTTAGCCGGTACTGTAATTAGAGCCAGCTGACGTATGTTAAAGTTAAAGTATGTTGTAAATTAGTATGTTAAAGGAAGGCAGCACAACGGGCAGACCATATTGTCTCTCTTGATTAGATTTACAATAGGTTATATGATGAATGGCTCGTTCTCAGTAACTGCCTATTATGTATTCCAGCAACATCTCTTTGTCATCTATCTTCAGGTGATTGGAATTTTATTTCTATGCGTGATTCTCTTCGTGCAAGCCCTCTTTCGTCCTCAGTCAGTTACCCTCCACCCTCAGCCCCATGTCTCCCAAGGCAGCCCCTCAACCATTTGTGCTCCTTTGGCAGATCCTTTAGCTGCATGTACTAGGTGTATTTTTCGGCTTCTTTAGGTCGAGCCTACAGCCCTTGCACCGCAGGATGATCTGTTGTATGTACTTTGTGGGATTTGACTCCTCCCATTGCTTTGGATTGTCTTTTGTCTTTGTCATACTAAAATCGTAGCCTCTAAATGGCTACTGGTTAGTGCATGTCCCACCTTTTTCTCAAAAGTTAACTCCCATGGAGTATCACCGCAGGATTTGTCTGCTTCCACTTTTGATATTGAATTTCTTGTTTTTGGAACTTTTTTATTTCTATTTAGAATGAACAGCAACACATGGCTGTGGCAGCTGCTATCACGGGACAGCGGGACACATCGTGCACGTGCTTTGCTTGCACTGCCATTGTCCCTTTGCCTACTTTCATACTTTCCAGCAGCATTCCATGCATGATTCATTTCCTAATTTACGACTAGCTTTCCCTAGCTCAGTGTGGCACCGCAAGGTCCGTTACATACCTCTTTAAAAATGCACATGCCAGTATGGCAATTGGCAGTTAAGATTTATGGGGCTGGCATGAACAAATCAGTTCCTAGAAGTGTGCACATTTCATTTCCCTTGCATTTATATGGGCGCTCAAGCGCTGCTGTTTCCCCATCACATGCCTGCTTCATGACACAAGCCGCACTGCAGAGCCCAGGCCTTTTGCTGAGTGTTCTGTTGTCTCGCACTGATCCAGAGGGATCAATTGCACCTAGTCAATTGGGTCAGAGTGCCAGAGGGTTTCTCCCAGTCCGAGGATCGCACCGGCAATATTGCCTGTGAGGGGTTGCCATTACCCTAATTCCTTCAAAAGGGAGTGCCTGCAACTTGTTCATTGAGACGCTGGGACTGGGAAGTAGTGCCTGTGTTAAAAACATTGTGGTTTCTAAAGGCACTGCCCTAAGTGCTAGCACTGTTAGTCTGAAGTATCGCAATACTTTGCCATCTACAAATGCTTACCTACGTCGAACCTTTTTTTTTTTAACACTTTTTATTGAGTTTTCCCCCTTTTTTTATATAATGTACAGAGCACAAAGACAGTAAAATTATACATAATTCATATATAGTAGTAATTATTTCATACGGAAAGGCATCTTCTTGAAATTATAATCTTAAATTCAATCCTACTAACCAAAAAACATAATCATCAAGCTATAATTAAGTGCAGAGGCACAAAGAAAACAGTGATGAAAGAAAACCGAGAAGGGAGAGAGAAGAGAGAAAAAAGTATGTAAAAGAAGAAAAGAAAAGAAGAGCAACAAAGCAGCAAGGTATCTATTGACTAACATTCCCTTCTTTCCATCGTGTAATCGGATCCCAGATTTGTACGCCCAACATTCTTCCCTTCTTCCCCTTCCTAGCATATATAGCAATTTCTAACTTATAAATTGACAGTAATTTAGCTAACCACTGATGATACGTCGGGGGGAGGGGATCAAGCCATGCCGAGGCTATACATAATCTCAAAACTGCCATTGCCAAAAATATAAAGCTTCCGCCCCGTGTCCGCCCCTCTGCTTCAACTCCTAGTAGTATTATTGATGAGGTTAATACAATTTCCAATCCTAATGCGTTATTTAAGAAATTCTCCATATCGTTTTTTGTTGTCTCCAAGCGAGGACATAATGCAAAAATATGTTCTAAATCAGCCTTTGAATTATCACATCTAAAACATCTGGTACCTGATGTCGCTCCCCATTGGGCAAGTTTGGCTGGTGTATAGTACAAATGGTACAAAGTTTTATAATGTTGAGATTGTAATGAGGCTGTGCACAGTAGTTTCTTACCCATATCTAATGATAAAGAAAACTGGTCTCGGCCTATATCTAAGCCAGTTGCCCATTTATCCACCCATTTCTCCAAGTCATCCTTCTTCATGTTTAACAGTTCTGAATAAAACCTCTTAATCGTACAATTTATGCCAGCTTGTATAACCTCCATTATTGAGTTCTTCGCAAATCCCGCAGTACCACCCTTTTTTTTATTAATAAAACTTCTCACTTGGAGATATTTAAAGAAGTATGTAGTCTCTAAGCCATAACTTGCCTGTAGCTCTGAAAATTGCATCATACCTTGTGGGTTTAGAATATTGCCCAGTTTCCGAATTCCTTTCCTCCCCCACTCTTTAAAGACTGCGTCAGAGAAAACCTCACTAGGAAGAGTAGGGTTACCATCGATTCTTGTATAAGTGTTGTACTTCCCTATACCAAACCTCTTGGCGAATGCTTTCCAGATGTTGTAAGCTGCTAGGATAGTCTTAAATCTTGTCCTTTTGAAATAGCTTGCGTCTGTGTATTTGAAAAGTAAATTTTCTGCCTCCGGCCCCATAGCTAATCCATAGATAGCTAATGTACCAAATTCATCCTGCCCTTCTGCCTCTGCACCTCCCAACAAACCCACCATATATTGTAATGCTGATGCCCAGTAATATAGCTTTATATCCCGTAGCGCCCATCCTCCCTTTTCTCGTGGAAGTGCCATATACCTGAGCGCTCTCCTTGTTTTCCCCTTAGCCCAGATGAACCGGTTAATCATATGTTCACAGATCTTAAACCACTTGTTTTCAAAAGTTAGTGGAACAGCTCTAAATATATACAAAATTTTTGGGAGAACCAACATCTTAACAATATTTGTTAGACCAACAATTGAGAGGTGTAAATTATCAAGTCTATCTAGTTCCTTCCTTACTTTAGTGATTATTGGGGCAATGTTTTTTTCCACTAAAATATCAAGATCAGCAGTGATATTCACTCCAAGGTACACCCCTGCTAGAACAACTCGGATATCGTTACAATATGTATGAGAATTTTTAATTATTTGCGTCTTAGATGTATTTAGAGTGTATCCAGAGATACGTCCGAACCTCCGGGCCTCGATCTCCATCTGCCCGATAGCCTCCGTGGGATTTGATGTAATTACTGCCACATCATCGGCATATGCAAGAATCTTGCATTCTCCCAAATGAGTGGACAAGGGTGTAATTCTGTCGCACATCTCTATCCTGCGAATTAATGGGTCCATATACATTGCAAAAAGGAGTGGGGAGCATGGGCACCCCTGCCTCGTCCCCCGTTTAATCCTAAATTGCCGAGTAGAACCTGCATTAACTCTTATAGAGGCAACTGGATCAGTGTATAAGGCTCGAAGTGCTTTAGTATATCCCTCTTTAATCCCTGCCCTCATTAACACATGCCACAAATAGACCCAGGAGACCCGATCAAAAGCCTTTTCGGCATCTAACAACATGACCGCCATCGGGTCTCCTGTGACTTCAGTGATATCGAGCAGAGTAATAACCTTACGTGTATGATGTGTTGTACCCCTTCCAGGGATAAAACCATGTTGATTATTACTTACAAGATTTCCTATTATTTTAGCAAATCTTGTTGCCAGTGCCTTAGAGTAGATTTTGGTATCAGTGTTCATTAATGTAATCGGCCTATACGATCCGGGGTCAGAGGCAGGCTTTCCCATTTTTAAGATTAACACAATGTCAGCTCCTCCCCATGAGTCTGGGATAGATTGCCCTATTTGGGCTGCCTGTATTGTTTTAACCAAATCATCTCCTAGTATATCCCAGAATGATTTATAGAATTCCATAGGAAGCTGATCAGGGCCAGCAGCTTTCCCTGAAGGGAGATTTAATGTAGCTGTTTTAATCTCGACTGAGTCCAAAGGTTCTTCTAATCCCTCTGCCTCCTCCTCTGTACGTTTTTCAGTTGGGATTCCCTGTAGATATTCAATTAATTCCCTAGTGTCAGTAGGCTGCTGATTATCATATAGCACCTCATAAAATCTGCTAAACACCTCTCGGATTTCCTCCGAATCCGTGTGTAGTCCACCAGTTGTATCCCTGATCTCTCTTATCACTCCTGACGCTGCTATTTGTCTAGTGCGTACAGCTAAAATACGTCCCACTTTCTCACTAAACTCGTGACATCGCTCCCTTTTAATCATAAAATTCTCAGCTGCCTTATTCGCAATTTCTTCTTCTGCATCACTTTTTTGTTCATCACCTTAATCAGTGCTTGTTCCACTGCTACACCTGTAAATACAGCTTGATGCAACTCCTCCTCAGCATCTAGGGCTGCCCTAACTAATTCACTGGTCCTATGCCGCTCCTGTCTCCGTTTAAATGTGCTAAAACTAAGGGTCTCTCCACGAACACCTGCCTTAAAGGCATCCCAGACCATTCCTACGGGTGCAGTTCCTCTATTAAATTCAAAAAAGTCTTTCATCCACTTTGACATGTGTTGTATATACTTATCATCCTGTAGGAGACCCCTTTCAAAAGTCCACATTCTTTCATTTCTCATTCCTGCCATTGCTTTTAATGATAAAATAGGTGGGTTGTGATCACTAAGGATTTGTGGAAGTCTATCTATCTTTAGATTAGTAAGTAATACATTTGAGACGAAGAAATAATCCAGCCTTACACAGATTCGGTGTGGAGCTGAATAATAGTAAATCCTTTTTTATCTGATCTAGTTTTCCCCCACACATCTGTCAAAACATTATTCATTAATAGGTTAGACAATGCCTGATATACTCTTTTTTTCCTACCTAGATATCTCCCAAAAGAGCCTACCCCTAAACCGTCCGCCCCATTAATATTGAAATCCCCGGCAATAATAATGCGAGGGGCCCACACAGCAAGTTCCGTATCTAAAAACTGTAGAATCTCTGGATCATCTTCTGTCGAACCATATACGACCCCCAGTGTGGTCCACTCCCCATTAATCATACATTCAGCCAATGCCCACCTCCCCCATTGATCTTCCAATTTCTTTCTGAACAATACATTCTTATTCCTTGACAGTATAGCTACTCCTCTAGTTTTGGTACCTTGCCGAGAGTATACTATTACATGGAACCCCAGCTGTTCCAGCAGATGTACCTGTGAAGCCATGATATGTGTTTCTTGCAAGTAAATAAAATCTGCATTCATTTGTCTTAAGACAATTGAGATTCTTTGTCTCTTCTGATAGTCATTCAACCCACAGACATTCCATGTTACAAATCTAGTGTCCATTAGGTTTTTTATTATTTTTCCTTTCTGATAAACCCATACAAGTAGTTAGGAACCATTTTGTCTCTGAGCTATCCAACATATGAGAGATTCCCCCGTGGTCACTATTTACTTTATCATGTGATCAGTCTCATCAAATTATTTCATTAGCCTTCTAATCCATATAGGTACAACACAATCCATAATTTTCATTTTACAATTTTATTTGTTTTTATTTTTTCTGTCGTGTATCAAAAATATATTTTTTCCTTTTTTTGGATTTTAGATAATTTCTTCCATATATATCAGTGACATGATTGATAATACAAAATTAATTTATAAAAAGTGCATTGTATCATATCAAAAAACTTAGTTTAGAAAATTACATAATACAAAACATAACCCTGATATATACACATGAGTTACCAGTCACACTTGCTCAATCATACCAATTCACATTCATACTACTATCAATCTCCTCCCAATCAAAACCAGATCCTACACTTGAGGTAACACAGTTGTTGCTTGTGTGTAATTATACGCCAGGTCTACGCGCGTTTCGGTGGAGTGAGACCACCTTCCTCAGGACCAAAGTGCAAAGTTCTATTTCTTCCTTTCTGTGTACATACAGGGTACCTGAAATTACAAACAAAGTGTAATGTACCCAAAACTTAACTTTGAAAAGAAGGACAATTGTGACAAACTGCATTCTTAGCTATAATAATTATACATTAACTGAAAAACACCACATTGCATCATGGACAATCAGGCTGTAAGGTACATGCTTGGTATGACAATGTTATTCCCAATACTACATGATACCACCCAAAGATGCCAATCCTATTGTGATTGGACCAAAAGAAGCTAATTCTTTATCATAGTTACCAATATATTCAGGTATATCAATATTACAGTGACACCAGCTGTACAATAAACTCTCACCTAGTTTTTGTTGTATGGTGAGGGTATCTGCATATCTTTGTACCAATAAGGAAACTTTCCCACTGTTGTAAGTAGTTTTAAAATTACATCGTAGAGGGAATAGTGGAGTGTATGTATTAAAGATTTATTTATAAGGTTTATACTGCTATTATGTTAAAACAAGAAAGGACATAGACATACCTTAGATTTATTAAAAAAGCCTCAATACGAAATATTATTTGGCTCAGTTTATTTTGTCTGGCAAGACGTCTCCTGGTAGGGTCCTTATCGAGATAACCCCTAAATGAAATAAGTACAACATTGTATAGTTGCATCTTACATATCCCTAAAGTTGGTGATGGTCATGTCCTGGTATTATACATTAGTGACTAACCTGTAGTTTATAGGGGAATTTCCGAATATTTAAATCTTCTTTTGTATTACAGCACGGTGCACACTTTGTCTTTCTTTTGAACGTATCGATCTTGTAATCGTTCAACCTAAAATATAAAGTATTTTGTAATCAACTCATCTCTATATGTACAAGATCCACAGTATGATTCTAGATAAAAAGATGTAAATAATTCAACAGTTTCAGATGTCACCTGAATTTTAATTAATTCTAATCGTCCTATCTACATACAAACTTATAGAGGTGCTAATTGCAGATAGTTCTACTGGCCTCTCTGACACACATGATTGTCTAGTGGTTTACTCTTTGTAACAGATATTACCCAGTGATACAATAGTTATCCCCTACGTATGACTAGTCAGCTTAGCGCTTATTCTAATCTCTGAGATTGGTATCTCATAGGGGGATAGGGCGAGACTGTGGTTCGATTTAAGCTAGCGTGATTCAGTTATTAAGGGTTAAACTAGCGCTATCCTATAATAGACTCAGCTCGTTTGTATTCATACCTGATTTCTCCGTCGCGGTGGAGGTATACGGTCATCTTGCCACGTCTCTAGATTACGGCGGATAGGGGATTCATACCCACACTCCGATGTTTTAAATAGGGGCTATGAGGACGCGAGATTGAACGTACAGCGTCTCGTCACCCGGAAGTAATCACCGTAACATGAAATTTCGATCGAGGTTAGGCGTCTCGTCACCCGGAACTAATCACCGTAACACGAGATTTCCATTAAGGTTAAGGTGCCATCTTATAGTGGGTAAAAATAGATTAAAGCATATTATTTATCTATGAGGTAAATCTTGTTTATTACATATTAGTTCAAAAAACCCTATCATATTTAGGTGGATTTCTGTACTGCAATATTTAAATAAAGATTGTCAAGTCAAAAATGGAGACAGCCCATTTTCGAGTGTATCGAGGTCATTTCCTGTTGGCCAGAACGTGCGCCATATTGGAGTAGATTTTGTTACTTTAACATTAGATGGCAGGAAAAAACATTTAATTTCTACCAACACGATAGTGTTAACTCTATTTACTACAAGGTGGTAAATTTATCCTATTAAGGGACTATACGTTTGTAATGCATAGAACTCAAATCTAAAGTAGGTAGTAGGTAATCTTCAAATTATTGACTGGATTTAAAAATAAATGCACAGTTCAAGGGTAGGTGCCATCTTTTAGTGGGTAAAAATAGGTTAAAGCATATTATTATCTATGAGGTAAATCTTGTTTATTACCATTTTTTAGTGGGTAAAAATAGGTTAAAGCATATTATTATCTATGAGGTAAATCTTGTTTATTACTTAATAGTTCGCAAAACCCTATCATATTTAGGTGGATTTCTGTACTGCAATATTTAAATAAAAATTGTCAAGTCAAAACGGAAGCAGCCCGTTATCGAGTATATCTAGTCACTTCCTGTTGGCCAGAACGTGCGCCATGTTGGAGTAGATTTTGTTACTTTAACATTAGATGGCAGGGAAAAACATTTAATTTCTACCAACATGATAGTTTTAACTCTATTTACTACAAGGTGGTAAATTTATCCTATTATGGGACTCTGAGTTTGTAATACATAAAGCTCAAATTTAAAGTAGGTAGTAGGTGATGCTCAAATTACTAACTGGATTTAAAGATAAATGCACGGTTCAAAGGTAGGGGGCATTAGAGACAGATGCACCCAAAATATGAGACCAATTTGTACATTATATACAGATTTTAAGGATTTTTGTAAGAGGAGTCATACTAAGTTTGTTTAGTAACAAACCAAGCTATATTTTCATTTAGACCCCTACGTACACTGTCAAGTTGGAAAATCCAAAATCTCTCTCGTTTCCTGCGAGTATATTCCATTAACTGGCCCATTTTAAGTTGAACTTTTTCAAGAATGCACCAACGTAGCTCTGTTTCGCTGTGATTTAGATCTACACAATGTTGGACTAACGGTGCTGATACTTTCTTTAGTCTAACTGCCGACTTATGTTCGCTGAATTTCGTCCGAAATCCCCTCCCGGTCTCACCAACATAAGCGAGGCCACATGGGCATAGGATAATGTAAATCACATTACTGCTTCTGCAATTTGTTAGAGATCTTAGTGTAATTTTGAAGTTGTTATAATCCACTGATTCAGTAAGAATCTCTGAGCTATCCACCTTTATTCTAATTTGATATATAATACCGCTGTCTCTTAACCAATACATGCTCACCTGTTTTTTCGCTGTGCTATACTCTGTGCTATACTCTGTGCCCTGTACATCGCCCCTTTCCACCCCCATCCCCCCTCCCCAGACATCCCCCCCCTGAACGCCCACCCCCCATACTGGCAAATAGGTCCGGCTGACCTATATCTGACAGCCGAGACCCCTGGGTCGTCACGTCTCCCCCATCTCCCATCTTAACCTCAACTTCTACACCAACAAAACTCTGGCAGTCTTTGCCCCCCCCTCTTTTTTGTTTTTTTTAAAGTATTTTATATCATAGTACCAATATCCCAATGCTTAACAATAAATGTTATTTAGCTTCACTACCTCTTCCGAGGCACCTCCCTGACTGCAACCGCTTGTCTATTCTGCTCCCTATTCTCTCTGAGGGAGGTGAGGTACTCTTGAGCCATAATTTCAGAATAGAAAACTCTTACATGTCCATCAAGGATTACTTTGAGACGCGCAGGGAACATTTAAATAAGCCTCACAACCTATATTCTGAAAAGGTGTTATCAACTGCCTCATGCGCCACCTCCTCTCAACCGTAGTGTGGCAGAAATCAGGTCGTGCGAAGAAAGATATATCTTTATATGTTGGTCTGGATTGCGGTTTCGCCTTACTCATTATCTCCTCTCGTAACAGAAAATTACCTACATAAACCAGAATTGCACGTGATTTACTAGGCGTGTTACCCCTTTTCTGTGTCATAGGGAACCTATGGGATCGCTGCACCTCACTTTCCCAATCCCATCGGTTCATTTCCGGAAATGCCCCTTTCAATAGATCAACCACAATGCCCGTATATCTTCCCCTTCCTTCCCTTCCTCCATCCCAAGTAGTCTTATGTTGTTATGTCTCTGTCTATTTTCGAAATCTTCTAATTTCCAGAGCACGTCTGAAGAAGTCTGATCTTGTTTCTGCTTAGTCTCCTGTAGCTTTACCACATCATCTTCAAGCTTTCCTGTCCTCTCCTCCACCTCTGTGACTCTAGTAACCACCTCTGTGTATAGTTTGTTCATCTTTTGCTATGTACCCTGCATTTTTTTGTTAGCATACTTTGCTCTTCGGCTTTCGGCCCTTGCCTCACCCTGGATTTGCTTTAAAGTGGTAAATAGTAGCTCAAAATTCGAGTTAGAGTTAGAGTTAGAGTTAGGGTTGTCACTCCTCCCTCCTGCTTCTGAATTATGATGCTGTTGACTGCTAATCCCATCTTGATATAACTGTGAGGAGGCTGAATAGTCCCAATCAAGTTTTTTGGCAGTTGATAGTCGAGGAGAGCTTCGAAGGTTCTTAACACTACTGCGCACTCTAGTCTTAGTTTTAATCTTATCTGCCCTCCTTACTCGCCCTCTCCGCACAGTCTCTTGGTCTGCTTCAGATGATTCTCGATTTGAATCCTCATTATGGCTCTCAGGAGGGGGTGAGGAGATTTCTGAGTCTGTATCGGAGCCTTCAGTTGTAATGGAGGAGGCAAGATGGCCACCAGCAGACCGTAGGGGAGAGTCGCACCTTCCCCTCTCCTAGATGATGCTTCCCTGTCCCAACCCTGACCCGATGGTTGATGGTCGATTGGAATTGAGAAGGAAGGAATAAACACTTTGTAATGCTGGAGTTGCTGGCTATGTGGACAGACCTCGTCTACACATCATATTCAGTCAGTGAGAACCAAATAACCAGGAGAAGTCTGACTCTGACACAAAACACTACTTTAATGCTTGAGGGCGCCGTAAGATATCTTCGCTCCGGGTGGGGCAAGTTGGTGCAAGTCATGGCCCCTAAACTACAGAGATCACCAAGACAGCAAAGGCAGTACCAAGGTGATCGAAATAAGCGGGGCGAGGACGATGACGATATTTCCAGTGACCCCGGAGCCCTGGTGGCTAACTCAAGGACAAAGATGAAGGCGAAAGCGCAGTTGTGCAGAGAAGCAGCGAGGGAGCTACGGGCTCAAAAACTTAAAGATAAGAAACAGAACAGGAAAAAAAGAAGACATGCAACAGTAAAAAGGACAAGGAGCAAACAGATCCATCAGCGAGAGAGACAGCTCTTCGCCAACCCATCATAATGGAGTCTTTTTCACCCCTCCCGCCTTTGGTCTCAGATCCGTCTCTGACCTCTGGTGCAGCATACTCGGCAAGGACACCGGAGCAGACGCTGGAGCATATACAGATCCACCTCCAACCTTCGCAGGTAGATAATAACGCAGGGCTTACAGAGGCAGCAGACCCCGGAGACTTTTCAAACGAGCCGCATCAACAGGGCGGGACTGCAAGTGACGTGCAGCCGCCCACAACGCAGCATGCAGAGTTGATTCTGGAGAAAGAGAAAACGATAGACGGAGCAGACTCAGGGCTTGACCCTGCCTGTGCGGCTGGGCTGGGCGCAAACCTGAGAAGGTCTGACTCACACGTTACGGACACGGCGATGGAGACACCGAGGGAGGGGAATAAAGAACTCCCTACTCACTTACAGGTATGTGCACCCGATATGAGTGAGATGCCAGGACTTGAAGTGCTAAGCGCCCGGCAGCAACTGAAAGATGATATCGGTGGTGGTGGGATTGGCAATAATAACGCTATAAACATCAACATAAGGAGTGCAGCAAGTAATGATGTAACAGCACAACTGGCTGAAAAGAACTTTTGCGCTGGGGGTGAAGCTATATCATCGCCAGCAGAACAGGAAGAGAGAATAGTGACTGGTGTTGGAGCTGGCACTGTGTTGCTACCACAACTAAATATTGAAGGATCTGCCAATGATATTGCCACTATAGGCAAAGGGCAGGCTCAAGCTCAGAATGCTAACTCGAGTCTAGTATGTAGTACAGGAGGAGCGAAAATCCCTATACTAGTTATGGCTTCACCTAGCGATGATTGCTTCTTTACTGGTAATGATGAAGACGATGTAGAAGCAGATGAGGGAGAGGAGGAGGGATCTGAGTGGTCTCAACACTCCTGCACTGCAGGGATTGCCAACCATATCATAATTACTGGAACCAAAGGGCATCAGTTTGGAATGTATGTACGTAAATCAGAAATTACCATATGAACTTTAGTAGTATGTGAAAACTGAGGCTTGTTTAGGCAAATGGTTTTACACAACATTGTATCCGTGGGAAAATTGCATCTTACTTTAAAAACTCACGGCGGACAAATGGCATGCGTTTTTTATTTGAACCACCCAAACGTTTGCTCTGCTTCACTTTGTTGATGTGTAGTATTAGACAGCTCAGTGTTATTTTGCAAGTAGATGTTAACTTCACTCAGTGCGCTTGGATGTTTGGGACTGGTTGCTTGAATATGAACATGGAGCAGGTGCTCTGGAAGTTGTGTTTAGCTAGGGTTGTGCACACATCTAGACCTTGAATGATGAATATTTCACTATGCGGGAGCAGTTTATGGAGCCAGTTCTGTAATTCAATGTATCAGTTTTACACTGCAAATGCACAATTATGGAGTTATCTGGGTAGTGAAATGCCGCTATAAGGTAAAGTCTGGTTAGATTTACGTTTCTGTTTTGCAGTTACACAAATCCTCATTGACTGACAGGGCTGGATTGGCCATTTATTCTCATCTGACATTTCCATAGTGGCTGGAGACATTTATGGCAGAAGGCAGGAGCTGCCACCTTATCACTTACTCCATCATCCCAAGGTTAATTGCAACAGGCACATTGGTGGGTGGGGCGGAAAGGGGTGAGTGGCAGAGAGAGAGTGAGAGGGAGAAAGAGAGAAAAAACACAGTGAGAGTGAGAGAGAGATTCAAGGGTGAGAAGAGATACAAGTAGAGAGAAAGTATCAGTGTGGCACTGACTTATAGGCAGGGCCACCAGAATATTGCGATATTGTGGCTGTAATGTTTTCTGAATAATTATGGATTAGCCATATATGTCTCATAATGCATCGTGTGCTGTATAATCTGCAGATTTCAACAAAAACATATTTCCTACTCAAAGAGATAAAAATGTACTTATCGTTCTGTTGCTTATTTCTATATTTGGTACTCATGAGGTGAAGCCTTTGGCCAGATAGTGTAAACATTTCAAATTAGTGAGCTAATATTGCCATTTAATGGGCTACATTACGCCGCATAATGTGCTTCTTCTTGCTGCATAATTTAGACACCTTGTCACATAGTTTAGTCACTTTGCCACATAATTCGGTCTTCCTCTGCCACATAGTTCTCGTGGCCCTGTCTATAGTGCAAAGTAGCTGTGCCAGAAGACCTGGCTCGACAGATCTGTTTGTGGGCTATTTTACAATCTGTTGGGCCATATTTTACTGTTGGTATCTCTGATATTATGGTCCCATGGACACGGCCCGGTTTACATACAATCTGGATTATTGAATTACTCCGAGTGAGTCCGTACATATGAAATGGATGCACTGTTCCTAAATTAAGGAATGACAATCAAGCCCCATCATGCTGCTAGTTATAATGTCTCGCTAGAACCCCGTGACATCAAGGTTATTCATGACAGAACTTTACTAGGAAACCTGAGGAAATTGTTCTTTAGCAGCTCCAAAGCCTAAAAAAACAACTTGTCTGAAGAGCTGACTGAATTTAATTTTTGGTATTTATTTTATTCACAAGTTTCACTGAAGTGATCTGTGGACAACAATCCATACCTATCACAAATCTGGTTTCTATATATTTTTTAAAAAAACATTTATTATCGCAGATATATGCAAGCTGTGTTTTGCATTAGTTTGTATTTGGTATCCAACCTAGTCTTGCTCACAAAGATGCACATCTCAGGCAAAATAAGGAGAAGGTGTAAAGGCTCGTGCAAACCGACACGGTGTCAGTGCTGATGCCCATTCTGCATTGAAGGGCAATGGAGGAGGGTTACTGCATGCACAGTTAGCCTAGACCGCGATGATGCCCTTATCTTGCCTGTGCGCAGTGTATAGAGGGGCAGACTGCTTGCAAAGAAGCAGCACCAGCTTGTTTTGAGGACACATCCTCTCCAATAGAGGAGCACAGAGACACATGCAGCACCACCACCTTAGCATAACTCAGCAACACAGCATCACTCAGCACCACCTCAGCATCACCCAGTACCACCTCAATATCACTTTACTTCACCTGAGCTTCACTTCCGGACCAGCACACCACCACCTCAGCATCACTAAGCACCATCTCAGTCTGCTCTCAGAATCTGGCATCTGTGTCTGTCCGCTGCTCGTGTTGTAATGCAGGTGCTATTTTCCAACCTCCATCCCCTCTAACAAGAAAAGGCTATAACAAACAAGCACATGAACAGACAGGAAGAAGTTGTCAGACATGCAAGGACAAAAAAACTAGAATTTTTTTTATGTTAATTATTTTTTTAACAGGGTCATTCCGTTGTTCATAATGTCTTTTATGTTATATATATTGTAACAAAAATGCTTATAACTCTTTTTTATTATAATTTTTCATAATGCTGCACAGCACACACTTCTCTACAACATATCTTAAAAACATTGGCTATACCCTTATAAGGTCCCAAAGGCGATACCTACTGGCTATGGCCATGCTTGTTTTTACTGCTGTAAGTGCGCCAGCACCAATGCGCCCATGTCCTCCCTGTGTATTCGCCCTCTATCACCATAGTACTGCTGCTGGTTAAGAAAAGAAATCAATATAGTTGCAAGCGTCACATCAAGTTTGGTTTCTGACATTTATTACGCTTTTGGTTTTTATTAGCATGCTCCACAGTTGCACAACAAAGAGTGCTGTGCAAGGCTGATAGAAAACTTGTTCAAGTGAGTTAAATGAATAATCCCTAAGCGCCAGTACGAATTTCAACACCAGGCCCGTCGTGAGGCCTTCTCTCTTCACAATGGCAAGTGGCTTGCATGCAGCTTACATAATAAATTCACTGCTTTACTAAAAGCAGGTGCTTTCCAATGCAAGCAGAAAACAAAATCAATGGTCTAGACATAAACTATTAAAAACACAGGGCCTGCTTGGTGACAAATTTGCTCGGAAATGCGCCATTTACCGTGCTTTTATCAACATATTCAGGGGGGGTTTCACAAACAACTGACAGTGTTCCATATTAATCTTGGAGAAGCTACCAGCAATATTTTCATCCCACTGGACCTAAAATAGTTGAGCTACCACAATTTGAGGGACATTCAAGAGTAAACATTGTAATGAGCCATTTGGCCTCCACATTACATTGTTGCAATCAACTCCCTGGGCTGGGCTCAGGAAGTATAAATAACGTCAGCGCTTGTGGCAGGCGTCACAGACAGAGCTACAGTGTGGTTGTGCATTATTCCCTGTGCCCGGCATGTTGTAGACCAATCACTTAGTTACCTCCATAACCAGGTCCTGTTAGCCATTCTGTCCCTCCAGGTTGGCCCCAGTCCACACTATCAGCCTTTCACTACGCAGGTCGGCATTGGTGGCATGTGCTGGTGCGTGGTAACTAGACATAATATCGAATCCACAATATCGAATGGATAAAATATCGAGTAAAAAATATCGATAATAATAAAATATCCCCAAAAAAATATCGTTGGGAAAAATATCGAATGAAATAATGTTAAAAAAATATCGAGTACAAACATATCGACTCAAAAACATCGACAAGACAAAATATCGATATATAGTCAAAGTATAAAATATCGATAATATGTAGAAAAAAGGTAATAAATGTTATTTTTTAGTAATAGTAATATAAATAGTAGTTAATGTTTAGGAGTGGGATGTTGGGTTAATAGGGGATAAGGGTGGGGAGTAATTTAAAATAAATAATTAATTACTATATGTTTGTAATTTTTTTTAACATTAATTAATTGGAAAATAATTATTATTAATTACTTAATAAATTTACTAATTAATATTAATTATTTAATTAATTATTATAATTATTGTACATATTTTAAAATATTAATTATTTGGTAAATAAATATTATTAATTAATTAATAAATTAACTAATTTATATTAATTAGTTAATTAATTATTATAATTATTGTACATATTTTAAATTATTAATTATTTGGTAACTAATTAATATTAATTAGTTAATTAATTAACTAATTAATATAATTTAGTTAATTAATTTATATAATTTTTTTAATTTTTTTTTAAATTTAATTGACAATTATTTAATATTAATAAGTTAATTAAATTATTTAGAGTTAATTTTTATATATAGTATATTTTGTTATTGTTACGTAATTAATTTGGAACAAATCATAATAATTTTTTAATTTAATTATTTACAGGTATTGTGCTACTATATAAATATTTTAGGTATTGTTATAAATTGTAATTAATGTTTAGGAGCTAGATGTTGGGTTAATAGGGGATAAGGGTGGGGAGTCATTTAAAATAATTAATTAAATAATATATGTATATAAAGATTTATAATTATTAATTAATTGGTAAATAATTATTATTAATTAGTTAATTAAATCTATAATTAATATCATTAAATTAATTATTTAATATATTTTTATATATTTTTTATTAGTAATTAATTGTTAATTATTTTCTATAATTTTGTTTATTATATTATTTAGAGACATTTTTCTTTTTTTTTATTGTTAATTAATTAATTTTGAAAATATATTATTAATTATTACATTTAATTAATTACAGCTAATGTGTTCATATATTAACTTCATTGTTATTGTTAATTAATAATTAATTGGTAATTAAACAATAATAAATATTTTTGGGCCAAGGAGTATTTGTAGGGTTCAGGGTCAGTTTTGTGTTTTTGGGTAAAGGGGTATTTATAGGGTTCAGGGTCAGTTTTCAGTTTTTGGGTAAAGGTTTTTTTTAAGGTTCAGGGTCAGTTTTCAGTTCTTGGGTTAAGGAGTTTTTTGGGGTTCAGGGTCAGTGTTCTGTTCTTGGCCAAAGGTGTATTATTTGGGTTCAGGGTCAGTTTTCAGTTCTTGGGTTAAGCAGTTTTTTTGGGTTCAGGGTCAGTTTTCAGTTCTTGGGCAAAGGTGTAATATTTGGGTTCAGGGTCAGTTTTCAGTTCTTGGGTAAAGGGGTATTATTTGGATTCAGGGTCAGTTTTCAGTTTTTGGATAAAGGGGTATTTTTAGGGTTTAGGGTCAGTTTTGGGTTTTTGGATAAAGGGGTATTTTTTTGGGTTCAGGGTCAGTTTTCAGTTTTTGGGAAAAGGGGTTTTTTTAAGGTTCAGGGTTAGTTTTCAGTTCTTGGGTTAAGGAGTTTTTTTGGGTTCAGGGTCAGTTTTCAGTTCTTGGCAAAGGTGTATTATTTGGGTTCAGGGTCAGTTTTCAGTTCTTGGGTTAAGGAGTTTTTTTGGGTTCAGGGTCAGTTTTCAGTTCTTGGGCAAAGGTGTATTATTTGGGTTCAGGGTCAGTTTTCAGTTCTTGTGTAAAGGGGTATTATTTGGATTCAGGGTCAGTTTTCAGTTTTTGGATAAAGGGGTATTTTTAGGGTTCAGGGTCAGTTTAGGGTTTTTGGATAAAGGGGTATTTTTTGGGTTCAGGGTCAGTTTTCAGTTCTTGGGTAAAGGGTTATTTTTTGGGTTCAGGGTCAGTTTTAAGTTTTTGGGTAAAGGGGTATTTTTAGGGTTCAGGGTCAGTTTTGGGTTTTTGGATAAAGGGGTATTTTTTATAGTTCAGGGTCAGTTTTAAGTTATTGGATAAAGGGGTATTTCTAGGGCTCAGGGTCAGTTTTCAGTTCTTGGCTAAAGGGGTATATGTTTGAGTTCAGGGACAGTTTTCAGTTTTTGGGTAAAGGGGTATTTTTAGTGTTCAGGGACAGTTTTGTGTATATAAAGTGTGCTACAAAAATATACAAATATTTAAATATATTGAAAACATTTTAGTGACTAAAAGTTGCTAATTTTTAAGGCTAATAAAAATGTTTGGTACTACTCAGCAAAAAATATACTCTAAATATATGTACATAATATTATTATAATATATATGATTATTTGACAATATTTTATACAATAACATTATACTAAAGTAGCTATTCTAATTTATACATGGTCAGTGTCCAGCACCTTTCCAGATATTAGTTTCACTTGAGTAGGAATAGTAAATAATAATTGGTCAGTGTCCTGCAACTTCTCTGATAATAGCTTGACAGGAGTAGGAATAGAAATTATTAATTGGTCAGTGTTCAAAACATTTGCATATAATTGTACATTAGCGTGTTATTATATTAAACAATAATGCAAAATGGATGTTTTCACAAAACTTTATTACAATTTTTTATTTTTTTAATGTGTACTACAATACAATCACAATCAAAAAATACATGAAAATCTTTGGAAATGTAGTATTTGCAGAATAACACATTATCATTTATGTACATGTTGTAATTTGTCACACAAAATTATTTCACAACATTTTTCTATCAATAACAATATTTATTATCATCAACTTTGAGTAACAAGTATTTATATTGAAATACATAAAATAACAGTTACTTTTCTGTTTCTTTCATTTACATTTAATAATGTTAATATTATATATTAATATTATTAAATATTTACTTTTTAAATTTAAATTTTTAGAAAGTAACATGACAATTATTATATTTGCTCAAGCTATGGAAATACAAATTATGACAATTTTTGGCACTTATTTCTGACAATGTTGTTTTTAAATTAAACATATGAATATATTATGTTGTTAACTTTATAACTGTAAATGAGAATAATATGTTTAATAATAATATCTGGTATTGGTAAAAGATTATTTATGCAATTATATACTTTTATAATACTTAGAAATTATTAAAAAACATTTTTTAATAATTAATAAAAATAACAAATATATTTATTATTATCATTATTAATTAATAAACTTAAACATTTATCTTTTCTTTTCAGAAATACATACATCAGAGAAATAAATATACATTATTTAAGGGCATTATTTATATAGTAAATGGTTATATTTTTTTATTAATAACAATAAATAAGTTTTATTATTTATTATTATTAATTAATTACATAAAAAATTATAATGTTTAGTTCTAAACAAACACAAAGTTATTCCTATAAATGTACACAATAAGAAAATATTTACTTTTATTATTTCAAGTGTTACATACTTTTTTTTAATATTATTAATATATATTAATTACTATATATTAATTAATATTAAAGACATTTATATTTTTTCAACAGTTTAAATTATTATGAGTCTAGTGTATTAATTTGTTACAATGACAATGTGTATGTATTATATTTTTATACTATAACATTGTGTTTTCTATGATACCTTTTCAAAATTGGGTTAAGGGGACTACTTTTTTACCGCGTAAGGTTATTGCGCTCCATTCAGGACTGGAGAAGCTCGCGGTTGGGAGTTGCTTCGTGTGGAGAGAGGTAAGGTTAATTTTACATACAATTTATAAGTCAATGGTAATGTTTGAGGGTATATTCGAACTGTGTAGTGTTTTTGTGTGTATGTATGAATTGTTTATGTAGAGTTTAGGTGTAATGTCGTCGTTATAGATGCGTCGTGTATGTTTTAGTTCTAGTGTTATTTTAAGTGTTGGGAAATGTCTTTTTACATGGTTAATGTTAATTGTGAGTGTAATTACATATATTATGGGTTATTTGTGGGATGTTTTTTTACAGGTTCCGGTTCCTCGCATGAAAACTACATGGAAGGATGCGTGTTTTTTTTCGGAGATAATAATGTATGACTTATTATGGTTATATTTCGACGTGTATCTCCTATTTTTCGTGTTTGCCAGGAGCGGATTTTAATTTTTTTTACCTTTTCTGGGTTTTTGGAGGGTTTCGTATTGGATTGATACATTGATATGCGTGACCGTTTTTTTAAATTTGTGTGTATATCACTTTAAATACTAAAGTGTCCACACTACTGTTTTCGGAATTTCCTGGAGCGTTTATTTTATTTTTACATATTTTTCGGGTTTTTGATGGTTTCCCATATTGGAATTGTCCTACATTGTAATGGATTGTATTTTGCTTCATTACGTCTTTTTCATCTACAAAAATTTTAAGTATTTAAAAAACTTTTTTTATTGGGTGGGAAATGTCGATCTTTATGTAATGTGTATGTGTGATGTAATTATAAATATTGCATATTTGTTCAGAAATAATGTCCAAAATTATGATAAGTTTGTTAAACAAATATGTATTACTTATTATTGTTTACAAATGTTTATGATTTTTATATGTAGCATTATTGGAAGCAGACATTAGTATATTTTGTAGACATTTTTATAGTAGGGTTTTAGCTATTAATGACAGGTATTCTAATCCTCTAGTTGTAGGATATAGTGTGACTTGACTTTGCAGTAGTCGGAACATTTGTTTAGTTTGTTTACTTAGTTTTGGACCAATTTGGGTCACAGATTGTTCCATTCTTAGTTCTTGATAGCTTTGTTCTTTTATCAAAGCATCTAGTAGGTTATGGAATGTGGGTCTTGTTCTGCTTGTGGTAGCTTGGAAAGCATTATGCCAGCCTTCTACACTGTTGTTTGTTTTAGCCTCTTGGTTTAAAGTACTAAGATAGACATTCCACCAAGGTATTTGGAATTTGGGTTGGCGTCGATGTCCAGATCTGTGCAACCTTCCCACCCAAGTATCTTCGAAATAGTCCAGTAATGGTGTTAGTGTATCTTCATTCCTCTTGTAATATGTGCTGTCAATTAATAAATTATAGTGTTCCGCTACATCGGTAACAGGAACGTAGGCCAGTGCTATCAATTTTTTAATTTGATAGGCAAAGGTGCTATCTGTTGAGTACAAAATACTTAAAGTTGATTTCTGGAGATGTCTCCATATGCTCTGATTGAAATGATAGTAGCAACCCTGGATTGCTGTGTGTGGAAATGTTTTCAAAATGCTATTAATCATAGCTAATTCGAAATCAATAATTATTTTTTCTGGAAAATAATTATTCATTTCATTTTTGAGAACATTTAATATTTCTGTGCAAGTGTTTTGCTGTTTGTTTGGTAGCAAGCAGTAAATGAAAGGGATGTTATAGTTATGGTATAACCCGTGGATGGAATATAGTTGATAAAAAGGTTTTGGGCATGGTTTAAATGTTCCATCCATCATCCATTGGGGACACTGTTGGATTTTTCTTAAATTACTTGCAGTTGCAAACATTATGATTCTGTTTGTACTGCTTTCATTGTCAAAAAGGATAAATGTGTCTTTATTGTGTGTGATGGACATTTCTGGTGAAATAATAATTTCCTCAAAAGTAGTAGGGTTGGGTGGGGTTGTGGAAGTGCGTCTTTTAGTGTATGCAATTGTGCGTTTTAGGGAGTCAATAGAGGGTAGTTGACCTGAAGCATGTGCTGGGACTTTTAACAGTTCCTCTTTAAGGATTTGTGTTGTTGGTTTATCACTTTGTGTGCTAGCAGTTTTAATACTTTCTAAAGCATCTCTTATTTCAATTTCTGTGACATTGGAGGGATGATTGTGTTCCCTGGTAAATAACACATTAGTTTCCTCAGTCGTAGCCCTTCCATAACATTTGTTTGAGTAATATTTTGTACATTTCCAGAAAACTTTTCTACCACTTTGTCTTTCCTGATTATAAACATAACCCATATAACATAACAGTAATTTATTTTTCTGTGACAAAACAAATTCTGCACCTTCTGTCATTTTGTTTTACTTGTTCTAGGAAAGAGTAGAAAGAAACAAAATCAAAAAACATCTATTTCACTTTGTGGTGCAAACATAATTAATGTTGTATTTATACTTACAGTTACTAGAAGTAGTAATCACAAATGCAGAACTGTATTTTGAAGGATTGTCTTGTATGTATATCTTTATTGACTGTTGGTATGAAAATATAGAAATGCTAAGTTAATGTTTACACATAACAAACGTTTTTTCAAGGAAAAAGCACTTTTTAATTTTGCTTAGTAGTACATTTGATGTGAACATTACATATACTTACTTGTTTAAATAGTTGAGTTGTAGTATTTGGTGGAGTACATCAAGGTAGTAAAGGTCAGATTTGTAGAGAAGATAGAATAAATAAATGTTAAATAATATAAAAATTATTTGGAACCGTTGGTAAAGTGGAAATCTTTAAAAGTATACTAACTTCTAAATAAGTAGTTTTGTTTGCTGTAGGTAGAATAGATGTATGATGTATTCACAATATCTGTAGAGGAAATATAAAATACATAACATGGTGTTAAGAATATAGTTCTCGTTTTTCTCAGAAGTAAAAAGACAAATTAGAAGTATACTTACATTTTTTACAAGGGTAGTCTTGTCTTTTGGTATAGTTGATGTTGGATGATTTTATTGGATCTGTAGGGAAGATGTAATATGCAAGATATGTTGTTTAGAAAATAGCATTTTTAATATTGGGTGTTTACTAACAAAAACATATATACTTACATGTTTAATTAGTGTAGTTTTATACATTTGTAGTGTTGAAATAGGAAAATCGCTGATTATCTGTCAAAAAAATGTTTAAAATAAAGTATGAATCTTGTGAAATAGTGCTTAAAAACAGCAGTTGGTGTATAACAGAGCATTAATATATACTTACTATCTGATTTTCTAGGTGAAGAAATAGGAGCATGTATTAGGAATTTATTTGTAGTAGTTTCTATCAGAAAAGTAGGAGGAGATAAAAATTACATAAGTGCAAGAGTTAGGAGATATAAGTAAAATAGTACACTACTAATTTAGATTTCTAAATAATGCATTGTAACTTACTTGAATAATTAGGTAGTAAACTGGATCTTTAAAGATGTTTGTTCAGGAACAAAATCTTCAGAGTGTTGGCATCTTCTTTCTATAGAGTTAGCAGCAGCAAATGGTATAATGCATGTATCCCTTTTATAGTATGTGTATTTTGTGTGCTTTGATTTGATTGGTTGCAGGATGAAAGAAATGATTGTATAGGCTAGTTTGAATTTGTTTTAATTTAATTGGTGTGTTTGTTGATGTGAGAATGGTGGTATGTGGTGATTTCCGCATTAAAGCAGGTTAGTTGTTAAATAAAATAGATGTGTAAGTGGAAAAAAATATTTAACATGTTATTTACATGTAAAGATTATTTTTCAAATGATATAACGCATTTAATAGAATGTATAGTAAATGTAGATAAATAGGAACGTTATAAAAGTAACAGGTATTATATGTAAAAGGTTTTTTGTATAGAACAATGACTTTTATAGACTATTAATATGGTATTTTAGACATGAAAGGGTACAAAAAAGAACTCGATATTTGTTTAGAAACGATATTTTAGCACTCTATATTTTAGTAGTCGATATTTTTGTAGTGTTAGGGGTAATTTCATGAACAACGATATATTTGTAGTCGATATTTATTAAGGCGATATTTAAGTACTCGATATTCTAAATACTCGATATTTTTGACTCGATATTTTTGTAGTTGTTGTAATAAGTATAGAAAGTCGATATTTTTGTAGTCGATAATTAATCAACGATATTTTAGCAAGTCGATAATGTGACCGTCGATAATATTTCAGTGATCCATGGTGCGCACCGCATGCTGAGCGGTGTTGCCAGAATATAGCGGCAGGCGCATGGCCTGAGAGCGGCCCTGTGGCGGTGAAGGCAGTAGCAGAGGACCGCGGTAAGGCGACCGCATGGTCTGGAGGGTCCTGTGAGCTATGGCAGAAGTGGGACGAGTGTCCTGTGTGGCGCAGGTGGCCTAGAAGAGAGCACGGCCTATCAAGACAGGCGCGCATTAGCACCCTGACGAATCCCCGCCCTGCTGCATGTGTGAAGGAGGCACGCACGGTGGTTGGGGTGCCGGCGAAGAGCCAGAGTTAGGGCAGTGTGGCCAGTACACCCGATGGATCAGGCCTGGACGGCGCAAATCTACCCCAGTCTCCCTGGCAGAGTGGGGGGCTGTGGGGAATCAAGGCCTCGATAGGTGTGGTGACAGTGGTGCAGCAGTTGGGGTGCACCTGGGGCGTGAGAGTGCATGGAAAAGTGCCCAGTCACAACTGCAAGAAAGCAAGGAAGATGGGAGAGGTGGCCCACATCTCTGATGGTCAACTCACCGGTGCAGGCGGATGCACAGAAGGCAGGCGCAGCATGGAGCATGGCTAGTTCACGGATGGCGGTTCCCCCTTTCAGCCAGTTGGCAGACCCGGCCACGGCGCACCCAGGTGGGCAAATGGATTGGGCAGCTGGAGAAATATTTTGTGGCAACCAGAGAAACGGACAATGCAGTAAAGTGCACAACAATGTTGCTCATGGGGTGAGATGAGCTCTACGACCTGTTCCAAGATCTTCCGGATAGAGGGGAAGGTAACGACTATGAGAAAGCTGTGAGGGTGCCAGATCGGCATTTTGACCCGCAAGTCAATCCAGACTTCGAACATTACAAACTGTGCCAGGCGAAACAGAGGGAGGAGTTAATTGACATGTTCTTTGCACACCTGAGGAATTTGGCAAGCTCCTGTGTGGGGATTGACCGAATGTTTGAAACCAGTGTGCAACTGATAGTGGGGTGTAAGTCTTTGGAACTGCTCAAGATGATATTGCGACAACTAGGAATATCTTTGACCGACATCTTCATCTTAAGGAGATCACACAAGCTGGCTGATGTGAGGGCGGGGGAGATGGAGTCGGCACTAGTAAAACAACCCGCCAATCCGCAACCGCTTTAGCCGAGCCCCATCAATGAAGAACGTGTGGATGCCATAAGGAAGATCCACAGTTGAGGGATTGGCAGCACAGGCAGTGCCAGCAATTGCCAAGGAAAGCAAGGCTGCTGGAACTGTGGTTTGGTGAACCATTCCCAGAGAGGATGTCCCGCCCAAGGAAAACAGTGCCTGCAATGTAACAAATTTTGACATTTTGCGAAGATATGCATGAGGGCATCCCGAACAGGGGCAGGCCACAACAGAGGGCAAAGACCACAGCAGATTGTGAAGGCACTGCAGGAGGTTTAGGACATGGACAACCGGTGCCAGAAGATGCACATCACAGAGGAAGAGGAAGACAATGAAGTGTTCATGGTGTCAAACATTTGAGGTGTCAACACAAACAGAAGACCGCCACCTTGATGTCAGCTATGGATTGGGGACAACAGTGTCAAGGCACTTATTGACACAGGTGCATCTGTGAACATTATAGCAGTGTGAGAAACTCATGCCCAAGCTGTTACTCCTACCAACGAAGGCCAAAATCTTCACCTACGGCAGCGATGTGCCCATCCCTCTCCAGGGGCTGATAGAGGTGAAAGTCAAACACGGGAACAGATCAATATGCACCTGATTTCAAGTAACCTGTGACCAGGCAGGGTCGATCCTGGGCTGCCATTCTGCGGAAGACTTGGGGCTTGTGATGTCTGCGAGGCATATACATCAGTCGCAGGCGGAGGTGGTCCTGGCAAAGGCTCTACGGCAATGCAGGGTGCCCTTTCATCTCCATCCACTGGTGGAGGCTGAGCTGGAGTGCCAGGAAAAGGATGAAGTGATAGTGAACGTGTCTGGGCCCACTCCTTAGGTGTCGTTGTTGGTTATCGCACCAAATCCCAAGCAATCAGGGATGATCCGCCTCTGTGTGGATATGAGGCTGCCTAATAAAGCAGTCTGGGGGGAGTGGCACATCACACCACCATTGAAGAGATTGTGGCTGATATCAACGGGGTTCAGTGGTTCTCGAAAGTAGACCTGAATTCTGGCTATCATCAGCTGGTTCGGGAGGAGAAAAGTCGATATATTTTTTATATACATTTTCAGCACATGTGGGGATCCGCCAGTTTAAACACCTCAGTTTTTGGGTCTCTTCAGAAGCAGAGGTGTTCCAAGATGCTGTCAGACAGGCACTGTCTGGACTGGTGGGTGTGCTAAATGTCAGCGATGACATTCTAATTTTCGCCAGCTTCCTTGAAAAACACCATGTTCGGGTAAGAGCAACACTGAGGAGGTTGGTGGAGCAAGGATTGACCTTACATAGAGCCAAATGTGAATTACATGCCAATGAAGTTGAATACTTCGGATACAGATTCTCTGCGAAGGGATTGCAAGTGGATCCTGCCAAAGTGGAAGCCATCCGAGCAGAAGTGATCCCTGAGATCCAATCAGAAGTCCAGAGTTTCTTGGGGATGGCGAAATACTGCAGCAGGTTTATACCCCACCTCGCCACACTCTTGGAGCCCTCAGACACCTTACAAAGAAAGACGTTCCATGGCAAAGGTCCAGTGAGGAGGCCAGGGTGTTCAACAAGATCAAGAGAGCGCCTTTGCAAGGAGCCACAGTGGCCTATTTCAAGCCAGGGCAGGAGACGGAGTTCGTCGTGGACGCCAGTCCAGTGGGACTGGGTGCTGTACTCCTCCAGAGGGAACAACAAAAAGAATGGGTGCCCCTTGCCTATGCCAGTCAGGCAATAGCTGCAGTGGAGACCAGATATGCCCATATTGAGCGAGAGGCGCTGTCGATTCATTGAGCCTGCCAGCATTTTGACATTTATCTGTGTGGTCACAACTTCACCATGTCCACAGATCACAAACCATTGGTACCTTTGTTCGCGGGCACGGCACGAAATAGACCGCCCAGGATAGAGCGATGGGCGGTACAAATCTAACACTACAAATTTGTAGTTGTGTATCATCCAGGTGTCAACAACCCAGCAGACTACTTGTCGAGGCATTCTCTGGCGATTGGTCCTGGGACAAGAGGAGAGGATGGCGAAGGCACAGAGTAATTTGTGAAGCAAATCGTGGAGGCACCTTGCCCGCGAGCACTGTCGTAGAGAAAATCCAAGGAGCAATGAAAGAAGATGTGTGCCTGCAAGCAGTCAAGCAGACGCTACACAACCATCAGTTGAAGCTGTTCCTTCAAGGGTCCAGTGGTCTGATGGATGAAGAGAGAGAGTACTGTCTGGGACTGTGGAGATGGTGCGATGAACTGAGCGAAGGGTGCTAGGGGTTGATCCTAGGGGGCACACGCATGGTGATAACCACCAAGCTATGGAAAAGAACAGTGGACCTTGCCCACCAAGGACATCAAGGGAGTGAGAAGACCAAAGCCCGGTTGAGGTCAAAGGTATGGTTCCCGGGTGTGGATTATATGGTGGAAGGAAAAGGTCAGAGGTTGTCATGCATGTCTGATAACGGGGGCTGAACCCCCCACGCCACCAGTTAATACAGAAGCACCCAGTAATACACCATTGGCCGAAGTAAGCTTGGATATTGGAAGCTTCCCGGATGGGAGGCATACCGTGGTTATGGTGGACAGTCACTCGAAATTCTGGTGTTGAAAGTGGTGGCCTTGACAGCGTTTAAAGGCATCAAACCCATAATGGAAAAACATTTGCACTCCTCGGAATGCCTGAGGAAATACGCACCGACAATGGACCGCCCTTCCAAGGACAAGAGTTCCGGGAGTCTCCACAGCATCCAACACCACAGAGCAGCACCCCAATTGCCTCAAGCCAACTGGGATGTTGAAAGGTTCATGAGGACTCTGAACAAGGCATTATGAATTGGAGTTGACCAGGCAGAGGACGTGGGAGGGTGTTTACATTGCTTCCTAAGGGCCTATCGCCAGACCCCACACTGCACCACCCGGTGCGCACCAAGTGACCTTCTCATGCAGCGAGCCATGAGAGACGTGCTCCACACCAGGGAAAGATGGTCGCCAGCGGTATTGGACCTAGTGCATACCCAGGCTATGAGGCAACACAACAATGACAAGGCCAGTCAGCGAAGGAGGGCCAAGCCATCTGAAATCGGCAGGGAAGATTATGTGGTGGTCAAAGATAGACACCAAGGATCCAAGTTTGGAACAGCATTTTGAGCGGGAGCTGTGAGAGGTGGTTCAAGTAAAAGGATCTGGTCACACCGAGAAAAGGCACCCACCAGATAGCTCAGAATGCCTCCTGGTTCAAGAAAGTAGTCATACCAGTCACTGTCCCGAAAGGAGGAGGAGGCCGGAGGACCCCTGGGAGTCAGGAGTCAGCATCCGGAAGTTAGAGAGGCTCCTGGGCCACTGCTTGTTGTTGAAGGCGGCAAAGACCTGGAGACGACGCTCCTGGAGGTAACAGAAGAAGCCGTCCCCGGACAGGAGGAGACCCGTACTCCCCGAGGAGGCCAAAGGTACTGGCTCTGAGCCAACCCACAGCCCTGCACTTGATTGAAAGACTTTCTGTGTTAACCTGTGAGCTGCATTGTGAATATCCTGGACTTTGCCCAGTTTGTTATATTAGTTTGTTACGTTGGTCTTTTATTTTAGTTTGTTGTTTAATTGCCCATTGGTTAGATGGGATGTAATGAGCCCCTCGGCCTCCACATTACATTGTTGCAATCCACTCCCTGGGCCGGGTTTGGGCCTGGGAGTATAAATAAAGTGTGACGTCAGCGCCCTTGGATGGTGGCACAGACAGAGCTACAGTGTGGTTGTGCATTATTGCCTGTGCCTGCCATGTTGTCGGCCCATCCCTTAGTTAACTCCATAACCAGGTCCTGTTAGCCATTCTGTCCATCTAGGTTGGCCCCAGGCCATACTATCACAAACATATCAGAATTTTCCTCAGGAGAGGAATCCAAGGAAATACTTGCTGCAGGGTTGGCCGTCCTTCTATTTATCCAAGACTGCCCAGTGGTGAAAAAGTATTACATAAACAAGTATTAAATAAAGGTGTATTATTAAATCAGAGAGGACAAAGGGTTTACAATGGGACATTCCAGCTCGAAAAAGTGGGTCTATAAAAAAAGCCTAAGTGTAACATTTTTATTCAGGCACAGCAGATACCTCGATATTCCTGAAATTATTGACAACACAATTACACTTATACAATTGTGGGGAGGGACCAATTCACACAGTACTTCTCACAACAAGATTTGATTAAAATGCAGAATATTAAAAACCCATTATGTTGTCAACCCTTTGTTCTTCAGTTGAGAAGCATTCTCGGACCCCATAGGAGATAAAATTAGAACATTAGCAAGAATCATAACATAGGCACATGCTCCAGGAGGCAAGGTCATGACTGGTGACACCAAAGTTTGATTTGAGGGCAATGAAACAACCTGGCCCTGGCATTCAGGCAGACATCAGGAAGAATATTGGTGCACAGCATTATAATTAGGGGGACACGGCCTGAATTGCCTATGCAAAGGGCACAATTAGCTTCATTAGATTAATCAGAAGTAGAAGGCAAAGCATGAGGGATTCATCTAAACGATGGTGGCTGAGACACAAGAAAAGAGGTGACATTTAGGATGCAGAAGGTGCCCAAGACCGGTTTCTGGCTATCAGCCGTCTTCCGCCAGGATAGCTTGACTCCAGTGGCGTAGTGAGCACAGGACCCACATCTAGGCATACCCTTCCTGGCTGAAGACGGCTGATAGCCAGAAACCGGTCCTAGGATGCTTGATTCCGGTCCAGGGAAGACATGGGTTGGCAGTTCGGGCTGGACTGTTCCCATGAGGCACAGGGTCAATTGCATATGGCCATGTCTGAACCGGGGTGGCTTGGTGAGCATAATAATGATGGATTAAACCCAGATCAGTGACTGGGGGTGAATGTTTTGCCATTGTGCAACATTTCATCCATCATCTTGTGTGTTTTGCTGTTCACCCTATGTGGGAAGGGTATGCCCAGACGTGGGTCCAGTGCTCACTAAGCCACTGGAGTCAAGCTATCCTGGCTGAAGACAGCTGATAGCCAGAAGCCGGTCCTAGGATGCTTGATTCCGGTCCAGAGAAGACATGGCTTGGCAGTTCGGGCTGGACTGTTCCCATGAGGCACAGGGTCAAGACTGATTTGCATATGGACATGTCTGAACAGGGGTGGCTTGGTGAGCATGACACCACTTGAGGGTTCAAGACTTTATTATTAAAAAGAGCATCTGAAGGATGTGTTCAGACGTTTTTGCCTGGTGGATTGTCTCAATGGGTGGGCATAACTGGCAGAATTCTCTCTTGCGTAATTACTCTTAATTGCCACAAATTTACTTGAGATTATCCATAATTATGTGAGAAGAGTAATCCAACGTTTAGTGCTATTTTCTTAGTGAAAAATGCAATATCATGTCCAAAATGGCCAGAGAATGCATTTTGTGCTAATAAAATAGCACTATATGCAACAGGACATGAACAGCAGTACCTACCAGTCACTCTCTCCTAATACCCTTCCCCCAACTCCTGCGGGCGGCTCCTCAGTGCTACTGCAGAGCCCTGCTTCCATGCCACAAGTCCAAAGTGAGACTGATTGGCTAAATCAATACTTGTTTTTCTTTTTGCTGATGACGAATATATCAACAAGCATATAGGTAACAAGCATTGGCAAAAATCAGCTAATGTATTTCTAAAGACAATATATAATTGATTAGACAATGCTTATTGATAGCATTCTTTGCTATTTTTCAAGAGATATCTTACTCAATGTTGCGTACTTTAAAACTCATACAAAGTAAAAATGCAGCTAAAAACATAATTCTCTTCCTGATACGTGTTGAATCATTTCATTATGTGAGATGGTATCCAAAATGAGCAGTCTTGCATTATGTCTGGCCAAGTATTTTGATAGAAAGAGCTTCTCCATAATCTGACCATCCCGTTCAGGCTATCCGGATTGCATATTGTCTCATAACATTATGGCGTTGTTTGGTATTTTGTTATGCAGTATGTATTTTATTTTCCTCATATTTACATTCCCCTTTAAATTCCATCACAGAGCAACGTATACCAGGAGCATCAGTACTCAGGCGTGTGCCTATCAAGAAGAGTAATGCAACCACAACGCTGCCACCACTGTATGAATTTGAAGCCTCGACTATCGAACAGACAAGTACAGGTGATTACAGATCGATTGTGTGTTCCCATAACCACCTCCAGTTTACACATGCTAAATGGTTCCTGGTTGTAGGCCATTAGGCCTGACTGGGCATGGAGTTCTATTACCGCCTCATCTCCTTCCTTGGCTGAGTCATCACTTAGTGCTAAAAAAGATAATATTCATAGCAAGAGTTGGCAAGGAGAGAAAAGGGACTAAAGGAGGATATTAGAATTTCTGTTCCGGAGAATTAAATATTGAGAGCAGCAAGAGATAAAATCGTCATCAAAGAAGCTGCAACACGAATACGTCTGATTGCCCTAGGAGCAATCAGATGTATTTCCCAGGAGTAAAAGAAAAGATGACGGATAAAATGGACACAGACAATGAAGCAGAAAAAAACGATACAGCATACATCACAGGAGAGCCACGTATACACACAGAGTACGCATTTTCATCCATCACAAAAAATAGGTGAAAATTGGGTGAACATCATAGATTAATGTATTCAACATTGCCTAAAACCCACAAGAAACATGTATCCAAACAACCTAAATGACAAATCAATTAAACAGGTAGACTAATCCGAAGAACAGGCCAGTAGGAGCGTTTCCAGGAAGCAGACATTTGGTCCAGCCCCGTTAGTAGACAAAAAAGTACATTCAAACCATGTAGCAGTGGCCTACTAATCCCATCAACACAGTTGTCCTCATATGTAGCAAAGTTGCATTGCCATAAGAAAACTACACAGAATCAGCAGTATCAATTGATCACCTAACTGGGATACTGTGACAACTGAGCACAAAGTAATGTCCCCTGCCTCTCCACAGGCAAAGAGACTTACTCCCTAACATCTCCCATAGCTCACTGTGTCACTGAAGATGAGGTGGGTGAAGTTGTGGGGGCTATGGCGTTCTCCTCAATTCCCCTCCGCTGAATGAAGAAGATCAGTTTGTCAGAGCCAACTTAGAATCGAGGGCTGACTTCATCCTCCTTTCACAGCTCTTGCTGTGTGCATACTAGCAACTGTCGGGGACACACAGCAGGAGCTGGGAACGAAACCGCAGCTTCACAGGTGCAAGGGGGGTGGGTGTAAAACCACTGTGTCTCATGGTCTAGAGGGGTGTAACTTTAGTTATGGTAGATGTCTTCAAGTTAATTACAGCCTATAGAGTCTGCAGCCCATTATTTACTTAGAGGCGTAAGAATATTAATGCTGAACTTAGCAACATTCTTTCTATTGATCAGGAAGCCTAAACATGGAGATCTTTTTCTGAGTTTTGATGAATTAATGAAAAGCCATAATAAATCTCTACTATGCAATGATGGTATCTCTAATTGGCCATTACAATTAGTTTTTTCATTCTGCCTAAATAGGAGGATAGTCCAATTACATTTATTGAACAGAGAATATGTCGCTTGGAAACCAGAACATCAATTACAGAATTTACCATTTCTCCCATGGAATGTTCTGGCAACATGGTATACTTGATGGAGGGATTTTAAATACCTAAATTATAGCTGTGCTTCAGGAATAAATCTATGTTTTGCTTTTAGGCTATGTTCCATTGTTGATCCAACAGTGTGTTCTCATGTATGTCTCAGCTTTGCTGTAGCAAAGGGCTCCCGTCTCATTGATCATGATAATAGTATACTAATTTGAAATCGAGTGAGAATTGGTAAGCCTATATTCCTTCAATATTTAGAATCATCAACTGTCCTTTTTCTCCACCAGCCCTGTGCTATGAATTAAAAGAATCTGTGAACTATAAACCTGGTGCAATTTCTCACCAATATATATATTCCCAAGACAGTCAAGATCAAATGTAGATTCATATAGCACGGCTCGTCACCCAGGAGGGTATCCAGGCGCTCTCCAGGGGCACAGGAAGATTGGCTGGATGTTGAGCCGATGCTGAAACTCGTACGCAGATCCTCAGCTCCTGATTCGGTAGCTCTGACTGCTGTGCCACATCCTCTCCAATTGGAATTGGAATTGAATTATAATTGGAACTTTATTAAAGCTGAGCAATGGTTTAAACAGCAAAATAATGTTGATAAGCAATATATGGGAAATCGCAGAAAGTGAACGTTTGATCCATTTACCTATTGTAGTTTCAATGAATTTCTTCATTATTAAACAAATCCTACCGCTCACAACACAATAGTGAACATAATGGATACTAGGAGTACAGATGTGTCCTTACTGATAATTCATCCTTCAAAATTTCCAAACACGTATATACCTCCCAATGTCAGATCAAGGCTATTTTCTGTGAATGCATGCTTATGTGTCTTTTTGAATGTGTGTCTTTAGTTAGGAAGTGCAGGCGCCAATTGATGATACCATCTTTATAATCCTAGGTTTTTCAAAAGAAAGTAATTCAACTAGTAAAGGGAAAGGGTCATTAGTCCTTCCAGCCTTCCATAACATTTATACTACCGGCCCAATGCCTTTTTGGTGACTAATGTCACCAGCCTGGGCGGCAGCACAGGGTTTGTTTTGTGTGTAATGGCAAAAAAACATTATTATTATATTTTAAGTATATCCTCGGGGCAGGAGCACATTTGTTCTGGTAAGATAACGTACAGCATCTGGGAACAGACTAATAACACTGACCTTGACAATTATTTTATTGTTCATGTTCATGTTGTTCATATTCCTTTTCTTTCTATCAACAGCATCCTCCTTATGCCACCCTCCACACACACTTCACCCTACATCACCTGCATGCTGATCGACACCAGATCCCTCTGCAAACACACCACCAAGGTCTAGGACCTCATCAACACTTACTTCCTGGAAACTGTCACTGAAACCTGGCTCAGCCCATCACCCTCTCCTACCATTGCCATTCCACCTGAGCACAGGATTGTGTGTGGAGATAAGCTCCACAAATCTGGGAAGAGGCCTTGCAATCATCTACAAAGACACCATCACCTGCACCTTTTAGAGTCACATCAATGAACCCCTGCTTATGTCACAGCTTGCTTGAGTTCAGCTCTAACAATAAGAGATTGTAAATTGACAGGTCTGCGGTAAGCAGTGACTGGCAGTTTTGGAAAAACCTTTTGCAATTTTTCACAAGTGCACAGTAAGGGAAATGTTTTTTGCATTATATTTCTGTAGTTGGATGCTGATGGATGATAGTCAACTTCAAATGGAGTTTTGTCACTTTTGTTTCTTTCCTGGGTAACTGTAAAAGATGTGTCAATTTATTGCTCTATGATATGCAGAGGATAGCCTTGCCTTTTAAATAAAGTAGCATGGTCCTGTAGGTGGGCCTTTAAGGTGTCCACATTGCTGCAGATGAGTCTTATTCAGAGTGCTTAGCTGTAGATGATGCAGAGTTTAGTGTGATGTGATTGACATGAAGTCCAGTTTCGACTTGACTTCATATTGCTCAGACCTCACTAATCTCAGCACCATCTACATCTAAGGGGGGTGATGTGGCACAGTGGCAAGAGATGCTGACTCTGGAGCTAGAGATCTGGATTCATGTTTCGGCATTGTTCAACATCCTGTGATTCTGGGCGAATCACTTAATCTCCCAATGCCTATGGACAGTGAATGGATACCCGCACAGGTGATAATCTGCACTATATAAACCTACAAACTTTTAACTTAAACTTTAAACTTAGAACCCAAAAGAGATGGTGTCCCCAAGGCCTCCCTCCTTAATCTCAGTAAAGACTCAAAATGGTGGTCCTGGGGTCTCAGAAGATCCTCAGGAAGGGGCATTGTGTGCCCCTCTTGTAATTTTTTCATCAGACCTGGCCCACCAGTGGGCATTTGCGAAAACAAATGAAATAGATTGCACTTAAAAGAAAAATTCTGCAACAAATACATGAGCCTTTCATTATTTTCACTGCAAATTCTTTTTTTAAAATGCTTTTTAGCCCTGGAATTGTCCATGTGGGCCCCCAGCCCCAGAGCTAGGAGGTCAGGATATTCTTACCCTGCCCCCTTTTCTTTATGTCTTCAATTGTTTCTGGGATTCAGCTGAGGCTGAGTTCTGAGATGCATACCAAGACTTTGTGGTTGAGGTGTTGGAAGAAAATCAGATTGCTGCGCGAGATCGAGTGGATTTAGGGAGGGGTCGCGTCCCTATATATACAAACTAGTTTTTATTTTAACCAATTTACACCAAAAGACAAAAAGGTTGCTACTTAACGGTTTTCGTACTAAATCACAAAAAAGTTGCTTTCTGGACCAACACCTACCTTTCTGACAAATTTGGTGCAAATCTAATCAGTGTTTCTGGCTGTAGCCACGTCTACTTTCCAATGGAAACTAAGAAGAGAAGCAAAGATTTTTACCCACCCCCTTTTTTCTCGGCCTCCGCTGGATGGATCACCCCAAATCTTTCCATGCACAACAAGACCCAACTTGACACTTTTTGGGGAACATTTTGTGAAGATATGAAAACGCCAGAGATATAGGCAAGTTAAAAAACACTTTACCAAAGGTAACTAGGTCCTAACTATAACTACCTACTGGCGACTGCCAGTAGGTTATCTATCTATCTATCTATCTATCTATCTATCTATCTATCTATCTATCTATCTATCTATCTATCTATCTATCTATCTATACACACACACACATATATATAGATAAATATAGAAAGATACATATATATATATATATATATATATATATATATATATATATAGATGTATAAATGGAGAGAGATGTATATAGATCAATATATATATATATATATATATATATATATATATATATATATATATATATATATATATATATATTCACTGAAAAAACCATAGGTTATAGACCATATATAGTTAGGAATTAGCATTTACAAAACCTTGAAAATTCACTGAAAAAACCATAGGTTATAGACCATATATAGTTAGGAATTAGCATTTAGAAAACCTTATTTTACTCACACAAAACCATTGAAATTCCATATATAGTTAGTTGCACTAACTATATATTGCGCACCCGCAATCCACTGCTGATGATGTCACATATTACATCATTCATGACATGGTCAGTGACATCACTGATGACATCACTGATGACATCTCAAATGACATCACTGATGACATCATCTAGTGTCTGTGTGTTTTTGTAAAGTTTAAATACGTTTTACATATTGAAGAATGACTGGATGTATGGAAGACTGAGTGTGTGTGTGGCTGGCTGGGAGGTGTGTGACTCTGTGCATATCAATGTGTACTTGTATCAGTGATTGTATAAGAGAGTAAGTATGTGTTAGTATATGTGTGAAAAGTATGGTGTTCTGTGTTTAACTATAGATGAGGAAATCGAAGTGTGATTGATTCTTCACAGGACTGACTAGGTGTATGAGTGCATATGATAGTGTTCTAATAATAAGTGACTGTATGTATGAGTAATTGTATGGGTGAATGAGTGAATGTGTGTGTAGACGTACGAATCAGTGAGTGCGTATGTAGTAACTGGTATTGGTGTGTCATGATGTCATCAGTGATGTCATTTGAGATGTCATCAGTGATGTCATTTCAGATGTCATTAGTGATGTCATCAGTGATGTCACTGAAGTATGGTGTTCTGTGTTTAACTGTATAGATGAAGAAATGGAAGTGTGATTGATTCTTTACAGGACTGACTTGGTGTGTGAGTAACTCCATGGATGAGTGGCAGTGTGTGACTGTCTGCATTGGTGTATGAGTGCATATGATAGTGTTGTAATAATGAGTGACTGTATGTATGAGTGATTGTATGGGTGAATGAGTGAATGTGTGTGTAGACGTAGGAATCAGTGAGTGCGTATGTAGTAACTGGTATTGGTGTGTCATGATGTCATCAGTGATGTCATTTGAGATGTCATCAGTGATGTCATCAGTGATGTCATTTGAGATGTCATCAGTGATGTCATCAGTGATGTCACTGACCATGTCATGAATGATGTAATATGTGACATCATCAGCAGTGGATTGCGGGTGCGCGATATATAGTTAGTGCAACTAACTATATATGGAATTTCAATGGTTTTGTGTGAGTAAAATAAGGTTTTCTAAATGCTAATTCCTAACTATATATGGTCTATAACCTATGGTTTTTTCAGTGAATTTTCAAGGTTTTGTAAATGCTAATTCCTAACTATATATGGTCTATATGCTCGTTTTTGGCGGCCATCTTGGAGTGGGGTGAGTGGAGTGAGGCATTTCCATCTGCTAGCGCTTGTTTGCGCATGTGCCGCCTGGGAACACCTATTTAAGGCGATTCCCTCCTGTTCTCAGCCCCTGACAAGGTAGCTGCTGCTGCGAGAGCGCTTCGCGCGTTTTTGCAGTAAAACTGCTGTTTTAAAAACGCTTATTTTTAATTTCTGCTGGCTTTGGTCATTTTGACCCTTTTTTAAATCCCCCCTTACCTGCACCATAATTCTGTGCCCCTCACCACCGTTTGGGCGGGTCTGGTCCTGGGGTGGGTGCCCTGCTCGTTTTTGGCGGCCATCTTGGAGTGGGGTGAGTGGAGTGAGGCATTTCCATCTGCTAGCGCTTGTTTGCGCATGTGCCGCCTGGGAACACCTATTTAATGCTCCTCCCCTAGCGCAGCGGGATCGCGCAGCGGGCGTGTCCTCGCGTGGCCGGAGTCGTGCCAGAGTCCTGCCCGTCTGCGCCCGTCCGCGCTCGGTTGCGCTGGTTTCGCGGTGGCCTTAACATCAGGTACATCATTAATTATGCTTACGTACACCAGGGAAAATCTCCTGGCGATTAACAATTGCCTGCCTCCTTGTGCTGGAGCCCGTGTTGACCCTTTGTGTGGCCCCCACCATTGTGCTTGTGGTGGTTGGCTACTCGAAGCACCATCTTGCTTGGGGTCCAGTATAGTGCAGCCTGCTATAAGCAGCCACGTCTCTTCGCGACATCTCACCATCTGGAATTTGAACGTAAGATCGGCGGTCAAGCATTATCAGGATATTGCTGATCTTATGGACAATGACCCCCCTGACATCTTCTGTCTGACAGAGACATGGCTGCAGGATACCGATTCTACTGTATTGAATTTGGCGCTCCCCGCGGAGTATTCCATCTACACGCTCAACCGCTCTTCGAGAGGGGGTGGAGTCGCTCTTGCAGTTAAATCTTGTTATCCTTGCGCCTGGAGAGTGCAGAACATCACGGGATGCGAGAGCGCCCTGTTCAAGGTTGCAGTTACATCGCATTTTACCATGTCAGGATTGCTTATTTATCGCCCACCTGGTAGTTCCGTGGCATTTAGGGAGGCTCTTCCTGAGGCAGTTAGTTCACTAGCAGTAGGGTCTGCCAATTTTTCTATCATTGGAGACTTGAATCTCCATTTTGACACTCTGTGTCTTTCTTCAGTGGGAGGGATGGTGGCGGATCTCGAGGCCCTTCAACTGTTCCAGCTGGTCTCGGACCCCACTCATAAGGGTGGCCACATTTTGGACCCCTTTTTTTCCAACTTAGAGGGGGCTACAGTGGCCCCCCCTCTCCCCCTGACCTGGTCAGACCACTCGCTCGTGACTATCTACTGTCCTCTTATAGAAGCCCCACTTAAGGTGCCACTGCGAGCTATGCCCAGACGTCGTTGGAGCAAACTTAAGGCGGAAGATATCCATCGCCTTCTCACTGATGATCCTCTGGGTGCAGTGGAGAACGTGGAATCTGGTTATGACCATTTCTGCGGATGGGTAACCAGAGCCCTCGACTCCCTTATCCCGATGGTTTCCAGTAAGTGTGGCCTCCGCGCCCCCAGCCCCTGGTATGATGGCAATCTGAGGGCTCTAAAAAGTGTCTGTAGACGTGCAGAGAGAGACTGGAGGAAGAGGTATGACAGCAGCAAAAAAACCCTGTATATGGCTGCGGTTAAGTCCTATCACCGCGCGGTTTGTAGAAACCGGGCGGCATATTACGCTCTGGAGTTTCGCAGCAGTGGGAATCCTGTTAAAACCATCTTTAAGGCCCTTAAAGACCTTGTGGCTAGGAAGCCTGCCGGCAATTCCATCAGCTCCAATACCCATTGTGAAGCGCTGGCGGCTTTCTTCCTGGAGAAGGTCCAGACCATCTATAGGGCCTTCCCCACCACTACACAAACCAGTACGGGGCCACCCATCCAGCAGGATCAGGTGGTGCTAGACTCTCTCCCCTGTCTCTCTTTGGAGTCCTACACGGCATTGGCTCTTCGAGTCAAGTCTGGGTCGCCGGTTGACCCGCTCAAGCCACCATTGTTCAGAGACCAGACTTTTGCTCGCCCAGTCTGCGACTTAATCAACATGTCGTTATCATCTGGCCAGGTGCCTTTGAAATGGAAGCATGCGGTAGTTATGCCCATTTTGAAAAAACCATCTCTCGACCCCTTAAAATCGGAGAACTACCGCCCGATTTCGCTTCTCCCGTGGCCAGCCAAACTCGCGGAGGTGCATGTTAACACCGCCCTCACTGATCATCTGTCGCGTGCCAACATTCTGGATGACACCCAGAATGGTTTTCGGGCCGGCCACAGTACGGAGACAGCATTGTTATTTATGGTCGAGCACCTGCGGGCAGTTCTGGATGCAGGTCAAACGGCGGTGCTTGTTTTGTTAGACCTAAGCGCCGCCTTTGACACGGTCTCCCATGAAATTCTCCTGCAGCGTCTTGAGGAGATAGGGGTGACCGGCACTGCACACCAGTGGTTTCGTTCGTTTCTCAGGGATCGTTCCTTCTGTGTGGCGTCCCCGCCCTATCAGTCCAAATGTCATCCTCTGTCTCTTGGGGTTCCGCAGGGTTCCTCGCTGAGTCCCACGTTGTTTAACATCTACGTGAGGCCGCTGGCTGAGGTGGTGAAGCTCTGTGGTATGACCATGGTGTCATACGCAGATGATACCCAGCTAGCGGTCACGATCAGCGGGGACTCTGGGGTGGATGCCCCAAGATTCAGAGAAGGACTTAGGGCGGTGGCTGGTTGGATGACGTCCAACTGTCTCCAACTTAACGCCAAAAAAACGGAGGTGATGGTCTTTGGGAAGCGGACGGACCTATGGGGAGATACCTGGTGGCCTCCTGAGCTGGGTCCCACCCCCACTCCGGTTGCGGAGATCAAAAATCTTGGTGTCTGGCTGGACCCTTCCCTCAACTTTGTTGGTCACACCAAAAGGACGGCGGCGTGCTGCTTTGGCATCTTGCGCAATCTGCGACCTGCCCTTAAATATTTTGATGCCGCAACCCGTCAACTTGTGGTACAAGCAACGGTTTGGCTCGGCTGGACTATGCCAGCTCCCTTTTTATAGGGTTAAACCAGGCCGAGCTAACCCGACTTCAAAGAGTGCAGAACGCAGCGGCCAGAGCAATCGTAGGTCTTCCTAGGTTTTGCTCGGCCGGTCCCACCTTGCGAGCCTTGCATTGGTTACCCGTTAGGCAGCGGATCCACTTTAAAGTACTGTGCATATCTTTCAAGATTCTGAAGGGCCTACCGCCTCCCTTACTGTGCCAACTTTTGTGTCCTTACATCCTGGGCCGCACTCTGCGTTCGTTGGACCAAGAACTAGCGGCAGCCCCTCGGTTCAAACTCAGTCGGGCGGGGGGTCGCTCTTTTAGGGTGCGGGCAGCCGCGCTTTGGAACGCTCTCCCCTTGAAACTCCGGACCCTTGGCGACTTGCTTTCCTTCCGCAAGGCCGCTAAAACCCTTCTGTTCTCTGAGTTATGTTAAAATCCATACCCCCATTTTTAAATAATATTTTCTGTTTTCTGTTGTGTTGTGTTCGCCACCTTGTCGGTGCGCCGGGACGCTCCTTCGCTGGAGCAGCCGTGCGCAATACAAATAGCCCTAACATAACATAACATAACATATAACCTATGGTTTTTTCAGTGAATTTCATTGGTTTTTTAACAGCTAATATCTGTAGCTGTAAAATGTATTCTTCTTTAAATCCAAAAATATATTTTATATGTTTATTAATAACTTTTTTTTTTAATATTTTTTTTTCTTCGTTCCCGCTTCGCGAATCGGGAAGCTTCCCGTTAGCTGACCTTGATGCCGCGAAATAGACCGCGAGCCGGTAAACGTTTCTTTACCGCAACTGCCGCGTTAGAAAACAACATCGTGACGCCTCCCGTCCGCATGACGTTTCGCGTTGTCGCGTGATACGTCATATGACGTGCTACGTTAGCGAACTGGTACGCTTACCGAGGCGCAAAGCGCAGGTTTCTGGAAGCAAACCGGGAGGCCCTGCAAAGCGCGTAACGTAAACACAGCAGGTCATGTGACTTGGTAATAACACTTTTCATTGGTTCATTTCACTTTTGGTTTCCTAATGATGTAAGACTAGGTCATATAATCTAAAATGAACACTTTTCATTGGTTGAGAACTATTGTTTTTCCCAAATGATGAAAATCCCTCCTTCTTTCCTCACTCTGACTTTCATCATTGTGAGAGAAAGACCCTTTGTTACCAGTGAGCAATGGCTTCTTTAGTAGCTTCAGCTGGTGCTTCCCCACCACCTCCACCACATCCAAGGAAGAGTGGACCACCTGCTGAAGTTATAATTCAGCAAGAAGACGAAGAAGAGGAACAGGAGGAAGAGCACGAAGAGAGGCACTTTTTGCCTGAGGAGCCCAGGACGTCTCACCGGAAAGAAAACTTCATTTGGCAATTTTTTTAAATTCCCAAAGGTCAGAAAAAAGTAAATGCAAGATACGTAACTTGCCTTATATGTCAAGATAGACTGTCCAGAGGGACCGACAAAAAATACAGTTTCGGAAACTACACAATGCATCGCCATATGACTAGGTGGCATCCTAAGAACTACAGTGCTGCACAGTTTCGTAACGACCTAGATAATCTCCCTATTATGGCCAGAAGATCTGTTGTACCTGAAGTAACGGGACCAGAGGGCAGGGAGATGGTGCCAAATATACAAACGAGATTTCGTGAAGTAAAACAAGTCTGCGTACATTGCAGTGGATTCATTTGCTACGGAGAAAGTAGCATCACTCTGATCAACAGAGCTATTGACTATCATATGCAAGTTTGTACGAAACGCCCCAAATAATAAATATTTTTTTTTTTGTTGCTCCTGTTGAGCCCTTTACAATGAATCGTTTTCGTTGCCCCCTCCGAAAAAAAACCCCAAAAAATATAAAACTGTTCAGAAAAATTCAAAAAAAGTAAAAAAATGTTCAGAAAAATAATAAAAAAAAATATAAAACAACAAAAACAATTAAAAAAAGTTATTTTCAGAACTACCTCCCCGTTATTAAAAAATTGGTACAATATTTGGAACTGTGCCAACCTCTATTTCTCGTAGTTCGCTTCCCAGTTCGCTCGCCGGTACGCGAACCGGAAGCGAACCAAAAATTTTTTTGAAACAGACACTTATGTTAAAAGAAAGACAGCTATAGGGGAGTAAACTAGAGATACTATTGCCCGTAATCCACTGCTGATGATGTCACATATTACATCATTCATGACATACTCAGTGACATCATCAGCAGAGGATTGCGGGTTTTTTGGCAACGTGCCTTATCCACGGTTTAATAACGCTGCCTTTTGCTTTATATAAGTTTTCAAATTGTATGAAATATATACCAATAGGTCGTTATGAACCTTTAGGTAGTGCTTTTCTTCATGAGGTCTGGTCGCTTCCATACACATACAGATGTTTCAAAGATGATCAAGAAGTTTATCTGAATGGAGAGGAATGCACTGAGACGCCAGATCATTCACTAATGTGTAGGCACATACAGTTACACGGTTCATGCAACAAACACCGACCAAATATGGCTTGCGTGTTGCAAGGCACGCCAGTTCCTGCTATCATCCCCACGTTCAAGTTGTTGGAAAATGGTAGTTATTTGATGCTCAATAATGAAGATTGTTCTGGGTTAATTAAAAGTATTCCTTTTATCGTAACAGTAAGTGAACGGGTTATTTGCTGCAGAAATGTTCTATTTCCTCCCACACATGAACATAAGGAGTTTTCAATCTGGCCACAAATACCAACCTTGGGAGCAGATTTCAACGGCATGGCAAGAATAAGAGCTCTTTTGTCTCAGAGAGAGGTGGCCTTGAGTTCGGCCCGTGAAACTTTCGTGCTTCACATAGCGAACACCCGTACAGAGGTGCAGACCCTTTTCAATACTGATTCGCCTTTCCATTTCAGCAAGATGGTTCGGACTATCTTTAACGCGTCCTCCACAAAGGGCCTGGCGCACTTTTTTAAAGTTGTTACCAGTGGTCTCGTGACTTCATTTGAGAAAATCTTTGGAGTCATCCCTGCTTTCTTTCATTCTATTTTTTCCACTGTGCTTGGTGGATTCCCATTTTTACTTGCATTACCAGCGGACGCTCTTGTGCTTTTTTACATTTTTAAATATGGATGTCCCTCCTGTGCAAGCTCCCGCCCTGCAGCTGCTGACGCTGTTCCGCAATCGCATGCTTGAATATTATGGCACAATGCCGTTGGCGATATTAAGCACGGCATATGGATTATCTTTTCGATTCTCCTACTTCACCTGTGTCCAGCCTGTATTTCACTGCCTGACCTGTGATTTCGATTGGGCCATTGATTTGTGTCTCTGCGGACCGGTTTCTCCTGACGTCGACTTTAATCAGCTGATTACTCCTATCATTACTCACGAGTTGGTTTGTCCTGGCGAAAGGATTATGGCTGTGGCATTGATGCATGGACTAATTGGTCCCTGGAATTTACTGGCGGCAACACAGTCTTTCTTGGAACAGAGCTTTCTTGAAAACCCACCGAGCTGTCCTCTGATGGTGATAGAGGATCCGGTGCTGGGAGAGCACGTATGTTCTTTTCCGCTTTTAAATTGGATGGCTGAACTCTTTTCGGATGAAGACGGTGACTTCCTATTGGAGGCTGTTGCAGCTTATTTTGCATACACAGTTATGTCATAGACCTTTTTCATGTTTGATATGCTGAGTACTAGCATTTCATTGACAATTCATTGACTTATTTGTCAAGTTTTTATTATTTAGCTTGCCTATTGGCTTAAGACTCGATAAAGTAGTTGGCTGTTTTATTTTTCTTTAGCATTAAATTTTCCTAGTTTTTAATGTTTTACCTTGCGGACCGTCCACATATAAAGTTGCAATCTGCTCTCATGAGATGGCACTTCTATTATCTTATTCAGTTCATTTCCGGATCATGGGGAGGTGTCATCTAGGTCCTGGATATCTTTACACCGTGTTAAGTTAGCATGGGCTCATTACCGGTTTAAACGCCATTTTTCCTTTTTTGCAACTTCTGCACACGACACTTAGTTGTTGCTTTAGCTTTCAACCTAGTAGTTCATCGTGGTTTACATGAGAATAATATGTTATTGCTCTACTATCTGCTTTGCTTGTTAAACTATATCTGTACAGCGAGTGCTGAAGTTTCAAGAACAACACGATACAGAATTGTTATGAGGTCTGATCTCCACGACATGAGGCGGGTTTTATATTGCTTTGCCGAACACACATACACAACACTTGATGCGGTTCACATGAAGAGAGAGCTGGTGTATGCTGATGTGATTCCTTCAAATCTAAGACACTAAAGTATGGGCACGCCCTAAACCAACACAAAGAGACCTTCTTAGCAAATAATATAATATGTGTATTAGGGAGGGTGAGATATAAGCAGCCGCGGGCCGTGGAGGGAGTTACGGTGGGGCAGGGAGGCGGGGAGGGGGAGGGGCAGGGTGGAGCCCTCTCCACCCTGCCCCTCCCCCTCCCCGCCTCCCTGCCCCACCGTAACTCCCTCCACGGCCCGCGGCTGCTTATAAGTGTTGCTAACTCTTATTCATTTCCAGCATGTTAACATACTGTCACCATTCGCTTTTTATGTACTACTAACTATACTGGTAATTTTGCTACTGATAATATGTGTACTTGTATAATCTAAGATACTACGCCTGAGAAGACGGCATTAGTAAATAAACATTTCAAATACACATGTGTTCTTCTTAACTCCATGTTCTGGTTTCTAAGAACTATATAACGACCGAGTGTTCATGAGTTCCACGTATCCTGAGGTACTATAAGTTCATATTCTGGATTGTCTAAACATTGAGAGTTTGTTATATCCAATGTGACACTGTACCTAGCTTGCTAAGCGGTTTTTGATTACTAAGGTGAGTTTTGGGGCACCCTAATTCGCCGAGGTTCCAATCCTCTGTGCACAGTTCTCTGTGAGAACAGAAACCCTGCGACAGGGGCACCCCTGAGCCTTGCTGGAGCTTCATCACACTTGCGATACAACTCCAGCAATGCGCCACCTTTACGGCACAGATACGTCACGCATCTGTGCTGTTTTTGCCCCATGATGCGCCGCATTGTAAATGCAGCACACCATAGGTGGCGGAACAGCGGCACAGGATGACTAACACATCCCTGGTGATGCGCCAGTCATCATAAATCTATCCCTATGCTTCTTATCTTGTTAGAGATGAACCGCCATATGTATCATCAAAGTTTTTTGCATTTCCTAAATAGCGAACTTTAAGGAATAAATAGCGATTCTTTACCATTCCTAGTTTGCGATGAGCTATTTGCTAATTACAAATTACCCATTCATTTCCATGGAGCAGGAGGCCCATACGAATGAAGGTGCAATTTGCGATTAGCAATTACCTCATCGCAAATTACGAATTTTTCCGAGGGTGCAGGGGTGTCTCAAGAACACCCTGCTGCACCCCTGAAAAAGAAATTTGGGGGCATATGGCGCACATACATTTTGAAAACATTCCTTTACCTCAAAAACTATTTTCAACTCATAATTTGAAAACACTGCCCACGGGGAAATGACTTAAAATGTCCTCAAGACACATGAAAGTCTTTTTTTAAAGCCTTTGCAACTTTTTTGGGTCACTTTTAACATGACTATGTAACTCAAACAGTCAAAATCTAAATTTACCATGCACAGGTGGGAGCATATTTACAAGGAATTTGCTCCACGGGGAAAGGTCTTTTAATTTAATATTGGAAAAATAACATCAGAGATACTGAAATGCCTTATAAAGAAGCATACACCATTATGTCCTTGTCATAAATTTTAAAAGCCTTCATTTTCCCCAAAAACGATTTTCAAGTCATAATTTAAAAACACTCCACATGGGGAAATGACTTAAAATGTCCTTAAGACACATGAATGCGTTTTTTGATTGCCTTTGCAGCATGTTTCGGTCACCTTTAACATGCCTATGTAACGCAAACATTCAAAATCTAAATTTGCCATGCACAGATGGGAGCATATTTACAAGCAATTTGCTCCACAGAGAAACTTCTTACATTGAAATGGGAAAAATAACATCAGAAACTCTCAATTGCCTTATAAAGAAGCATACACCATTATGTCCTTGTCATAAATATTAAAACCATTGCTTTTCCTCAAAAACGATTTACAAGTCATAATTTGAAAACACTCCACAGCTCCTATGCACATAAAAACCCTGTCAGTACTAATACTTCACATTTTCTCCAATTACAATTTCTCAAAGAAACAAAATCTATTTGTAAAACACTTCAGACAAACCAACATTTGAAAAACACAACTTTCTTCATAATTTTCTCCTTAAAGCACACTATTTTCTATCTAAATTAAAGAAATCTTTTCTCACCTTAGCAAATACTTTGAGTTTCAAAACAGTCTCAGAAACACACCAATTTGTCTTCAGCAGAGCAAAAGGTATGCACTCCAGAGTCTACAGCTATCAAAAGCACAGACATTCTGTAATTCTTCACACATATCTCTCATGTCACCCAATCAAAACTCTTCCCTCACTTTTTTTCAAATCAAAACCCTTCCCCCCTCTGCCCCCTCTCTGCTTTTTCTGCATAGCAACCACCTCTTGCAAGACCTCTGGTGTTTCCAAGTTCACACAACAATGTTGCAATTGAACTCTGAACTCTCAGTGCTCCTGCATATCCAGTGCATACTTTCATTTAATGATTTTTTCTTCGCCACTCAAAATACATCTTTCAACGAACTCATCCATGCACCCTAACTTTCTGTTTTCAGCAATCAAAATCCACCAATCACTCTTACTGCTTCATTAACACAGAAACTCCTCAGTTTTTTTCATTTTACACTCTCATTTTTTCAACTGCCATTTCATTGCCACACTTCATCTGACTGCAGGAGAACCTTCTCTCGCCATGTTTTCTGTCTGGATTGTTGGACATAGTTACATCTATTGGGCTCAGAGGTACGCTGAAAACAGGAATTTACCTAACCTCAATTTACAAGATGTGGAAATTAAGTGGTTTGGTCACAGAGGATTAAAATGTCACCAATTGATACCATTCGTGAAAACCTTTATGCATTTGCCAAAACCTGACCTGTTAATTGTGCACTGTGGAGGTAATGATTTGGGCACTTTGACTGGGGTAGGTCTGGAAATGCTTTTAAAGGACACCTTTGAGCAATTGATGGCACTTTTTCCTCAGACTGCCTTGGTATATTCAAATATATGCCAAAGACAAAAATGGAGGTGGTCGAACCAATTTTGTCCACAAATTGAGAAATCGAGGAAGCATGTAAACAAATCTGTTTCAGCTTACATGAGAGACCATGGAATGGGCTCCCTGTACAACAATAACTTGAGTTACTACATGCAAGATATCTACAGAGGAGATGGAGTTCACTTCTCAGATGAGGGCAACAGATTTTTCACTCTGAATTTAAGACTGTGCATTGGTACCTACTTATAAGTACCTAAATGTACCATAAACCCAAAAGCTCTTCTCAGAGCTACCCTACATCTGATCACTCACAATTATTATTTTAGTCTAACTTTTTTCACTAATTTTCAAGAAAGTACGCTCCCCAGAACGCTTCCCGGTTCGCGAACCGGGCGCACTCCACGCAAAAAAACTAAAAAAACGATATTTTTTTTTTTTGCCCTGCGAGACCCTTTTAAAGCCTCCACATCAAACCTAGGGGGTCAGGGAGGATCTACTATGCCCCCTTATGGTCATTTGCCCCTTCGCTTTGGCCTCCTCTTGTCTCTCGATCCTACCGAGAGACAAGATGGCGGCCGCTACGGACTGTTTGGAATGTTTACAGACGCCGAAGAACCAATCAGCTTCGCAAAGCTCCGTAACGCGAAAAGTACACGAAGCAGAGCGCTGTTACAGATATATATCTTTTTTTGAACGTTAATTTCTCAAAATCCACTGGAGCACATATATTGAGACCTAGCAAAGGCACATCGGGCTACCAGTCCCTACAATTTTGCCAAGTTTCGTGCAAATCCATTCAGCCGTTCAATTATTATTATTTATTTTTTTTTGCCCCGCGGGGCCCTTTTAAAACCTCCACATCAAACCTAAAGGGTCAGGGAGGATCTACTATGCCCCCTTATGGTCATTTGCCCCTTCAGTTTGGCCTCCGCTTGTCTCTCGATCCTACCGAGAGACAAGATGGCGGCCGCTACGGACTGTTTGGAATGTTTACAGACGCCGGAGAACCAATCAGCTTCGCTTCACAAAGCTCCGTACCGCGTAAAGTCCGCGAACCGGAGCGATGCCCGGTCCGCTGTTACAGATATATATTTTTTTTTGAACGTTAATTTCTCAAAATCCACTGGAGCACATATATTGAGACCTACAAAAGGCACATCGGGCTACCAGTCCCTACAATTTTGCCAAGTTTCGTGCAAATCCATTCAGCCGTTCGGGCTAAAAGTGAGGCCAACCGCCCTATGGAAAACTCAATGTTAAAAACACGTTTTGGGACCCCCCTTTTTTCTCGGCCCCCCCTTGACGAACCCCCCCCCCCAATTTTCAAGGGCTGCTCAGAAACAAAATGTGCCATTTTCCTGAAAATGTCAGCCAATTCCGTCCACAAACGCCAAAGTTATTAGACATAGAATTTTCAAAAATCCCATAGAGAAAAAATCCTAACTATATATACCTACTGGCGACCGCCAGTAGGTAATATATATATATATATAGATAGATATAGATATACATGCATATACATTTATGTGTACAATACTGAGACATTGCCAAAATCACACAAAGTACATTCTTTGGTAGGTTTCTTTTATTCTTCCTTTAGTTGATCATTTGTTGTGTATATTTGTACAGCAAATACAGTCAACACTTGTTTTATGCAGGCTGCTCTTCTTCAGGGTTCTTAAAAATACAGAGAATGTGCATCAATAATTTGGCAAAAAAGAAAAACATATTGGTCACACACTATAAAAAAACAAAAGCTTTTGTTAATAGGAATACATTTCATGGAGCCTAATACTTTTCAACAAGAAAGTATTTAAACAGCTCCTTGTTCACATACACTTTTTGTACAATCTTCTATGTCGAACTAATAATTAAAACCGAGACAGTATGCATACAATTTCCTATTCACACATGATACCAAATGAAACCTACCCAGTGGAACAGTACTATACATTTCTTTACATTATATGTGCGCTGCAGAGAACCATACCCAACCCTGCTCATTTAGGGGTCAATTAGGATGGTGGACGGATCGCCACCACCAAGCAGGCGGTGGCGATCCGTCCGCCATCCTTGCCCGTCTGCCACCTATTTCCCCCCCCATATTACAACTGTGGGGGGGACCGTGGCGGACGGGGAGACCGTCCGCCGCTTTTCCGCCGCGGTCGCCTTGCGTATGCCGCCACGAAAAGGCATACGGTCCTTGCTTTGGGGGCCCGATGCGGGCCCCCAGGGTGAATGGGGGGGGTACCCATGGTACCCCCCTGCATTTCAAAATACAACATTGCAGGCACCGCGCGGTGCCTGTCATGCTGTGCTTTAAAACGCACAACATGCATTTTTAACACTGCGGCAGACGGTGCTATCAGCACCGCCCGCCGCCGTGTTAAAAATGTGGGATGCACCCGCCACTGTGGCGGGTGCATCCTAATTCCACGGACGGGACCTCCATACCTGTGGCGGACGGTCCCGTCCTCAGAAAGAGTCCGTCCGCCATCCTAATTGATCCCATAGTTATGTCTGGTTTCCCACTTTCATAGTCCATATCAAATTATATATGTAATTACCTTAATTTTCAAGTTCTTCCTTTTAAAGCACTATTTTCAAAAGAAACAAAGATACCTCATCTGGTCTCATAAAGTGACAATCCTATTAAAATGATCCCTGCAATTAATAATTAGTAATCACAACATTTCATGTTTTTGATTACATTGCTGAGCATTGTAAATTGTCTCTAAACATAGAAAACGAGGTTAGAATCTTATCCTGTCTCCGGGTAAATTATTACATATTAATATTCAGCATCCTCCTGGTTGTCATCCAATCTGCTACAAGTGCCTTTTTAAAATAGATAGGTAATATGCATTTAAATTAATTTGTCTATTTCTATGTCACCAATCTAAAATGAGTTCCCATATTGTGAGCCCTATTCTCACCTTATCACATAAAATTAGTTCAAACGTTGTGTCCCAGAATGCATCAAGTTAAACCCCAGTCCATGTTCCTTTATTCCTCATTATACGGGATACTGCAAAGAAAACAAACATATCCTGAATTACTGTCCCAAAATTAATACAAGTCAGAATTTTTGACTATTCAAATTTCTATGTATCCCTGTGGGGGCAGGTCACCTTAATGTCTTATACACACCCTGTTCAGCTACTTAAAAAATCCCTCTGCAACTATCACAGCAGCACTTTCAACTACATAACACCATCATCTACATTACTGCCGCTAGTGTAGATTCTAATTCGTTTACCTCAGATATTACTCCAAAACCCATTAATGCTATGGGGCAGGGACATATTAGTTTGCCTCATGTACTGTTTCAGACACCCATAAACGGTGTAGGAGTGGGTTTATTCCAACCACCTACGTCTTCAACTGCATTCTGCCATACATGACAATTACGGTTGTTTCATTGTGGTTAGCCTCCCTCATGTCTTGTGACTCCAGATAAGGCTAGTCGAAATTACGGGTCACTGCTTCAATATTCACAGGAATGTGAAGTACCCAGCATGCCTCTAACAGCCTAACCCAGTTCATAGAAAAATCTATATTGCTTAGTATAACTTTTAAATACAGATCACCCACTTGGCCCATCCAGTTATACTACATGCTCGGAAAATGTTTTAGTTTGTAAATACTCCAAACTGAGAAAATACCTTCTACAATGCCACTCTGGGATGTATTGCTTCTATGAGCTGACACAAAAAGCCGGAATCTGGCATCCCTGGCTATGTGTACACAATTCTTGTCATTCGACTTTCGAATTAAAGATAATTTCAAAATCTCAAATAACCTTAATTTTGCATATAGGTCACCCCTAAGGTCTACTCTAAGTGCCCCAATGGCAGGGTGAAATGTTAAAATAAGCAGGGACAAAATTATAGGGGGCAGATTTACAAGCCCCTTGCATCACTTTTGCACCGCCGTTGCAAAACTTTTTGTGATGCAGCGGCGGCGTAAACAAAGCGCCACATTGCAGCCCATTTACAATGTGATGCATCTAGGGAGATGCGTCACATTATAAAGCCCTGCGTCACATTAGACCTGTGACAGGTATAATGTATGCAGGGTGGGAGTTCCCACGCAAAAAAACCTTGCAGAAGTGAAGCAGTGAAATGTTCAAGAATTAGTTTCAGAGGAAAGGTCCAAGGGTTCTCCTCCTGGGTATTATTGCCTTTTATTCTGTATTAAGAGGATGCTGATCTCGAGGTATTGAACCTTTTGAACCTCAGTTAATGACTGGTTAAAAGTCCATTTGTGGATCGAGACCTTACCAAGACAGATGATGTCGTACAGACCGCACACACATTTTTACTCTTGAAACTGTGTGCAATAATATAAATATTTGTGATTAATGGAAAACTTAAGAACTGACGTTAACCAAGTAAAAAGCCTTGAGGAAGCCCTGGACCGTGTGACCATGTAAGGACGAAATACGTGTCGGCTGTTGAGTCTCAAACTTCACCTTGTAATATCTCGAACAAGTGACAGCAAAATAAACTTACAAATAATGACCACAAATTGACTACAAGATTTCACTGCATCACTTCTAAGGCGACTCTGCGTCAAAACACTACACCTGCTTGGAGCAGGCCTAAGGAGTGAAGCAGTGTACTGGGAATAGGCCTCCCCGTGCATTGCTGGAGTTGCGTTGTGCTTATGACACGACTCCAGCAAGGCATGACGTTGGCGCCAACAGATGCATTCATGGTGGCACAAGGGTTTTGCACACAGTCCCAAGGAAACTGACACATTTCACATTTAATGCAGAGATGCGTCAGTTTTTTATATATCAGCCTCAAAATGTTTTATTTGCCCTGGTGAGAGAAAATCTGCCAATTTTGTTTTCCCCATTGTATATTGCTAGCTCCATAGGCCAACATTAGAAGGCTCTGTATACACTTATAAAGTCTATCCTTTGACAGAAGGGAGCTAGAAAAATAATTCATGGAGCTAGAAAAATAATTCATGGTATGAAAATAATAGTTGCACTAAATACAGCAACTTGCCACGGTTGGATTTCTTCTAACTATGACAGGAAAGAATGTGTAGAACTGCTTTATGAAAGTTATCGACTTCAGCTCTGTAGCAGCCTCTTCTAATTGGCCAGTCTTTGACAGGCTGGCCCAAGATTCCTTGATTAGGTGTGAAGTGGCCAGAGCTGAGACAAGGGAGATATCTGATTGGTGGAGATCTGCCTCTTCAGATACAAGGACAGGAAAAGGGCTGTATAGATGAACTGGTCTTTAACAGGATAAAGACAGTAAGGACAGGAACCAGGCCCACCTCCACTTCCTGATCCTCCAGCCAGATGGCAGCCCCTGTAATTAGAATAGTAAAAGGGTTAGAAGGCGAGTGTAGGGAAAATGTAGCCACACCTGTGGGTTGGGTTAGCCATACCTGAAAGTCAGCGATTTTCCCTATTTTTATTCTTGTTGAGAATTGCTTTCTGGGACAACAATATGCCACAATTCTAAGGATGTGGTTATCATAGAGGGTGGCAACCTGCACCCCATCGGTCTGGGTGCCCCCACCCCCATCAGCCAACCCAGAAACTGGAATAAATATCGGAGAGCCGCCCTGCAACTCATATTCCTGTCTGAAAACATTTAAAAAAAGGGCTGCTTTGCTGAACGCCTGATCTGCACCAAGAGAGACTGCCACTCTGAAGAACTGTACCTGCTGCCTACTCTGTGTTTCACAGAGGACTTTGCCTTGCTTCAACAGATTAAGGCGTGGACTACCTGAAAGCAACAGGTACAAAAGAGCTTCAAGAAGTTACCTGCATCAACTCCATCAAGACAAGCCCAGCTGACCAGCTTCACATAGATGTTAAACTATTTGACAAGGTGCATTGTGGGAGTTGTAGTCCCAAACCTCCACGAGGCAAATCAGACCTTCTGGACCTTTGGTTAGTGTTTTGGACCCTCAAAGACGCAAAAGAAACATCTGGAGACAAAGGACTGCCCTGCTGGGGCCTTGGACTGCACAATAGAGGAGGACTGCACTCATAAGGAATGCACCTGCAGCAATCACAAGGCTTCAAAACAAAAGGACTTTGTCTGTGTTAAAGGATAACAAGTGTACTTCCCGATCGGCAACAGGTAAAAAAGTGCTGGAAGGGCTAGCTACAGCATCAACACCATGGCTGACAAGCTTCACCTGGATTTTATTTGGATTGGCTAGGTGCTTTGTGGGAATAGTAGTCCCAGGCCCCAAAAGGCAAACCAGAGCTTCTGAACCCTTTGCTGGTGCTGTGCACCACTTCCCTGCATCAAGAAACCCTTCTGGAAGTAAGTGTAAAAGGTTTACATCACAGGGGGACTGATCTCTTGACTTTGTGCCGGTCCAGCAGTTGAGTGCCTAATTAGGCAAAAGAACTACCTTACAAATGGGACAGGCGGAATCTTGGTAGAATGAACCAAGTCTGTAGAGAAGATCTCAGAGGACGCAATGGATGATATGAATGGACCAGGCCCTGAGTATAATTGGGAGCAAGTCCGGAATTTGCCTTCAACATGCCTTCAACATGTAAGCATAAAACTCTGAACTTAGTACGATTAGCCACAGTAAGCCAAATCAGCTCATGGAGAAGGTTAGAGGCTGAGGCAAATTTGGGTAGTCAAAAGAGAAGCCTGGCAGCTGCATTCTGCAAAAGCTGCAGCCTATGGATAGTTGATTTATCTGCTCCTAGATATAACATATTGCCATAATCCAAACTAGAGATAATAAGAGCTTGGATCATAGTCCTTTGTGCAGAGAAGGGGACCAAAATGACCTTTTTCAGCCATTTCAGTACCTCAAAGGAAGTAGCCGACACCTTATCCAGTTGTCTTTTCATGGATAGTGATTGGTCGAAAATGAAAGCCAAGTTCTTAACCTTGTTTGAAGGTGTAGGTGGAGCACCTAACTCAATGGGCCAGTGATGAGGTCACCAAAGAAAGATCAAACCTCTTGCCCAATATTATGACTTCTATTTTATCCCTGTTGAGCTTAAGCAAGTTGTTATGCATCCAGAGAGAGAGCTTAATCAAACCCAAATTAAGATCAGAAGACCCCTACCCCTGCGCAGAGGACAGAGAGAAGATAATCTGAGTGTCATCAGAGTAGGAGAAAAGAGACAGCCCAGAAGTTCCCACCACCACCGCTAGTGGAAGGAAGTAGAAGTTAAATAACATTGGACTCAGTTTTGGGTCCTGTGGAACTCCAGACAAAAGGATATGTGAGTTGGACCTGACAGATGAAGAAGAAACCTGAAAGGATCGGTCTTTACCACTCCAGGGCCACACCATCTCGACCAAGTGCCATCAGCCCATCCAGGAGGTTGGATGAGCCACAGAGTCAAAGGCAGCACTTAGATCTAGTAGGATGAGTGCAGCTGTTTCTCCCTCATCCAGGTGCTGCCTTAGCATCTTGGTTAACCTCAAAAGGATAAATTCCGTTGAGTAACCTGCCCTAATGCCTAACTGGGAGGATGAAGGAAATCTGGGATGTCACAAAAGAGGTTAGCTGGCTATTAACGCATTTCTCCAGAATTTTTGTGAAAATGGGCAGAAAAAAATAGGACCAATATTGAGTAAGGTAAGGTCAAGATTCCATTTTTAGGAGTGGAAGGACCGTCGCATGTTTCCACTTCTGAGGACTCACCCCTTCATTCAAAGAAGCATTAAAACGGTCCATAATCATGGCTGATGAGCTGGGGTCCAGCTGATGAAGCAAATGAGGGGGAAGAGGATCTAACAGAGAGCCTGATTTAACGAATTGGAAAATACAATTGAAAGACATAGGCCCAGATGTAGGTAATAGCACATTACTGAATGGTAAATACCGTATTTTACCGATTTGGTATTTACAATTCGGTAATTGCTATGTAGGTAAATTATTCTGTAAAAATACCGAATCGGTAATATTCAGTAATTACCGATTCGGAAATTACCGAATCGGTATTTGCCATTGATTCCTATGGGCCTTGAAGCCCTTAGAATTCAATAGCAAATACCGAATCGGTAAAATTACCGAATTTACAAGGGGGACAGGGTGTCACTTTGACACCCTGTTGCACCCCTGTTTCTGGCTTGTGTGCCATGTGGCACACAGACATGCCCTAAGGGCATGTCTGTGTGCCACATGGCACAGGTGTACATGCACAGATGTGCATGTACACAGGAATTCGTTATTTACCATGCAATTGTATTGCATGGTAAATAACGAATTCTAAAGGCCCCGTAGCACTGTTAGAAGTGCTACCTACATAGGAAAATACAGATTCGGTAATTTTACCGAGCGGTAAATTTACTGAATCGGTAAAATTACCGAATCTGTAAGTTTTCAGTGCCCCTACATACCAATGTCAAAATACCAGTCGGAAACGGCCAAAAATCGGTATTTTGACACCTACATCTGGCCCATAATGTCCAAAGGAAGACAGGTATTAGGTTTGGATGAAGGGCTAGCAATAGATTGAGGGGTAGATTCATTAGCAAAAAATACATTTTGAATGACTGCTAGTTACTCTGCATCATCTGTTGTACTCTCTGTGAATAGTTGCTGGTCAGTTGGGAATTAATATTTTCAACTTTTTGGGTGAAAAAGAGGGCAAGTTCCTCACATTGAGTGTAGGAAAGAGGAGTGGAGGGTGACGACTTACAGGGGTCCTATGACAATTCCTTCTCCACTTAATAAAGTGTTTTGGCATGGTATTGAGCACCTATAGATTTTTTAGAGTAGGAGTCGGCTCGAGCAGATTTGCAAAGCCCATGATATTTTTTTGAGCTACTTTGTAGTTAGTTTTGGAGTTGTCTTTGAAGGATTGTTTCCAAAACCTTTTAAGGATCTTACATTGTTTTTCTCAGATTTTAGCATTTCATTGAACCAATCATTGAATCAAGAGGCTGGTAGGCATTTTTCCACAGCCCCCACAAGCCAATTATTGATAAGATCGTGGTCCAAAATCAACAGTTGTTTAGAGTCCGGTCCGGTGTCATGAAGTACATTATGTACATTATTGAAGGCTGGAATGTTCAGCTTGGACCAGCTCCTGGTTTTTACCTTATAGAACGAATAAGAGGGAGTGAGGAATGATGTAGTTCTCAGCGTGAAGGGCACTGCAGATCAATACCAAGTCAGACAGATTGGAAAAAATTTAGTCTAACAAGTAACCTGTAACATACGTAGAACTGTGGTTACACAGTTTCAGGTTAGAATCCCCAAGATCTGCAATAAGAGAGGCACTGTGGGATGTTCCAGGTGAAGGTTATTATCATCTAAGATTGTCAAATTGGGTGATTTTAAAATATGAGGAGCAGCTAATTCTGGGAGGGTGAGATACCAGTTCAAAGCTTGGCCAGGGGGACTATACACTAGGATACCAAAGAACATAAATGTAGGAGTAAGTGAAAGGGCAAAAATTAGTGCTTTACAATTGGGGGCAGGGAAATCTTCAGATTTTCATTTGTTAGAATGTTTTAATACAGTTCATATCTCTGGTAGCTTACATTGGAATTTTGTAGTTTTGGTGTCATTTTAATTAAAATAATATTTCCAATTTTTGGTAAATTGCTGTTGTATATATATTGTGTTTTTTTTTTGTCCTCATTAGCCATTAAATCAATCCGACTGTGCTCCTATCTGCACAGACTCGAGGAAAGACCCCTTTATTACACCAAGAAGCCCAATAATAAGCTCCAAGTGCTCAGAGAGTCGGTCTCAGCGTCGCCAGCAGAGCTTGGACGAGCATTCTCCCTTCAGACCAGTTCGGCCAGTTGTCCAATATCTGTTTCGGTGGCACCCTTTGGACAGAGAGATCTTAGGCCTAATCATCGGACCCGGAAAAAAAAAAAAAAACCCCGGGTTGACTAACTGTCCCTTCTCCAATTGATCAAAAGGTCCCAAAATCTCAAAGATCGAGGACTACATGTTCTTGATAGATCCTGCTTTGACATTGCATATAATGAGGACAACCATTCTGCATGTGTTGGGGAGTTTATGTTAACCCAGTTTTTGCAGATTTCTCTTCTTGCCAATAAAATGGCATAAAACAAATTTTCTCTCTAGTCCCTTAATATTGTCATTTATTCCAAAGATGATTAAGCGCCACGAACAAGGGATAGGTAAACCAAGAATGGATTCAAGTGTTGTTCTGACTTCGTTCCAGAAGGTAGCAATGTTCGGGCACTCACAAAACATGTGGAGATCTGAGGCAGCTGGAAGAGAACATTTGCAACAACACTTCCCGGGTTGAAATTTCGACAGGCGTTTAGGAGAATAGTACGCTCTGTGGAGTGTGAAAAAATGGTTGCGCCTCAACCATGCTGCTTGATAATTTTAAAGAGGAGGGTGAACGATTCCTCCCATATGTCCTCCATATGTGGTTCTCCCTCCACACCCCAGAGTTTTTCCGGGAGGTTAGGATCTCTCTCTCCATCCTCTATGATATGCCAATAGAAAAGTGCTACTTCCTTTTTCCCGGGGGGTCTTCCAACTAGGATATTTTCTAACACACTCTCTACTCCCATCATTGCTTTCTTCTTAGTTTGAATCCGGAGCCAGCTACTTAATTGCAAGTATACTAACCAAGAGAATGATGATGTTACCTTGGAGTTAAAAATATCCCAGTCCATGATTGATCTTTCCACCAGGAGATCGCCCCACTGTGTGATACCTGCGTCTAGTAAGACTTTTTTAACTGTGTTGGTGTCTTGTGATGTTAATCCCGGTAAGTCCCAAATCGGGGCATGTTTAGATAGGTGTCCTATGCCGGTTTTAAACTTTATTTGGCACCATTCTTTTAAAATACTCAATAGTGACTTTAATCTAATTTTATCAAAGAACTTTTGATGACCGAACTTAAAGAGAAATCCGTTCACTGGAAGGCCCGAACCCATTAGCATTGCCTTATACATAAGCCCATTTGCATTTTCCCAGGGGGTCTTAAGTAACATCCGGGAGTGGGTCAGATGGAATGCCCAGGCATAGTATTCCAAATCTGGCAAATGCAAGGCCCCCTTTTTCTCTTCTCCTTCTCAATTTTTTCCAGGCTAATCTACTGAATTTATGGCCCCAAACAAATGAATTAATATTTTGCTGACATTTTGCAAGCTGTTTGGTGTCGAAAACTAACGGGATGGAGTTGAAAATAAAAGTAAATTTCGGGAGGATACTCATTTTTATCAAACTAGTTCTCCCGTAGATGGTGAGCGGGAGAAAGGACCAAGCTTTCATCAAGATTTGAGATTCTCGGGAGATACGGGCTAAGTTGTTTGGAGCCAGGTTTTCTAGATCTTTGGTAATAGTAATTCCCAGGTACCTCAATGAATTTTTTACCGGGAGCTGGAGATTATGGATGTTCCACACCATGATTTCGGTTTTTCCTGCGTTAATTTCATATCCCGTAAATTTTCCAAAATCCTCCGCTTTCTTTATGTTCTAGTTCAATATCTTTATTCGGCAAATTAATCACCATAAAAGAATACATATGCAATATACATTTCCAATTCTCCATAAAAATGATAAAATACGAATAAAATACGAATAAAAGAAGAGGTGCACCACAGTCACTAGTTTGCTACCAGCGGATACAGCGTCAGACCGTAGGTTCCCCCGAATGCAATTTCAGTAAACGGGAGCGCGTCATCCACGCACTACCCAAGAATTTTGCCACCCCGCAAATCATGATGGAAGATGAAGAGTCTGTAGAAAGTACACGTAATGCCTGGCTGTGGCACCTCAACCCCAGTTCCCTGCATACAGGTTTCAACCAAAATTTCCGCGCCCCTTTGTAAGCTGGGCAAGCGAAAAATAGATGGGCCACAGTCTCCTTTGGTGCTACACAACCAGGGCATAAACGCAGGGGGGCACCAGAGTTTGACCACCTCACCGTAAAATCATGAACCGGAAGCGTCCCATATCGCAGTTTTAGATATAGCGCTCGATCTAAAGGTTTAGTTATCAGGTCAAGGAAGGGCTCCAATTTTCTCACACATTTAAATAACAAAAATTGGTCCGTGAGTGAGCCCCCATCCGTAACCCTCAGCGCCTTACTCTGTACCCAGTCCCAATATAGTTTTTTGATCACTTCCTTGGGTGGCGGCGTTTGTGACTCCCATGCGTCTCTTAGCCCCAAGTTAAGAGCCAGGTCTTTCAATTTATTCAACCATCCTATTTTTTTACCCGTATCCAGTAGAAGAAGATCGTCCAACCCTTCAGCATATTTTGCAAGCTCCTCTGTTCTTCTTAAACGAGTCCAAAAGAGCAGCGGGCGTAACCTTACCAAGTCCTTTAGTGCTCTTCTGCCCAGATCTAGTCTCAGGGGGATCAGTGGGGTGGAAGTAGGAAGAGCCACCACCTTCCTTAGAAAATTGTTTTCCGCTGTCGATAGCTCTGAAACATTTTCAAACCCCCAGAGTTCGGAGCCATATAGTGCCGCAGGGAGAATCTGACCCTCATAGATGGCCATAGCCGGGGAGACAGGTTTACTACATGATTCACAGAGCTCCCTCAAAGTCACCCCAGATACTCTTTGGTGACTGAGTAACATTTTTGCCAAGTGGTCCTTCCAGGTCATGCGACTGTTTATCCGAACACCAAGATAGTCAAAAGACTCGACCAACTCCAGAGGAACACCATTGAGCAAGAAGTTATTTTTGAATCTTTTGGAGGGGGAGAGTGCCATCAATTTAGTTTTCGAGGTATTGATGGTTAAGCCTCGGATGGTACAGAAGGAGCTAAACCGGTTCAAGAGTTTTTGCAAACCCACTGGGGATTTGGAGATTATTATGGTGTCGTCGGCGAAGAGTAAAGTGGGGATTCTTTCCGCCTCCTCCCCCTTCAGATGGTCCACCACTCCATTCACGAATAGGGAGAAAAGGGTCGGAGCCATAACACAGCCCTGGCGTACTCCTCTCCTCACAGGGACCCTATCTGTTAACTGTCCCTGGGATCCCCATCTGACCCTCGCGTAATTCCCCTCGTGGAGCTTTACGATTAGGTTCAGGAGTCCACTGGGAAATCCCATCTCTCCTAGGATTTCCCATAATTTTGCACGGGGGACCAGGTCGAAAGCCGTTTTGAGATCTATGAAGGCCATATATAAACTGCCTTTCTTGATGGTAACTGCCTTCCAATAGATAACAAAAAAGCGAAAGACCTGGTCCATCGTGCCTACCTTTCTTCTAAAACCCGCTTGTAGGTGGGAAAGAATACTGGCCTCCTCCATCCAATCTCCTACTCTTGAAATGATGACCCTGCCAACCACTTTCTGAATTATATCTATCAAACTGATAGGTCTGTAGTTCGCAGGGTCATCTCTTGCCCCCTTCTTGAACACGGTTACTACCTCTGCCCCCTTCCAAGAATCTGGCACCTGGTGACCTCTGGTAATCAAATTCATTATTATGGCTATTAATTTGGCCCAAGCTTGTGGCTCCGCTAACAACAGGTCTCCAGGAATCCCATCCTGCCCGGCTGCTTTCTTGGGGGTCAGATGTCTGATCGCCATCACTACCTCTGTGGTCGTAAATGGGAGGACGTCCACCCCTAGGGAATCCCCGTCACCCAAACTATCTGCCTCAAGGCTGGCTGTTTCCTCAATGCCTCCATATAGGGATGAGAAATGATCAAACCATTGCTGACTAGTTATGTGTGCAGCCAATGGTTGCAATTTCCTCTGCCTAGTTCTATTGATCAGCTCCCAAAAAAGGTTCGGGTTCCTACTACTCACAGCATTGGATAGGTCCTGCCAATGCTGTTCCTCCCACTCGCGTTTGGCCAGTAATAATGCTTTTAGATAATCCTTCCTGGCCGCTCTAACCAGCAAAGGATCCCCAGAGATCAGGGCTTTTGTCAGGATTTTTCTTTTGCCCTTACACTGATCTGTATACCAAGGTTTATTAGAAGTGGGGGGTGTAACAGTAGCCCTATTGCTTTTCCCTTTCGAGGTAAAAAATTGACCAACATGATCTATTGTGGCTTTATAAACTGAGTCAAGGGAGGGGTATGGAGGCCTGCTAAACTGGTTTTCACCGACCCAGACCTCCAAGTCAGAAGACAAGCCCTCTACCAGAGATTTAATGGCCCCTAAATCATCCTCCTTAAGTTTAGCCTTATCCCATTTCAGTCTGCGATTGCTGTTATATGGGATAACATCTTTAGATGTTTTTAAGGTGTCATTCGCCCTCTTATCTTTAAGGGTACCCCAATTAAACTTGCAACACAGAGAATTGTGGTCGCTATCCTGACTTGGGAGGACCTCCATGTCAATAAGGTCTGCCCAAAAACTAACATCCATTAGGATGTAGTCAATTCGGGACGGCCCAGTAAGTCTATTGAAGGTCAGTGACCCTGCCTGATCGGATATAGTCCTGCCGTTGAGGGCTCTTAACTTGTGGTCCCTAGTCAGTGCATTGATTTGGATTGCCCTAGCTGACCATTTCCTAATGGGGGGCAGGGATAAGGTTGGGATGGACCATTTTGAATCCTCCTCTTCAATACCCAAGGGGTCATCTCTGAGGAGGGGTTCAAACGTACAGTTAAAATCACCCCCCACGATGATTTTTGATGATGACGGGCAATTAGCTAAGGCGGAGTCCAGAGCTGTTAAAATCAAAGAAGCAGAGTCCCCAGGGGCCCCTCTAGCGTAAACATTGAAAAGGTCGAGCCTACTACCCTCCAACTTTCCTCTACAGGAGAGGTGGAGTATATCATTACACTCCAACTTGTGGCGTGTGGCCACCCAATCCAGTTCTATTTTGATCCAGACCATGAGGCCCCCCGCTGGTCTACCCTTTCCCTTGCTTACTGCTGGCAAAAAGTGGGTGGTATACCCCGATTTGTATAACGGTGATAGGCTCCAGGTTTCCTGAAACAGGTAAACATCAAACCTCTCAATGAACGTGTGCCACTCTGGAATTTCTAACTTCCTTTTTAGCCCCGCGATGTTCCAAGAAAGGAGGTTTATTACCCGCCGTCCTTTGGGCACTATGGTGTATCCCTCCCCGTTCACACCCTCATTATCCACCATGATCATACAGCTCCCCCCCTCCTGTGCCAAGGGAATAGGGGTTGCAGGGCAACCAACCATGCTAGTCAGAGGCCTAGATGACATAGAAGCCTCAGTAATGCTGTTGGTAATAACAGGTTGAGCTGAAAGTGGACTAACTTCCCCTGTATCTATACTACCACAGAGTCGTCGTGGGGCCTTCTCCCCGGGGAGTTCACTTATCTCCCCCCCCGGGCACTGAACTTCAATCGCAGTCTTCCAGCCCAGAGAGCTGAGAAAACCGATTGTAAGTGTCCAGCGGGGTGAAAGGTCTCAGATGATTCATCCGGGAGTCGTGGTTCATCGTGTGTCTATAAGGGACCGTAGACCAAGCAAGGTGCTGGTCCGGCACCAAGGCAAAATGTTGCCCATGCTGGGGGTATTTATTATTATACGGCAAGGTAAGAGAAGGCCTATAGGATTGAAATTTATTTGGATATTTAAAGGGGGTAGCCTCTGACCTGGGATAAAAGTATGTTAAGGCCCGAGGGATGATACAAGTTTCCCCATTTCCCGATGGCCAGTTTAAAATATAATCAACAGCCCGAGGATCTCTAAAATTGACCACCACTATATCTCCCTCTATATTTTTAGTTCTACTCCCCAGCCAATTAATCCGTCTAACATGGACTATATCCCCATCTATATTGGGCGCTATCGGCCTGTACGTTCTCAACCAATGAATGATTTTATTCTTAAGGTCAACATATCCCTCCTTCTTATTTTCTGCTAACTGAGGGACCCCAGTCAAGACCACCACAAAGGGCACTGCTTCTGGGGGAATCTCCACTTGTGGAACCTTTTTTTGTGGTATTCTATTATTTCTACCTTCCCCTTGGACGTTCTGATTATTACTTGTCGGGGCCTTTAAGATTGGTTTATTTGGGGCAACACCCAATTCAATTTGTGGTGTCTTTAATTGTTTTGGAGGCGGGGGATTTTGAGAGGGAAGGTCAACTCTACCCTGGGACTGTGGAGTGTGCTTGGCCGGCTGAGCTGGGGCGGGTGGGTTTTTTTGAACTGAGGTGGGAGGGGGCCTTATTAAGGGTGTAAGATGCGCCACCCCACTCCCCTGAGTTTTAGTCAGAGTGGCCATACTAGTTATGGCGGCTTCCAATATGGTCAGTCTGATTTCCACCTTTTTAATGGACTCATTAATAGGTAAAAGGAGAGATCTCAACAAAAACTCTAAATTCCCTATCAATGTGGGGGAAGGTGAAGTAACAGCTGCTGTAGCTCTAGTGTTGCTATCAGGAACCACTGCCTGTATAGCTACTTCAAATGGACTGTAAACCAATGGTGGTGCTACTGCTACCCAATCCAGTTCTATTTTGATCCAGACCATGAGGCCCCCCGCTGGTCTACCCTTTCCCTTGCTTACTGCTGGCAAAAAGTGGGTGGTATACCCCGATTTGTATAACGGTGATAGGCTCCAGGTTTCCTGAAACAGGTAAACATCAAACCTCTCAATGAACGTGTGCCACTCTGGAATTTCTAACTTCCTTTTTAGCCCCGCGATGTTCCAAGAAAGGAGGTTTATTACCCGCCGTCCTTTGGGCACTATGGTGTATCCCTCCCCGTTCACACCCTCATTATCCACCATGATCATACAGCTCCCCCCCTCCTGTGCCAAGGGAATAGGGGTTGCAGGGCAACCAACCATGCTAGTCAGAGGCCTAGATGACATAGAAGCCTCAGTAATGCTGTTGGTAATAACAGGTTGAGCTGAAAGTGGACTAACTTCCCCTGTATCTATACTACCACAGAGTCGTCGTGGGGCCTTCTCCCCGGGGAGTTCACTTATCTCCCCCCCCGGGCACTGAACTTCAATCGCAGTCTTCCAGCCCAGAGAGCTGAGAAAACCGATTGTAAGTGTCCAGCGGGGTGAAAGGTCTCAGATGATTCATCCGGGAGTCGTGGTTCATCGTGTGTCTATAAGGGACCGTAGACCAAGCAAGGTGCTGGTCCGGCACCAAGGCAAAATGTTGCCCATGCTGGGGGTATTTATTATTATACGGCAAGGTAAGAGAAGGCCTATAGGATTGAAATTTATTTGGATATTTAAAGGGGGTAGCCTCTGACCTGGGATAAAAGTATGTTAAGGCCCGAGGGATGATACAAGTTTCCCCATTTCCCGATGGCCAGTTTAAAATATAATCAACAGCCCGAGGATCTCTAAAATTGACCACCACTATATCTCCCTCTATATTTTTAGTTCTACTCCCCAGCCAATTAATCCGTCTAACATGGACTATATCCCCATCTATATTGGGCGCTATCGGCCTGTACGTTCTCAACCAATGAATGATTTTATTCTTAAGGTCAACATATCCCTCCTTCTTATTTTCTGCTAACTGAGGGACCCCAGTCAAGACCACCACAAAGGGCACTGCTTCTGGGGGAATCTCCACTTGTGGAACCTTTTTTTGTGGTATTCTATTATTTCTACCTTCCCCTTGGACGTTCTGATTATTACTTGTCGGGGCCTTTAAGATTGGTTTATTTGGGGCAACACCCAATTCAATTTGTGGTGTCTTTAATTGTTTTGGAGGCGGGGGATTTTGAGAGGGAAGGTCAACTCTACCCTGGGACTGTGGAGTGTGCTTGGCCGGCTGAGCTGGGGCGGGTGGGTTTTTTTGAACTGAGGTGGGAGGGGGCCTTATTAAGGGTGTAAGATGCGCCACCCCGCTCCCCTGAGTTTTAGTCAGAGTGGCCATACTAGTTATGGCGGCTTCCAATATGGTCAGTCTGATTTCCACCTTTTTAATGGACTCATTAATAGGTAAAAGGAGAGATCTCAACAAAAACTCTAAATTCCCTATCAATGTGGGGGAAGGTGAAGTAACAGCTGCTGTAGCTCTAGTGTTGCTATCAGGAACCACTGCCTGTATAGCTACTTCAAATGGACTGTAAACCAATGGTGGTGCTACTGCTGGTGTATAATCCTGTTCCACTGCTGGGGTAATCTCAGTTAAAATGGGGGTTTTTGCCCCTTTACCGAACTCAGTGTGCGGGGTTTTGGCTTTACCTGGTGCCACTCCATGTTTCCTCCTTTTTTTACTAGGTGGTGGGCGGTGGATCTGGGCCGCAAGTAATAGCTTAGGTTTCTGTTTCCTGGGTTTAGATGTCACAATGATGCGACTTGGGCTAGGGGTAGGAGAAACGATTATAATGTTATCCAAAGGCAAACAGGGTGTGGAAACAAAATCACAGAACAATAGGGGAACGCCTTCTTGACTAGCGTTGTCCTCACTCAAGTCTACAGATCCTCCCTCCCGGGTCAAATCGAGCAGGGAACTATCAGTGAGGGGTCTATGTTTCATGCTCTCAACTGAGCGACGCCGCTCTGCCCTACGCTCTGCTAGAATAGAGTCCTTTTCACCCTCACTCTTCTTCGGAAAATAATTCTCCAATGACCCATTGCGTAATCTACCTTTTTTCCCCGGGGTTTCCTCTTCTGTCGCCATATCCGGCGTATGGCAAGACACGGGCCACTGAGCTACAGGTGTTAAGGGGCTGGCCCAGCCCGGCCTCCTTCGGCCCCGGACGGCCACAGACGGTCCCGCCCTTGTCCCGGGCTTCTCCCGGCACGCTCCCGCTCGCTCCCGCGAGGCGGCTACCCTAGGGCCTGTTATGCGCTATGGAACTCTGTGATAGGCTGATAGGCGGGGGGCGTGGCCAGCGGGGAGAGCAGCCCAGGTGTTACGAGTTGGGCGCGCAGGGACTCCTGGACACTGGAGTCCCTGCCAGCAAGCTCGCAGCCCCGCCGACACACTTGCCTGCCCCGCACTTCCCCCAGCAAAGTTCCAACAAAGTTCCAACCACTCGGCAGCAAACAAGGAGAGTTTCTTCAAGCGCTGCGGGACCCGCGAAGCGGGTCCGGCGAGGCGCTATGCGGCTCCTTGACGACGAGCAGGGCACAGCAATCCACAGTCCTCTATAGGGCAGAGGTTGGTTCCACGCACTTCCAAGAGGGTCCCAGTAAGCAGCGGGACAAGTCCGCTTTTACTCCGTTGGCGGGGGGCGTGGCCAGCGGGGAGAGCAGCCCAGGTGTTACGAGTTGGGCGCGCAGGGACTCCTGGACACTGGAGTCCCTGCCAGCAAGCTCGCAGCCCCGCCGACACACTTGCCTGCCCCGCACTTCCCCCAGCAAAGTTCCAACAAAGTTCCAACCACTCGGCAGCAAACAAGGAGAGTTTCTTCAAGCGCTGCGGGACCCACGAAGCGGGTCCGGCGAGGCGCTATGCGGCTCCTTCACGACGAGCAGGGCACAGCAATCCACAGTCCTCTATAGGGCAGAGGTTGGTTCCACGCACTTCCAAGAGGGTCCCAGTAAGCAGCGGGACAAGTCCGCTTTTACTCCGTTGGCTGGGGGCGTGGCCAGCGGGGAGAGCAGCCCAGGTGTTACGAGTTGGGCGCGCAGGGACTCCTGGACACTGGAGTCCCTGCCAGCAAGCTCGCAGCCCCGCCGACACACTTGCCTGCCCCGCACTTCCCCCAGCAAAGTTCCAACAAAGTTCCAACCACTCGGCAGCAAACAAGGAGACTTTCTTCAAGCGCTGCGGGACCCGCGAAGCGGGTCCGGCAAGGCGCTATGCGGCTCCTTGACGACGAGCAGGGCACAGCAAAGAAACCACTTCTCCAGTTGTCTTTCCGGCAACGTGTGCATTCTCCACGAAGATGAGGGCCGCTTCTAGGCCCTTCAGCTGAGCCACTGCATTGGAGTCAGTCACAAACTTCTTTATCAGACTCAGGTACTTTGACCATTCTGGACTCTTCTCGTCTATTTTCTGGAAAAGCTTCACCGCCTCTTCGTATCCATTCAAGCGTGCTTTCCACACCTTGTGCTCACATTTCTGGTCAATGGGGAGCTTCATCCATTCACTGTCATCCCCCATCGTGAATAGTGGTGTCTTCGACTATTACTGCAAAATCTGCTTCTCGGCGCTTTCCTCCTCAGCTGCTATTCCAAATTTCTGACGGGCCAATGTCCGCTCAACCTATTGGCAGGCGCGCACTGTCGTTACGGCCTTCCATTGGCCGCTTCCATGCCACGACGTCACTTCCGATCCGCTTTCTTTATAATAATTGGGAATGCCAACACAGGATCCGTTGTCTATATAGTTATATCATCGGCATAAAGACCAATCTTCTTTTCCCAGCCCGAAAAATTAAAGTGTGGAATATTAGTATCTTCCCTTATAGATTGTGCAAACGGTTCTACGTATAAATTAAAAAGAAGGGGGGATAAGGGACAACCCTGTCTTGTTCCTCGACTAATTTTAAAAGGAGATGTTCGCGTACCATTTATTACTAGGGATGCTCTAGCGTTGTTATATAGTAAGCCTATGGCTCGACAAAATTTGGGGCCCAGATGGTATTTTTTCATTATTAAATTTAAGTATTCCCAGTTTACCCTGTCGAACGCTTTTGTTGCGTCAAGGGTCATGATGGCCAGGGGTAAGCCAAAGGTTGAAGCAATATCCGCAGCTCCCACCAAATCATAGGTTAGGTCAGCCAATTGCCGATCTCTAATAAACCCCTTTTGGTCAGGGTGAATAATCGACCCAATCTCGCTTCCCAATCTCGCAGCCAAGATTGAAGTAAAGATTTTATAGTCGTTGTTGAGAAGCGAGATTGGGCAATATGATCCACACTCGGATGGGTCCTTGCCTGTTTTTAATATTAAAGCTATATTGGCTTCGCCCCAAGAGCTTGGTGGTGTCTCCCCTCTAATCATTATGGTATTAAAAAGGTTGGTAAGGAATGGGGTAAGAATAGAATTGAGTACCCTGTATAATTCTCCGAGGAGACCGTCTGGTCCCGCGGCTTTGCCCTGTGCTAGTTGTTTAATAGTGTTGGAAACTTCCAACTCTGTTATAGCTTTATCTATATTTTCAGTTTGGTGACTTTCCAGCTCTGGGAGGGTTATATTGTTCAACCATTCATTCCTTTCGTTTAGATTTACATTAAGTTCCTCGGTGTAGATATTCTGGAAGAACTCATTAAAGGCTTCCCCAATAGCTGTATCTGTTGACCTAGTATTGGCTTCCCCTGTTACCCTTATTTCCTTAATAAAGTTTCTGGATTGATCAGCTTTAATTTTCCAAGCCAGCAGTTTTCCAGCAGATTCACCATATTCGAAATGGGCAAGTTTGCTTGCCTGCCATCTTTTACTTATCCTGTCCTGTAATAGTGTGTCTAGCTTGGCCTTTAGTTCTTTTTTCTCCTCTTGGTTGTCAGAGGGGAGCTGGTCTGGCGATTCTAGCTGGGTCAATTCTAGCTCTATATGTCGAATAGCCTCTTCATATTTCTTTCTCCTGAATGAGGCCCTACCTGTAATACATCCCCTGATGAAGGCCTTTCAAGCCTCCCATACGGTGACTAGAGAGGCAGAGCCTAAGTTTTGTTCTAAAAAGGAGACAGTTTCCTGCGTCAGATAGTCCTTCTCTTCATCCTCCAATAGAATTGTTCGGTCGAAAGACCAGGATGAGTGAGTGGGTTTCTGCACCAATTTTATCGAGAAAAAAATCGCAGAGTGGTCTGACAGATGTAGAGGCAGATATGTTATGGATTTAACCTGATCCTTGATTGAAAAACTGAATAAAGCATAATCTATGCGTGATTTATGACCATATTTATAGTTGTGGTATGAGACTCCCCTAGCGTTCCCAGCTCTTTGTCTCCATAGGTCAATTAAGCCAAGATTCGACATACTTCTAAGCAGTGTATCCCTCATATTGCTATGTACTACGGCCCTGGAGGTTGCAGATTTGTCTAGTTTTGGATCTAAGACAAGGTTGAAGTCTCCGACCCATATGATAGGGTCTAAGCAAGAAATCAGCTGATTTTGCAAAATATTTAAATAAGAAGAGTCATCCTGGTTAGGTCCATAATAACTGATGATAGTGACAACCTTTGAATTTAATTGAGCATTGACTGACAACCATATACTGCTGGCGTCAGTTTTCCAACTCATTATCTGGGCCTTTGCTGATTTTTTAAAAATGATAGCATTGCCACGAATGCTAGCATTGTGGTCCGTAGTTATAAATTTATCGACCCATTTATGCTTTTTGAGTATGTCCGAGATCTCCTGTCTATTCAGATGTGTTTCCTGGATCGCGATGATCTGCACGGGTGAATCTCGTAGGTATTGTAAGATTCTATTTCTTCTAGCCCTAACGCGCAGACCATTTACGTTCCAGGATAGGAATTTAATGTCTGACATTAGTTTTAAGACTCTTTAACACTGTTTCTGATCCCTCAACTCTGTTACATTTTTTTGGAGGCGACTTATCCTTGGCTATATCTCTTTCTGTTTTAGCTAAGTGGTCACTTGGAGACACGATTGGATCCATATTATTCGTTATTATGAAACTCGGTTTATGAGGACTTTTATGTTTTGCCTTTCCCTCTCCCTCCCTCCCTCCCCTAGAACTCCCCCCCCACTTTACTCTGGCATGATGGATTGCCAGCTTTTCGTCCCTGACATGTTCCCGTTCCATACCCTAGTATCTATATTATCAATCATTTTACCGGTCGCTATGCTTAAAATATAAGCAGTGGTGATCCATAGAGAAAAAATTATAGATCCCTTATCTAATAGGTGTTCTATAAAGTATTATTTCTGTGAATGATACTCTGATATCTAAGGATAGGTTTGGGGAGTAGTGTGGGGATAAGAGATATAGACTTCATTTTTATAATGTATCACCCAATGGTGTTTTAATTACAAAATTATGTGTCCTTACCCAAATGTAATAATGTCATGTGTTGGTTTTTTTTTTTTCCCTCCCGTGTTTTTTTATTACTTTTTTTTTCCTTTATATTCTTTGTTATATATTTTTTTTTTCCTTTCCCTTCCCTTCCCTTCCCCTTTTTTTTTCCTTCCTTTCCCTCCTTCTCTTTGCTTTCCTTATTTCCTTTGTTTATTTCCCCATATTCCCCCCTTTTTTTTTTTTATCTAGTTTTTTTAATCTAGTTTTTCCTTTTAACTCATTTACAGAAAATAACAAAAATGTCATCCACAACCCGGAGGATTTGCATGTACATTAATGGTTGCGAGTAGCTCGTCGGCTTCCAAGGGGCACCTGACATTGTACATTTTATTATTGTACATTATCCTTAGAAAGGCAGGAAATCTCAACTGCACAGTGGCTCCCAGGCTCCTAAACTTCTCCATTCTTTGACCTAATTCCCACTGCCTGTCCAGTGTTGTTCTAGAGAGGTCAGATCTCACTTCAAAAGAAAATTCAGGGCTTTCAAAGTCTTGGCTTTCAGGGCTGCGGTCAAGATCTTCTCTTTCAGGGAGTATGTTAAGAAGTTCACTAGGATCTTCCTTGGTTTATCCCTGCCCTGTTTAAGACGGAAATGATCCCGATGTACCCTCTGGATATCTGTTTCTATCTCAGCCAAAGTTTCATCCAGGTTTAGAGAATCTTTTAGTAAGGTTACAACTAATTTTTTTTAATCTCCTCCTTCTTTTCCCTCCGGTATTTTTAAAAGTCTCAAGTTGTTCCTTCTAGAAAAGTTTTCGAGAGACTCGACCCTCTCTTTGACTGAATCGCCTTCCCGTCGTAGTGTCTGAATCTTCACCTCAGCAGACTCCAATTTAGCCTTAAGCTCTTCAACACAATTTTCTAGTCCTCCAGTTCTTAGTGAGAGACCATCTACCTTAGATTCTAGATTTTCACACATTGTGCGGATCTCTGATTGAGTGTGTCTAGACTCCTCAAAACACCTCTTTGATTCCTCAAATCCGCTTCTAATCTCTTCCCTCATGCTAAGAAGTATGGTTTGAATAGTATCATCGCTGCCATTATCTTTACAACCTCCAGTGTCTTGATCTAAGTCGTTTATCTTACTTGCAGATCCTATGGCCAAGGCTTGCTGGTCTGGTGGGGTGGTTACATTAGCGGTTCGCTCAGCTGGGTCCTCCATCCCTATGCCGCTGAGTGAATCTCTTGCCCCTACTATTACTCCCGCCCTTTCTTCCAGATTACCAAGATTACCGAAGACAGATAAGGGAGATGTAGAAGTGGTTAAAGCACCAGTATCTTCCACTGATACGGGTGCAGTTTGAGTACAAGAAGATTTTTGGGGCTCCTGGTTTAAGTTTAATACCTGGGGGAGGACCTTAAAGTAAGATTTCAACGAGGGTGTAACTCGGGATATATTGTGTGTTGTGTCTTACTTATTTACTACATTGGTGTTTATAAATGCCTTACACACCTGTACTATGTTAAGTGAGAGGGCAAAAATTAGTGCTTCACAATTGGGGGAAGGGAAACCTTCAGATTTGCATTCGTTAGAATTTTTGAATACAGTACATATCTCTGGTAGCTTACATTGGAATTTTATCGTTTTGGTGTAATTTTAATTAAAATAATATTTCCAATTTTTGGTAAATTGGTGTTGTATTTATATTGTGTGTTGTGTCTTACTTATTTACTACATTGGTGTTTCTAAATGCCTTACACACCTGTACTATGTTAAGCCTGTCTGCTTGCAGCCAAGCTACCAAGGGTTGAGCAAGGATACATTTATTGACGTTTGACTGGGCCTTATTTGTGATTGTGGTGGTATTACTAGTTGTAGGTACCTACCTGCATCTACTAGTAGACTACCTTCCGACACTGCTCATTTCAAATGCCTGTTTTCTAGCAGAACATTTAAACATAGGATAAGCCTAATACCATCTATGTCAAGCTAGAAAACTCTCTGCAGTAAAATAGTCAACTGCAGTTAAAATATTATGTAGTATATGTACTATATTTGTAATCCTATTAATAGTTGCCTCCCATAGAGATCCAGAAAAGCCTGGTATGTCAGGATCCATAGTTTGTGATTTTTGGGGATTCCATGTCATGTCATGTGTACTGTAACAGGTGTTTCTTGAAACAAGTTCTATGCAGATTTCCGCAGGATGCAACCAATCGCAATGTGGATATTTGCTGTCATAAATCTCTTCTGAACATGCCTCATGCACCAACAAAGAAAGAATATGTATATTCAAGCCTAACAGTATTACATCATCAGCATCTATCCATAACACTGTACCTTTTGTATATCTCCATATACCCTTACCCCTTTTTATTACTTTGAGAGATGGCAGGGGAAGAGTAATTAGACTTTTTTTTCATCTCCAAAGCCATGCTAGAGTCTCTAACCCATGTAATACAATAAGCATGACCACAAACTGTGGGGGTATCCGTGGAAACATTTAGGGAATTAAAATATCTAATATCAGAGCAAATCTTATTTTTCCGTCTCTCACACCGACACATACATGCGTGCGCACTCAAACGTTTAGGTGCATTATATCTTATTTGCTGTTGGAAAGCCACTTTGATAGCACCTAATGAATATATTAAACTATGGACCGAGCCATTTCCCCCACCCCTAAAGTGCTCAGCAAGAGAATCCTGTTACCACTTGGAAAGATGTGTTTCCTCTAGCATGAGGATACTTTTAATATTTATAGTAATGCATGAAAAGTTTCTTTTTAAATTCTTTGGATGATTCAAAACCCTCAATTTCCAGGTCATGGACTGAAGATCAGTATCTTTCACAGAATGTTCACCTTTGTAAAAGCCATTTGAACAAAATCGTGCCCAGCATTTCCTAATTCATTTACTCTATAAATTAGTGGTATATCCTTAGAGGGCCTCATTTTAGGATATCAAAGGGGGTGGTGATGGACGGAGCATCTGAACGAATCAAACACTCACACCCAGTCAAAAGATCTGGGTTTAATCCATCACCGTTCTTTAGCCCACTCTGCCACCCCAGTTCAGACATGGCTGTATGCAAATCAGTCTGACCCTGTGCCTCATGGGAACAGTCCAGCCCGAACTGCCAAGCCATGTCTTCCCTGGACCGGAAACAAGCTTCCGAGGACCGGTTACTGGCATTGCAGCCGTCTTCAGCCCGGCTTGCTTGAAGGCATGGCTTGGCAGTTCGGGCTGGACTGTTCCATTGAGGAACAGGGTCAGACTGATTTGCATATAGCCATGTCTGAACTGGGGTGGCAGAGTGGGCTAAAGAACGGTGATGGATTAAACCTAGATCTTTTGACCGGGTGTGAGTGTTTGATTGGTTCAGATGCTCCGTCCATCACCACCCCCTTTTGTATCATTTTAGGATATGACTGGGGCCACGCCTTAGCCCTTGAGTCTCAGTGCTGCACAGCAGACATCTTCGCCCGCTCCTGGTTGGTTCCGTTGGTTAAAGGGGTATAGAGCACTGCTAGGCAGCTCTTCGAAATGGCAGTGTGAACACCTGCAGTAGATCTGACACTGAGGCAAAGGGGGAAGTATTAGGAACGTGGTACGTCTGATGGTAAGTTTAAACATGATCTACAAACACATAGAACGGACGGACGTGTGCTAGTTGGGAAGATGCTGAACCATCTGGCACCGCAGAATGTTTCAGTTTCTTTCTACAGTCAGTCTTTCTTGGCCTTGCAATTCATAAAAGATTTTGTCTTTTTCCCAGGTACCCAGCCAGCCACAAATTGTTACATTGTTAATCACCAGGAGATTGTCGAACACAACAATTGTACATCAACATATATGATATCAGTACCTTTCTGTGAGGGACAGTGTGGCACTTCTTCAATGTAAGTAACATCTGCTTGTGTTTATTTCGAATTGTAACTTTGTAACAATAGTAGTATTATGATATTTTATGTGGGTCTTCTGAAGCACTACCTGCTTCTTCTGGCAGAAATTTATGATAAACTGCCCAAATGCCACACTACCCAAAAATGATTTTTTTCGGATCTCCTATTGCAGTGTAAAAAATGTCGATGCATCCTGCATTGCTAATCACTGGCTATAGGGCAAGAATTTTTGGAGCCTCTGGAAAATAAACAATTTGTCATTTAAGCTCTCCATCTTGCACTCAGACCATGTTAAGGCCATTCGGCGTAATATTGCAAACTATAGTGGTATGTCATGGTTCCACCACATCACAGCTGCTTAAACGTGCAAACATATAATTCCTGCTTTGCCAGAAAGCTATCAAAGAAGGGGAAGCCGCAAATAAATGGCATGCTGCTCAAACATCTAATACAGGATGTAAGAAGGCATTTCCCTTTGATGGCATTTCTGAAGTTAATTGGTAAAGTCAGAGCAGAAAGGTAGGAGTGGGTTATATATTTTTAGTGGACGGGATAGGCGAGCTGTATGGGAGATGGGCACAGTAACAGATTTATGCAAAATACCCTGTGGTCAAGACTTATAGTAAGTTTCTGGTAGGGCGGGGGGGGGGCGTTGCAGGATAGGATTAACGTGCAACTGGTATAGCTTTTTGTGCTCGTGAGCACTGGAACAGGTGGTGATGCTCTGTGTAGGGCAGGGCATGATATAATGAAGTTGCAGGAGGAACTGGAGACAAGGATTGGGGAGTATTGGTAGAGCTGTCGCCGTTTTGGCTATTAAATATTATAAAAGGCAAGTTATAACACAGGGATCGCGTTATCGTGAATTCTTGGGCTTCACCCCTATCTCGGTAATAATCAACAGTCCTTCTCCCCTATTGTCTCCTCTTACTGGGGTGGAATTTCTTTCATAAAGCGTCAGACAGTCATTTTCTATCCACCATTCGTTCAGAGTGGACCACAGGTTTAATAAACGCCTGTTTGGAGATCAATAAAAGAATATTATGTTTGTCTTTGACATGCCCAGCTTAATATGGAGACTTATGTAGATGAAATATTTGGTCGGCATTGCTTATTTTTGCTTGAAAGCTACATTGATGGTCTGCCATGATCCCTTTATTCTTAACCCACTTGAGAATTCTACCATATGAGACTCGGCCAATACGTTTTGACTGCTTACTTAAGGGGGAAATTGGACGATAACTTGCATGACTTTTATTTGTAAACATAAAGGAATGATTTTAGCTTTCCTCCACATACCTGTTACTCATGGACTTATATTGAATTATCTGGTGCCATTTCACTCATAAATACTAAACATTTTTGTATAGTTTTTTAGTTTTTCTATCTGTATTTCAAGAGGCATAGATGTCTTTAGAATACATTATCTGTCAAGTTTTACTTTCTGTACACTGCAAAACTCAAAAACATTAAAAATACTATTTAAATATTTAAGTGTATGTGTACTTCAAAATGGGATTGCAATTACCAAACAATCCTTGGACAACTCTAGCCACTGGGTTACGTGTTCTACTAGACTATTGATCGAACATTCTCAAAATGCTTTTTTCACACTATATACCTTAAATGCTCTTAATAATATTAAATCCTACCAATTGTGTCTAATTTTACTATCCTTGCATACTTGCACCATTTGTCATTATTTTTCAAGAAAATGATTGGAACAGCACGCCTTCCACAAAAACTGTTCTAATTCATATACACATTTGCGATCAAGGCTGCTAGTTTAATGTGCTTACAAGTGCAATGTGTCCCGTCGTTATGCCTCTTAAGAACTAATAATGTCTGCCAGGCGCACAGCTCACCGTATCCAAAAGGCGTTAGGATTTATTAACAGTTTGCTATCGCCTCAGTCTTGGACACACTATGATTGATGTGAAGAAGATCAGGATTGAGGTGTATATGCATAGCTGTGTTCTCTGAATTAGGACAGAATTCAAGTCCAGAGCTTTGTGTAGGTCATGACCTGACATAATTGTGGTGCAACAGCTGTTGATCTTGAAAGTTAGAAAAAAATGGATTGGCAGAGTTGTGTACATGAGTTTGTGATGGAGTATCAGAGGGTGACACAGGTTTTGATTGAAGTACCCTTTGCTATTCTGGCAATAGTACCCAAACTCTGCCAAAGCATTTTGTCACCAAACTTGAGCACAAACTACTATTCACCTAGCTAACCATGAAGCCAAGGCAAATGAAACAAGCCAAACAGCACCTGGGGCAGTGCCAACATTAAGACCAGGGAATACTTGGTCCTAACATGTCGAAACGAGGAGAAATGCTTAATTTCTCCTCGTTTGTGCTGTTTCTATGTGTGCTGCATTGTGCATTGTGCAGCACACAGATAAACAGCAAATTGCCATGAATGATTATTTATGTGCAGGAATGTGCCCCTTCCTGCACATAAACAATCACAAAAAAAGATGATCTATAACTTCTATGTGTGCTGCACAATGCAGCATACAAAGGAGTTACAAATCACCATTTGTGATTGTTTATGTGCAAGATGGGACACCTTCCTGCACATAAACAATCATTCCTGCATCTTAAATTTTGAAGGCAGAAATGCATGAAAAGTCAATAGGTAATAACAGTTGCCCTACAATTCTGTGTTCCCCTACGTCTCCTGATAAAAATGGTACCTCACTTGTGTGGGTAGGCCTAGTGCCCATTACAGGAAATAGCCCAAAACGCAATGTTGACACTCCATATTTGTACAGTGAAAACAGACCCCATTTTTGCAAAGTGCCTAGCTGTGGATTTTGAACCGTAGCTCAGCCGGCATCTAGGGAAACCTAGCAAACCTATACATTTTTTACAAATAGACACCCAGAGTGGCTCTCACCAGGCTCTGTTACCCAGAATCCCTTGCAAACCTCAAACTTTGTCAAAGAAAACAATTTTCCTCACATTTCTATGATGGAAACTTCAGGAATCTGTGTGGTTCCAAAGAATTCCACCCACCCTGCATTCCCCAAAGTCTTCTGATAAAAATGGTACCTCACTTGTGTGGGTAGGCCTAGTGCCCGTGAGAGGAAAGGGCCTAAAACGCAATGTGAACACACCACATGTTTACAGTGCAAACTGACCCTTCTGTTGCAAAGTGCCTAGTTGTGGATTTTGAACCCTAACTCTGCCGGCACCTGGAGAAACCTTGCAAACCTATGCATTTTTAAAAACTAGACACTCCGGGAAATCCAGGATGGGGTGACTTGTGTGGCTCTCACTAGGTTCAGTCACCTAGAGTCCCTTGCAAATCTCAAACTTTGTAAAATAAGCTGACTGGACTAGAGCACTGGGTAGCTACAGAGATCAGGCATGACATGCAGAGTCCCTTAGTCTGGGCTGCTTCGAGGTTGTAAATCCTGCTGCTGATGAGAATGCAGAGTGCAGAGAGGGTGATGCACCTGTGTCGATCCATGCTGTGATGGTGATGCGCTGGTCCTGGTCAGGCAACAGCAGCAATGCATCACTCCATTTGGAGCTTCTGAGGTTCCTTGTCTTGTCGGCCTTGTTGAGTTTGGAGGCCAGGTATTCAGGTTTCCCTGTGTGGAGGGCTTTGTGCGTGAGGCAGGCGGTTCTGAAGTTGGCATGCATCTCTTCTGAGAGCCCTTTCAGCTATTTGAGTGTGGGTACAATGTGTTCGAATTTCCTGACTCCGGGGACCATTGTGGCTGCTGCATAGAGAGTAAGCATGGGCGGAATTTGCGAATTCGCGTAATGCGGATTCGTGCAAATTCGTAAACGCGATTCGCAAAAATCAGCCAAATTCCGCAAGCTTGCAAATTTTTTTTTGCAAGTTCTCGAGATTTTAATAATATAAAATAAGACAAACAACATCTCCGCACTACTTCCCACGCAGGGGGCACATGGTGAGGCAAGAAGCATAGGCAAGGTGATCTAGAGAGTTACCACAAATCAGTTCGGAAGAGTAGTCTCTGAAGGCATTAAGACAGTTGGGGAAAGCACTAACGATGCTAACTCCTGCAGCCAGGTGCGTAAGTCTCTTGCGGGTCTCTATCCTCAATATGGGTGTCACAACAAGTAACTTAACAAATTACCCATCCCCTCCCCCCTCCCCACCCGCCCCCCTTGGTGGTGGCAACAACATCATACATTCAATCATACATCCTGAAGTCTCGTTAGATCTGGAATAGGTGGAGAGCACGTACTGTGGATGGGCAGACTGCAGATGGTAAGCCCTTTGATAGAAAGCGGACCAAGGGTCCCCAGCGAAACAGAACGTTTTTGAAGTTGCCCAGGAAGATGTCCGCCACTCGTTCCACGTTCAGTAGTCTCCACAGTCTCGGATGCCACAGGGATATCGCCGGGGCCTCCGTTTTCTTCCAGGCAGCTGCCAGAGTGAGTTAGGCAGCCCCGAGACACAGCCATAAGATCTTTTTATCCGCTCGAGTTTGATGCTCGAGATCCGGGTCTCGAAGACCCAGCAGGACATGGGCCATTGAGTCAGCTATCGGGTAACCAAGAATCTCTTTGATATGAGATAAGATCTCATCCCAGTATGGGCGGATGATAGGGCAGTCCCACCAGATGTGGCGGAAGTCTCCAAGCAGGCCACAGCCCCTCCAGCATCTATCAGAAGAGGCCGGGAAAATGCGATGTAGCTTGGCCGGGTACAAGTACCAGTCCATGAGGGTCTTAAGATGGGCCTCCCTCAAGTCCACCGAGTGTTTGTGCGCAGCGATGTCCCGCCACAGGCCCGACCATTCCCCATCCGAGATGTCCCGTCCGAGAAGTTCCTCCCATTGCCCCATATAACGGGGACGGGGAGAAATGGCAGTAGTAAGCAATAGATTATACAGAAAGGAAATAGCACCCTTCATAGTGGTGGTCCACAGGATGAAGGCTTCAAAGGGGGATGGAGACCTTGTGGCCGCATCGGTGACCCCAGGTGACGTAGCCCAGTGGAGTAGCTGGATGTGGTGGAAATGCTCGGAATTCAGGACTCTGTAGTCCCTCACACAGTTGCTAAAGGTCAGCGGAGTATAGCCGTGAAACAGGTGTGTGAGGGCCCTACAGCCCCCCTCCCTCCATATAGTGAAGGGGCCCTCCTGCATGGCTGGTGGAAAGGCCGGGTTAAAGTGTATAGGCGTAAAGGGGGATGGGAACGTAGTCCAGCGATCATCATTAGAGACTGTGTCCCAGACCTTCAGGACAGAGCCGGTGGGAGTACTGATGTAGGCGTTCTTGGGCCTATCTACCTTGGGTTTCCACGCAAAGTCCCAGATCGATCTCCCCGCAACGCTCCTGTCCATATGTAGCCAGTGTTTTTCCGAGAGTTGTTGGGACCATTTCACCAGTACCCGCAGCTGCGCCGCCTTGTAGTGCATATCGGGGAGGTCCATCCCCCCCTCCCCCTGCGGCCGTCGCAGAGTAGCAAAGGAAAACCGCGCCCGTCCCCCCTGCCAGACGAAGCGTAGCATCAAGGTTTTAAGGCGCCGGAAGAAATCCCCATCTATTGGAATAGGAAGTGCTTGGAAGAGGTATAAAAACTTGGGGAGAAGGACTATTTTAAGAGCATGGATCCTGCCCAGCCATGATATATATTTTGGCTTCCAGCGGTCCAAGTCTGCCCGAACCGCCGCTAGTAACGGGGGCAAGTTCGCGGCAAACAGTTTCCCTATTGAGGGTGTCAACCGGACCCCCAGATACAGGATAGAGGTGGTCGCCCATGGCAGCGGCGTAAGTGGCCGCACTCGGTCCACCTCCGCAGGGGAATGCGTAAGATTGAGGTCATACGATTTGTCATAATTAACTTTGAAGCCGGCCACTTCCTTGAAGCAGGAGAGCACCCTTTGGACATGTGGGAGAGAGTGAGCCGGGTCCATAAGCGACAACAAAACGTCATCGGCAAAGAGGGGGATTTTGTGCTGCTCACCGGAAAAGGGAAGTCCCCGTATCTCCTCGTGTTCCCTCACTGCCAGCGCCAACGGTTCAATGCTCAGGGTGAAGAGCAGGGGGGAAAGGGGGCAGCCCTGTCTGGTGCCGCGGGAATGCGAGAAAAACGCCGACAGGTGGCCATTGACGGCTACTCTAGAGCGGGGGTCGCAGTAGTTTGCCCGTATCATCGATATGAACTTGGTCGAGAAGCCGAAGGCGGCTAAGGTGTTGAACAGAAAGCCCCAGTCTACTCGGTCGAAGGCCTTTTCCGCATCAAGGCCCACCAGAACCGCCGGAATATGAAACCTATTTACAACAAGGGGTGGTGATGGACAGAGTCTCTGAATTAAGCAGAATACTCTCACCCAGTCAAGAGATCAGGGATAGATCCAACACCGTTTTTTAGCTCATTGCACCATCCCAGTTTCAGAACCTGGCTGTATGCAAATTAGTCTGTCCCTGGCCCAGTGCATCATGGGAACAGGGCAGACCAGACTACAAAAGCCAATTCTTACACTGGGAAGGAAACAAGCTTCCGGGGACCGGTTTCTGGCCTTTCAGCCGTCTTCGGCCCGGCTTGCTTGAATCCTGATGGTGCAATGAGCAAGGGACTCACATCTGAGTATACCCTTCCACGCTTAGGGTGGACAAAAATATTTACAACAAGGGGTGGTGATGGACAGAGTCTCTGAATTAAGCAGAATACTCTCACCCAGTCAAGAGATCAGGGATAGATCCAACACCGTTTTTTAGCTCATTGCACCATCCCAGTTTCAGAACCTGGCTGTATGCAAATTAGTCTGTCCCTGGCCCAGTGCATCATGGGAACAGGGCAGACCAGACTACAAAAGCCAATTCTTACACTGGGAAGGAAACAAGCTTCCGGGGACCGGTTTCTGGCATTTCAGCCGTCTTCGGCCCGGCTTGCTTGAATCCTGATGGTGCAATGAGCAAGGGACTCACATCTGAGTATACCCTTCCACGCTTAGGTTGGACAAAAATATTTACAACAAGGGGTGGTGATGGACAGAGTCTCTGAATTAAGCAGAATACTCTCACCCAGTCAAGAGATCAGGGATAGATCCAACACCGTTTTTTAGCTCATTGCACCATCCCAGTTTCAGAACCTGGCTGTATGCAAATTAGTCTGTCCCTGGCCCAGTGCATCATGGGAACAGGGCAGACCAGACTACAAAAGCCAATTCTTACACTGGGAAGGAAACAAGCTTCCGGGGACCGGTTTCTGGCATTTCAGCCGTCTTCGGCCCGGCTTGCTTGAATCCTGATGGTGCAATGAGCAAGGGACTCACATCTGAGTATACCCTTCCACGCTTAGGGTGGACAAAAATATTTACAACAAGGGGTGGTGATGGACAGAGTCTCTGAATTAAGCAGAATACTCTCACCCAGTCAAGAGATCAGGGATAGATCCAACACCGTTTTTTAGCTCATTGCACCATCCCAGTTTCAGAACCTGGCTGTATGCAAATTAGTCTGTCCCTGGCCCAGTGCATCATGGGAACAGGGCAGACCAGACTACAAAAGCCAATTCTTACACTGGGAAGGAAACAAGCTTCCGGGGACCGGTTTCTGGCATTTCAGCCGTCTTCGGCCCGGCTTGCTTGAATCCTGATGGTGCAATGAGCAAGGGACTCACATCTGAGTATACCCTTCCACGCTTAGGGTGGACAAAAATATTTACAACAAGGGGTGGTGATGGACAGAGTCTCTGAATTAAGCAGAATACTCTCACCCAGTCAAGAGATCAGGGATAGATCCAACACCGTTTTTTAGCTCATTGCACCATCCCAGTTTCAGAACCTGGCTGTATGCAAATTAGTCTGTACCTGGCCCAGTGCATCATGGGAACAGGGCAGACCAGACTACAAAAGCCAATTCTTACACTGGGAAGGAAACAAGCTTCCGGGGACCGGTTTCTGGCATTTCAGCCGTCTTCGGCCCGGCTTGCTTGAATCCTGATGGTGCAATGAGCAAGGGACTCACATCTGAGTATACCCTTCCACGCTTAGGGTGGACAAAAATATTTACAACAAGGGGTGGTGATGGACAGAGTCTCTGAATTAAGCAGAATACTCTCACCCAGTCAAGAGATCAGGGATAGATCCAACACCGTTTTTTAGCTCATTGCACCATCCCAGTTTCAGAACCTGGCTGTATGCAAATTAGTCTGTCCCTGGCCCAGTGCATCATGGGAACAGGGCAGACCAGACTTCAAAAGCCAATTCTTACACTGGGAAGGAAACAAGCTTCCGGGGACCGGTTTCTGGCATTTCAGCCGTCTTCGGCCCGGCTTGCTTGAATCCTGATGGTGCAATGAGCAAGGGACTCACATCTGAGTATACCCTTCCGCGCTTAGGGTGGACAAAAATATTTACAACAAGCGGTGGTGATGGACAGAGTCTCTGAATTAAGCAGAATACTCTCACCCAGTCAAGAGATCAGGGATAGATCCAACACCGTTTTTTAGCTCATTGCACCATCCCAGTTTCAGAACCTGGCTGTATGCAAATTAGTCTGTCCCTGGCCCAGTGCATCATGGGAACAGGGCAGACCAGACTACAAAAGCCAATTCTTACACTGGGAAGGAAACAAGCTTCCGGGGACCGGTTTCTGGCATTTCAGCCGTCTTCGGCCCGGCTTGCTTGAATCCTGATGGTGCAATGAGCAAGGGACTCACATCTGAGTATACAAAACCTGTCAGCCTTCTCTATCAAGTGAATAACTCGTTGTGTGTTATCATGGGTTTGCCGGCCCTTAATGAATCCAGACTGGTCTGGATGAACGAGCGCCGGCATTAAGTCCTGAAGCCTACGTGCAATGATAGAGGAGTATCACTGAGCGTCAATATTGAGGAGGGCTATCGGGCGATATGATGAGCATTTGGACGGGTCTTTCCCCGATTTGGGAATAATGGAGATCACGTCCTCGGCCATGGAACCCGACGTCCCCCCAGACTCCGCCATTTCGTTAAAGAGGGAGACCAGAAAGTCGCATACTTCCGTTGCGAACGTCTGATAGAAAAGAGCGATGTAGCCATCCGGCCCCTGTGCTTTATGGAGCTTCAAGGCCTTAATGGCATCCAGCACTTCAACTCTGGTGATAGGGGCAGCGAGTAGATCATTCCATCCCTTAGAAACCTGGGGTATGGGAAGATCATCCAGATAGCTCCGTTGAGCTTCAGGGTCAAGGGTATCCCCCGCATAGAGCGCGGCATAAAAGCGTCCAAAGAGTTCCGCCTTGACCTCATCCCGATGTTGCAGAGTCCCCATCGCATACTGGATACCCCCTACATAATCCCTTTCCCTTTTGTCCCGAAGCTGGCGTGCCAGGTGTCTTCCCACCCTGTTCCCCTGCGAGTACGAGAGGTGCCGGAGTTTCAGCAGGGTGAACTCTGCTCTATTGTTATAGTGGGCCTTCCGTTTCCCCCTAACTGCCGTCAGAGGGCGAAGGGTCAGTCTAGACGGGTTCAGTTTGTGTACTTGCTCCAGAGCGGTGAGTTTGGTTTCCAGCTCCTCCCGCTCCTTTCGCCGCAGTTTGTTGAGGTTAGGGTTAAGAGCAAGGCAGGTGCCCCTCAGTGAAGCCTTGCAGGCATCCCAGGTAGTGAATATGGATGTGTCGGACACAGGGTTGAGGGCGAAAAATTCCCGGATGGCCCTCCGTAGTTCCTTACAAGATGTGTCATCCCGGACAAGCGCAGCTCGACAGTACCACTTGCGTAGTCCGTCACCCCTTGCCGGCCAGTGCAACCCGAGGACGAGTAGGCTATGATCAGACACAGAGAGCGGAAATATGCTGGCATCGCGGACATCTCCCCTAAGGGCTTGGCTCAAAAAGATGTGGTCCAGGCGGGAATAGGAGCGATGGACATGGAAAAAGAAGGTGTAGTCCAGGGACTGGGGGTGCAGGGAGCGCCATCCATCCGCCAAACCCAACTCACCCACAAGCCACTGGATCTCAGTAGAGAACAGTCCAGCGTCAGATCTCTGAGTGTGAGGGCTATCTAGTTCCCTATTCCACACCAGATTAAAGTCTCCCATTAGAAATAGGTGCCCCTCAACAGTCTTCAACCTTCCACTAGACCCTTAACTATCAACCAGCGGCCCTCCTTATCGCTGCGCACACCCATAGGCTGAAAGTGAAGGGACGCACGAAAAAGAAGAGCCACCCCTCTGTGTTTCGTGGAGGCAGACGATCTATAAATAAGGGGGAAGTGCCTGTGTCGGAGGCGGAGCTCATCTTTGCGCGCCAAATGGGTCTCCTGGAGGCCCACCACATCTAGCTGGTGATCATTCACGTATTTCCAAACTCTCTGGCGTTTTTGCGGGGAGTTCAGACCTTTCACATTCCACGTACCAATACTAAGTGGCATTACAAAACAGTGACCTCACCCTCTCTACCCTTACATTGTCATAGGACCTCATCGCTTCCCCCTCCCATGGCAGCCAAGTCTCCAGCGACTCTCTATCACCACCCTCCACCCCGTTAGTATGCCACATCCCCACCTTGAGAAAGCACTAGGTCCCCCCCCCCAGGCCCAACGGGAAACCATCCCAATCGCACCATCAAGCCTACACCACCAGAATAAAGAGTATAAACAGCCCAAATAGCCAGTTCCAAGCAATCCGAAGGCACACACACCACATTCCTCAAGGTGAATGTTACAGCAAGCCACTCATCCTGGTCACCACCACCCCCAATCTCAGCCCCACCACCCCCTAACCCCCTCTCCTTCCCTGCAGCAAAACTCCCCACCCTCCTCCCCCCCAAACAACTGTGAGCGTCGCCACCAAACCAGCAGAACTGTAAGAGGCATCAAAAAGAGAAAATAAAACAAGAAGTATCAATGATCTCATCAGTCCCCATGTACGGATGTCTGCAGTAGCCCCCAGGGGGTGGGGGAGGCGGCACCATGAAGTGTGCCCCCAAAGTCCCGGACCGGGATGTCTTCCCAAAAGTACAAAATTACCCACGGTACCTGATGGAGAGGTGCCCCTCCGGCACCATTCAAACGTCCTTCCAGGGCTCAGGCCGCCCCGGAGCTATCCTGCGATGGTGCCACCGTTTCTGAGGTCACAGAGGCAACCGCTGCGCCCCTCTCCTGCAGGCTGGTCCCAAGGTCAGGCCTCCTCGGTTCTGTGTCTCGGCCCACTCTCTGCCAAGACGGGGAGCGCCGTCTCCGCTTCAATGGGGAACTCCCGCCGCCCGGGGAGGGGGCAGCATCATCCATGCCCAGGATGTCCCTGGCGGCCTGCAGGGAACGGACCTGAACCAATCTGTTCCGCCATCGGAAGATGAGGCGGAAGGGGTGGCCCCAAGAGTAGGATACGTTTTGTTCACGCAGGTAGGTGGTCACAGGGCGGAACTCACGTCTCTTCTGTAGCGTCGACGCTGCCAGATCCTGGAATAGCTGTGGGCGGTGGGTTCGGAACTGCAAGGACGGGGATTCCCGGGTCTTCCGAAGTATACGCTCCTTCAGTTGGAAGTCGTGAACGCAGACCAGGATATCAGGGGGGGGGGCCCCTCCGCGCCTCAGCAATCCGACTCTGTGGACCCTGTCCATCTTGATCTCGCTTATGTCCTCCTCACCCAGGACCTGCAAGAAGAGCGCTTCCACATAGCCCTTCAGATCTCCAGCCTCCCCATCCCAGGGCACAGCTCGGATGCGAATGTTGTTCCGGCGAGACCGGTTCTCCAAATCCTCTGCATGGGCCTGGAGATCTAAGTTCTGCTCGGTGAGCCGGATCACATCTTGCTGCAGCTGGTGCACATCGTTCGCCACACTCAGATCGTGATCTTCCAGTGTAGCCTCCCGTTCTCCAATGCTATCCACATCCCTCCTCACCTCACGAAGGTCCGAAGCCAGCTGCGAAGTTCAGAGATGTCCTCCTTAATGGAAGCAAAAAGCTCCATCATAAAGGCCTTAGTGGCAGGCGCCTCATCATCCTTCAGCTTAGGCAAAACGCTGGGGCCGGGAGATGCCGCCTGCTGGGACCCCTTCAAGGAGGTATCCTTACCGGGCTTCTCTTTGCGTTGTTTGGTAGACATCGCGTCGCTACCGACTGCTCCCCTTTCCAACGGCGTGTCGGAGATGGCTCCAAGTCACTGGGGTGGCCGCCACCAGTCGTCCCGGGGAGATCCCCGCAGCAGTAGCCGGTACCAAGCTCAAGGGGCCACCGTGCGACACACGAGTCCCGCAGCCTCGAGCCAAGCGCCTCACTCCCCTCCTCCTAGAGTTGTAGGTTCAGCACCCCCGGTCCTCCTCCTGACCCGGGCTGCCCCGGGACTGCACTCCAAGCTCCGACCGAAGTTCACGCCACCTGTCTCGCTGTTCTCGCCGAGTAGCGTCTCCAATAGTGCAGCCAGTCCGTGCCGTCCTTGCGTTGCACACTACTGCAGTGATAAGGACTGGGATTAAGGGGCCACGGTCCTCCACCACCGTCGCACGTACAGGCCAATCTTTACAATGTCCCCTCACACTTCTCAGCAGTCCTCCGCTTGTTGTCGCGCTCTCCGCGTTGCTCAGGTCGCCCGCCACTCCTCCACACCCAGGATCGGCTAGGCCTTCGTGCTGACTCGGTTCCTGCACAGCACTCCGGGAAACTCCGGGGACCATGTCGCCCGGGATGCGACCGTTAGGCGGGTCTGCCCCTCAACTCCAGCCGCTCTAAGGCCCCGGCGCCTGTTCCCTTTTGCAGCACTCGCAGCACGGGCTCACCGGTTAACAGAGACCGCCTCTAGCGTCCGGGAGGCCGCGTCACCCCCGCCGTGGTCCGGGGGCCGCCCAGCCAACCCCCCCCGGATGCCGGACCCTCACAGGCTCGGGGCACGTCAGTTGAGGCCTACAGCGGCAAGCCAGCCCCCCGCCAAACCAGTCCATCGGTCCACTAAGGGGGAGGGGCAGCGCAACAGCGTCTCTGGTCGCCGGTCCCGGGTCCGTCCCGTTCGTGGCTACCACGCAGCACCTCACCCGCCTGGACGCCCCCCGCAGCAGCCGCCGGGAGGGGGTGATGCTGTTGATGGGAGGTATACTGGTGCAAGGCTCCCCGCCGGCGCCCGCTTTCTACTCAGCAGCGTACGGATCTCCGGCACTCCTTCAAATTGAGGTCGGGGATCTCGGGCCCTCTCCCCGTCACAGTGCACTTGGCGAACCACTGCTGCTTCAGCTCACCCGGGAGTTAAACTCCGCCGCCGGATCGTTGCCCCTCTGCCCCGAGGCTCTTAGCTGGCAGGAGGGGCGCCAAAATCGTGTCGCTCCGGGGTCTGTAACAAAGCTAAGCTGGTGGCGGCGCAGGATGGACTCTGCAGCACGTCCTACTCCGTCGCCATCTTGGCCACGCCCCCCTCGAGATTTTTTTACTAGTTCGGGAACGAGAACTTGCGCATACGGTCGCAACGGTCGCGAACATGTTGTTTCCCCTTAACCAGCCTGCTCGCGTTGCCTTTTTCCTGTTTTGGGTCGCAATGATTTGTTCGCAATTTCCTGTTTTGGGTCGCAATGACGTGTTCGCGTACGCGATCGCGACGTCACTCGGCCAGCTACCAAAATCTTGCAGCGCACGCGAACAGGGAGGAAAACTCATCAGCAAACGCAGAATCATGGTAAGTCAATGCCGCGCACGCGAGATTGTATTTTTAAAGCGCGAACAAGAAAAAAAAATCCGCCAACTCACGAATTGCGGATTTTTGGGCAATTTCGAGCGATTCGCGGATCGCGAAAGTGCCAAAAATTCACAAATTCCGCGAGCGGAACAAATTTTCCGCCCATACTTAATTGAGAGTTGTTTTGGGGGGGCTACATGGAATATTTCTGTACCGATGAGGCGATGAGGATAGCATTACCATAGTCGAGTGTAGATATCACCAGGGATTGGGTGACTTGTTTGAGGTCTTTGGGCAGAATGAAGGGTTTTATTATTATGTTTATTTTGTTAACAAGCTTCAGATTGAGGAAGGCACTCTTCGCCGAGTTTTTGATGTGTTGGACCATGTCAAGTTCGGGGTCTATGGTGATTAGTAATGATTTTATGGAGTCGGCCGGAGTGAGATCACAGTTGAGAGCATTGATTGCTTTAAGCCATTCCATGATTTGGGGGTTTTCTTCTTTGTTGGAGATGAGGTGGATTTCGGTTTTGCCTTGGTTGAGTTTGAGGTGGTTTATGAATAGCCAATGTTAGACTTTTCTGAGAGTATTATTTAGTCTCTGAATATCTTCAATGGAGGAGGTTTCCACATAGATCTTGTTGTCATCTGCATAGAAGTGGAAGGTGATGTTGGCTTTTTTGAGTAGGGTGGTGAGGGGCTCCATATAAATGTTGAACAGTTGAGGGGAGAGTACTGATCCTTGGGGGATGCCTCTGTTGGTGGGGTGTGAGTCGGACGTGAAGGTTTTGATTTTTATCCTTTAGGAGCAGTTGTGTAAGAAGGAGGCGAATCATTTTATGACCACCTCCTCTGCACCTACCTTGTCTTTAAGAGCCTTGATGAATAGATTGTAATCCACCATGTCAAAGGATGCCGATAAGTAGGAGTGTTCGACTTGGCCCTGCTTGCAGGGTTTTCCCGAAACGTTTTGCCTTTCCCCCTAGCATTTTTGCTGTAATGAAAATGGTGGGTTCAGGATTCTGGACACTTTAGCGCTGGTTAGCAGTGCAAAGTGTGTGTGTTGTCGGCCTCACATTGGCTTACATTAGGAACCCCCATGGTAGAGAATATATATGCCATGTTTTGTATGTGTCTGGAATGCAAATGTGAAATGCTGCGCAGTGGTGTACACAGGTTTATTTTGACCATTGTGTAAGTGTCACTTTTAATTAGTCACCCTGTCTGTGTGCTTGTGCCTGCCTGTGGTGGCCGGTGAGTACCCACTGGCCGCTGATCGGGCCCAGTACTACCTGCCTGCTCTCGTGCCCTAGCCCCTCATGAGCGCTATCATTTGGTTGCCTGCACTCCCAGGAGGTGAGGAGCCTGGGCGCCACCTGCTTGTGAGGGACCCTGGAACTGTGAGTGCTTTGTATTCATTGCCCAGGAGGTGAGGAGCGTCTGTCCCCTGCAGCGCTGTGCTGTCAAGGTGCCACAACTGGGCCCAGGGGCAGAGAGAGGAGAGCGTGGTTTTCAGCAGCGATGTGCTTCCCACATGTCCTGAGGGAATCCTGGCGTGTGGATTTCCCCCTGCGCTGCTGTAAAGAGCGGGAGCCTGCTCAGCTTTATGTATACTATAGTAGCGGTATCACCCCGCATGTGTGCACTCTCCAGCGGGTTCCCACCCCGCTCTATACTTCAAATTAAGAGGGAGCCTACCCCTCTTTGCCACCAAGAGATCACCCCCACCAGCCAGGCGGAAGAGCGCGCTCGAGGAAATCCCCCAGCGATGGCCTGAGTAATGAGCAGTGCCGCGCTGGGATTGATGCAGCTCCAGGAATTGCCCAGCAACAGGGAGGCGGGCCCGGAAGGAGAGACGTTCCAGAGCCCTGCGTGTCGCCGCCAGGAGAGCCCTGCACCTTCTTCTATTTTTAACCGGAGTGGGAGTCCACCCTGCTGGTCCGTGCACTGAGGGGAGCCCCGCACACTGTGCCTGCTGTAGAGAGGGCACTGGTGACAAAAGGAGCCCTGTAGCAGGTCGAGAGGACTTCGGGTGAGTGAAGCTGACCGGGGAAGTGAGAGGGAGGCACTGCCGGTGACGGTTCGCCTGAGTGGCCCCGCTGGGTGGCGGGCCGCTCCGATATTGGGGGCTGCCCTTGGAGCACAGAGACTGATCTGACCTGGTGGACTACACAGCTGCACCGTGGTTGCGGGCCGCTGCAATGTGTTGGGCATTTTTCTGTCTCAGAGCCCCAGGGTGGGGCTCCTAGGTGGGTAGTGGTGCCTGATCTTCACCTGCCACACAGCTGCACTGCAGAAGCGGCAGCTGCAAAGATTGGGTACTTTTGAAGTAAGTAGGCCAGAGCGGAGCTCCTACATGCACACTGTGAGTATCCGTACTTAGTGGGTTTTGGTCATCGGCTGCACCGCGAGAGCGCGGACAGCTACAGTGTCGGCATTCCTTCTTTCAGAGTCCCGGAATAGGGGCTCCCCTAGGCGCAGTGGCACCAGAAACTAACCTGCCCCAAAGGGGCATTTTTGTTTTTAGAGTCTTAGAAGAGAGGCTCCAGCGTCCAGTGTTCTTGTTGGCAGATTCCTGTTAGAGCCCAGAGTGGGGCTCCCATCGCTGCATTGTTGTCACCAGTGCTTGTTGGGTTTACCCAGCTGCCCCGCTGGACAGTGGGCAACTGCAAAGTTGGGAACATTTGGATTTAGTAGCCCCCGAGTAGGGGCACCCCAGGCGCAGTAGCGCCAAGGACTAATCTTTGCAATGCTTGGGCATGTATAAGGTATGCCCTGCATTACTGGTGATGAAAATCAGGAAATGCTGAGTACTACTGACTCTATGCATGATATGTTTATGCCTACTCTGATTTATGCTAGGATGGCTTCGGATAATGCCTCATGCAAATATGATGATGCCTAATGCTGCCTTCATGCTTCTAATATGGTTATGCAGAATGTATCTTTACGCTCATGGTTATGCCCACTGCTAATGAGGTTTATGTCAATGCTCTGACCCTACTGTTGGGACATCTATGCTCACATCTTTGTGTGTAATAATAATGTGCTATATGCTAATAGGCTAATGCTGTGGGAAGGTATGCCTAATGAGGTGCTGAGATGTTCTAGACTCATGCCTGATCTAATATGGTTGTGCCTAATGTTGTTGTGACTCATGACCTAATATGTTTTTGGTCAATGTGACCTATGCCTATTTTTCACTCATAGTGAGATGGTATGTCTAATGTTGCATTTTATGCCAATGCTAATAGGATTAGGCATTGTGCATTTCTATGCCTAACCAGATGTTTTCATTGCTGGCCTACGGCAAAGGTGATTTATGCCCGATTCTAAAATATGAGGCTTTATCTTCCTGCCATGTGCTAATAGGATGGTACTAGGTGCATGGACTTGCCAGTAGCTACTGGCTGTCACACATTTATTGATGCTCTTACATTTACACTCTGGCAGTGACCCGATTGACCCAGTCCTGTAAATAATTCCCCTGTAAATGACCACCTGATACCAGTTGACACAGTGTTGTATGTGACTGTGATTACGAGTCTAATGTGTTTTCTTAATACAAAAATCTCCTTTTACACAACCTGGTGTGGAGTCTCTTTTGTAGTGTGCCAAGTGTGTCGCCTGTGAGTGTGGACTGTGCAGATGCTTTACAATGCTTTCAAAGTTTAGCCTACCCGCTCCACACCACGCTAATCCGTTTCTAACAAGGAGGATGAGTAGGCAGCATTTGTCAGTATCTAGAGCCTTGTAAATGTCATCCACGATGTTCAGGATTGTGGTCTCGGTGCTACAGCCTTTTCTGAATCCCGATTGGTGGGGATCTAGAAGGTTGATGCTGTCCATGTGCCGAGTCAGTTGTAGAAGAATGCATTTTTCAAGGATTTTGGCAAGGAGGGGAGATTACAAACGGGTCTGAAGTTGTTCAGATCGTTGGTGTCAAGGCCTGTTTTTTTTGGGAGGGGTGTGACTTGGCCAACTTTGAGGCAGTCAGGTATGACACCGGTTCTCAAGGATCTGTTTATGATCTTGCACCAGAATGGAGCTATGGAGAGTTTCAGCTTTGTTGTCAATTGGGTGGGTATAGGATCTAGTGCATAAGATGTGGATTTGGAGGTGGCGATCAGTTTGAGAATCTCGATTTTGGGTATGGGGTTGAAGGATTTCCAGGCTTTCATGAGGTGCTTGCGTGTGTTGGCTTCAGTTTCTGGGGGTGGGTTTGTGCATGAGGGGTTGGGGTTGATGTCTAGTGAGAGCTCAATCGTGGAGATTTTGTCTTTGAAGAAGTTGGCGAAGTTGTCGCACAGGTCTTTGGAGGCCTGACCTGGGGTAGCGGAGGGCTTGGATGTTTGTTGTCAATGATGTTGAATAGTTCTGTGGGTCTGTTTTTCATGTTGTTCAGGACAGTGCAGAAGAAGGTGTTTTTTTCGTTGTTAATGTGTTTTTTGTATTTCCTTCGGGTTGCTTTGAGCTGCTCGTGGAGGCTTGTAGAAGGGTTGTTCCTCCATAGTCGTTCTGCGGCCCTTAGTTGTCTTCTTTCAGTGTTGATGTCTGAGTTGAACCAGAATCTGGATGGAATCATCCTTTTTTTTTTTAGTTTAAGGGGTCTAATTGATCTCGGATGGAAGTCATAGTAGAGTTATAGTGAGTGGTGAGTTTGGCTGTGGAGAGATCATCAGTGGAGATAGGCAGGAGTGAGCATACCTTTTCTTCAAAGTAGGTCATGGAGATCTGTGTACGATTTCTCGTCCATTTGGGGGGCGGGGGGTGTTGGGCGGGGGTTGATATGTGATTAGTTGAGTGATGTGGAATAGGATAAGGTGGTGGTCAGACCAGTCAACAGGTAGGATACGATTGACTGTGATAGTGTCACATTGGGAGATGATGGCATCAAGGATTGCTCCTTTGTTATGGGTAACTTCTGAACAGTGCTGGGTAAGGTTGTTGCTGTGTAGCAGCTCATTTAGGTTCTGGATTACCGAGTTGTTTTTTTTGTTCCAGTGTAGGTTCAGGTCTCCCAGAATTCGGTTGTTGGCGTCTCGGAGTGAGCAATGAGTAATCAGGTCGGACAGATGTTCGGTGAATGCAGTGGTGTTTCCTGGGGGATGGTATAGGAGATGGCACTGGAATGCCTTGATGTTGCTTGTGTTGATGTTGGCGGAAAGGCATTCACAGGTGTAATAGTTAAAGGTGTCAATTTCTGTCACAGATATATTGTAGTTATGATTGATAGCTATACCTCCACCTTTTTGGTCTTTTCAATCTTTGTTGATGATTACAAAGCCTGGTGGCATGAGAGTGTCCATGATTGGTGTCGATCAATCATTTAGCCACATCTCGGTGATGAAAGCTATGTCTATGTCATGGGTGGGGATGGATTCTGCTAGCTCTGTTGCATGTTTAGTGTCTGATCTGCAGTTTATGAGCATGCAGTTGGTGGTGTGTGCCTCTTTATTGGGATTCGTCTTATGGGGGGCCCTGATGATATTGGTAAGGGAGGCTAGGGGTCTAAGGGGTTTAGGAGGGGAGTGGTCCCTTCTGAATCCGGTGACCACCTGGATTTGGATAGAGGGGTGTCGTATGAGGAAGCAAGATCTGCTGTTTTACTCTGGGACATAGCTATTCTAGTTCTACTGGTACGGTCTAGGTTCCGATTTTGATTCCCGAGAGGGGTTGGGATCCCTCTGGGCGGGGAGTTGTGGGGAGCCATTGGTGAGCGGGGTTGTTGATGGTGGAAGTGCTGTGGGGAGTTTGGTGTAGTTTATGGAGCGAGGCGAGTTTGGTTAGGATTTCGTTGAAAACCTGGATTACAATAGCTAGCTGGCTTTCAAGCAGGGTGAGACACTGACCCATCTCTTCTGGGGTGGGGGTAGGGTGGTTCTGAACGAGGTCCTCCTGAGAGTGAGGTGTCCTGACACTGTTGTCTTGATATCTAGTTGATAGTTTGTTGTCCGTGTGGTCATTGAACGGGGTCGGGCGCAGCGTGTGGAGGGTCATGTTGTGGCAGCCGCGTTCTTATGAGTGTGGGTATAGGAAAATAGATGGGAGTTGTAGACTGTGTGTTGCAGTCGATTGTAGTAGTTTGAGGGGGGTAGTAGGTGGGGGTGGTCAAGGAGATGGTCGGATGGGGGAGGGGGAGTCGTGTTGTTGGTGATAGCAGTGAGGGTAGTGTCACGTGCCGGAAGGCTAGTGTTGTTGATGGGGGGCGCGTGAATGGTTGGGGTGCTCTGCTGGAGGGTCCGACTGTGCGGGGAGAGGGGTTGGTAGGGCGGGGAAGGAGGGCGTGATAGGAGGTAGACTGAAGTGAGGGGAAGAGTGCGTCAAAAGCCTCTAGGTTGTCATTGGAAGCTTGGATTAAGACTGTGCCGTTGGGGTAGATAGTCACAGAGGTATTCCACCTTCGCCTCGAGCGGTTGGGGATCGAGATCGTTAGTTTGCAGCTAAGAGGTGTATTCGTTGTTTTTGAAATGTGTAGTTGTGATTTGATGACGGAGTTCCACTCTTTGGGTCTTTTAGTGTAAAAAATTAGATCCATTTTAATCTGGCCTTTTGAGGAGCAGTGATATGTCCACGAATAGTGATTCTGGGTGCTGTCTAATCAGTTTGTGTTTGAGTTTTGTTTGCGCTTTGGGTGAGAGGTTTGGGGGGATGCTGATCGAGTACCATTTCGGGCCATGCGGTTTTAGGTAATATTGATGCATCAATGCTAAAACATGCAGGTATGTTATGTTATTTAGTTCTTAGTATATCACACATTCGGCCCCGGAGGGACATCTCAGTATTATGTCTTGACAGTAGTTGAAATAAACAGAAGCAACTTTAGAACAGCCAGGTTTTGAGGTGTTTTTTAAACCTGCCAGACTAGTGCATTCACGGATGAACAGAGACACTCTGTTCCAATGCTACCAGCTGAGATAAAAGAAGGCTCAGCTACCCTGTTTCGCTATGCAGATGCACCATGGATGTAGAAGAAGTTGGTTCCTAGATTACTGCTCGGGAGGTATATAGTGAGTCTATCCTGAAAATATTTTAGACCTGAGCCTAACAAAGATTTGTAGGTCATGCAGAGCAGCTTAAACAGTGTTCTTTTTAGAAATGGGAACCAATGTAGGGCTCTAAGCGGCTCTAAGCGTGGGGGCTAACAATGTCCCTGATGGCAAGTTGTTTATCATGCACGCAGCAGTGTTTTGGACAACCTGCATTTTGGATAGGTGGGATCTATTTGATGGAAAGGTAAGGGAATAACTCCAAAACTAGCAGAGGGTACCTGAAAACAAATATGTATGGAGAAGAAAACCAGGGAATAAGGTTTAACAGCAAAAACAGAACACACACTTCTCCAACTAGATAAATAAAGTACCAACGGGTTAACAATATTTAGGAGCCATAGACCAGACCCGTTCAAGTATAGTTTCTTATTCATCAATATAAATACTTTGCATAGTAAAAAGGATGTTATCAAAGCTACATACACAGGTTTTGTGATCTCCAAATGAGTTCAGAACATATACAAACAAAACAAAAAACATAAAACATCACAGCATAACATGTTCAGAAAAACAATCACATCCAATCACACTCTACAAGATGCATGCATCTCAAAACTTGGCCTGGGCGGAAAACTACGCTACACTTGCGCAGTTTGTGTAGTTTGGGCAACTATGCGGTACATTGCATGTAGCACAGTGCAAAAACGCGTGACGTAGCGTAGTTGGCATTTTTTTTGCGGTCCTCAACGTCGAGTTGGCGACCGCAAGCGAGCAAAATTATATCCCAGCGAGATTATTTCCTCATTCGCGATCAGCAACACCAATTTGCCGATCGCGAGCATGGAAAATACACCTCCCGGCGAGATTCTCAACGTGGGGAGGTCATGTTTTCTCATTGCGAGTGGTCGCATGTGCTCGTGACCACTCGTGATGAAAAACTACCAGTGCCCTTTGAGAAAGCTGCCGTTTGAGTAAAAATCTACTCGAGCGGCAGAAAACGACCGCTTGCACTGTGCAAGATGCCGTTTGCAATGATTGCACAGTGCAGACAAGCATCCAGCACTGTGCAATCATTGCGAACAGCATTTCCCTACCGCACTACGCAATTCGCATAGTGCTATGCGTAGCTCGCGTAGTGCGAAGTGCACTTCGCGTAGCTACGCGTAGTGCTACTACGCGAACTACACCCACGGTTAGTCAAAACATTAAGCGTAAATTTAACACAGTGTCATAATGATAATTCCATGTTATTTGTATGATAGTCGTACGGTTTTAGGACTTCTTGCGTCCATTCTCTCATTTATGAAGCAAAATATGTGAAGACAGAATTGCAAAACGTCCTAAAGCTGAACGACTATCATTTACCTACCAGTAACCTTCATGACAGTGAATCCTACTCTACCTCATCATAGTCAACCCTACTGGACTCACTTAGAGTTTTGGTGGAATATTGTATGTGCCAGTCCACCAAGCCTCCATTCTCCTGCCCCATACATGGCTGGGGAAGTGCTGGATTTCTGTCTGCATAGTCTCAGCGGGTTCTACCATCTGCCCCTGGGCTGTGAGGTGATAGTCGCAACCATCATGCCCTGTTTCGGATGGGGTGGTGTTTATTAGATTTATTAGCCAAGGTCACGATTTGATGTTTGAGAGTCCCATGCAGAGAAATCCATTTACAGTCCCTGCCCAAAGGTAGAAAGCTCCATATTTGTCAGAACGGTTGTTTGTTTTATATGAACAAATTCCTAACTTGACCTCTGTAAAGCAAACAGAAATTCTAAGCAGAGACAAAAAAAGATGGTGCCTATTCTGTAATTTTGTGAAGAAAAACCAAAGGTGATGACGGACGGACCGTTTCTGGCATTACAGCCGTCTTCAGCCGGGCTTGCTTGACTCCAGTGGCAAAGTGAGCAAGGGACTCACGTCTGAGCATACCCTGCCAACTTAGGGCGAACAAAGAAAAACCAAAGGTGATGATGGACGGAGCGTTGACAATACAAACACTCACCCCCAGTCAACTGATCTGGGTTTAATCCATCACTGTTCTTTAGCTCACTCCGCCACCCCAGTTCAGACATGGCCATATGCAAATCAGTCTGACCCTGTGCCTCATGGGAACAGTCCAGCCCGAATTGCCAAACCATGTCTTCCCTGGACCGGAATCAAGCTTCCCAGGACCGTCAATCATTTCCTTTGGTTTTTCAGTATTTTTGTGAGCCTAGAATGCAGCTGCTGATGCAGCAGCTCCAATGTGGACTTAAATAATCCCACTTGGCTGGCAGTTCTGCACTAGGGGAGCACAGGCTGTAGCCTATGCTAACCTGCCAGTCCACCTGCCCAACTTTAATCGACCCTCTACATGACATGGACTCAGCAAACCTAGATCTTAATAGAGGTAGGATTGGCAAGATGTGGGTATTCTTCAAACCTGCTGTGGGTTCATTCTCATCTTAGATTTGACCATCATCACTTGAGGTGATGTAGAACATGAAGACCTCCTGGAATCAAATGACCCTGAATCCCACTGCATGGAAGGGGAAACAACAGGTCATGTACCTGCTCCATTTTGTCCAAAAACTTTGACCCAGTGACATAGAGTTGTAACAATCCATTCTTGGTGAATCATTAATGCTCAATGTCAAAGGGAATGTTCTACGATCTATTGTCTGTGGAGTTGTATTTATTAAGGCCATGTACACGAAGCTTTTTGGAACTAATCCATAAGGAACTGCTTGTATAAAAAAGGAGGCATTTTTTTCGCAAGTAAATGGAAGAGTTTTCTTCTGTTTTTAAAGTAATAGAGATTCCAAAGAAAGCTAGGGTGGCTAGTGAGGTTAAAGCCTTCGCGCTGTCTCACAAAACGCTCTGTGTCTAAAACTGTCAGAGAATATGATCGGGGTGAACCCAGAGGACTTTGCGTCTATGAATTTAGGAGATTTTTGGTACAAGGCTCTGATTATGATAACTATGGCCTTTAACAGAATTTTGATTGGAAGCCAGTGTATTGCTTCATCATATATTTAGGTAGATGAAAATAAGAATGGGCCAAATGTACATAGCCCTTTTTTCGGTCACGAACAGCCAGGTTTGCGGAATCTGGCTATTTACGTCTGCAAGAAGGCCCTTCGGTATGTACAAACCAATAATTGTGATTCAGTAGCACATTACCGAATAGCAATTTGAATTTGCAACCTAAGTTCAAATCGGTATTTGGGAGTAGCTTGTTTAGGGAATCCCCTCAAAAATACTGAATGTTAGTGATATGTTTTAATGTTTTGCATCCTAATTCTGGTCGCAAAATACTAATCTATTCAAGGCTACTGAAAGGTAGTGATAGGGCATTGGCAAATGGAAAGGGGTCCCAAAAGTACCCTTCCCCTTTGTGAATGTTGAGAAAAACATTTTTCAAGAGTAGGCAGTTGTCCTAATTCTCTATTGTCTTAATAAAACGCAAGCAGGAATTCGCCCAAGCTAAGGGCTTGATTTAGTGTTTAGCAGATGTGAGTGAGCCATCAAAAACTATTGGTTTTCTCATATGCCACCATGAAGGTGCATATGTGAGAACTAACTCACAGCAGGTGAACAGCTAAAAGATCCATCCACGTGCTTCCACCGCATTTGCCTTCTTCCATTGATAGAGTTACACCCAAAAAATGACTGACAGAGCACTGGAACGCCACTACTCCATCCACCATATATTTAGAGAGTAATTTCTGTCAACTGAAACATGACCGTTCATCCTCCACACCTTTGTTATTGAAAGAGGTGCAATTATACCTAAGTTCTTGCTACTCCAGCGCTGGGACTCTATCTGCAGGGCTGGATGAACAGCACAATTCACTACAAAACAAAGCAGATGGTAAATGCTATGTTAACTATCAGTGGCACGGCACTAAACTTCACTTTATGTACACCCACCAATATCTACCAGCAATTTACCCTGTCTTTCTGCCTGGCCACACGTCTCATACTGCATGCCCATATTACATACTCACTTAATACAATTTTACTACACTATCAAACTTCAAGTGAGTAGAAAAATACAGATTTCTAACACATTTGCATGGTCACTTTGATAGTGTCGGACACAGGAACAGATGGCACATCCTCGGTTGATTCGTCCCCTTTCATGAGGGACTGTCTCAAGGCAGAGGCCTCTAAATTAGATGTAGTGGTGGCCTCCTGGTCAGCCCCATCATCCTTATTGCTACTGGGTCCCTCTGTGTTGGTTGCTCCACCTTTGAACTCTAAATGGCTATCCAGCTTGTCTCCCGAAGTCTGAAAAGTGTTTCCCTCCCTTGCTCCAGATGAAGCTGAAAGCACACATCAGTTACATGTTACAAATGTCAATTTCAAAAGTTACGTGCATCACAGAAGGCAAAATATAAGATATATTATGTCACTAATCTCAATAAAAAGCGCTGCATGGGACATCATAAAGGGCCTGATTTTGATAGTTGAAGACTGGCTTCTCCATCACAAACGTCATGAATACTCTACATCAACTAACACTTGTAATAAAGGAGATGGAATATCCGTCACTTTAGCGACAATCTACCTATCTGCACTATATCCACCGGCCTAGTTAGGGCGGGGGGCGGTCCCCGCCCCAGGCTGCACTATTTTAGGGGTGGTGGTGTAATGACCGTGAGCGGTCTAGTGTATGCACGCACATGCATTCATACACCCGCAGGCCAGACGTGGCCTGCGGCGTCAATAAATGAAGGACGTTGCGCTCGAGCACGTCACTTCCGAGCTCACCACCAGTGTCCGTGTGTGTGACTCGCTGCTGCGCACCCTGCCCCCGCGCAAGGCCTCTAGGCGAGGCCGTCCACAAGCGTCCATTCAGGGCACACCACAACATTGGCGACGAGCGGAGGGGGCCCAACCCTCGCTCGCACATCTGCGCCTCGTCGGAGCGTCCGGCTCCGTCCCACGGTGCTTACCGCGAAGATCCTGGTCGGCGCCCCTGCCACGTTGGGGCCTGCATGCCTGGACCCCTGCCCTCTGTCCAGGGCCTCAATTATACCCACGAGGCTCGGAAAAGTCACCGGCGCCGGAGAGCGCAAAGCTGGCCCGCCTTTCTGCGACCCCCTGCCGTTTCCCACGCATTTCGCGTGAGCCGCGGAACGGCGCGGTGCCTGCTATTACTCACGCATCGCGCGTGAGATAGGATTTCACACCGCTGTAGGCTCCCACACTGAGGGTGAGCCGTGGAACTCGCTGGGGGGGGTGTACCTGCTGCACCCCAGAACACACTCTGCCCGTGTCAAGGGGGGGAAGCCTCTGGACCAGCGCGCGGCGCACACACGCTGCCTGAAGACGGACGTCACCATGAGAGGAGCACGGCCTACGGCGTGAACACCACGTGGCGTCCCTGAGATCGACGACAATCGCGAAGGTTCCGAGGTGAGCTGCACAGCGACCACGTAGCGTTGCGGAACTAGCGCAGGAGGGGAACAAGGCAGGAAGGGGCCCACAGACACCACCACAACGCACCGTCAGCATGGGGGACGAAGGCACACCCACTCCTATCATCACCATCCCATTCCAGCATGCGGCCACGGGGGTACTACCGCCATTCAGTGAAGCGACCGACCCACCTACAGTCTCCCCAAGGTGGAAAATATGGCTCGAAAGGTTGGAAAACTACTTTGTTGTAACAAGGGAGACAGACAATGCAGTGAAGCGGTCGCTCTTGCTACACTACGCAGGCGATGAAATATTCAGGCTGTTCAAGCACCTGCCCAACACGGGGCCTCCGAATGACTATGACGCAGCAGTCGCCGCTCTGAATGGCCATTTCGACCCCCAACTGAATGTGGACTTCGAGGTCTTCAAGCTGGGGCAAGCACGCCAAAGGGAAGGCGAGACGATGGACCAATTCCACACCCGTGTCAGGGAGCTGGCCAGCTCTACTGACGAAGACCAACCGAAAGCCATAAGAAGGCAGATAATTCAGGGGTGCCGAGACAAGACACTGAGAGGGGCGATTCTACGCAAACCGGGCATGTCACTAGAAGACATCCTAATCCTCGCTAGGTCCCACGAACTCTCAAGCATCAGAGCCACCGCCATGGAACAGGCACTACACAAGCCACAAACCAAGGTAGACACTATCAAAGTGGAGCGGGCGGATGCAGTACGGTCCTAACCACGCGGACCACCGCAAAAGGAATACCGAAGGGACCCAACTCGAACACGATGTGGGTACTGCGGGCATGAACCCCACGCGGCCAAGGACTGCCCGGCCCAAATGAAGACATGTGCAAACTGTGGGATACCAAACCATTTTGCATCGGTGTGCCGCAAGAGAAACACGCCCAAGACGTTCAGAAAGGCACGGATGCCCACAAAGGCTGTCCGCCAGCTGTCACTAAACGACTCACCGCCAACAAGGGCGGAGAAACTCCTACCCACCGTGTATGATGACTCGGAGTCAGAGGATGAGGAGGCATACATCGTCTCATTTGCACGAGAGCTGAAACAACGACGACGGCCACAACCCACGTGCATCGTACAAATGGCGGGAAATGAGGTCAAGGCCATAATCGACACTGGCGCCACGGTAAATGTGATGGGCCTACAACAATTCAACAAACTACGACCACGGCCGGAGGTAATACCATCCAAGACGCGGATCTTCGCCTACGGAGCGGACACACCACTACCCCTCAAAGGAAAAATCACGATACCAATCCAGACCGATGAATCACAAGTGATGGCAACGATCCACATCATCAACCGGGAGGCCGACACTCTGATAAGCAGCCACACAGCAGAGGACTTGAAACTCATAGCTTTTGCAAACAGCATAAGGGCCCATCAAGTAGATGAGCTGTTGGCACGCTTCCCCGAATTGTTCAAAGGCCTGGGCTGCATCAAATGTGAACCCGTCAAACTGCATATTGACAGATCGATCACCCCCACTGAATTGCGCCACCGCCGGATACCCTTCCACCTACGCCCGTTGGTGGAGAAAGAACTGGAGAAACTAGAATCACTGGGCGTCATCGAGAAAGTCACAGGGCCCACCCCATGGGTGTCACCCATGGTCATTGTGGAGAAACCCAAACAGCCGGGCGCAATAAGGTTATGCATTGACATGCGGCTTCCAAATGCCGCCATCCGCAGGGAGAGACATTTGACCCCTACCATGGATGACATTGTCGCTGATGTAAATGGGTCGAAGTGGTTTTCAAAGATAGACCTAAACGCCGGATACCACCAGCTGCCCCTAGCGGAGGAAAGTCGTTTCATTACCACATTTAGCACCCACATGGGGCTCCGACGCTACAAACGGCTGAACTTCGGCATTTCCTCGGCGGCGGAGGTGTTCCAGAACACCATCCGAGAACTCCTCTCGGGACTGCCGGGAGTCATAAATGTCAGCGACGACATCCTGATACACTCCGCCACTGCCTCGGAACACCACAAGCACCTGAGGGATGTCCTGAAGAGACTGAGCACTCATGGAGCAACTCTCCACAAAGAGAAATGCCAGTTCTTTCGACCCTCGATAGAATTCTTTGGTTATGTCTTCAACCAGGAGGGCATCCAAATCGACCCGAGAAAATCGAAGGCCATCAAGGACGCGCTAGCACCGAAATCCCCGACAGAAGTGAGAAGCTTCCTCGGCATGGCCACTTACTGTGGCCGATTCATACCAGGCCTGGCCACTAGGAGTGAGCCGCTACGAGCACTGACTAAAGCCGACGCCCCATGGCAGTGGGGCTCGAGAGAAGACGAAGCCTTCCAAGGGATCAAAGATGCACTCCTGTAGAAAGCCACACTTTCCTACTTCGACCCTACGAAGCGCACAGAGGTGGTGGTCGATGCCAGCCCGGTGGGTCTTGGAGCGGTCCTGACCCAAGAACATGAACCTGGCCAGTGGACGGCATTGGCGTTTGCCAGTAAGGCCCTAACCCCGACTGAGACAAGGTATGCCCAGATCGAGCGGGAAGCCCTCGCTATCAAGTGGGCTTGCGGCCACTTCCATTTATATCTACAAGGTCACCCGTTTGTAATGGTTACCGACCACCAACCACTAGTACCCCTCTTCAAGGGAACCGCACCTCATCCGCCACCTCGCATCGAACGGTGGGTGATCCAATTACAATCGTATGAGATGGAGGTCACTTACCGCCCTGGGGCCAAAAATCCTGCGGACTACCTGTCACGCCATCCTTCACAGCAAGACACTGAACCAACAGACGACGACTGTGAGGAGTATGCTCAGTGGGTGGCCATCACATCATGCCCGAACAGCATGACCATCGAAGACATCAAGGAAGCCGCGGCCACTGACAGCACATACCGGAGATCGCTTCAGGCTGTCCAAGACGGATCCTGGGCGGATTACCTGCGCCCACCCACGTCCTGGGCCGCGGAAGACAAAGACTCACTCACGAAATTCTGGCGAGTACGGCACGAGCTGAGTGCCACGGATGACGGAGTATTGCTACGAGGAACACGGCTGGTCATACCACAAAGTCTAAGACACCGGGCGGTGCAGCTTGCTCATGGAGGGCACCAAGGCACGACCAAGATGAAGGCTCGCATGAGGGAGAAGGTATGGTTCCCGGATCTGGAAATCAGGGTAGAAGAATATGTGAGGAATTGTATGAGCTGCCAGTTAACGAGCGACCCGGAGAGACCTGTGCCAATAATCACGGAAGATGCCTGTACATCTCCCTGGACCAAGGTGAGCATAGACTTTGGAAGCTTCCCCGGGGAAGGACACACACTAGTAGTCGTCGACTCATACTCCAAGTACCCGATAGTGGAGAGGGTAGTCTCCACTGCTTTCACACATGTAGGACCGGCATTGGAAAAGATTTTCTCAATGTTCGGCTACCCAGTGGAAATACGGAGCGACAACGGACCACCGTTCCAGGGGGCTGAGTTTGCCACATTCCTCACCACGAGAGGAATTCAACACCGCCGTGTCACACCTCAGTGGCCCCAGGCGAATGGGGATGTGGAAAGGTTTATGCGGACTCTGAACAAAGTATTTCGAATCGCCCTAGTGGAACAGGCCGACCCCGAACAAAGATTACACGAATTCCTGCGAGAATATCGGAGCACTCCCCACTGCGTAACCCAAAGGAGCCCATGGACCCTCATGTTCCAAGGACCCCGGAGAGACCTCCTCCCCACCGCCCCGGGCTGGGCACCACCCCTGGCTGACACCGAAGAAGCCCAGGCACGGAGACGGCAAGGGAATCAGCGCATCAGCATGCGGAGGAGGGCCACTCCGAGAGACATAAGCCCAGGGACTCAAGTGATCATCAGGAACAGACGTCCTGGAGGAAAATTCCAAACTCGCTACGAGCCGGGCACGTGGACAGTGACGGCAACGAAAGGGACCATGGTCACAGCTCAAAAGGGAGGAGAAGAGGTATCACGAAACACCTCATGGTTCAAAGCCCTCCAGCCAGAGTGCAGGCAACGATCAGAGACAGCAGAGGGGGAAAATCAACCACATGGGGCGGCGACCTCTCGAGGATAAAATACAAATCCCCCAGAATGCCAAGTGGAAGACCTGGAATCCACAGTAGAATCCCAAATGTCGGCGAGTGCAACCAGAGACACTCATCAGAATGACGAGGGTGGCAGGGGAAACGCCCGAAGGTACAACCTGAGACCTAATCCACCACCGAGCCTGAAGTTAAAGGACTATGCCTGCCTGCTGAGACCCTGATTTGGTCAACAAGGGACACGCAAGTACCCAGGCATTTTGATGTGACGTATTATAAGAATGACTTTGTTTTTCAGTGATTTAAAAGAAAACAAATTGCATAGTTGGATAGGGATGTAATGACCGTGAGCGGTCTAGTGTATGCACGCACATGCATTCATACACCCGCAGGCCAGGCGTGGCCTGCGGCGTCAATAAATGAAGGACGTTGCGCTCGAGCACGTCACTTCCGAGCTCACCACCAGTGTCCGTGTGTGTGACTCGCTGCTGCGCACCCTGCCCCCGCGCAAGGCCTCTAGGCGAGGCCGTCCACAAGCGTCCATTCAGGGCACACCACAACAGGTGGCGCGACGCTGGTTGCACGGCGGCGTTTATGATTAAATCGAGACACTGACACCTCCCTCACACATGCGGCTGTCAATCTGTCGTGAGATCGGGGCACTGCACTGTCTGCACATGACGTGAAGTTATGATGGTGAAAGGGCACCGGCTGTAGTGCACGCACGCACCACGTAGCAAGTGGTGCGTTGCGTGGCGTACCGCGTATGTATGTGGTTCCCAGGGACGTCAATCTTGTAGCGCGCGAAAGCGCTACGAATGACGGCCCTGGGCATCATTTTTATCCAGCCCCTGCTCAGTGCTGCTAAAATGTAGCAATGACGCGCGCCACAACCACACGCTCTTTTACAAAGTGGAGTCTTGGCAGGGGACTGCAGGGCGATTTGAACCCTCGAGACTTTCTCTCTCCCGTCTAACCCCCCCTCATCTGTATTGGTTCTCTTGGATCTTTTATGATGTCTTATCAAAAATGGCGAGGGCATTCCTTCCTTTTATTTAAGTGACAGAATGGTTTTTTAACCATTGGAACTACAAGTTGTGAGGCAATGCTTTGACTATTGAAAGTCAAAGTCATGCATCACAAATTGCTCGTTAGGATCTCAGAGCTCGCTGTGCATCAGAAACGTGCAAAGAATGTTAGAATGTTCAGCTAGAGTTGTCTCAGTGGGGGAGGTGGGGGGGGCAGAGAAAATACGCTGGAAATGGGAGACCAGTGTATAACAAATGTAAACTTGCAATATATTGGATGATGAACGTGTCTAGTCAATACCAGTAGTACCAGATTTCAGTCTCGGGCTTTATTAAATGGATTCACTGCATTTGTTTTCACCACTTTTGATTTAAAGATGTTCCTTGTAGTCTTTACGTTTTGAGGGTAAAATACATGTTGTAATGTTACTCCTCCACCTGAAAGCCTAGGATTTAGGGCCAGATGTAGGTAGGCTTTTACCGGGTAGGTGTCATAGTTACTGATTCTGTAAATAACGAATCGGTATTTACCGATTCGGTATTTACCGAATCATCATTTACCGATTCAGTATTTACCGAATCGGTAAATGAGATGTAGGAAGCACTTTAAAGAGTGCTTTTGTGCTTTAAGGATTCGTTACTTACCACCAACTATTGGTTGGTGGTAAATAAGGAATTCCTTTGTAAATGCAAATATGTGCATTTACACCTGTGCCATGTGACAGATATACATGCCACATGTGCACACAAGCACTAATCAGGGGTGCAGCAGGGTGCTTGACACCCTGCCACCCTTGACTTCTTCCCAATTTTACCGAATCGGTATTATCTACATTGCAATTACCGATTCAAAAATACCGAATCGGTAAAATTCGGTAATTTCGAATCGGTAATTTACAATTACTTACATCTAGCCCTTAGTTTCTTCAGAATTGCTTGACTTGTTATGTACATTTATTACTCTTTGGTCAATAGATCTGGCGACATCCTCTCTTTAGTCTTTCCTCCATTAGGGTGTTTTTAGTTTTAGTAAGCGCATTCTGCAGTAGTCATGCGGTTTGTCTGGTGTAGACTCATAATGACGCAACAAATTGGTGTCTTCTTTTTGCCATGACCCAAAGCCCCTACAGTTGAGAACTACTGAGTGCAAGAAAATTTGCTGCCATGATTCTTGCCATTTTGTTCTCGCTTCTGCTCCACTGTGAAGCATCAGCCTCTGTTGCGAGGAAGTGCACCAAGTCTGGAAGAGGTCTTTAAACGCACTTGGTGTTGTTATTTTAACCCCTTCGACGTTCATGACGAGCTCAGCTCTTCATGAGGTACACCTCTCGTACGCTCATGACGAGCTGAGCTCGTCATAAACCGCGGGTTTTTTAAAAACTTCAGCGCACAGCGGGAAAATGCGCCGCTCTGATGGTGTTAACTGTCTTCGCTCTCTTCCTGATTTACATCCTAGTCTGACCCTGCAATGCCTCTTATCTTTTTTTGTGTAGTTTTATATAGCGCAAACTATCAGTATCAGAGCGCTTTACATGAGCACGAGTTGCCTTACAGACTGATTTATCTTAACCTTTACTGTAAACAAGGGTATTTTCCTATTTTACTCGTTACGAAACTGGGATCATAGCAATTATTATTATGGCTGGCGTTTTGCCTATGATACTTTAGAATACGGTAGAAGTGGAGTTAAATCGGAAGTGAACAGATTCATCAACAGTGAAGCGACTTCTGTGAAGCGACTTTAGTACTTTAAATAATATAGGGCAAGAGGTAGAAACTGCGTTTGGCACTTGAGACGTGAAATAGGTGAATAGATGAGATTTCCACCCAAGGAGGTATACGTTTAAGGTGTAATAACATCTATTCAGACCAACACATTGCACCGCATATAGGACTCTAGTCATATTTTTGGTTAAATATGCTAGAGGTTGCAAACAAGTCCACCTTCATACATCTGTACTAAGAAATAATAATTGATGGACAGAACTCAGAACAATGTCATACATTCACCCCAGTACAGAGATCTGGGGCTAAATCCTTCGTTTTTCAGCTCCCTATGCCATTCCAGTTTGAACCCAGCCATATGCAAATCAGTCTTGATTTGCATATGACCATAGATGCCAGCCTGGCAGACGGTCCAATCCTTCTGTGAGTGAGGAACAACGGTCTGCCACCAAACTGAGTTACTACAGTTTTTTCATATTTAAATAAACTACAAGCTATTTTTGAATCTATTATTTGATTAGCACAGAATAAGGAACTGTCACAATGTGAGCGCCTTCTTTCACATTAGAAGTTCCGAATCAGGGATAGCTCACCCATGATAGTGTTCAGGTGCTGCCTTTCACTGGTCCCAACTATCCCATTAGCATGTGTCTGCTTGGCTGGTGCTCCATGCACAGCCAAGAAGACATGCACTGTTAGTGTACGCAGGGCACATATCTGCAATTCTCAGTTTTAGAGGTGAGACATGCAAACGCAGCCTGACGTCTCGAATAGAGCACAAAATGGCAGCACCCAGCAACCAATTGCAGGCCAAGTGTCCCAATACAATCTTATTGAATACTGAGTATATAAACGGGCCCGGAGCTATGAATTGTCATGCAAGGGCCTGCCATTTAGCTTGTCCCGTGACTGGGATGGGCGTAATAGAACAAGACTTTGGGCATGGGAAGCAGCCGGCATGAGACAGATGACCGGATTACAAGTAGGCAGGGAATATGCGCAGATATACTGTGTGACTGGAAATAACATTTGTACTTCTGTTATTGGTATCCCTGTACCTATATCCAGCTATTATGAGTTGATACCAAGGAATGGGAAAATAACACTTGACCCTTTTTTATATATGAAATTATAGAAGGTATTTTTAAATTTGTGTGGATATCAGTTTCCAATTACCGCCGGCTGTTAGCAGGTGGTGGTAAACGGGGGGGAGGGGGTCTGGTACAGGTAGGAGAGGATGTAATATTGTCAAGTGACAGACTTTTAGGCTGGTATCGAGTAGTAGATATGCCCATGCAACTTTAACATCTGGTTTTCATATCTGTAAAATTAGACCAGGTGTTTCTGCACGGAAACACCAAACCACACATAACTAGATTGAGCAGGATCCCACTAAAAGATCTTACTTCACCCTACTTTGGAGCATGCATGGCATGATGGTCCCTTATTATTACCGACCTTGGTATACTGAGAGTAATGCTTTCCATGAATTGGCCCACTAAGGAATGATGATGTCCACTGCTCACCTTTGATCTAATTTTGATTCTGTGGTAATTCTTGGAATATGTTGGAGCTTTTTGGCATGATGGTGCAAATCCTAAAGATGCTAAAATGGCATAATATGAGAGCTTCTTGGAATATCATGGGAATTCATGGTATTATGGTGCCCACTACCCACCCCATGTATAATACTTGTTAAGATATATTAGTGGTAATTGTTAGCCAATTCTATACATTCATGCTATGAAGATTCACACCCCTTGGGTAAGGCTATCCCTGTTTACAAGTGGTTATGCTTGGCATATTGTGCGCATTCATGGCTTAATCATGCACATCCCTAACATAATGCTACACTTTGGATAACAGTTGTAATTGCAGTGATGATGAGGCAACGTGGTTCCAATCCCGGAAAGAGTGGAGGGCGGGGCAAGGAGCGGATCAAAGAGCAAGACGGCAAGGAGGTAGCAGGCGGCAGCAGGAGCTGTCTGTGGTCAGTCTCCTTGCCAATCCAGTAGTATTATAGCGTTCCTAACCCCTCCCTAATCTGGAGACTTCAGGGACCTTAAGGGGCCACAGTGCGTTCCTAACATCTCCCAAATCTGGAGACTTCAGGGACCTTAAGGGGCAGCAGTGTGGTGAGGTGAGTGGCACAGAGGAGTGTTCTCTTAGGGCTGCCCGACTCAGCTGGTCGGGGCCAAGCTCAGGTCTCAGCGCCAGACACAGGCCACAGGTTTAGGAATCTGGTCCATGGGCTTTAACTACCTATGCAGTCGTGAGGTTGTGCGGGGGTGCCCCCACTGCTGCCTGCTGTTTGCTTTCCTGTTAGGTTGCTGCCCTATGCTTCATAGATTTTACATTGAGTATTGGCCTCCCTTTCCACGAAGTACACAGGCAACAATCTGTGCTTGTAAAAACTTGTAAAGATTGTAGAAACCCTGGAGTAATGATTATGGCTGTGGCTACTTGAACTGAACTCTGAATATGGTGACATTTTTTCCTGATAAATACAATACAATAGGCCAGTGAACCACAAAGTGCTCAAGTGTAGTAAGAGGCATAAAAGGAACTTACCTCGTAACATTCAAAAGCGTGTCGAGTGAAAATATCTGTGTCTGCCTGCATAGTTGTGTTTTCATCCACCAACTTGTTAACCATGAGGAGAAAGCATGTGAGGCACAAGCAGTGTGATGGCAGTTTTAAGGCATTGCTGCCAGGGGTTTGAGCTTGGGAGAAGCGGAGATGGTCTGGCTAGGTCACCTTGCTTTGCCCAATCTAAGAGCAGTCAAGAAGGCAAGGGAGGTGAAGAGAGACTTTGGCACACATACATGAGCCTCAAGTGGCGCAACAGCAGTGTTTAGGGGCTGCTGCGGTGAAGCCGAGAAATCCTTGCTAGGTCTAGGTGCAGTTTGCAAGCCCCTTGAGAGCTCCCTTTCACTTGGTTTAAGCACCAATTATATTTTCCTCAGTCAACTCAACATTCTCAAGATTTAGCCATGGTTCTCACAAGCCTCTTATTCTCTGTCAAATTTGTCAAGGCAAAATCAAAGTTAACCATAGAACTCCTCTGGTAACTAAATAACCAGGCAAACCAGGCAGTGGGTAACATGAGATCTGGTAATTCGTGATGGTCGACACAGTCATTGAAAAGGCGAAAGTAATTCAAGACTGAGTCATCAAAGTGTATATTAGCTCACCAACAATCAAAAAATCTTATCCGGCTGCTCGTTTTCAAGCCTTGCAATTTCACCACTAGGCCATTATTTCTGGCAGTTATTTCTGAATTCGCAATTACCCCAATCCTCTATTGTGGATTATTTTAAATATTCAGGAATAGCATCAGAAGGAGACATAAACCATATGAGAACTTAAGCTTTGGGTTTGTCCAATCTAGTCTTAGCTAAAGGTCAGCTTTTAGCATCTCAGGCTTCTGTTCTAGATGATGATTGTGTAAATATGCAAATGTTAGTCAACTCTGAAAAAAGTTGTAGTGAATTATGTTTTTTTAAGTTCATTGTCATCTTGCAAGTTCACTCTTCTGATTTGGAGAGTTTTTCTTCAATATTCCTTTCAAAGATCTCTTTAACTGTGTTTGATCATAGTTATCAATCCTCCTCCATTCCAGCTTTGCCCATACTACAATCTCTGACAAAAGCTATAATTATACCCAATATCTTTCTGACACATGACTTATCAATCCTTGATGAAAGCAGCGAAAAGGCAACATAGACCCTGTAAGTCTGGTTTCAACTATGGGAACTAGAACAACTGATTCAAAACCACCCCTAACTCCATTGAAAAACAATTGAAGTAATACCAATGAATATCACTCACTAGTGACTATCCCAATAATGCTTGACCATATGCAACTCACAACTAACTCAATTAAAGCTGAGGACCTTTCCTTTATGGAAAAATATGATACAATTATTTCTGATTACCTTCAGGCCCCAAATAGTCCTGTCATGCCACTATAGACCATTGGGACAATCTGCTTAACAGTATAGGTGCAATAGCAGCAGCTTTACATTTCCACTCAGACAAATTGAATATTCAGGTGGATTTGACCTTTTTGTTGAAGGGGATAGCTTTCATATTACAAAATCGGAGCGGTTGAATAGTAAAAGTGAAATCAGATAACAATAGCCAACTAGTCTCATGCACCTGTTGGATAATGTTTCAGATCTACCTATGATAGATGGTAAGATTAAACTAAAGATATAACCATCCTGCAATAGTCAAAAACAACAGAATATCCATCTTTTGGTTGAAAATCAAAACAGCAAGGTCAAATCGGTTGTCAAACTCAAGATTTGTCAACTATGTTAGTAGACCAACATCCGATGTCAAGTCAAGTCAAAATATATGTTTATTGTGACCATAGTCTTTAAACAATACAGTGAACATAACACGGAATGGAGTATGCACCATAAATTCATACACTTATTTATAAAAACGTATCCATTAAAAGATCATACACACCATTATCTAAAGTACAAAAAGTCTATAAAATTTACAATTATATTAAAACTTGTTTTGTATATTAAAACCTATTCACATTCTTACTACACCAAACAATTTCATTCCACTAAAATTCATGCAGTACTACATGTTATTCTTTGGCTCTCGATGCGCTCAGGGCCACCTTTATAAATTTCCCGAGGGCAATTACAATATCGATATAGGGGATTTCTGTTAGAAGGCTGGCCGCCTGCGACCTTGTCTTTACTTCATATTTTATAAAAACTGGGCGCAGCCAAAATTTCCTATGTTCTAGGAGTGTCAGACAGTCTAACAGAATATGCAACAGGTCTACCTTAGTTCCCAAATTACACCTGCAGCGACCTTCCTGATCTAACATTTTTATTTTATGGTCTCTGCTTATTAGCCATGGGTTGATCCCAATTCGTAGCCTCAGGATCTCTTGCCTGAGTCCGCGATTGGGTAATCTATCAAGGTAGGGGAACCAGTTTTTATGGGACCAAGCATTTAGCATATGCACCACTGATTTGTTCTTTGTTAAGTAGCTTATATCATGCAATTTGGAAACTTCTTTCCCCCTTTGCTTCAAATCACTTTTGGTACTAGGGATTTGATATGTTCCCATGTCCAACTCGATCTCTAATGAACTACAGATTCCCTTCAATTTTTCCCTGCTGGCCTTCGCCCATTTTAGCTCGCTTTTCTGGATTTCTTTGCGACACCAGTATGCTACTTTTTTGCTTTCAGGGTCTTCTAATCTTTTCCAGAATCTGATCACAGCCATCTGGGTTAGTATCACCCAAGACTTTGTGCCTATTTCTGTTCTGATGGCTTGTATCATAGCAGATTGGGGAAGTGATAGTAGCCTTTTTATGCAATTCCCCTCTATCACGTCCCAAGATCCCTTACCGCTCAAATAAAGGATCTCTGCGCCATATAAGACTTGGGGGGGATCATTGCTTCAAAAGCTCTAAGCATTGGTCGGTGTGACATCTCACCATAGTCCCCATTAAACCTTTTTAGGCCACATATGGAAGAGAGTGCTTTTGCTTTTTGAGTTTCTAAATGGGTATTCCAATTTAGGGTCCTATCGACCATATACCCAAATATCGGTACTCATTTACTGTCTCCAATTTGAGATCACCTATGTACCAACTAAATCTGCTTGGCTTTTTCCCAAAACATAGGGTTTTAGTTTTATCCAGGTTGATATTTAAAAATTTGCTGGCACAGTATGTATTGAAGGCATTAAGCTTCCTTTGGAGGCCCCTCTCAGTCTGGTCTACTATTACCAGATCATCCGCGTACAGTAGGCAGGGTATCTTGTTTCCATCCATTTTTGGGCTGGCACTACCCTCCACCTCTAGATGTACCGGGAGATCTGACAGGAAGATCAAGAAGAGCTGGGGGGCCAACACACAGCCCTGTCTTAGTCCGTTAGCAATGGGTATTTTTAAGGTCAAGGATCCCACCGTATCTTTAATTACTTGTCCCCAATTTTACCTGTGTAGTTCTTTTATTATAGTAAAGAGGTCTTTTGGAATTTTTAACCTCTTTAATGTCTCCCAGAGGCAGACCCGATCCACAGATTCAAAGGCTGATTTGAAGTCGACAAAACAGCAGCATAACTTGCCATTTTGTTCCGTCGACTTCCTCGCCATCGCCCATAAAGCAAATCCGTGGTCTATTGTCGAGTGGCCCGCTCTAAATCCACCCTGTTCTATGGGAATTATTTGGTGCTCGTCTACCCATGCATTCAGTTGCTTCAATACGATTTTAGAGAACACTTTCTCACCAATATCTAGGAGATTAATCAGACGGTTTTTTTTGGCGCCTCTTTGCTCCCTTTCTTATGGATCGGCCTAATTATGGCCCCCTTCCAGGTTGGAGGCATTTTCCCTTTTTTTAGGACTAACTGGAACATCTTGGCAAGGAATCTTGCCCACCATTTAACCTCGGTCTTCAAAATTATTGCAGGCAGATTGTCTGGGCCTGCTGCCCGAGTTAGCTTAAGCTCTTTTATTGTGAGCTCAACTTGTTCTTCATTGAACTTAAATAAAAGGTCATCTGAGATTTCTTGCCATGTTTTGATCTCCATCTCCTCTCTGGGCATCCTTGCCCCGTACAATTCCCTTATGTACGCTTCCCATGCTGCCTCACTCACCACACAATTTAGTTCACCATCTGTTGTCCCGGCTGCAGCCTTTACTAGTTGCCAAAATTGCCTTAGATTTTTGTTCTCTATGGCTTCTAGTAATTCTGACCAGCATTTTTCTTTATATAATCTTTTTGCGGAGAGAACCATTTGCTTGAATTCTTTTTTCTGCTTCACTAGCTGTTCCTGTCTCTCTTGTGTAAAGTTCTTTTTTTGTTTCCTTTGGGCTGCTCTTATCTCCCTTTTCTTATTTTGGCACGCCACAGAGAACACTTTACCACGGTTTGATTGTTTTACCCTTATGGGCTTATTCCATTTTAAATTTATCTTTAGGCATTAAACAACTTCTTCTAATTTTCCAATGAACCATTCCAATTTTTTATTCTCACAGTTTTCAGGTGCCATTTTTGTTTGCATGGCCTTCAGTTTTTCCATAAATTCCTCAGTTAAACGTGTCGTGACGCGTTTGGGGTACTCAACCTCCTGGGTAATCACCTTTTCTCTCTGTACTTTCCATCCCCCCGCTATCACTATGTGTAGGAGTTTGTGATCGCTCACCTCTTTTTGATCTAACTTAAAGTCCCTAATCTGGTGAAAGTTCCAAGCCTGCAAGAATATATAGTCAATCGGGCAGTTCTGTTGCCCTTGGGTAAACGTTTTTCCTGCCGGTGAGTCTGACTCTATTCTCCCATTTACACAATGAAAACCCCTGCCTCCTAAGACGTGTATTAACGCTAGGTCTTGCTTTGAAGATTCCCCTACTGGGAACCTTGCCAGGTTTATTCCATATGCCTCTAACTGTTCCCTATTCCAAAGGTCGGCCTTTTTTGGGTTTAGTTTATGATTGAAATCGCCCATTATAATTATTATGTCTGCGGGGTAATTTTCTAGAGTACTGTCTACATCCTCTTTAAAACACCTCATTTCCCTTTCATACTCCTCCCTATTGTCCCACTGCATGTACACATTCATTAAAATCAACATTTTATAGTTTAAATCCACCGTCATGAGTTCAATTCTACTTGATTGTACCCATTTGCATTTTGTGTTCAACAGTTTTATTTCCCTCATTACTTTTGTTGAAACCAATGTCAACAGCCCCCCCGAGGGCCTCCCACGATTTTTCTTTATGGCTGGCTGATGTATCTGGGCATAGCCGTCAAGGGTTGGGGTGTCGTCGCATAACCAGGTCTCTTGCAGGCAGGCAATGTCCACTTTTTTTATGGCTTCCGTTATATATTCCCATTTTTGCTCATTGCCAAGCCCATTTACGTTCCAGGTTAAGAGACCTAGTTCTTGCGAACCCCCTCCATCCTATTCAACGTCACTCAAACCCCCTTCCTCATCTGTATCCACTGTATTTCTCTCATTACTTTCTCCCTCGAGATTGCTGTGTGACGACCAGTTACCCCATAAAGAGTCATTCCCTGTGTTGTCGATTACAATGTTCAGAGAGCTTCGATCACCTTTTGATTCTTTATAGAGAATCACTTGCCTCTTCTGTAACCCGGCATGCTGTTTTAAGAAATTGTTATCTTTACAGGTTTTTATCTCTCGCTCTGGGATAATCCTTATTCCCTGTTTCGTTATCTCATTTGAGGCTTTCAGGATTGCCCTTTTTACCAGGTCTGAGTAAAGGGTGATTTTTGTTATTTCCTTTCCATACCTGTTTTCTACAAAGCCAACCTGCTGGAGATCTCTAGTACCGATCCCCCTCAGACTGCCGCATTTCTCAAATGCGGTCAAGATCAATGCCCTATTCAGGGGATTGGTTTTTCTTGTCAGCTTCTCTTTCCTCCCTGCTGGAATCAGGTCCAGAAATAACCATTTGTTATCGTCTCTCTCAATAGAGTTCGTGTTTATTTCATGCGTCTGTTGGCTGGTGATTGTTCTCCCTCCTTTCCAACCTTTATTTCTCATGTTGGGAACTTCATGTGTCTGTGGTCTTACAGATCCATCCAGTAACCTTACTTTTTGTCTCGTCGTACGGATGGAGGGGGGGTTCTCATTTTCCTCCCTGTTAGACTGCTTTTTCCTTGGGGCTCTCGGAGGCTTTGGGGGTGTTGAAGTTTTTGCCTCTACATGTATAAGACGATGTGTTATAAATGTTGGCGCTGAGGCGTTTAGTCCTGACTGCAACCCCCCCTTCGTTGTTTCCCTCCCTTTTCTCTTTCCTGCATGTTTCATTTGTCTGGACTTTCTTATCCGGTCCCTGGTCCCAAGTGTGACGTGCCTTTTTATCAACATAGGTCTTTTTGATATATACACATTGTCCACATATTCTGCAGCATCCTTTGCTGATTGTTCTTCGGGTTTCGGCGATCTTTCAAGGATTACCATCCTTTCTTCTTCAGGTATTATCCTGTCGCTTTCCTCATTTGGTGGTGCTATATCAATTAGCTTTACCCTACTTGGCAATTGGCTCTTTATTTCTCCGAGTTCTTCTTCTATTTTCTTTAGATGTTGTTTCTGAGCCTTCATCACTCCGTTGTTTGAGAGGGTTACTTCCAGGATTCCTTGAAGTGCTTTTTGCAGTAACAGGATTAGATCCATCAACGAGGATGTAGGAGTTTCAGAGAGCACCGAGTCCTGAGTAGTATTTCTGACTGGGATTGCTGGGAAACTTCTCCTCAAGCTCTCTCGCTGTCTTGGGGATTTTTGCAAAGGTTGGTATTGTAGGAGTTGATCTGGTGCGCCTCCCCAGGTAACGCTCTGGTTCTGATCTTCATTTCCCCTATGATCTTCAATCCCTGGTGACAACAGTGAGAACATCTTTGGTGATGATGATAGTCGAGGCACCGGGATTTGGTGATTTTGGCTCTGCAGTGTCAGGTTTAATGATTTACGGTTCACCCCATCTTCCCCATTATCAAGGTTAGCTTCTTCCTGGAGTTCTCCCTTATTTGTCTGGCTTTGAATTTCAACTGGCAAGCCTGAGTTTTCACCAATTTCTCCGCCAATTTCCACTATTTCTTCATCAAGATCCGATGTTATTGCTGGATCTAATGATTTATAGTGTTTGCCTACAAAATCCTTTATGGACTTTGACGCTGCCGTGTTCTCCTTCTGTTTATCGGATGTTTGATTGCAGCCTCTTTTTGCCTTCTGGGCATTCTTCATTACTCTTTTGACTTTTCTTTTCTTTTGTCTCCCCTTACTATTTTCCATAGATGATGCTTGACTTTCCTTGCTTTCATCCAAAGATTTTGAGCCCTCCAATGATTTACTCTTTCCTAAATCATCCAATAATTTTTGCCCTCTTTTAGGCGCCATTTTTAGTCAAGGAACTGTTGTTATACTAAAGGTGGTAACTCTTAATATTTAATTTTACTTTTGTTGAAAATTGTTCACTTACCTCTGTTCTGCCTTAGTTGCCTTCCGCCTGTTGCCTTGCCCCCCTTTGTGTTAACAACTCCGACTTTTCTGGTGGTGTTTGCTCTTCTGAGGGCTAGTACTTCAGTTACACGCCCTTTGTTGCCAGCTTCTAACACCAAAGTTCGAAATATATTGCCATGCAGACTCAGCTGAATTCGCTGATCCGGCTAATAGTCCGAGTCTGCACGAGTGGGGGCTGAAAGGGGGCTGAAAGAGGGGGTCGAGATAGTGTAGGCGTTCAGTGTCGTTCTCCGCAGCAGCTGCGTGTGCAGAGTCTCGTTGTCCTCAGTGAGCCCTCCTGCTCGCGCTGCTCCCGCACCCGCGCCCGCACCCCTCGTCACTCCCTGCCTCTCCCCAAGGACTCCGCTCCTGGCCGAGGCTGGGGAGGAAATCTTTATCGGTTTGCCCGTTTGTCCGCCTGTCACTGGGGTCCGGCTGCTAAGGGCTTACTCCGTGTCCTCTTGCACCGAATTCCCGCGCTCCGTGCTCCGTGCTCCACTCTTCGATGATCGCTGCACTTGGTCTGGCGGGGCGTGGCTTCGGCTAGGCACGATTAGGCGAACAGAGTCCACCATTCACCTTGACGTGGTTAGTAGCTTCTACTACTACCTCACTCTTTCCCTTTATCCGATGAATATTGGAGCTTTGGCAAATAATAGTGAAACTATGACTAATTTTCAACGGCTAAATGCTTCTGAGAAATTTCTCCATGATTTCCACTTTGAAATACAAGATCGGTAGAGTTCCTATTACATGGTTTGTTAACAGTACTAACAGAATCATACAGTAACTCTTGAGCAATCATTACCATGCAAAGAAACGCAGAAGCACAACACACTCAAATGCTACAATTTGCAAAAAGGGCTTACAAAAAGAGGCAGGTAAAGATTGAGAAACGCTCAAAGTAAATCAAAGAAATTAATGAAGACTATAAGCAATGATGAGAAATTAAACGATTGTTATCCAGTAGCCCGATTAACTAAAGTACTGTGTGTTAAAAACAAACTCAGCATCTAAGCCATGTATCTGTGAACAAAGCACCAAGAGGAAAAATTGAAACAGAGGACTGGACCTGGCTCTCAAACCTATTATCTGAATCACTTATCACTAACAATAATTGTTGTGCAGTAAAGCCAGATCAACAACAACAGCCAATCAGATTTTGTTCTTGGAATGTGCATGGTCTCCCAAGACGTATGGAGGGTCCAGAGACAATTTTATTCTTGCATGGTTTCAATATTTTGCTATTCCAAGAAACATGGAGAGAGCAGAGATCTCCGATCATTGGCTATCAAATAGATCACTATTAATGCCACACGTTCCTTGTCTAAAGGTCAAGTTCATAGAGGGTTAACAATATGTAAATGAATAGATATTGATGTTGAATTTCAAGTTCTTACCTTTGATTTGACATGGTTGCAATGTATAAAATTCAAATTTTCATTCTTGTTACTCTTACAAATATTTACTTGAGCACGAGATGGGCTAAAAAGATAACCCAATTAACCATCATGTGGGAAATAGTTGAAACAACCTCATAGCAACTAAAATGTTTGGCAGTCCCATTAATAGTATTGCATAAACGTGTTGTGATCAACTTCATCTTTTTGGCTGTTGTTGCTCAACGAGTATGCCTCTGAGACTTCAACCATGGTTTTGATAGTCAGTTCTTCTCAATACAGCTTTATAATAGACCACACTATAATTTCAAAGGGCTTGCTAACTCATGTTCTTGTATATACTATAACACCAAGATTGGAAAGTGACCATCCGCCACAAGATTTTCTCTTGGACTGATCCATTTGCCTTTGCAGAAAGCCAATGTCCTATACCAAGTTGCTCCCTCATACAACCTAAAATGTTTGGTTTGTATATTTGATAAACAGGAATAGATCTTGTGTTATGCTGAGATATTAAAAGAGAGCGATGCTCCTAGGATACTGAAAATACGTCGCAGAGCTCTCTGGGTGGACTATTTAACCATCTTGTATAGATCACAACTGGTAATCACTACTGGTCATGGGGATTCGTGGTTGAACAGATTACTGGGGAACTGTTGGACCTGACCCTTTTTGGCAGGTTCACCCTGAAACTTTTTGCTTTTTCCTAGCCTATTTCTGTGACCTGGTGATGGTGATTTTTGGGTTCTGCGCACTTTCACTGTGTCCCAGTGGAAAGTGCGTGCGCACTCTGAGTGTGTGGAGTAAGGTAGGCCTGCCCTCCCATAGGAATGCATGGGGAATATGTGTGACCATGGTAGTTCCTGATGTGTGGGGAGTGCAGGGTCGAGTTTGGTATGTGCGAACTCGTGAGATTAAATGCTGCATAATGATGTATGCGCCATGAATGTGTCTAGTGTGGAAGTTGAGTATAGTGCCTTGCCCACATGGCACCTGAGTAATACATCACTGTATGTGGGGCGAGTGTCGCCCCAGAAACAACGGCACTGCAGGGTGCATTTGCACAGTTTAATCTGAGTCATCATTTTTATCCTCATTCTTTGTTTCTCTTCTCAATTTTTCTTCATTGACGTTTGTAACATGTTATAGCGAATGAGATATAAACCCTATAGCAGGATGGGAAATGTAGTTTCATGAACCACAAACATCGAAGTAACGCATTTGAAGGCTAATTAGACTCTAGTCATGAAGGAGGAGTTAGGGCACACGAGGTTGTTTAAAACGAGCGTTTAGAGAAACACACGTAATGCACCTGGGTTTACAACGTAATTGAAGGAATGATTTACAACTTACTGATAATTTTGGCGTAATTGAAGTTTGTAACACGTTATAGCGAATGAGATATAAACCCTATAGCAGGATGGGAAGTGTAGTTTCATGAACCACAAACACCAAAGGAATGCATTTGAAGGCTAATTAGACTCTAGTTATGAAGGAGGAGTTAAGGCACACGAGGTTGTTTAAAACGAGCGTTTAGAGAAACACACATAATGCACCTGGTTTTACACAGAGAGAGGAGGAGGAGAATTGTTTCCATCAGAGGCAGGTATGTTAATGGGGAGAGAGCTCCGTTTGTAACGTAGAGGCTAGCCACGAGCAAAATTGAAAGGCAATATGGGGTAAAATGAAGTATGGTGAAGGCAGGTAGAAGGAAGGAAAGTGACAAACGTAAAAGAATGTAGGAGGGTAATGTGGTAACACGCAAAAACTAGCACGTTATTGAAGGGATGAAGAGAGACGATAGGAGGGCAATGCGGTAACACGCAAAATCTAGCACGTAAGTGAAGGGATGAAGAGTGATGATATGCGGTTTTAGTCTTGGCGTTTGCTCTCTAAATTAACGTGAAAGGGGTTTTTTTTGTGTAATGTCGTAAACAAACTCACGTGGCCAGATACAGGTGGTTGATCTAGATACTTAAACAAACACTCTGTAATGAAGACTTGAGTATACGAGAATATAGATGTGACGTAAATTATAGGTGGCAATGTTTGGCAGTTTAACATAACTTTGGTTTATGATACTTGCTGTAGGTTTGATTCGCACTGGCACAAAGAAAGAGAAAATAAGAAAAGGTGTGTTTTTTATTAAGAATTGTAAATTATGAAGTTTTATTGATGATTTATTTCACATGATTTTGTATCTGATGTTAATGGATGTTTATTTAACATTCGCAGTTAACCCTGACGAAGGGCTGGAAGGGCCCGAAATGCATTGGTCTAATAAAATACTGTTTTTGATGGATCTTGGCGTTTGTACTTGTTTTGGGAAAAAGGTCCGGATGGACAAACCTGAACATGAGAAAATTAAGAAAATTGGCATGTTGTCTGACGTGTGGAATTATACAGCATCTGAAATACGTGAAAAAAATATGAAGAAAAATTGAGAAGAGAAACAAAGAATGAGGATAAAAATGATGACTCAGATTAAACTGTGCAAATGCACCCTGCAGTGCCGTTGTTTCTGGGGCGACACTCGCCCCACATACAGTGATCTAGTGTGGAAGTGCCACTTCTAGACATGGGTGTGCGTGTTGAGATTAGCATGCTGATGTGAGGGGAGGGGTGCACCTGGGTCCTGAATAGGGCTGGGCTTTCCCCACACAATGCTGGCTCCGCCCCCTGTGGTGCGACTGATGACCCTAGCCTGACTAGTGAATGGGAGGGGAGGCTGAGCTCATCAAGGGAGCTCCCAAACCAGCTGCGCCTAGTTTTTCCCCCACCCTGCACCTTTAGACAAAGGAATTCACTGTATAAAAAGGGGCTGTGTCCCCATACAAAATGTTCTTGTTTCTGACTTGAATCCTGCCAGGGGCATGCTGCTGCTTGGGCCCAGGGGAAGGCTTGCCTCCCTGGGGCCTGCCCAGCCCCTGGATACCTGATGGACTTGGAGGCTGGAGGACTTTCCTTTTTCTTGGGAGCTGCTTGCTCCCTCTTTTGGTGCCTAGGACTTTGAGGGTCCCTCCTGCCCTCTTCACCTATGGGGGCTGTGTTCTTGGGACCCTCCTAGTTGTAGGGGTCATTTTCTGGGGACCTTTAGTGCTGCCTGTGCCCCTAGTGCCTGGGAAGCGCTTTATTTTGTCCTTCAGCGCTGAGAGCGCTTTGTCTGGCTTATAGCGCTTGAGAGCGCTGTATTTAACTTATAGCGCTGGGAGCACTTTACTTGGCCCCCAAGCGCTTAGTAGCGCTTTTATTTTTATTCTCGAGGGTGCCCACTCCTCATTTTTGCCCCTTTGTTTCACCGCCTCGGCCCGAGCCGTTTTTAACAATGGCCGCTGTGTCCGCAGCCTGCCTGGTTGTGGGCGGGGCCGTGGACGGAAGAGGAAGCTTGCGAGAGGGAGGTCGGGAGCCCACCCCGCCTCCTCGAGTGCCGGTGAGAAGCCCCGGTCCCGAGATGTGGGACCGGGAGAAGGGGCCGGCGTGAGAGCGTGGACGCGGGGCTCCCATGCAGAGAGGGGAGCCCCGCGATTGCCGCCGAGTGAAGCGCTGCGCTGCGAGACTGGGAGGAGTAATGCTGGTCCCGCAGCAGAGAGAGAAGTCCCGCGCCGCCTGCCCAGAGGAGCCATGACGGAGGACAACAGCCCGGTGAGTGGACACGGGCTGGGGGGCTCCAGGCAGGTGTTGGTGCCAGTCGAGGGCACAGAGTCAGAGCAGCCCCGTGTGCTCAGTGGGCCGCTCCAACGTTGGGGGTATGTTTGGTTGAGGAGCCGAGCTGGCCCCCCGCTCCTTAGAAGTTGCTGTAAAGCCGTGGGGGGGCCAGAGAAGCCCAGGCTGGGCCCCGTGGCCTCATCGCTGGGTACATATTTACTTTAGAGGTCCCGAGCCTCTCCCCTCATTTCTGCCTTATTGTTTTTAGAGGCCAATGGCTCCCCAGGGTAGATGAGTAATTTGCCAGAGCCAGAGAGCTCCAACGTTTGGGGGCACCTGTGATTGTGTAAGGGGCCAGTGGGCCCCAGGGGTGCAGTTGATTGACCAGAGCCTGTGTGGCTCCAGCATGTGGCGCAGATGTGACTTTAAGGACCTGTGTCCTGTCCACAGAGTTTGAGGGGACCTGTTAACTTTCAGAGCCAGAGGGCTCCAACAGTGGGCGCAGTTTTGTTTCCTAGGGTCAGTGAGGGCCCTGTCGCAGTTCTATTGATTCCCAGCTGCCCAGCAATTGGTGGGCAGCTGCACCGTTTAGGCGCCAAGGGAGAGAGAGTCCTTGTGTGGGACAGAGATGGCACAGAGGTGCCAGGCCTTCTACAGCTGCACAGCACTTAGTGCCAGCTGCGGCGTTTAGGCCCTGTTGTTGTTCCCAGCTGCCCAGCAATTAGTGGGCAGCTGCAACGTTTAGGTTTGCGCCGGTGGCACACCCCTGACTGGCGCTGCATTGGCAGCGCGCCCTGACATTCTGGACACAGGGCTTTTTGAGTCCCCTTGTTGGATGGCCAGTTGGCCAGGGGGCTGGTATGTGGGTAGGGTGCAAGGCCCTATTGTGATTTTTGCGCAATGTGATTTTGCTATGTTTATGATAGTAATTGCCTAAGGTGATGTTTTGCGCAATTGTGTTTTCTTACACCTCTGAATGTGTTGATTATACATCATGTGTTTTTCCTGTATTGCACCTCTGAATGTTTTAGGCATCATGTGTTTTCCTTCCCTACACCTCTGAATGTTGTGATGCATCATGTGTAATGTGTTCTTGCCTATACCCCTACAGGTATTGTGATACTTAGGTGGTTGTTTTCTCCTAGTACAGGTAGTGCTAGTGAAGCCCAGGTTCCCTGCGCAATATTCTCCTAAGGTGGTTAGGATTGCGTAGGTGGTACTTACCTGGTACCAGTAGTTACTGGTTGTGTGCTAAAGTGATTATTATCCTATGATCTACAACTTGCTATTTCTAACAGTATTTCTAGTTCTAAAAGTGCTGATTCCTGACAGTGGTCCAGGTGGCCCTGTCTTGTACATAATCCCTTGTGAATATTGCCCGTGCCAGTTGGCACAATGTACATGTGTGATTATGATCTAATGTGTTTTGACAATACAAAAGATATTTTTATATAACCTTGTATGGAGTTCCTTTTGTGGTGTGCCTAGGATGTTGTTGCTGTTGTGTGCGTGCGCAAATGCTTTACACATTGCCTCCGGGATAAGCCTGTCTGCTCGTGCCAAGCTACCAAGGGGGTGAGCAGGGGTTATCTTGGCGTGCGACTCCCTTGCCCTGACTAGAATGGTGGTTTCTGCCTGGCTTGGGCGTAAGACTTAGCCAACCAGAAAATCCCAGTTCTAACAGAAACTCAAAGGTGAAACTGGATGATATTCTTATGAAAACCAGCTAAACCAAACTGTGTCATTAGGTGGGTTGTGCTTCATCATATTACCCGACTGCAGAGCTGCTCAAAAAAGAATAAACAACAGTACTCTGGGAATTGATTGGGTCAAATGGGACACCAGGCCCAAAAGGCCTGCCTAATGCCATTTTCAGGGTTGATACCGAACACTGGTCACTAGTATTGACTCTCTGTTGTAATGAAGTTATCTTGACTGAAACTGTCCCAAAATCATGTCGAAGGAAGTATCTTGCAATGCAACTATTTACCAACAAATTATCGCTTAATTGCTCGTACAGACGTTGAGGTTTAGGTTTTTTGCTTTCCATTTATTAGAGGAGCTAGAAAATTGGGTAGCAGATACAAACCTTTAATCAGTGAAGGATTTCACAAGTGTCTGTCAACATCTATCAATTTGCTTGCTGTAATGGTATTGGTTGAGTCTGCGATATTAAGTAAGCAAAAACATCGATCCAAAGGTGACTTTCTATACAGTTCCTTGGTTTGGGCCCTGCTTCCGCAAAAGTTAGCTGCTTGGGGGGCACCCCTGAAACTCTTTGACCATATTATACACCTATATATGAACACTAGGGCCCAGACTAAGCTGGGAGATGGAGCATCTAATTCCCAGAGTATTGAAACATTGAATGGCCTAAAACCGGGGAGCATATTTGTCCCCTGTTTATTTAGTCTTTTTCTTGCCGAACTTACCCAATATTGGGAAAACACATTCATTCTCATTCTCTTAAGTTATCAAATGCCTCTTTAAAATGCCTCCAATATGCTATTGATGTTCCTTTGCTAAGTCAGACACTTATTGGAATGCAGAATCTAATCAACTTCTTTGATAAATACATATCAGCCAACCACCTTTTGCTTAACATCAAAAAACCTAACATTAAGTCAGTTGGAGCATCTCCACTCAGACCATGGTCTTGGCATAAAAGAAGGAAACAAACTGAATCAGCCAAAAGCTACAAATACCTTGACATCTTGTTCAACAATAGGATCTCTTTCAAAGATCACTTCAACCTACTGAGAGCCAAAGTTGCCACCAACATTTATGCCTTTAAATCTGTCCAGATATGCTCAGCTAGTAAAAGTATTGTCAGGCAAATTAATTCCAGCTTTAATTTATGGCTCAGTTATCTTTTAAGAGAAAAATGTCAGTACATTGGATCTGCGGGACATTAAAGTAGTACAATCAGTTTTTATTATTTAAAAAAAAATATTGGCCAGGCACACATTTGTTTAGAGTTTGGACTCCAAAGCCAAGCCTTGGCGCAGCAGGCAGCACATTCTAACATTCTCTGTTGATTCAGAATCTGTCTTTCTTGCAAATATGTGCTGCTAGGAAATCTTCAACGTTGTCCACACTGGTCCATGGTGGGCATAGATGTTAGATTCCCTTCAAAACTTTGGATTACAGACTCAGTGGCCTAATCATATGCCCGCGATACACCTTAAGCACCTTTTGAATCAATCAACAGAAGTCCTTTAATTTCACTTGAATTAAGGTGTAATTCCAGCCAAAAAGCATACCTGTTCAATTATTAATTCTTGAAAAACACTGATCATGGGGGGCGTGGCTTGGAGGGCATCGATGGCGGTCGCAGCTTAGAGGAGCTCCCGCCGGCCCAGTCATAATCTGCTCTTTTATCCTGGTCCCCGAGCCCGCTAACTGCCTTACCGGTGTGGGTAGTGTTCCTGGCGGTGTCCGGATCTCTCCGGTGTGCCGACCCGTTCTCCCTGCCGTCCCGGTGACCCGGGATTGCCGGCGGCGGGGTGCGGCCTGGTGTACACAAGTGGAGCCGGGACCTCGATTTTCAAGGTCGGACGCCGACGGCCGGTGATCGGGCCGGTCGGGTGATCCCCCGCGCAGAGGCAGCACCGCCGGAGCTTGTGGACGCTACTGTGGGGCCCAGTGGAGCAGCCTCCTACCTTGAGGTGACCCTGTGACGGCGGAGAGGCGCAGCGGCCTGTACAGACCCCGGGCAGCCGGGGCCTCGATTTTCGCGACCCCAAGCCGGCCCGGACCCGGATGACGGTGGGTTGCTGAGGCCCACCCCTGATGTTGTTGGGGCGGTTGCCACGCCCGACGACCACTGGGCACACACAGCAGGAGGAGCACGGAAGGAGTGGATTGTGGCAGGGGCCCGGCTGCCTGGTGGACTCGACATTGCTCACGCAGTAAGCCCTGCGGCACGCTTCCCCTGGTCTGGCCCGAGGCCACTTGACATCTGCGGCACGTCGGAGAGGGTCCCTGCTGGATCCTGCATTGGGCACCTGGGGCATCCGAGTGCGACTGTGGCCGACCTGGCCCTGGGGACACTGTGGCCTGGACTTTGGCAACCCCCGGCCGGGCTGTATCCTCACCGGCTCCTAGACGAGGGGTGCGAGCGCTGTGCAACCGGGGCGCTAGAGGGTCGAGCGCCGCGTCCAATTTGGTGTGCTGGGACGGATTTCACGGTGCTGGCTGTTGAGGTGGACGGATGGTGCATCGACGACGCTGCATAGTGCTGTTCAGTGGGGCTCACGTACACACCTGGAGGGACGAGCCTGCTGCCCGAGTGGTGCCTGGAAGTCTTCCACAGACGGTCCGCGACAAACTGTGAGTGCCCCCCCTCTCCTCCTCCCCCCTGGTGGACCTGCGTTAAGGCGCTGCGACAAGACTTGTGGCCCGGGGGTGATCAGGGCTATCCAGTTTGAAGACCAGAGTGCCTACCCTGCATCGTCTGCTGCTGTGGTCACGAGTGGGGTGTGAGGTGGCCAGGAGGACGGCGGAGCTGGACGCCCCAGTGTCTTGAAACTATACTGTCGGTGCTCTGGTTCGCAGGTCCTGGGTGAGGTCCGAACCGAGGCCTCGGAGGCCCTGAGCAAGTGACGGGGCTGTCCTGTTGGCGTTCCCGTCGGGGCTTGCCGCCCGGAGCGTGGCTGCGGTGCCCGTGATCTGGGGGTGCCCATTGGGGACGGCGTTCAGGCCCGGACGGTGTCTCCTTGGCCCACCGAGTGGACGCTGCTGTTGAATTATTGTCGACGAGGGACCCACCGCAGTGGCTGAGAGGCCCTCTTCACTACCACTAAACATGACGAGAGGTGGGGGCGGCACTGGTTCCGCCAAGCAAGGGCCGATTGATAAATTCACGGGTCCCAGTGGGGGATCCGGGGCCTCCGGGGGTGGCCAGGGCACAGGTCCTGATAATGCGGCCCTAATGGCCGCCATTACGCAATCCAGAGACATGCTTGATGCCAAAATAGGTGCGGTTGGAGCCGATGTCATGCTGCTGCGTCAAGATCTCCGCAATGCTGTGGCCCGCATCACAGAAACCGAAACTCGGATTACAGGGGTAGAGGATGATATGGTGGCCCTAAAGAAAAAGGTGGAGGACATGGCCAGGATTCAAAAGGGGCTGGCACTCCGTGTCGAAGATGCGGAAGGGAGGGCGCGAAGGAACAATCTGCGCTTTGTGGGCTTTCCAGAGGATTGTGAGAAGGGGTCCATGGATGTGTTCTTGACGCACTGGTTGGAGAGTTGGCTTCCCCCGGACGTCCTATCACGCTGCTTTGTGGTGGAACGCGCCCATAGGGCCCTGGCGCAGAAACCGCCGGCAGGAGAGCGACCTCGTCCAGTCATCTCCAAAATCCTCAACTTTCATGACAGGGACGCTATACTTCGAGAAGCTAGAGTCAAGGAGGATTTGTTGTTCGAGGGCCACAGGATTATGATTTTCCCAGATTATACCAAGCTGGTGCAGCAGCAGCGCCGATCCTTCCAAGATGCGAAAGCCAAATTGCGTGGACTGAAAATTCAGTATTCACTGTTGTACCCGGCTCGTCTGAGGGTTGTGTTTCACTCCAAGACCCACTTTTTTGACACCCCGGAGGCGGTGTTTAGCTGGACGGACGAGACGGTCAGGATCCGACCAAATGCCCAGCCGGGCCTGAACTCTGGAGCATCACGTGGATCGTCGCATGAGAGGGGCGAATCTTCCAACAGGAGCAGAAGGCACAGGAAGTCTCGGTCACGGAGGCGCTCCCAATCCGGGGGTGGCCAGCTGGATGGCGCGCAGTCGGATACTGCTCAGTCTGGGACTGGGACATGAGGGCCGTGGAGCCCCATTCTTGATTTCAGAGCGACATTTCGTCACTAGCCTCTACTGGTGGCCATAGGGGTAGCTTTACTGATTGATGGGTTGGCGTATGGTGTGGTGTGATTTGGGCCATGGCTGGACACAGGAAGGGCGTAATATCTGTTGTAGTGCGGTCCCGCTGCGCGTAAGCGGTGGGTCACATGTGACTGATGGGGCTCGGGGTACTGACCCATGGGCGGCCTGATCCTCTCACGTTTGAGGGGGGGCCCTAAGGGGAGGTACTGTTAGTTGGGGAGAGTGGGGGGATCCATTGGCATGGGTGGCTTTGGGCGCTCTGTTTTGGGCCTGAAGCTTTTTATGCCGCGACAGGTACTTCAATGTTCCATGAGGTATAGGGGTGGGGGAGGGGGGATAGGTGGAAATTTGGTTGTTGGGGGAGTTGTGTTGGGGGACAGGGAGGGGGGGGGGGTACGGGGTGGTTGGGCAGGGATGCACGTGATTTTTGCTGCTGTGATTTCTGTACTACAAGGTGCTTGGGCTAGGTCCGGGGGTTTTCAGATGCTCTCCCACCGAGACTATGGGTGATTCCCCGGAGAAGGCGCCGGTTAGTGGCTCCATGAGAATTCTTAGTTGGAATGTCAGGGGAATGCTGGACAAAATTAAACGGGGAGCAGTGCTGCGCTGGGGTAAGAGGGACTCAGCGGATGTCATGCTATTGCAGGAGACCCATATGTTGGGAACGAAGATACTGAGTTTACAACGATTTGGCTACACCCAGGTGTTCCACGCAGGCTTTACCAGGGGGTCGAGAGGGGTAGCTGTCCTCATTCATAGACGACTGTCTTATACTCACGAACGCCATTGGCTTTATCCCCAGGGTCGGTATGTGTTTGTTAAGGGCATGATTGGTGCAGAACCGGTGGTGTTTGGCAGTGTATATGCTCCCCCACCCCTGCAATGGTCTCTTGCGGAGCGCCTGTTTGAACTGTGGGCCGAAATTCCGGACTGCCTAGCTGTGATCGGGGGTGACTGGAATGACGTGATGGATGTAGGTCTGGACAGACAGAGAATGCAAGTGGCCGCAGTAGCGCCTACCCCTACCCGTCTGAAAGCGATGATTGATGGGTTGGGTTGGGTGGATGTTTGGCGGCATTTACATGTCAGGACGCGTGAATACACGTATGTGTCGGCAGTGCATGGCTCCTTCTCCCGGTTGGACTGTGTGTTTGTTCCTGGGGCCTTCCTAGATAGGGTGAAACAGGCCGTGATTCAACCTCGGGGACTGTCGGACCACTCCCCGGTCGCAGTACGGATTGCCCTGTGTAAGCCGCTTTCGGTATTTATGAATCGGTAAAATAGAAGGAGGGAGATTTAGGTACATTCGGTAATTGAATTACCGAATCTGTAAAAATCGGTATTTACCGAATCGGTAAATACCGATTCGGTATTGCCCATTGATTCCTATGGGCCTTGAAGCCCATAGGAATCATTGGGCAATACCGAATCGGTATTTACCGATTCGGTAAATACCGAGTCCAGCAAGGGTGCAGGGGGTGTCACTTTGACACCCTCTAGCACCCCAAATACAGGCATGTGTGCCATGTGGCACACAGACATGCCCTAAGGGCATGCCTGTCTGTCACATGGCATAGGTGTGCATGCACACCATGTGCAAGCACACCTGGATTTGGTATTTTACCACCCAATTGGATTATGTGGTAAAATACCGAATCTGAAAGGCCTTTGGGACTCAGAAGAGTCTCATCTACATCTAGAAGTTACCGATTCGGTAAAAATACCGAATCGGTATTTTACCGATTCGGTAAATTTACCGATTCTGTAAATTTACCAAATCAGTAAAGTTGGCCCCCTACATCTCAAAAACCCATGGTAAATGGCCACCTACATCTGGCCCAAAGTGTATTGCTAAGAAGATTAAAAAAATTAAACTTTGCCCCATATTTCAAAGCCAACCACCCAGGTTGGTGGTGGTAGGAAATGATCAGTATGTGATGTATCAAGGGGAAGAAGGAGTCCTGCAAGAGGCATACATAGAGGCTATTGCCTCTGATCATCGCCATGGTATTTTTAAAGGAGTTGCAGACACATTTTTTCGGATGGAACGTGGCTTCAGAAGCTCTGGAGGTGATGAATACTGGAGGTTAGAGTAGCAGAATTTCAGGGGCAGATATGAAGGTCAAAGAGCAGCATGTGCTCAGGATGCTGGGAGCCATTTATTTCAGTTGGGGTGAATTTAGCATGAGGGTTCAGGTGGCTGTCGAATTACTGATAGTATTGAACTGGTCGGATATTCCCCTTTGGCTGATAAAGAAAAGAATTGTGTAAGAGAAACAAGAGTATAAAATGTTGCCACTCAGGATGGTCCTTATAGCGAAAATATGACTTATAGCTGCAGGTCTTAACTTGCAATGTGTTTTACTGACATCCCGACTACTCTGTTAATGTATTGTTGTTTGAGACCATTCTACACTCTACAGTCAACATCATCAATGTTCTCTAAAGCTACCTCTCCAATAGAAAGATAGAATTTTTACATTTATATGTCTGACTGTAAATCTGTATCTATTAATCATGAGGCATGAAGTAAAAAAGGTTGTGTTTTGTTTTACTTCCCTAATTAAGAGGGGCAGAGGTCTTACCTTCCAGCCATTGGACTTCTGAACGTTTTGCACACTGCGTACCATGTCATCATTGGCCTAATTTGCCACCCATTGTGTTTTTTCTGGTCCTGGATACACTGTCTGATGAACATCATTTTCTCTATCATCCAGGTATTCGCATGAGGCTGGGGCAATGAGACATAAATGCTTCTGCTGCCTCGAGACCGAGACCCGCAGTGCTGAGGTGGATCTGCTGTGCCTCGACGGGAGTAGCCTCAAGTACAGCTATGTGTACGTCGAAGAATGCTCTTGCACTGAGACCCAATGCCAGGCATTTCAGCCAACTTTACCATAAAGAACTGGACATCACTCCCTTTTGGAAAGGCAACATTGCGTGAGACGGACAATGATTTCTGATTTGCACTGCTTGTTGCAGTCTGTAGAATTGCTTGAGGGGAACCGCTGTACTCTAAAAAAGTAGAGCCGGATGAATTGAATTGCTGTTCTGAATATTGTCGATTTTCTGTGGAATAGAAACAGGTTTTACGTGGCTGCTGCCTTCTGTTTAATAAAACCGATCTACTTGTAGCTCAACTGGTCTTTCATTGACTTTCAGCTCATTTATTCAACGACGCCTTTTCAAGTTTGCAGAACACGCCTTGGTGTGCACAATAAGAGCTGCTTGAACAGGTAGCTTGGTTAGAATCTTCCCTGCAATGATTTGCACTACCATTCAAAAGTTTAATATCATTGAAGTCAATCGAAAGCGAAAGGAGTATAGCACTTAAACAAATCAACACTACCAACGTACTGTGTCTTAGCAATGGCACTATCAAGGTTTAAAAAAAAAGAAATGACACTGTCTTAGCAATGGCGCCAAAAAGGTTGTAAACAAGCATTTACAATGCAAATAGGTTGCGCATTTGGGAGTTTAAGCTATTGGCATTGTAAATGACAATGCCTTTTATTTAGGTTTTAAAATCCAAAACATAAATAAAAGGCATTGTCCTGTACAATGCCAATAACTCAAGTCATTGCAAGACCTATTGCGTTGCAAATGCTTGTTTTTTGTGGAGGGAATATCCACTATGAGGCTTAGCCGATGAGTTAACTGAGCTAGTGTTGCATTTGAGATCATTTGATTGGATGGATGAGAATTTCTGGGGGTCGGGGAACCTTGATCTGGCCATGTCATCCTCTTTTCTGAAGGAGTTGTTTTCAGTAGCTGTGTGAGGCTTTCCCTTCATCTAGGGGGTCACATAGTGTGGTGTAGATTTGGGAGATGACTGAATCAGGAGTCTCCTATTGACTTTCCTGCTCTTGGTTACCACCTATAGTCCATTCCCTTCTGCAGGGTTCTTGGTGTCCTCGGAGGCTCTCCAGGAAAAGATTTTACGTAATTGTGGTGAAGATTGTCTGTTTTCATGGTGTTGCTCGGTGTGAAACTGAGGTATTTGTTCATTGCAGGTTTTGGGTGAGTGGTTAAGGCCCTCTCGTATGTGAGGGCATTTCTTGGGAGGTCGTGGAGGAGGCTGAAGATGAAGAGAATGTGTTAATACCTGCGTTCTGGTAAAAAGTATTTGAGGCATGATGACCATGTGGTTCATGTCTGGAGACCTGTTATTAGGAGAGCAGCAAATCAAGGCCACATGCTAATTTTGTAAACAGTTTATCCTTTCACAGCAATTAAGCCCTTCTATTTACTAAGCAGCTCTGCCCATTCACTCCTTTGCCTGATTGCTGTGATGTGGATCCTCCTCTGCTGCACATCATGTCCTGCACAACTTCCTGCAGTTGGGTCTGTGCTCCGTCCATGGCCTCAGTGCTGCTGTGATGTGGATCCTTGTCTACTGCACGTCCTGCTGCACACACCTCCTAGCCCTGGGTCTGTGCCCATTCACTCCTTGGCCTCGGTGCTGCTGTGATATGGATGCATCTCGGCTGCACACACCTCCTAGACCCCGGTCTGTGCTCACTCTCTTGGCGCAGAGGGTGTGCTGCTGAAGGTCACTCCTGGGCCTGTGGGGGCAGCCAGCAACGAAGGGCATTGGTATGATAAGTTAAGATAACCACTATCTTCCCATTACTAAAAAATGTGGTTTCGGGAAAACCCAATGACACCCATACTCACTCTACCACCTCTCAGGACCTGTTGAGTCCACCCGCCTCGTCTTCGGGAAGGTCTTTACTCAATATAAACCACTCTTTGCCACTGGATCATCACAGAGTGGCTCTGTCACCTGTTGAGATGCTGTCCCCTGTTGTCATACCTCAACTAGGAAAGCCCTCACCCCATCTAAACCACCCTTTGTCTCTAGATCTTCACAAAGGTGCGCAGTCCCCTATTGATGTGCCCCAACCAACTAGACCCTCATCTCAGATGGTGAGACACTTTTCACTGGTCAAACAGCTTGCCAGTCTGATCCTACCCGATCCTCGACTGGAGAGACCCCGTATGACCTACTGGCTCTTCCTCCAATGACTGATCCCTCGTCCCTCAGCCTTTTCCCTACGACTCATACCAGTTTGGAATCTGGATAAACGCCCACCACTGTTCTTGATCCGTCAATCCCAATCATTCCAGCTTTGAATTTACCTAACCCTCAGTTCACTGATCACACCCCCTTTGCAAATGCTCCAACCTCACCATTAAAGGGACATGGAACCCCTCTAGCCCCTAATGACCAACTTCCTCCCCAGGAACTAGTCACCTCCAACATGGACCCCATGGGCTCACACCGAGACCCCGCTTCTCTTCTCGATTTCCCTACATTCCCTCCACCCCTCACCCAACACTCAGACTTGGCTACGCGCCTGGATGATATATCTCTCCAGTTGCACCTTCTCAGTTCTGAACTACATGACCTGAAAGTCCTTTATAATGATCTTTCCCCGTAAACAGCTCTCTCCTCACCTCGGCAAATGTTCTCAGAGCTTCTGCTAGTGATAGTGATCGCAAGGTTCAGTCTTTAACCCCTTTCATCCCGAAATCCATTCCCCTACCTAATGCTCCCTCCCGCCCCAGAAGACGCGAGACCCACCTGGCGCCCACGGATCTCCCTGACCTTCACAACTCTTAGTCTACCTGGTCCAATCCCAACATGATCCAGCTGAGACAGATACAATCCATCCACTCAAACCCGTAAAGAGAACCTCCTCGCAAGCTTAGAGGCAGCAATAATGACAACCTCACCCGTGTGACGGTCACCCAGACTCATTCCCCCCAATCCGCTACGACTTAATTGTGTATCACTTAATTGCCGATCAGCCAAAAAACATGCCTCTGACATCTTCGACCTCATCCAACACAATGACTTAGACATTATCATCTTCACTGAAACTTAGTTAAATCTCTTTTCCACTACGATCTTAGACCTCCTAGTACCTCCCACTCACAACATAATTAGGCTAGACAGAGCTTTAAAGTTGGGTGGTGGCCTAGCCTGTATTCATAGAAACACACTCTCGATATCTCAATTGGAGTCCTCTAGCCTATCTCCTGTGAATACCTCTGTCTCAGCATCTCAAGAATGAACCTACCGGTTTGTAAACTTTACACCTTCTACCGCCTTGTGGGAGACAATCTCCCCTTCATCGAGCAACTACTGGAAATCATCTTTGTCAATGTTGATTCAACCGTGTCCCAAATCTTCCTTGATGATTTCAACCTTCACTGGTCTAACCCCAATGACCTCCCTGTATCTTACCTTAAATCATTCTTAAATGATCAAGAACTGACTCAACACTGTGAGCAGCCAACTCATATTAAAGGAGAAACTCTAGATCTCATCAGCTCGAAAGGGCAGACCATCTCCTTGTACTCCATTGCCCGTGTGACTGGTCCAACCATCACTGCATCTTCTTTTATATTAACAGGGAGGTGTTGATGAGGAAGGCTCAACCAATGAAAACAAAGATATGGAAAAGGGATCTCAGATTAATAAACTCTGATGAACTTGCTGCCCAATGTAAATCCGCCCTGAGCTGACTTGCTTGAGTTGCAGTCACTCACCGACTCCTACAATTCGACCATCTCCAACATCAGGGATGCCATTGCTCCAATCCAACAAAAAAATGCCTCAACAAAAATATCCAAACCCTGGTATAATGACAACTTAAACATGGAATGCCGCACCCTTAGGACAGTTGAACGTTCCTGGTGATCCAATCCCTCCTCGAACCAACAAAAACTCCTTAGAGAGGCTAGGAGCCTCTACAACAAACAATTTAAGATTGCTAAGGCTGACAACTTCAGACACCAACTGGATCAAGCGGCAAACCGCCCCAAAAAACTTTTTGAATTGGTCAAACAGCAATCAATTGTAGGTCCAAACCACTCTGACCCAGATGGCAGCCCACCCTCTTGCGACAAGCTTGCAACTTCCTTCACTGAGAATGCTAGACTCATCTCCATTGACCTTGCCTCTAAGAAGGCCCTACTACCTTCCCCCAGGGCTGTATCACCCCCTAACCTCTTAGATGAGCTCAGATCTACCAGCCTGATCACCAAGAACAATGTGTCATGGGGCACCTTCACCCCATTCAGTGAAAATTACATCAACGAGATCCTTCAGAATATCAACTCATTCAACCACTTCAGTGACCCGTTGCCCCCAGCCATCTTCGAAAAAATCAAGCATGCACTCATCCCCTCCTGGACAAGGATTGTAAATGCTTCTCTTTTACAAGGCACAATCCCTGATTGTCTAAAAGCAGCCCAGGTATCTCCTATTAAAAAAAAAAAAAACCACAGACAAAGCTGATCTCAATAAATTCCGCCTTATCTAATACATCCCCACCTTAGCGAAACTCATAGAAAAATGCGTACAATATCAACTTTGTGCTCACATAGAGAATGACCAACTACTTGAACAGCATCAATCCGGCTTTCGAAAGGGGCACAGCACTGATTCGGCGCTCACTCACATCATGGACGACATCTTAAAAATGCTTGACCAAAACGAATTCTGCCTCCTGACCTTCCTCGACCTTTCCTCCACATTCAACGCGGTTAATCATGGCAACCTTCTTGCCATTTTGAAAAATAGGATGGGCTTCTCTGGTCAGGTGCTACAATGATTCTCGTCCTTCCTTCACCACAGATCTCAAAGAGTCAAGGCAAATCACTCTCCCTCCCAGCCCTCTCCAGTTCTCATGGGGGTTCCCCTAGGATCCGCCCTATCTCCTATCCTCTTCAACCTGTTCTTGGACCCTTTAGCTAACTCATTAAACTCCACTAACATTCTATTCTACATGTATGCGGACAATACGCAAATCTATTTGAAAATCTCTTCAAAAACATCCTCTCCCTCCACACTACCATAATGTCTACTCAAAACTGGTTAACTGAGAACCATTTCCTGCTCAACACCTCCAAAATGGAATTCCTGCTCATCTCTCCTCCCAACCACATTCCCATGCTAGACATGTGGCTGTATCACCTCACTTCCTTCAACTGCACTCCTTTAATCATAGGTTCAGCCAAATCGCTCGGAGTCACCATGGACAAGCACCTAATTATGAAAAATCATATCAGCCAGGTGTGTAAGGGAGCAAACCACTTGATGAGGACACTGAGACATATCAAACCTTACTTCCACAAAATGATTTCTAGCAGGTGGTACAAGCGTTTGTTTTGCCGAGGCTTGACTATGGCAGTACTGCCCTCTGTGGCCTTCCCAAATACACCCTGGCATCACTAAGGGCATCACTGAACACAGCGGCTAGACTGGTTACAGGCACCAAATGAAATGAGCACATATCCCCAGTTCTAAAATCTCTTAAATTCTTGCCCTACGAATCACAAATTCAGTTAAAGATTGCAGGTCTGGCGCACAATGCCCTTCACTTCAATAATCCCAGGTACCTTGCGCAAAAATTTAAGCTATCTTGTGGTGCAAGAGCCTCAAGAAGCCTCAGTACTTTCCTCTTGAAACCACTCATCCTTAGCAAAAAGAGAACTTGTCACAGAGCCTTCTCCAGCGCTGCCCCAAAGATATTGAACTCTCTTCCAACGGAAGTACACAGAATCTCCTCAATGACGGCGTTCAAATTGGAAGCCAAAAGATTCCGTATGAATAACTTCTTACCCCAATTGGGCTAAGCTCATCTGCTCAAAGACACTGTTTCCTACATCCATTGTACCATCATTTGTTACTGCTACTCTTTATCACATACTGTGACCCCCTTCATTAACTGCTTATACCTGCTTTTTGTATTACCCTCCATGGTGCAATTGTCCTGGAACCTGCGATTAATCCTGTTTTTTGTTGTTGTGGTTGTCTTTTTTACCCCTACTTGTTGACAATTGTGCATTTATGTCCTTCCTTCCATCCATTTGTAAAGCGCTCTGATATCCTTCGGGATCTTGTTAGCGCTATATAAAACTTTATGAATTAAAATAAATAAATAAATGATATGAGCAGAGTGCATGAAGCCCCTTCTGCATTTCACATGTTTAAGGAGAGGCTGGAAGGGGCAGTGTGCACCGCCTTTGCTAACATGCCGCGGGGAGGGCTCCTTGCAAGGGCAGATGCTGCACTCTAAGCAGGCCTCCCTGGCAGATCCTGGCATGTCAGGTATCAACGGGGCGAGTCTGGCTGTCATCAGGAAGTCTCAACCCTGGACCAGGGCACTCTTCTGTCTGCCGGAATCCTCCAGCTGCGTGTGCCCCCTCTCTCCGGGGCTTCAGTGTGGGTGCTGGAGAAGTCTGTGCTCATGAACACGCCCCAAGTTACAGATGGACAAAAAAATCTTGAAGTCAAACTTTAAGTGTGGTCTAAGCAGGAGGGGAGGTGATGAACACATAAACTCCTTTATCAAATGTCCTCTTTTTGAATAAGGCATGGGGGTTGCAACAAGGAAACCTGACTATTCAGGAAAGCCCTCAAATGTGGATGTGCAGACACAGGCTGACTAGCCGTGAGGGGTGGAGCTGCCTGTCCTCATCCAAAGGGAGGCTAGTTTGTAGGTACTGATAGTTAAGCATGAGCCCTGACGTAATTACTTGCACAGTGCCCCTTGACGTAGCCCCTAACTGCATCTAGCCTGAAGAAGACAAGACCCCTCGAGTCTCAGTGGCCTTCTGTGCAGAACACAGAGCCGCCACTGTGATACGACTTGTGGCTTTTGTTCCACCGAGGATTGATCATGATCTGATCTATGTTTAGAGATTCACACCTAACTTGTCGGTTGAGGAGGGGGTCTTTCTACCTTCAGTGAAGCGGCTGCTGTTCTACAAACTTTTTCATACTTTTAAAGCAACCTCCTAACTTGAGAGTTTGTTTTCAGAAAACATAATAGGAGTGGCACTGATATAAAGGCAGCTTACTCCATGAGCTTTGGGGTCATGGTACTTTTTCTCGATCTGGGACTTACTTGCAAAACGTGTCAGTACCAGGTTAGGAAAACGAATGACCATCATTCCATCATAACTAGGACGGGGCAAGGGCAAATTTAAGTTGTTCAGCAGGTGACAAATGTGCCTCAGGTCAACGATGTATCTGCTGGTGTCCCAACAATTACCCACCTCTAGCAGTCATGGAGAGCTGCTATTTGGCATTGCAGGAAATTGCCAATGCAGACAGTCTGCCAACTCTGAATAAACCCCTTTGTGTTCATATTTTGTGATATTTATAGATCTGCATCCCACCCGTAGTCTGCCCCCTGGAGTACTAGAGGCTGAAACGATCAAAATGACCCTAGAAGATCATCACAAAGCTTTTATTCCTTAAGATGTCTGCTACCAAAATTGTCATCAGATCAAAAAAACTAATTCCTCAACATTTAGCTTCTGATATCACCAGTAGATCTCTGTTAATTCTAGGAGTTCATTCAAACTGCAAGCGTTAGTACAAAAATAATTTTTTGTCAACGCCCCTAAATACTTGATCAGCAAGATGAGGTACTCAGATTTAGAATCCGGACATCCGCCATGTATTAGTTGCATCACATTTCATGCAAGCATTCAGACCTAAATCTCTATTGAGAATCAAAGGCAGAACGAATCGTTTTTAATTATTTTTTGTGGGAGCTCTGGAGTTTCAACCCATAATGTGGTCGGAGGTCTGCTTGCTACTACCAGCATTGAAGGACCGGTTTTGGGGTTTCACCCTTCATCAGTCAGGATAGTTTGAATCTGGTGGCGTAGCGAGCACAGGACCCACGTCTGGGCATAACCTAGCTTGGCTGTTTGGGCTGGACTTTTCCCATCAGGCATAGAGCCAAGACTGATTTAGATATGACTAGATCTAAACTGGGGTGGCATGGTGAGCAAAGGAACTATGGATTTAACCCAGATCTCTTGACTGGGAGTGAATGTTTGATTTTCTCTGCATTCCGTCCATCATCTGTATCTCTTTTGCTTTCTCACCATAAGTGTGCCGGGCATGCCAAGACCTGGGTCCTGGGCTCACTCTGCCACTGGTTTCAAGCTAGCCTAGCTGATGAGGGGTGATGCTCCTAAACAGGTCCCAGAATGCTTGTTTCTGGTCCAGTGAAGACTTGGCTTGGCAGTTCGGGCTGGACTGTTCCCATGAGGCACAGGGCCAAGACTGACTTGGACATGGCTGGGCCTAAACTGGGGTGACATAGAAAAGGAACAGTGGATTTAACCCCCATCTCTTGACTGGGGTGAGTGTTTGATTTGCTCTGCATTACGGCCATCATCTGTGTCTCTTTAGATAGGGATTAAATAACATTACAAAGAAAGAGGGAGAGCGGCCCAAAAGAAATAGCTACAAATGTATTTTGTCATACCCAGCATATGTATTTTATGCTTGGCACATATGAGATCAAAACTGGAAATAATTTTAGTAATTCAAAGTTTATGCAATTCTCAAAGAGAATGTGCCCCTGCTATGAATGCTGGAGTTTATATTAATAGTTCTCATGACTGATCTGTTGAATCAGTGCCTGCAGGGTCTACCCCCTTAGCTGTGAAATACATATTTCTGAATAAGACCACTAGGCTATTGAGATCCTTATTATTATTATTATTATTATTCAGCATTTGTAGAGCACATGTCTACCATCGGGCATCCCAGCGCTAGCGACTGACCAGAGAGACTGGTGGAGGTATAGGGTTGATTGGCAAAAATAAGCAGGTTTTAAGAAGTTTGCGTAACAGCAAGAGATTGGGTTCGACGCAAAGCTGTGTGGTAGTGTGTTCCAGAGTTTTGGCACATTGTAGGAAAAGGATATTCCTTCGCTTCTTTAGCTCCTAATTTTGGAGAGAACTGCAAGGTTGAGATTAGCCGATCGCCGGTCCTACTTAGGATGATAGGGGGTGATGAGGGATCTGTTGATGGCTGGGCCAGTTCCCCACATGGTGTAATGGGGAATACAGAGAGCCTTGAATTTTACTCTTTTGGGGATTAGCAGCAGGTATAGGGTCTTTAGTAGGGGTGGGTGGAATTTGTGTAGTTGCGCTACGCAAAGCTCCACAAAATGGTAGAAAATCCCCAAGAGCACGCAAAAGTTCAGCGAAAACACAGAAATGCTTGTCCTGCCCGTTTGCAATGCTTTTTTCCTGGTCACGAACGCTGTTTGCATGCTCGCGGAGAAATATCTCGCTAACACGCATTTTGTAAGCGTGAACAAGCAAAAAAGTCCTCGAAGCTGTGGATCGCAGAATTTTTGGCCATGCCCGTTCTCTGCCCAATGCAAAAATGCCCAAATTCCGTGAGCGAAACAGAATTTACTGCCCAGACCTAGTCTTTAAGGCTGGTTTTGCTGACTGGGTTTTTGGAATCCCGAGCAGCATCCTGGTGGCACAATTCTGAGCAACTTGGAGCTTCCTTAATGTTGCTTTAGAAGCCCCTACCTAGAGCGAGTTGCCATAGTCCAGTCATGATAGGACCAAGGCCTGAATCAGGATTCTTTTTGTAGCCATTGGAAGGAGAGGGCGGACCTTTCAAAGTAGTCTGAGTGTACCAAAACAGGTCCTTTTCACCTTCACTGCTTGGTGGTCAAACTTGAGAGAATTGTCTAACCAAACGCCCAGACTTTTTATCCTAGTTTTAGGATTTGGAGGGGGCCTAGGCACTTGGGCCATATCTGTTTAAGATCCATGCTGGAGGGTATACAACCATTACCACGCAACTTTTACAACGACCTACCATTACCACGCATTTTTTACAACGCAGATCCATTACAACGAAATACCATTACAACGCATGTATTTACAACGCAGGTACCTTTACAACGCATACCATTACAACGTAAGTATTGGTAAGTATATAATTTTATTAAAATTTTTATAAGTTTGGGTTTTTGGGTAAAGGGGTATTTTTAGGGTTCAGGGTCAGTTTGGGGTTTTTGGGTAAAGGGGTATTTTTAGGGTTCAGGGTCAGTTTTGGTTTTTTGGGTAAAGGGGTATTTTTAGGGTTCAGGGTCAGTTTTGGGTTTTGGGGTAAAGGGGTATTTTTAGGGTTTAGGGTCAGTTTTGGGTTTTTGGGTAAAGGGGTATTTTTAGGGTTCAGAGTCAGTTTTGGGTTTTTGGGTAAAGGGGTATTTTTAGGGTTCAGGGTCAGTTTTGGGTTTTTGGGTAAAGGGGTATTTTTAGGGTTCAGGGTCAGTTTTGGGTTTTTGGGTAAAGGGGTATTTTTAGGGTTCAGGGTCAGTTTGGGGTTTTTGGGTAAAGGGGTATTTTTAGGGTTTAGGGTCAGTTTTGGGTTTTTGGGCAAAGGGGTATTTTTAGGGTTTAGGGTCAGTTTTGGGTTTTTGGGTAAAGGGGTATTTTTAGGGTTTAGGGTCAGTTTTGGGTTTTTGGAAAGGGGTATTTTTAGGGTTTAGGGTCAGTTTTGGGTTTTTGGGTAAAGGGGTATTTTTAGGGTTTAGGGTCAGTTTGGGTTTTTTGGGTAAAGGGGTATTTTTAGGGTTCAGGGTCAGTTTTTAGTTTTTGGGTAAAGGGATATTTTTAGGGTTCAGGGTCAGTTTTTAGTTTTTGGGTAAAGGGGTATTTTTAGGGTTCAGGGTCAGTTTTGGGTTTTTGGGTAAAGGGGTATTTTTAGGGTTCAGGGTCAGTTTTTAGTTTTTGGGTAAAGGGTATTTTTAGGGTTCAGGGTCAGTTTTTAGTTTTTGGGTAAAGGGTATTTTTAGGGTTCAGGGTCAGTTTTTAGTTTTTAGGTAAAGGGGTATTTTTAGGGTTCAGGGTCAGTTTGGGGTTTTTGGGTAAAGGGGTATTTTTAAGATTAAGGGTCAGTTTTGGGTTTTTGGGTAAAGGAGTACAGGGTAAAAATTAAATACAATTAAATTTAAATTACATTAAAATAAAGTAATTACATTAAATTAAATGTAATTAATTAAATTAAAAAAAATAATTAAATTAAATTATATTAATTTTAATTAATTTACATTAAAAAAAATATTTTAAACTTACCAATACTTACGATGTAATTGTATGCGTTGTAAAGGTACCAGCGTTGTAAATACATGCGTTGTAATGGTACTGCGTTGTAATGGATCCTGCGTTGTAAAAATTGCGTGGTAATGGTAGTCGTGGTAAAAGTATGCGTTGTAACGTCATACATCCATGCTGGAGTGGTTTAGTAGGAGCATGAGTTCTTTTTTTCCTCCATTAAGTTTGAGACAGGAGTGCTCCGTCCAAAGGCCACTTTCTCCAGACATGTTTCAAAGTCGGAGGGGAAGTTACGGGGACCATTGAGAGTAATGACCAGCTGTGTGTCATCCGCGTAGGTGACAATTTGAATCCTGTGAGGCAGGATGATGTTAGTGAGTGGCAGCATATACACATTAAATAGTGTGGGGCTCAACGAGGAACCCTGTGGAACTCAGCAGCTGAGTGCTAGTTGCCTAGACATTGATTCCCTTGAAAAGACCTGAAAGGTTCTGTCGCCTAGGTATGATTGTATCCAGGTGATCGCCTCATCTTGGAACCCTAGCCTCTTGAGTCTCTCTACTAAGATGGTAAAGTCGACTGTGTTGAAGGCTGAGCTTCAGTCAAGGAGGATGATGGCAACTGCTCCTCCTTGATCTACGATTCGCTTAGTTTTCGATCACAGCAAGGAGAGCTGTTTCAGTTCCATATTTAGGACGTAACCCGGTCTGGGTGGAATGCAGGAGGTAATTGGTTTCTAGGATTTTTACGAATGCCAGCAGGAACAAGATTGGGCAATAATTACCTAAATCATCTGGATCTAGATGGGGGTTTTTCAGTAAGGCCTTGGCCATGGCATGCTTCCATGGACACCAGACTGATCCCGTGGATCACATACACAGCCTGCCAACTTGTTGTGGAACCTAGCTTCTGAGGCTTGAGGTGCATGAATATTTCTGCAACAGAGACAATCTGCTGTCCAGTGGTACAACACCGAGTAAATTGGTGAAATGAAGAACTTTAGTGGACTTGGTCACTATTGTAGGGATCTCTCTGCAACTTTACTGAATTCAACAGGGTTCAGTAGAATGAGTTTTGTAGAAACCGCAGCCTGATTGCTATAGAAGTATTGCTTTTGCATTACTAACATTCCCATAAAGGGATAAGGGCACAGTGAAAACAGCAACAAACCTTATTTTATTATTCATAGTGTCACACACACAATACTACTAAAACAAATCAAGACTTTTCAGTTAAAATACTACACAGAATATTATAAAAACAGCAATGACATTTGTTATAAATAATGAGAATAAAATGAATATTTTTAGCATTGTTAAAATGTCATTGGAATTTAATCTAGAACCTAACACTCTATTGGCTATTTTTTTTGTGCTGTGGTATGAGAGCATGGAAGGCTGAGCAATTTGCAGACTGGAGTTTCTTAGGGAGTAGAGGCCCACTGCATACCTCTTTGATTGCAAACACTGTACATATCAGAGGAGGTGTGAATACATTGTTCCACAATAAGGGCAAACACCCACTGCAGCAGCAAATCGCCTGTCTGCTGCTGCAGTGGGTGTTTGCCCTTCGCAGGGAACACTGTCTTCACACAGTGAGTCGATCTGCCTCCTGTACTTGGTATTATTAGCTCCAGTCTTGAGGCGAGATGTAGCATCCTCAAAATGTGAAGCATGCTGGCAGCAGATGTGACCATCTCTAGCAGAATCTCAGGTGATAATCTGGGCAAAGGATCTCTCCAGATAAGTCTTATATAAGATGGAGTCAGGCCATAGGACATTATGTAATCCCCGCTTGTATGTCTCAATGTGATGTCATAGGGATGTGTCTAATCAATGAGATTTGACAATTGTGTAGAGAAATGTATACCCTCGAGTTATCGTGTGCAATCATCTAGGATAAGATACATGTCTAGAACATTTATATGTAATATATTTGTAGTATAATATAAAATAATATAAAAACCATTGGTGCATTGTAGATATAAAAGGTAAATAATACATATGTGAGAATACATAGTTCACATAGTGGAGCATGATTATTTATAATCCTTTTATTACAGTTATTAGTGCCAAAATCATATTTCACAAAGCATATTACGTGTATTGGCAAAAACAACATACCAGTGATAAAATAGAGATGCCAAATTAAAAAATAAGCTGCATTAAAAGAAAAACTAAAAACGTCCTATAGGAACAATTTTTTTCTCCAATTTTTGGTTTGCATGGACTTTACTGTAGTTATGATGAATACAGATGATTCATTGATTGACGTAATTGTTGATCTCACTCCTTACCAGAGAGCATATCGAAATCGTCAGGTGCATACACAGCATATGTGTGGTCTTTGCAAAGACATACAGGGTATGTGTGTAGTTGACAGTTGGTGTGCTAGATGGACCTGCAATTGGTTGCTTGTCCGAGGTATTTGATGTGGGTTGCAGGTCCTCTCCAGGGGGCTCAAAGAATAACAAAAAGTCAAGCCATTCGTCAATAGCTGCATCAAAAAGTGCCACTGGTGATACTGCCGTGTCATAGGTGGCACTCTGTGTAAGTGACATGTGCATTCCTCTGCATCATTTCTGGTTCTAATGCAGAGGTTGCAGGATCATTTCCATATCAAGATAAGCCACAAGAGGCTGCTGCAGGTGTAAGTCCAAGAATATATCAGTCCGACAATGTATGCACCAGAACACAGGATTTACTTGCATAGCATTCACTTTGCGAAAGGCAAGTATTGAGTGTCCTCACTGAGTTCAGATAGCCAAGCACGTCCCATGTAGCATGATAGAGTCTCTCTGCAAAATTGTGCTGTTGGATATTGGTACTCCATGTTGTTAATTTCCTTGGCCGAATAGGAGAAGAGTATAGTCCCATGGTCAAATAGCAGCATTGTGATAAGAAATCCTACAAATACACTGGAAAACAGAGAATAAAGAAATGACAGAATCAGTCCAAATACTTCTTTAAATCCAGTCTCTAGACCAGATCCAATGTTCTTTAAAAGTTGGACAACACATGTTGTCACAGAAGAATTTAATTTTGTTTGTACCATCTTCGAAATGTGTTGGGTATTGTGTATGTAACAGCCCTTGAATTTCTGAAGTAGTCCTGACAGTCTGCAGATCATAAACTTCAGCTGCTGAAGTGAAAGGGACTTCTTTTTGTAAAAGAACAGACAATTGTTTGTTTAGGTCATCAAAATGCATAGATTTCATGCTGATACTACACCAAGAGATGTTCTAACTAACATTTTTAGATGGAGATTGCAAGGTCTTTTCACAATACTGTATTGTTTCGGAAACCGTTATCAGGTACAACTGGCCAGGTTCCAACCAACAGCAATTAACATTTGTTAAATACAAATAAGAGCCGTCATTCAGAAGTTCACAACGTATGGGAATAAATGCAAAGGGGAAAAGATAAGATACAACTTAACTCTGGTACACATTTTGTGAAAAGATATGGTGTCACACAGAAGGTAGTGTCCAAGTAGATATCTGCAATTTGCTGTACCAATAGGCAAAGGGTAATCCTCATTGCCATTTAAACAGATGTGGGTGAAATAACATTTCTGTGAATGGGACAGTTGTGACTTGTGCATGTTTTCTTACCAACCAATAGATTTATATTTTTGAGAATCATGAAAATGGAAGGTTGTTATGGATAAAGTAATAATATCATGTATTAACCAGGTAATAGGTTGTGTGTCACTTACTGTAAAGGGTGCATCTTCTATACTTAAAGGAGGTATTCAGATTCCTTCTTAGCCATTGTTTTATGAGTGAGTGTCAAATGATATGGTTCAAAAAGGTGCTTTCATTAAGAAGTTGCCAAGGCATAAAACCTGATCTAAGTGTTTGTGTGCCCAATTTAAATGTATGGATACTCTTAACTGCCCCTGCCCCTTTTGAAACAAAGTCAGATCCCCTTTTATGAGGTCTAAGGCATTATAGATGGCATATATTTATGGGGCCAGGAATCGTTTGTTTCTTTGAGGACATCTTTGAGGACATAGTCCCAGAAGAAAGTCAGAAAAGTCCATATTTTCACTATTGGAAGAGAAGTGTTTTTTTGTAGCTGAAATACTAGAGTGTTCTAGTCATAGTTGTGATGGCTTATTCACACTGTATTTGGTCACCACTACAGGTGGCTGTGTATTGTAACGTTGTTCAAGACAGTTAAGTTTGTATCCAGGAGTGTTGGAAAGAAAATGCTGTATGCATGTTTTAGAAACATAAGGCCATAAGCCCAAACATTCTGCATAGAATTGTGTGGAATTGTAGGTATAATACTATTTAGATTTGATTCAGACTTATTCGTTGAAAATTGCCAATTATTGAACATATTCTAATTGGCTTTTCGAATAGAAGGTTTCTTTAAATCCTTCATTGTTCAGAATCCTTGACAAGTAGTTTGCTGGATATTTTTGTTTAGAAAAATAATTTCTTTTGGTATTATACAAGTTCAAAATGAGGCATCAAAATTTGCCTTCCAATACTCTTATCCTCGAATAACCAGGTTTTGACTAAACTCAGTGGAATAAATTAGCTTTGTTGGTAGTGATTAGATTTTTCAGAAGTTACTGTAGCTTCAGTTTAAAATATAAGGCTGACGGTTGTGACTTGTCAACACTCTGAAAGTAAGGACATTTCTTTAAGAAATTAGAATGGCTCTCAGTGGACAGAAGCTCACAATGTTCCCTTTGTGTGTATTTGTGCATTTATCTAGGATAGCTAGTCCTAGGTAGGAAATATTATGCATAGTGATGATAGCAATACATTTATTTATAATTTGCCGAATTCAAATAAGGATCTTCATTTTTCAAACTATCATATGTCTGCAAATCAGACAGCATTTTTTTCAGAGTCTAAATGTCCCAATCCATTTGAAAGAGAACCAATTATTATTACATCATTCATTGAAACATTTATCACATAAGGAAATTGCAATATCTCAGTTGGTCCCATAATTCGATATGGAATTTTTTCCCACACTATGCCCTTGGAAACAGGATAAACTGTAATATATGCAACGTATAAACCTTTTTGAATTCTGTGGGATGAAGAGTGGGGCTGTAGTTCATGAACCACAGGTGATGCCTTTGTTCTTGCAGGGACAAAATGTTTGTTGACTAGCAGCAGAATGATGAATATCGATGACAACCTCATAATGAGAAGAGGCATTCCAAAAGCAATCCAAGCATAGGACCACAAAGGAAACATATACATGTCGCAAAATCACTGACAAGCACGAAGCAGCCTCTGGAAATTAGTGATTTTGAAAGTGTTGGAAATGGCCCTATTTGCAGGGTTATCCCCAAACTTTTTGCTTCTTCCTCCTATTTTTTCTGACCTGTTTTTGTTGCTTTTAGGACTCTGGGCATTTTACCAATGCTAATCCGTGCTAAAGTGCATATGCTCTCTGTGTAAATTGTGTTATGGTTTGGTGCTTTCATGATTGGGTATTTGATTTACTTGTTAGTCCGTATTAGTGTGCCAGGCCCTGTAAATCAACTGCTACTAGTGGGCCTGCAGGACTGATTGTGCCACCCATATGAGTAGCCATAAAAAGGTAACTCAGACCTGCCACTGCAGAGACTCTGCACAGTTTATAACTGTCATGTCGACTTGGCGAGTGCACCCAATTGCCAGGCCCTAAACCTTCCCTTTTCTACATGTCAGTCACACTTAAGGTTGGCCCAAGGTACCTCTGTGGGCAGGGTGCAGGGTGTGTGAAAGGTAGAACATGCCCTGGTGTGTGTGGCATGTCCTGATAGTGATTTACAGCACATTTCTTGTTTCACTATTCCAAGGCTACCTGTTCCCATAGGACAGAATGGGAAGTTTGTTTATAACATTTTATAAACATAACTGGCCCTGGGAACTAGGTGGGGAAATAAGGTTTAGTATGCCTGTACTCAGAATCTAAAGATGCATCTTTTAGTGACGGTGATTTTTACATTCTGTGTTTGAAAATACCAATTTTAGAAAGTAGGTATTTTCTTGCTCAGTGATCCTCTGTGCCTCTGCTGAAATGTGGATTGCCTGTCTGGGGTTTGGATGACAGAAGGCTTGGGAGCAGGAGTGGCTCCAGATGGTGTAGGTAGGGTCAAGAAAGGGCTGAATAGAACTGGGCTGCAATGGGGGAAGGGGAGGGGATTTCCTTGCACCTCATAGGCCTTGGTCTGCCTCTGACAATGCCGTCTCCACATCCTGCCAGGAAATCACCCCAGATGATGCAGAACAGGTTCTGGCTGGGCACAGACACTCTCTGTCTAGAGATGAAAGCATTTTGGGATATAAATATTGGGGCTCCAACCCCTGAACTTTAGAACTCTTTTGGATCAAGAAGACTGCCAAGAAGAAGAACTGGAGAAGCTGTGAGGAGGGACTACCACTTTGCTGTGTTGGCCTGCAGGGGCTGCTTCTATCTTGGGAAGTGAAAGGACTGTAATGAACTTTCTGCAATCTACTTTTGTGAGTTTCTTCAAGGGCTTGAGGTAGAGCTTGTCCCCTGTTCAAGAAGTCTCAGGAACAGCAAAGACTTCAAGCTCTTTTGCCCTCAGCACAGGGGACAGTGTTTTGTGCTGCAACAGAAGAAAAGTAACTCGATGACTTCTACGATGCCGCTGCTGAAAGGCACCACATAGGGCACCGCTGCACTGCCGCACAATTACCCTGGTCTCACCGATGACACTTGCTGATGCCACCAGCGAGCCAGTTCTCGCACCGTGACCTGTGGGCACTGCACTCTGCACCGCGACCTGTGGGCACCGCACTCCGCACCGCTTTGTGGCGATGCCTTGGCACTGCAGAGTGCACCACCACAATGTCGCACAGCAACTCTGATCTCACCAGCGACACCTGTTGATGCCGCCACCAATCCGTTGGTTGCACCGGGACCTTTGGGCACCGCACTCCGCACCACCTCGCTTCACGATGACGCCCTGGAATCCCTGACGATGCCGCTCCATGCTGAAATCGACGGTGCTGCTTGCAGCATGGTTCGAGGGCACCACTCGTAAAGTTACACAACGAATTGCCCTCATCCACCACTGCAGCCTTGGCCTACTGATGCCAGTGCCATCGACTCGAGTTTATCAGCCAACGACAATGCTTCAGCAATGACCACGCCGCTGCTTGCACCGTGACCTGCCAGCACTGTGACAAGCCCTGCCTTCATCTCGCACTGCGACCCTGATCTCACCAATGATGCCATCTGATGCCGCCACCGAGCCACTGCTCATACCGCGACCTGAGGGCACCACACGCCATACCACTGCACTTCACACCGCAGCACATGACGCCTGCTGACACCAGCGCTCTTGACTCCATCAGAAAGGAGATTGACCTGCAACATGTGTGACTTTGAGGACCCAATGACTCCTGCACCAACCTCCAGAACTGACACCTGCGACGCCGTGTTTTTGGAAGCTCAACGAGAGGTCATCGCCGCCCTGCATTTCTAAAAGGTACTGTTTGCTGGATTTCCCGACACAGGAGCTGACCCGCGATGCCCCGGTCAGCCAGAACCATTTAGATTTGGTTGTTCACGACACCGTGAAAGCCCCGGACGGAGCTATCGACATCAAGGAACTATTCTTAAAGCATATTTTGATAACTGAAGATTTTGAAGTACTGTATTGTGCATTTTGTATTGTTTTTGGTCTTGTCTTAAGTATATAAAAATATTGGATATTTTTCTAAAGTGGTGTGGTTTCCTTTTGGAGCGCTTACACTGTATAACTTTTGGTTTTATGTGCAAATACTTAACACACTGCCTCTAAGATAAGCCTGATTGCTCGTGCGAAGCTACCAAGGGGGTGAACAGGATTTACTTTAGGAGTGTAACTCCCTTATCCTGACTAGAGTGGTGGTTTCTGCCAGACTTTGGCACATGCCCGAGCTGGCCACAAATCCCATTTCTGTCAGAAAGCGATTGAAAAATCTTCGGAGAAATATTCAGAGTCGTTTTCAGTATCATTGGTTTCTCTGAAATCTTGAAACTGTACCAGTTCAAATGATGTAGTGTCAGATGTAATTTCATAGTAAACCATGGAATTACATTGGGCAGTAACCACTGTCATATCAACAGCATAGACTGTGTTTGTTGTACACAGTGTTCTGCGAAGAGTGTTAAGCTCAGACATACCCATCTGGGAACTAGAGTTAGGAACTGTGCTGCTTTGTTCAGGTGGTAGGTTATGTAGAGTAGGGAGAGGCTGGGAGGCATAACTGTGACCGCTTCTTGGTTTCTGAGGGAGCTGAATGTAGAGGACTGGCCACGTAGTGTTTTTAACATGATTGATAAACACCTATCTATCTTTTCTTGATACAGACAGAGGAGGCAAGATAATAGTTCTATTGCTGTTCACCCTAAGAACAGTGAAAGGTGGCCTGCAGAATGGTTCAAAAGCTTTCTTGTCATGCATTTTCTACTGAACTAGGTCCCCAACTTTAGGAACCCACCCGTCGGCAGCAGTAATGACCTTCTCTTCATAGGTTGAGGGGTCAGAGTAGTTTTTGTTAGACAGCTTGACTTCTTGGATACTCTGTAAAACCTACAAATGTTTCCCCAAGTAAAATGTTTCTTCATCCACCCCATTCCCAGAATCATCTAAGCCAGACACATACATAGGAACTCCGAAGAGAACCTTGAATGGAGTGTGTCCTACCAATAATGGTCTAAGCAAATTATTCACTGCTTTCTGAACCTCATACAGATTATAGACCTGAACTTAATACCCTAGCTGTCATGGCTTGTTTAATCATGCCGTCGGTCCTCTCTACAATTCTATTCAATTCAGCTTTGAATGGGTTGCTTAATTACAGACACACTCCCAGAGCAGACATTGAATCCCTGTAAACTTTGGATGCCAATGAAGGACCGTTATGTGAATTAAATGAATAAACTTTCCCCATTGAAACTAGGCCCTGCAAATCTTTTACGGCTGCTGAAGCATTTTTATTTCTCTGTAGCCAAACCCATAGGAATTGAGAACATGAATCAATAGCTACCAATATGTACTTATATAGATTAGCCAAATTTAAAGGACCAACATGATCCAACTAAATCTCCGAAGAATGGTATATTTGAGATTATGAGAGGCGCTATCCAGGGTCTTTTGACACTGGAGAGTTTAATCTGCTGACAAATATCACACCGTCTAACATAGTATTTTGTTTGTTTATATAAAGTATGCCACCAGCAGTGTTGCTATAGCATTATATTGTTGCATTAATTCCTGCATGTGCAGAGGCCTGCGTGTGCTTCTTTATTTAATTCAGACTACACTCCCTTTCAGATACACGGTCCCCCTTCCTTTAGAAACCCCACAATGGCTCGGTGACTCAAACCAATCCATACCAGACCCGAAAGCCTGAACCCAAATAGGGTGACTTCCCGAAGTCAATACCCTATGATCGTCACTGGCAGGTTAGTAAGGGAACGCACAGTTGAATTCTTATCATACCTGGCATAACTTTAGGTGACAATTTTCAACTCTCCTCCAGCTGATCTGGCCATTCACACCAACTATCCTAGACTCTGTTTCAGATACATTGTCCCCCTTCCTTTAGAAACCCCACAATGGCACTGGGCAGCCCAACTCACTCCACCCATCCCTTATCGACCCACCTGAAACCTCACAGCGTGAACACATTCACTATTAGCTTCCCCCAACCTTTCTCCCAAAGCAAGACGAAATTTCAAGCAGAAACTGATTAAACAACACAAATAAACTCTATTTATGGACACATATCATTGCCCTTCTAAAGGACAGATTAAGATGGACTTTATCTTTCACACTGAAAGGCCAGAGGACTAGAACACTACTCTCAGAACACAACTCTACATCTCTAAAACCACAACTACCTCGTATAGCTGCAAACCAACAACCTCGCTCCCTAATCGTTCGTCAAGGGGTGGGATCAGGTCTGTGACCATATACACTAACGGCACTGTCCTGATTCAAGCAAATAACGAGAACCTAGAGGCTTTTGACCCCCTCATCCCCACACTATGATCCGCTCTCCCTCACCTGTCTTGATCCTTCCTGACCCAGCCCCCACCAACAGATAACCGGCCCAAACAGGAAAAGCAAACTATCTCCACCTCGCACCACGGCTCCTCCTACCGCCTCCCCCGAGTCACCTCCCACTCCAGTACCTCTACAAAGAGTGTTCTCTAGCTCTTAAGGGAACGTCAAACTCAACTTCCTAATCTGATCCACCCACCGCTACTCCACGAACCCACTCTGCCGTCTTTGACCTTTAATCACACTAGTAGTCGCCCAGATCTCAGAAGGTCGATTTCACACCATGACCCAACGCACCCCCCTCCCAGGGCCCCAAAAGGAGACAACATGTTCTACACAAGTAGTAATAGGCATCATATCCTAAACACGACGTACACTACAGAGGACAACCCTCCCCAAGATGCACTCACCCCTGCCCACGACACCATGGCTCAGCGTCTCGCTTCACTAGAAAGCCAGCTAGAATCGATTTCCAGGGGCTTGAAGGAAATCCTCACCAACCTTGACAAGACCCTCTACATTGAACTCCAACTACCACCAACGCCTTACTAGGCCTATAACAACCCCCGCGACAAGGTTAAAGAGACCCTCAAGAACGTACACTGAGGTCTTTGTTTTAAAAAACCCTAAGAAACACAGCCCGCGCCACTAGGGCTCAGAGTCGCTCAAATACTGACAGCAAACCCTTGACTTCAAGACCCACTAGTACCGAAGACACAATGTCTAACTAAGAAGCGGCCGATCTAGCCTCTTCATACGACGCACCTCCCATTGACTTTCCAAAATCCAAGATCGAAGTGATCACAGTTTTCCGAAGAGACCCTCCTTGCACAAAACCTCTTAGACCGCCCTTCCTCACCTCCCTACCTAGGGCGCCCAAGGGAAAGAGCCCTAGCAAAAAAGAGCTTTCCACCAACTGCATACTCATCAACTGCAGATCGGTGTCCATGCATGCAACCGAACTAGCAGAAGCCATCCTCTTGCAAGACGTTGACATTGCGTTCATCACAGAGAGTTAGATCAATGAGCTCTCCTCACCATGCTTAGACATGCTTGTGCCCCCAGGTTTTTCCATTATTAATAAAGACAAAAAAAAACAACGAGGGGGTGGGGTAGCTATTATTCATAAAGACAAAATTGCCATAATGGAAATAGACTCATGCAAGTACAATACCTTTGAATGTCTTACCGCCAACATAAAGACCAAAGATAATGGAACACTACTCTGCCCCCTTCTCTATCATCCACCAGGCAACACCTCGGCATTCGGGGAACACTTATCAGACTTGATTGCTCACTGTGCACTCGGAGATGCCAGCAACTTAATTCTTGGTGATCTTAAACAAACAACCCGCTAATTCAAACGCTATCCAATCTTCTCTGTGATAATAATTTAGCCCAACACTGGACAGAGGAGACGCACTGCAAAGGAGCTTCCTTGGATGCCATCATCACTCAATGAGACGCAATTACGATCAACCACATACTCCGTGTACTGGTCGGACCACCACATGATCCTATTTCTTATGAACCAACAAATTCTCTCTCAACCACCTATGCAAGACCCCCCCAAATGGGCCAGAAACCTCACCCAGATTCCCATGGCAGTCCTCGAAGAAAGGATAAGCTTGCTCCTTCCCTGCACCAACGACCTCCTCTCCACATCCGAACTTCCTGCGTGTTACAGCTCAAATTTGGTGGCTATGCTTGACCAACTAGCTCCTCGAAAGCTGAAATAAAGCCGAGCCATTCCGTCCAGGTTATGGTTCAACACTGACATCAATTCAGAAAGGAGAAAATTAAGAGTCAAAGAAAGAAGCTGGAGGAAGAACCCTACCTCCTCCCTGCACGAACAACTCAAAACAGCTTGCAGGAAATACAACAATCACATAAAAAACAAGAAATCCACTTGTTTCTGCTCTGCACTGTATAGTGCCAAAAATAGACCCAAAGAGCTCTATAGCATCAACAGGCAACAAACCTCCAAACCCGTGACCTCCTCAATACAGGCGTCCAAAGAACTTCGGCAACTTCTTTAACGACAAGATTACTAAGATCGAACTCTCACTAGACAACATCAATACTCGCCCCACTAAGAGCAACACGTCCGGGGTGTACGATATCACTTCCTGCCCCTCTTCAAAATCTTGGCTTAGCTTCTGAGATAATCGTGCTGATATCCACATCCAAACCCTCATCTCATGTCCTAGACCCCATTCCACCCCTACTTGACCAAAAAGCTGAAGCGCTCCCTAGCACCTCTTTGGTGCTCGATAATAAACAGATCCATGAAAAATGGAGAGGTTCCAGACTGAGGACAATTCACACCCTTGCTGGAAAAACCCAACCTTGACATAACGGATTTGAATAACTTTAGACCTGTATCTAATCTTCCCCTTCTGTCCAAAATCTTAGAAAGATGGGTACTCCAACAACTAACCCAATACCTGAACACCATCAACCTCCTGGACTCCCACCACTCTGGCTTCAGAAAAGGCTCTAGCACAGAAACCACGATCCTCAACATCATCGATGATATCCACAAATCACTAGACTCAGAACAATGCTACCTCCTCATTCTCCTTGACCTATCGACAGCATTCGATACGGTAGACCACCAACTCCTCATGAGGGCCCCCCAAGAAAGAGACGGTCTTGGTGATGTGGTCCTCCAATGATTTTCCTCCTTCCAACAAAATCGTACTCAAAAAAAATAAAAAAACTTTGCTTCTGACATCCACCCTGTCAACAAGGGAGTCCATACAAGTTTAACAAAAAGGGGGAGGTAGAGTAAAGAAGTAGGATTCTTACTCCACAGACTTAATTACACAAACAACAGGAATCCTACTGGGGGTGTTAGGGAAGTGTTTCTCACAGTGGTGTGGGAGCACTTAGTGTTTCTTAAAATACCCCTCACACACCAAAAGTCCCCTTGGTGTCATGCTTCATCATAGGGGTCTTCGCCCCCTATGATGAAGCGGGATGCGGGATGCGGCGATGCGGCGTGCTGCGACCTACGACTACGCGGGAGCATTTATAGTTATGACTATGTGTGGTGCATGTGATGCATCTGATAGGGATATTTTATGTGAGTGGTGGGATTTAGTGAAGGATTAAAAAGATACCTGGCTCGTGGGTTTAATGGAAAAAACCTTTATTCATAACCCCGGGCTGGTACTGCTAAAAGAAGTGCAGTGCGAGGTTGGACCTGTCGTGTTAATGGACAGTACCTCCTGTGTGCGTCGACATGTTTCGGAGCAAAAGCTCCTTCTTCAGGACGGGGGCACAACTTCCCCACCTTAATCACGTTTCACTAGTTTTGTCACAAAAATTTGTGTTAATAACAAAAAGTGAGAAATTAAATATGTGTATAAAAATTCAGGCTATATTGTGCCTACAGCGGTATAGCTCAAGTTCAATGCAAATTGCATGACCTGAGAAAAGAAAAAGAAAAAGATAATGGTCACCCTGGTAGAGGGTAGCTCAGACAGGTGCAGTCACCTGGAACAAACCATACGCTCAATTAGCCCTGTAAAGGAAAACTGACAAGACATACAACACAGAAACACATACACTTAAGGGATGTAAAGGAAGTTGTGGTCATACTTATTAGGTATTGCTTGCTTGCTTCAGGAGCATTCAGAAACGTCTGGGGGGTGATTGTTATTGTGCAATCTAGGTAAAAAACAATGTTGGTTTTAAGATGGTTCCTTACTTACTTCGTTAGTCTTAGGAATGTTTGTATTACACAATCTATACTCACAAACTCGGGATGAGTTGTCCTCCATTTTACCCCACACGCTGCTCCGCCGGACTGAGTTGGAAAGCCCGGGGCGTGTGGTATTTATACCTGGGTTTCAATTAGTGGTTTGACCTCCGTAGCGTCAGACCGCATGTAAGTATATGCCCATATACGGGTGATCCGCCATTAGTTGGGTGGTTCTACAGGAGATAGGTTAATTATAAGTTAATTGTAGGTCCTTATTAGGCAGATCCGGCGAGAAAGGTGAGTTTTCCACCCCCTGGTTCCGTATAGGAGCTGTGCGCATGCGTGAGTAGCTTCCACTAGATCGCGCATGCTCTGATCAGAGCTATGGTATTGCGCATGCGCGTGGGATGACAGAGTTTCCCCGCGCATGCGTTCAATATGTCCAGCACTGTATTGTTCCTTCGAAAGTTACTTTAAACCGGAGGGTCTTCTGATTTCACTTTCAATATAATTGAAACTGGGCAAACAGTACACATGTTTATATACTCACTGTTTTTTTTACTTTAGATTGCATCTACCTATGCCCAGTGTCTCGTAAAACCAATGGACGGACCAATAATGATAGATGTAAGAGCTCATTATTATGCCAATGTACATAATGTCAACCAGTTCAAGTTAGTAAATTCCTCCATTCTGAGGACAGTAGCGATGTCGGCTAGTTTGACAGCTGTCCCCTCATAAAACCAATGGACGGACCAATAATGATAGATCCCAAATTATCCACCAAGCACTCAAAATTATTAAATAAATTCCACAGTATAAAAGTCATTTTCTTCCAATTATTCTTTTCTTTACTTTATTCCATCATCCAACGTAATTCGCAAAACACAGCCAACACGTGTTTCGTCTTGTCAGTCTCTGACAAACAGACTTCTTCAGGGCTGTAAACAATACAATAACTATTGTTCAAATCACAGTTCTATACTAAACAGTATTTACAATAAAATCAAGATTCACCGAATAATGTGTCTAGAAAAGGTAAACAGAAGAAGATACCTGTCACCAAGAAAAAGCCAGAAGGACCCAATTTGTAACGAAAAGATGCCAGATAGGCAGTACCAAAGTTTGAGTACCAAAAACACGAGAAAAGTAAGGTATAACTGGAGTAACATACCCCTCAAACTTCCAATTCTTCTTTGTAATCCCAGTAAACTATTCTTTAAGTTTTTCTAAAATAGCAGAAAAACCTGATCACAAACAATGCTTCAAATCGAAGTAAATATTAAAATCCAAACAGGATTAAGTAACTCACCAACAAACAATAGCATGAGTCTTGTAGCACGAATATACAAACTCCTTGTCTTTATTTCAACAAATCCCGTAACAAGTAACTATCTGCAAGTAATCATTCCACTCTGTAAATAAAAATATATATCGTTTAAAGCCTGTAAGTAACCTCTACCTTTATAATACCACAATTTCTCTACAATATCCGCAAAGAACGCAATATTCCAAAACAAGCAGTTCTCGGTCACCGTCTAACCTGTAAATAGTGATAGGTACATTCGTCCATGTACAGAAAATCAATCAGTCATTTAATCCGTATACTTGAAAAGAAAGCAATCACCGCTCAGTATTCGGCCGTGTATTAAACATTACATTGATAACACAAAGTAAATAGAAGTGATTTGTGCTCTTTTACGAACTACACTCCACACTGCAGAGAAACTCACCGCATATCAGCTTGAAGTCAGTCAGGAAACCTTCGCGTGCTACACGGGCGCCATCTTTCAGTGACTGTTTGTAGTAAAATTCTAGGCGCGCCATCTTGGAGTGGCTAGTGTATAACCTTCTCTCTTTTAATAACACTAATGCCACAATTCAGAATAAGAAATGCGGTATAAGTGAGTAATATCAAACTCTTAATTACAAAAGCTGAGTACGCCTTCGTAATAATACCAACACTACGAAGATAACTACTAACAATTTCAGCGTACTCCAATAACTATTAATAGTACAAACTGTGCGCACCATCTTAGAGTGACTAGTGTATAACCATCACTCGCTAAAGCAATATTATTAATACCATAGTTCAGAATAAGAAATGCGGTGAGAGTAATATATCAACTCACAATTATAATAAGTAAGTGGGCTAATGTGTAACCAACAAACATAGTAACAATAATAATAGTACCATAATTAAGAGTAGGAAATACGGGGAAAGTAAATAGTATATCAACAATCAATTGTAGAAGGTGAGTACACCCTCGCAATAGTGCCAACACTGCAGAGGTGAATGCTTTCCAATTTAGCGTGCTACAATCTCTTATTAATAACACTAACTATACGCGCCATCTTGGAATGGCTAAAAAGTAACCATTACTCCACAAAAGGTGAGTACACCCTCGTAATATCTCCAATATCTCCAACTTTCCGAAGATATATGTTTGCATCGGGGTCAGAGTAATCATATAGTCAATACAAACAGTACTGAACAATTAGACCAGCACAACCAGGAATGGGAAGGATAGGTAAAAGGATAAAGGGAAAGGCACAGATCACAGTATAATACAAAGAGTAATATCCAACCTCACAGCTAAGTAATCTATAAAGACATTCAGTTTTTCGCAGATTACATCAGAGCAAATACTTAAACAGTATTACACATTTACAGTTTATTCATTCCCTAAATAAAACTCAAATTCATGGTCAATGTTTAAACCAAGCTCTACTGCTTTAAGTTTCATCAACCACAACACTTCTCTGCGTCGCAGTTGTAACGCAATAATGATAGATGTAAGAGCTCATTATTATGCCAATGGACGGACCAATAATGATAGATGTAAGAGCTCATTATTATGCCAATGTACATAATGTCAACCAGTTCAAGTTAGTAAATTCCTCCATTCTGAGGACGGTAGCGATGTCGGCTAGTTTGACAGCTGTCCCCAAGGGACCTCATCGTTCAGTCCCATGATGTGGGTGCCCAGACGGAACACCCACATTTGCTCTTTCTCGAAAAGACCCGATTCTGATGGCAGCTGTGCGATAATTGTCCATCTTAGGTCGTTCACACAGTGTTGGGCGTTAAGGTAATGTGTTGCCATCTTAGTTGTGCTCTTTTTGCAACGCACATTACTCTTGTGCTCGTTCATGCGTATTTTCATAGTTCTCGTGGTCATCCCCACATAATCTAACCCGCATGGACATGTAATTAAATAAACCACGTTCTTGGTATTACAATACGTCATTTTGCGCTGATCCCACGTTGTGCCATTCCTGAATGTTAATGTAGTGCGTTTTTGTGTCAGATGGCCACTGCTGCAGTTTCCACATGGGAAATGACCTTGTGTTCCTAGGGTATTTTGTCTTGTCTCATGGGTGGGTTTAGGGCGTGTGTGTACCAAGATGTCCTTAAGGTTTCTACCTCTGCGGTGTGCGTACATCGGTTTTTCCACGTTGAAGGTACCACATGTGAGGATACCCCAATGTTTATTAATGATCTTGGAGATCTCATTGGACATGGTATTATAGGTAGTGACACATATTGGTCGTCTGACTTCTGGTGTCTCCTGTGGTCTATCCTCCAGTAGAGATTCTCTGTGGTTGTTTTTCGCTCGTTTCATAGCTTTGTCAATGATTTTCACAGGGTACTGCCTCTGTATTAATTTCTCTCTCAGGTCACAGGCCTGTGATCTGAATTGCGATAACTCAGTGCAGTTACGCCTGAGGCGTAAAAATTGGCCATAGGGTAAGTTCTCTCTGAGGTGTCTCGGGTGGAAACTGTCATATCTTAACAGACAGTTCCTCGCTGTTGGTTTGAAGTGGGTCGTTGTTTTGAGCCTCCCACCTTCTGTATAAATGTTTAGGTCCAAGAACACCAGAGACTGACACATATTTAATTTTTCACTTTTTGTTATTAACACAAATTTTTTGACAAAACTAGTGAAACGTGAGTAAGGTGGGGAAGTTGTGCCCCCGTCCTGATGAAGGAGCTTTTGCTCCGAAACATGTCGACGCACACATGAGGTACTGTCCATTAGCACGACAGGTCCAACCTCGCACTTCACTTCTTTTAGCAGTACCAGCCCAGGGTTATAAATAAAAGTTTTTTCCATTAAACCCACGAGCCAGGTATCTTTTTAATCCTTCACTAAATCCCACCACTCACATAAAATATCACTATCACATGCATCACATGCACCACACATAGTCATAACTATAAGTGCTCCAGCGTAGTCGTAGGTCGCAGCACGCCGCATCCCGCTAGAGGGGTGCGAAGACCCCTATGATGAAGCATGACACCAAGGGGACTTTTGGTGTGTGAGGGGTATTTTAAGAAAAACTAAGTGCTCCCACACCACTGTGAGAAACACTTCCCTTACACCCCCAGTAGGATTCCTGTTGTTTGTGTAATTAAGTCTGTGGAGTAAGAATCCTACTTCTTTACTCTACCTCCCCCTTTTTGTTTACTTGTATGTTTAGGCAGCGCGCAGCTGCGGGAGTTTCTCCAGACACTGTTACATACACATAGGAACACACACTCTGTAAAAAAGAAGTCAGCGGTCATTACCAAATGGAGGACGAACACGGCCTCATGTTTGGGGAAGATGAAATTGATAAAATCTTGACGGCCATCAATCCTTTTGAAGGCCTGAGCAACCCAGAAACCGGTCCCAACATCGATGATTGGAATGAAATAATTAACCTGAGACGTAATCAGATCAAAGCAGCACTACATGGCCTCCTTATGACGGAGTATCTAAGGAACAAAATGGCACCACCAGGCCTAATCGTTAAAAATGAACCGTTCATTTTTCAGACCGATCTGCAGTTTAAAAAAGAGTGGTCTCTGATCTCTTGGCACTGCTCAAGAGATTGGTTGGTCCTGATAGTAAAGACAGCAGCAAGGATCACCCATGAATTTAAAATTGAGATCCAAAAAATAGAGGTGCAACTAAGTACCTATATAACCCCTGCTGAATTGAAAACAAGGTTGGATGAGCTTAACCAACAAATGACCGAATTCGAGTTCACGTTGAAACAAAGCAAATTCAATAAACTACGTAAAGACAAAGACAAATTCACACCAGAGGAGGCACATCCGTACACTAAACCTGACTATGTCTCAAAAAATTCAAACAGCGACATTGACAGTGATGGCTCTGACAATGGCTCAGCAAGTTCTAATTCAAGTGGTAACAAAAGATACAAACCTTCAAGGGGTGGTTGGAGACAAAGGAGACAGCAGTTTCCCAGACAAAGAGGGTGGAGAGGATATCAACCACTGCCCCAATACCAACAGTATTTGGGACCACCACAATTCACCCCCTTCCAGTATGGCCCACCAGCCACTGGACAAAGTTACCCACAATGGAATCCTGAGTATGATGACGGATTCTACGGCCCACAACCTTTTTTAGGTACCCGCCCCGGATCGCGGGGGAGGAACACAAAAGGCAACAATGTTGCATGGGAGGACTAAGACCAGGGCAACTCCCGAACCACGAGGAGCATGACGGGATCCCTCCCGAACCAAGCCTCAACCAGCAAGAGAGGGACCTAGTGGTTAATCTGACCCCTTGGCCCCTGACTGAAATACAGACGAATGTGTTGAATAAAGGCTTGGGCTTTGTACCAACACACAAACCTGACATTTTCAAACTGAACATGGAGATACAAGACTTCATTAGAAAATTGAAGTTACAGGCCTTTTTCTAAGACAAACCACCCACTTTGGCACCAACAGACACAGGTCTACGACCGAAATCGACTTTTACTCCTCCTGATTCAACACTACCCATTGAGTTATTAACATTTGAGAAAGCCATCATGACAGAGGTTAACAAACTCAACCCAACATATACTAACGTCTTTCACAACACCAGCAGACTGGAAAAACAAGCCATAAAAGATCTGGCGGATAACAAAGACATATTAATAAAACCAGCGGACAAGGGCGGTGCCATTGTCCTCCAGACCTTAGAGGCATATGACACAGAGTGCATGAGATTGTTGGTAGACAGACACAATTATACTATCCTACAGGAAGACCCCACTGAGAACCTCCGCATCAGAATAGGTGGTATGATTGAAGAAGGGCTTGCTCATGATTGGCTGAGTAAAAATGAAGCCGAGTTCTTAGCACAGACAGCACCACGCATTCCTTATTTCTACTGCATCCCAAAAATTCATAAAAACATTACAAACCCACCAGGAAGACCAATAGTATCGGGTATCGGCTCAATCTTGGAGCATCTATCAAAGTTCGCAGACGCTTTTTTAAGCCCATTGGTACAATCCACCGATACCTACCTAAAGGACACAAAATCAGTCCTTCAACTACTGCAGGACAAGTCCTTTGACCCCACGAACCAACTCCTAATGAGTTTGGAAGTGGAAAGCTTGTACATAAGCTTACCACATGATGAGACACTCCTAATCATTGAGGAGGTTCTTCTCACGACATCGTGGAAATACCAGACACCCAGGGGTCTGGTCCTTGAATGTATCTCACTGGCACTACAGAAGAACTTCTTCCAATATAAATCAAACATCTACCTACAAAGCCACGTTACCAGCATGGGTAGTACCTTCGTTCCAAGTCTGGCTGTGTTATATGTGCACCACTTAGAAGCAACAAGAATCCTTCATACACAGAACCCCTACAGACAGAACATCAATACCTGGAAAAGGTACATTGACGACATCCTGGTCATCTGGGATGGAGACCAACAGTCTGTAGACGATTTCCTTACCTGGTTAAATAACTAGAATACATTCCTGAAGTTCACTAGCTCAGTCTCCAACCAATCTCTGGTGTTCTTGGACCTACACATTGATACAGAAGGTGGGAGGCTCAAAACAACGACCCACTTCAAACCAACAGCAAGGAACTGTCTGTTAAGATATAACAGTTTCCACCCGAGACACCTCAGAGAGAACTTACCCTATGGCCAATTTTTACGCCTCAGGGGTAACTGCACTGAGTTATCGCAATTCAGATCACAGGCCTGTGACCTGAGAGAGAAATTAATACAGAGGCAGTACCCTGTGAAAGTCATTGACAAAGCTATGAAACGAGCGAAAAACAACCAAAGAGAAGCTCTACTGGAGGATAGACCACAGGAGACACCAGAAGTCAGACTACCAATATGTGTCACTACCTATAATACCATGTCCAATGATATCTCCAAGATCATTAATAAACATTGGGGTATCCTCACATGTGGCACCCTCAACCTGGAAAAACCGATGTACGCACACCGCAGAGGTAGTAACCTTAAGGACATCTTGGTACACACATGCCCTAAACCCACCCATGAGACAAGAAAAACTACCCTAGGAATACAAGGTCATTTCCCATGTGGAAACTGCAGCAGTTGCCATCTGACTCAAAAAAGCACTACATTAACATTTAGGAATGGCACAACGTGGGATCAGCGCAAAATGACGAATTGTAATACCAAGAACGTGGTTTATTTAATTACATGTCCATGTGGGTTAGAATACGTGGGGATGACCACGAGAGCTATGAAAATACGCATGAACGAGCACAAGAGTAATGTGCGTTGCAAAAAGAGCACAACTAAGATGGCAACACATTACCTTAACGCCCAACACTGTGTGAACGACCTAAGATGGACAATTATCAAACAGCTGTCATCAGAATCGGGTCTTTTCCAGAAAGAGCAAAGGTGGGTGTTCCGTCTGGGCACCCACATCATGGGACTGAACGATGAGGTCCCTTGGGGACAGCTGTCAAACTAGCCGACATCGCTACCGTCCTCAGAATGGAGGAATTTACTAACTTGAACTGGTTGACATTATGTACATTGGCATAATAATGGGCTCTTACATCTATCATTATTGGTCCGTCCATTGGCATAATAATGAGTTCTTACATCTATCATTATTGGTCCGTCCATTGGTTTTACGAGGGGACAGCTGTCAAACTAGCGGACATCGCTACCGTCCTCAGAATGGAGGAATTTACTAACTTGAACTGGTTGACATTATGTACATTGGCATAATAATGAGCTCTTACATCTATCATTATTGGTCCGTCCATTGGTTTTACGAGACACCGGGCATAGGTAGATGCAATCTAAAGTAAAAAAACAGTGAGTATATAAACACGTATACCGTTTGCCCAGTTTCAATTATATTGAAAGTGAAATCAGAAGACCCTCCGGTTTAAAGTAACTGGCGAAGGAACAATACAGCGCTGGACATATTGCACGCATGTGCGGGGAAACTCTGTCATCCCTCGCGCGTGCGCAATACCATAGCTCTGATCAGAGCATGCGCGACCTAGTGGAAGCTACTCATTCAAGCGCACAGCTCCTATACGGAACCAGGGGGTGGAAAACTCACCTTTCTTGCCGGATCTGCCTAATAAGGACCTACAATTAACTTATAATTAACCTATCTCCTATAGAACCACCCAACCAATGGCGGATCACCCGTATATGGGCATATACTTACATCCGGTCTGACGCTAAGGAGGTCAAACCACTAATTGAAACCCAGGTATAAATACCAGATGCCCCGGGCTTTCCAACTCAGTCTGGCGGAGCAGCGTGTGGGGTAAGACGGAGGACAACTCATCCCGAGTTTGTGAGTATAGACTGAGTAATACAAGCATTCCTAAGACTAACGAAGTAAGTAAGGAACCATATTAAAGCCAACATTGTTTTTTACCTAGATTGCACAATAGAAATCACACCCCAGACGTTTCTGAATGCTCATGAAGCAAGCAAGCAATACCTAATAAGTATGACCACAACTTCCTTTACATCCCTTAAGTGTATGTGTTTCTGTGTTGTATGTCTTGCCAGTTTTCCTTTACAGGGCTAATTGAGCGTATGGTTTGTTCCAGGTGACTGCAAATGTCTGAGCTACCCACTACCAGGGTGACCATTATCTTTTTCTTTTTCTTTTCTCAGGTCATGCAATTTGCTTTGAACTTGAGCTATACTACTGTAGGCACATTATAGCCTGTATTTTTATACACATATTTAATTTTTCACTTTTTGTTATTAACACAAATTTTTGTGACAAAACTAGTGAAACGTGAGTAAGGTGGGGAAGTTGTGCCCTCGTCCTGAAGAAGGAGCTTTTGCTCCGAAACATGTCGAAGCACACAGGAGGTACTGTCCATTAACACGACAGGTCCAACCTCGCACTTCACTTCTTTTAGCAGTACCAGCCCGGGGTTATGACTAAAAGTTTTTCCCATTAAACCCACGAGCCAGGTATCTTTTTAATCCTTCACTAAATCCCACCACTCACATAAAATATCCCTATCACATGCATCACATGCACCACACATAGTCATAACTATAAGTGCTCCCGCGTAGTCATAGGTCGCAGCACGCCGCATCCCGCTAGAGGGGTGCAAAGACCCCTATGATGAAGCATGACACCAAGGGGCCTTTTGGTGTGTGAGGGGTATTTTAAGAAACACTAAGTGCTCCCACACCACTGTGAGAAACAAGGGAGTCCCTCAAGGCTCAGTGCTATCCCCGCATTTCTTAAACATCTACATGGAACCTCTCACCAACTACTCAAAACAGCCAACATCCGTTTCCGTCTTTACGCAGATGATACTCAGATATATTTGGAAACCACCTCCCTCAGAGACATTCAGAGACTCAATGACGTACTTAGAGATGTTCAACACTGGCTGTCATGTAATCACCTTAAACTAAACCCCGACAAAACAGAGATACTCCTCATCTCGAACAAGGAGGAGAACCCTCAAATTGCTGAATCTCACCCTAGCTGACTCTGTCAAATCACTAGGCATCACGCTAGACCCGAAACTGAACATGACCAGACACATCAAGAATTCGGCCAAGAGCGCTTTCCTTAACCTTAAACTACTGAACAAAATAAAACCTTTCATTCCTCCCAGTGATCTTAAACAGGCCACTCAAGCACTGTTGCTGTCAAGACTGGACTATGGGAATGCAGTCCTCTCAAAAATTGCAAAGGCACATCTGGCTCCCATCAAAACAACTCTGAATGTGGCAGCCAGAATGTTCACCAGGATCAAGAAATTCAACCACAATTCTCCTGCACTCAGAGAACTTAAGTGGCTCTGAGTCGAAATGCGGATTATCTTCAGAACAGCCTGCCTCACTCATTAAGCCCTACATACCGGCAAACCCGAATATTTGGCTGCCAAACTCAAAAAAGCTGGTCAGGCCAGAAACCTCAGAAGCTCAAACTTCCTCCTACTCATCCAGCCAAAAACTTGAAAACAAAAAACTGCAGCGCGATCCTTCGCCCGAGCGCGCCCAAAATCTAAAACTCTATCCCCCCTCACATCAGAACCATTTCCTCGATTGAAAAATTCAAAAGCCAACTCAAAATCCTGTTCCTCAACTGCTCCCTAGGGAGTTGATAGGATCAATCGGAGCAGGGTAACAAACACCTCGCACTGCTCCAATGCCATGTCCCCAAGACTATGAAGCAGATCCCCCAACCAGCATCCTGCAATGTTATTGTGTTGTTCTTTTGTTTCGTTTGTTGCAAATCTCTGCAATGTATCTGCCGTAAAGCGCTCTGGTACCCTCGGGTCGGGCCAGCGATATATAAAACTTCTTAAATTACAATTATATTAAAAATTCAAATCTAGACAGAATTTTTGGTATTGTTTTGTCCCCCACTCCTGGTAGTGTAACTACCAGAAGGATATCTGAATTAAGGGTAGAGGAGTATTTGGGAAAAAATCCTGCATGAGGTTTTCCAGCTTGCTTGGTTTCATTTATGGCTAATAAAATTTCTGTGTTGATCTTTATTTGTGATGAGGTTAGGACTGCTATTTGGTCTGTATGAATTGAAGCTTTTGACACTTGGTCAGCTGCAAAGTTCCCACTACCACTATGCCGGTGGTCCAAAGTGTCCTACTCAAGGACCATTAGAAGCTTGACTTGTAAGACAGCTACCTTTCCCTAAAGCTGTTTATTTTTTATAGGCTTCACCTTTGAATCCTTGAATCCATTCAAACACCAATTTTGCAAATTCACATTGTAACCTTGCATACAGAAAGCCGAGCCGGACACAATTAGTGTGTGCACTGATGAGTCAGTCTTTTGTAATGCAAGTAGCAGCGAATGTAATGCTGCATGTTTTGCAGGATTTTCACCTAAGAGTTTAGTGTAGGTACATTGTGGAATGAAATCACGATAATTCATTACACTTCGAACTGCTGTGCAGGCAGCAGAGTACTTGCATTTTGGTCCTACCACCGGTTGGGTACAGGCATCTATGTAAAAAAATTCTAAAAAGACTCCACAGATAAAGTGTCTGGAGTCGGAACAGTATCTTGTTCATGTTTGAGAAAAGCTTGTGTATGAAGAGCGGGATCATGCTGAAACTTTACGTTCACTGCACTGAAGGAAAAGGCCCACTGTATCTATCTGGGCTGTAGGGCATGAGCATTAGGAATCCTTGTCTTGGTGGCTGCCTCTAGTGCTGGTATGGGACAAACAATAATGATATGTTTTCTCTGAGCCAAAGGACGCTCCTTTAGAATAGCTGTTTAAACAGCTATGAGGACTTTTTTAATGGAAGCAAATTGTGCTACAGGCAGGCAATACAAATGATACCTGTAGGGAATGGGTATTGTAGGTCACATATGTGTAATCATAGTGACCGGGTATGGCTCTGATAAGTAGGTTGATTTTATTGTCCCTAGTATGCAAATATTTTGTCTCAAGCATGTCTGCTTATAGAGCACTCAAGATATCAGTATCTAGATCAGTCAGATCCAAGGAATTTATTTTTAAATTAATTTTGTATTGATTTCCTGTTAACATAGTCACTACTCTGTCAAGCCCAGTAGGTTGTAGATACAAGTCATTAATACATTAAATAGATATCATGAATGATGAACAAATCCTCTGGTTCTGGTTGTAAGATCTCCATGATTCACACTGAAAACAAGCAAGGTTTATTCTTAAAGACCAAAGGCAACCGTAAAAATCAAAACATCAAAACTGCACTGTGTTGAAAGTGAAAGATGTTTGATACTCACTACCAGGTGCTATATTTTGACTGATAAACCCATTGGAGATATCCAGGGTCGTTTTTTTATTTTGTTCTCACCAAGTTTGCATTAAACCTGTGCTATGTGCATTTTGTACTACATATGTTCGGATACGTGAATTCAGATTTCTATAGACTAAGACTATTCTATAGGAACTGTCTGGCTTATATATGGGAACATGGGGTGTGCTCATGGGTAAGAAACAAGGCTTTATTATGCCCTGATATTGCAATAAGTCTAATACTGCTTTGATATCAAGTTTTGCTTCTTATTTTAAAAGGTATTGTGCTTGTGGTCAGGATTCACTACATAGGGGAAATAACATGTGGACTAGAGTGTTTGTCCTACCATGCTTAGTTTTTATATAAGGCTGGAGTTTGTCGCACAGCCCATTCACTGGCATAAATTCTACTGATAGCTCCAGTTACTATGGGAGAGAAGGATACCATTATGTCTTCCTCCTCCCCAGGGTGCTTCCCTAATAAAGTCTGGAGGCTAATCTTCTTCTGCTAGGATGGTGTAATAATCAGCAGATAGTTAGGTCCAGAAGACTACTTTGATTATATGTGGTATATCCCCTTTAACTTGTATTTTCACGTTGTAAACCCTATTAAAAGGATTTAAATGTTGATCTTGAGTTTTAATCTGAGTAAAGTCATAAGAGAAACCTCTGAAGCATTTGATGAACTATTTGACTTCTACAATACTGTCTAGAAGGAAACACACCCATGTCCTGTTTCTCAGAAGAACTCCTATGGCATTTTTTTTAGAAAGTCCAGCCATATTTTTCTTTTTACAAGGCGTTTAGGGACACATGCATCATTGAAAATACCGGTCGCAAAGGGGGAGATTCCCAGAATCTGCCCTTTTGCGACTGATATTTTTGCATTTGGGATGCATCAACCCAAATACAATTTCGCAATTTAGGGAATCACAAATTTTATGATTACCTAAATTGCTAATGCATTTAGGGAATTGCAAATTGCGCTTCCCTAAATGCAATGCATGATGCACTTCAAAGTTTCAATTTCTCAATTTGGAATTGCAAATTACCATCAATTTCAAACTGATGGTAATTTTCAAAAACTTTGAAAAATGCCAAAAAAGTGCATTTTTCATAATGCAATTTGTGATCACATGCCAATTTTAGGGGTGTATCAGGGTGGCCTTTTGGCCCCCTTGCACCATTGAAACTGAATGCGCAATTTGCGAGTACCTACTTGGTACTCGCAAATTGCGTATGCAATTCCCATTCATTTTTATTGGCCTGTAGGCCCATGAGAATGAATGGGAAGCTATTCCTTAATTATAAATCACATTTTGAAATCCGCAATTAAGGAATATATAGAAATCGCTAATATTTTAGTAAAACCTACATCCATAGGCAATTGTGATACCATAATTGTGATTCCTTAATAATTGCAATTGCATTCATTGATGCATGTGCCCCTTAGAGTTCAATCGCTTCTCTTCCCTTTTTATGCTAACATTAGTTTTGTGTCCTCCTTCACTTTTTCTTCTGCACTCCTCTTTTCTTTGGGACTCTCATCATTTGCCTGTTTTGGTTCTTTTACCGTCAGTGTTCTATACAGAACGTGAGGAACGGCTATAACAATACTGATACTGTTCAAGCTTTTACATTTTTTCGCAGTCTCTCAAGTTATAACCTCCCCTGCTAGAGTCCAAAGAAGCAAGTGATTCAGTCCATCTTTTATCTCTGTCATTTTGTTTTTTCTTAACAAACTTTCGGTGTCATTTTAAGGTTTTAAGTGTGACTTAATGGGTCAAGTACCTAGGGTAGCTCTAACTACGGAGGTTTAAACTTCTGCAATTATTTTTGGTAGTTCCCGTTCACGGTCTAGAAAAGGAACTGCTTCCAGTCTCTGAAGTATAGCCAGCACTGAAGCCTCTCCCTTTATGTTGCTTTGATAGATTTAGCTGTAGAGAAGTTTCCCATTAAAATAATTCCTAAATCCAGAGCTGGGCACATCCTGTACTTGTCTTAGTACATCAGAGAGGACTGTCAATGAAGGCGTACTATGTGTACTGGTTTAAATGCATGCAACTACTCTATCGGAGGCACTAGCCTAAGAGGAAGACACATAGTATTCTATGCTTGTCTTGTGGGTAGTATATGGATACACTGCTTCAAACTGGTTGGTCTTGCGAGCAATTCAGAAAGCCATTTCATTATCCTTCGTGGTCACTTTGCCCATGATAGCATTTATAGTCTGAGGACTAATGTTTGTATTTGTGCAGGAGCGGCAGGTCCTGCTACAATAGCAGGCCTAGAGCTCAAAGTACATTGCACAAACTGTACGAGTTTCCTGAATAAGGCAACTGCAATTTAATGCCCCTACTAATTCTGCATGGGGTAGATTTTCAGGGTGTGGAATAGGATTATAGCCCGCCAAAACTGCCCATGTTACCCTGTCATTACTCAGAGGCCCCAAACAAACATGACTGTGCGTGTGTGACAATTTACCACCAAACCAATGTTGGTGTTTTTGGTATGTTAAAGGGTTTTCCAAACCTTGGTAAGCCCTATACTGTGCAGCTGGATCTATCACTGTATGTTCATGAAACTGCCCCAAGGCAGCATCAACGGACTCAAACTCCACCTAGGAGTAAAAAGTCTCAAAGGCATACTTGGATGTGCAGCTATTATGAAAGCACCTTTCCCTCCTTATAGGAGATACCTCGTGCTTTGAGGTGTTGAGTAACTCCTCCCTTGCAGTTGGCCCTTATAATCATAAGTACTGCCATGATGAATTGATTCAATTTGAAATTGAAATCATAGAATGAGAAAACCCACAGAATGTGGAATAAGCTTTTATAAGTCAAGCTTGATGAACATAGAGTAATAGTCCAAGAGGTGGTAACCATTAGTACTAAGGATGCCTCTGTAATGTTGTGAACCAACTGTTGCATAAGTTACGACTTTGGTGTAACTCTACAAGGGATGGTTTCTAATCCACTGGTGACATATGAGAACTTGGTTTAATGCTTCAGCGATGAATGTTAAAGACAAGCTATTGTTAAACCCTGGCAGGTAACTCCGCTCTGCTAGCAGAGTTTACGGAGTGTTGCCTACTCTGCTCTCCGTTTCGAACGTGGAGTTTAGGGAAAACTCTGACTACGTGATGGAGCGGAGTTAGTCGGCCCCCCACCCTCTCTAATTATTTATAATTCAAGCAGTTCTACTGAACCTACTTCAACAAGTTGAGCCTGCTTCCTACTCTATTCAAATTGTATATACAGTATAGGGGTTTCCAATGGACAAGGACGGCAAGGACGAGCGAGGAGAGAGGCCATGGTGAGGCGGGGCAGCCACAGCAGGTAAGTTCTTTTTTTTTACTATAATTAATTAGGGGGTGGGAGCAGAGTTCCACAGAGTTTTTTTCTAACTTAGTGAAACGTTGCATACACGTACTATGCCAGCTTTACCCAGGCTTAGTTATTGTATCCCAGTAAAACATTATTCAATATGTAACTTGTCATGGAAGTATTGCTTTTTGGTTACTATCATTCCCATAAACAAATCAGGGACACAGTGAAAGCAGCAAAATCTCTTATTTTATTATTCATAATATTATACACACAAAACTAAGAAGAATGCACACTTTTAAGGGTAAAGTATTTTTTACTAAATGGACAATCTGTTTCTCAGTACATCTAAAATAACTACACAGAAATTTTAAAACACTAGCGAGAATAAATTGAACATTTCCAGCATTGTCCCTAAAACCTACTTCCATTAGATATATTATGAAACCATGAGAGGCAGAGCAACTCACAGTCTAGAGTTTCGTAGGGAGATGAGACTCACTGCATACTCTTTTGACAGCAAAAGCTGTCTTTATCAGTTTACATATGAAACCGGAAGACAGTGTTCCCCGCAAATGAGAAACACCCACTGTGGTTACAGACAGTCAGTCTTCCTCTGGGACTTGGCTTTATTTGCTCCAGGCTTCAAACAAGATGTAGTACCTACAAAGTGTGAATTACACTGGTTGCAGATGAGACCTTCACAGGTAGAATCTTGAGCAATAGTATGGCAAAGGACCTCTCCTGTAGTCAAGTGGCAGTCCTTATATCCTAAATCTTATAAGAAATTGGAATTTCTGACCTAATTTCAGAAATGCCTAACAGAAATTATGCACATCAAGGCATGCATCCGAGATGTTTCCTTATGAACATATATGGCCAAAGGATGTCAATTCAGACACCATTATTTTGTTGTCTGTCTGTATGTATTCTTATTTGACCCTGACATGGTGAGGAAGAGACATTTGATCCAGACGAATGCCGCATTAGATATTGTATCAATGTCATTGATCAAAAAACTTGATGATATGACAGTTCCTAGAAAGATATGGACTGATGACAGGTACGCTAAAAGACAGACATGACAATGACTCTGCATAAATAAGGGAATATGGCGATGTCCATTGTCTAAGTTAAAGTAGATGGCTGCCTCCATAAACTAGGATGAGTCAAGTCCTAAGAAGGATGGAGTCGAACCTTAGTAACTTTATGTCAGAGTTAGTTAATTTCTGCAAAATGTGCTCACACTGCCATCAAATCAAAGGATCAAATGTATTTGGTGACATAATTTCAGCCCAACATAGCATGACTGCTCAACCCACTGAGTCAAAGCCAATCTCGACAAATGTTTCTGTTTAGTAAGGGAAACATTTGATTGGTCAAAACCTTATTTGACTGAGTTTACTCAGCAGTCACCTTATTTAGCTTCTAAGTTCCAGCTAGACCTTCATGGTGGGCACTTTATCATTTTGTATAATTTTTACACAGTTCCAAAGAATTTACATTGAAATTATACATTACTTATTTTCTTATACACCACACTCAATTAAGAGGTCATTAAAATACAGGTTGGGTTTCTTTAAGAGGGAGAATCTATCAGGTCTTGGAGGAATTTACAAAGTACATTGGGCAAAACATGTATTGACTATGTTCTCTAGAGACAGTATATTTAAATCATTGTAGATGATACCCTTACATTTGTATTCATTTGAGGTAGCCTTCAGAATTTGACTTGGAGGAGTTGGCAGAAGCTGGTTTTAGAAGGTCTTTGTGGATATGTTATGTATGGCATAGTTGTGGAAACGTCACATAAAGATTTTTTGATAAGGTGATCATTGATACTGCTAATCATACTTTTAAAGATGCAGTCAGTGGCATGCACTTCTGCTCAGAGTGTTTGAGCAAAGTTTACCTATGCTTAATCATCATCATTAGCTTTGCCTGGCAAGTCCTGTGTGCGAGAAACAGAGGCGTTCTCAAGCCTCCAATGGATTGGCAAAGTTAACAATGACACAGTCCCCTTCAAATTCATTACAGGAAGGCCCAATCCAAACAACTCCGCGTGCAAAAAAGACTACGGGAAACAAACTTAAATTATGTTTGAAGTGTAGGTTCAGCCAGTGAGTAGCCTTCAACATCAACTGCTCCGTGTTTTCCGTGACCTGTGGTTTGAGCTTCAGGATATTAGATAGGATGAGGACATGGGGGAAAGCAGCTGGAGGTTAGCTGAGGACAACATCGCTTTTAAACCTGCGAGGCATCAGTTCAGATGAACGAGGGTCCTGAACCTGCTAGCTGGGCCTCAAAGAATTCGGGGCAGCAAGAAGAGCCAGACGCTCGCTGCTATTAGAACAAGCATTGGCATAGACAATAGTTCCCGCCTTTGGGACCTTAGAAGTGTTTAGCCATGCAACACTTGTTGTTGCTGCAACAAGGATATTGTGCTGCAGAACTAAATACTTATAAGGTCCCAAAGTCGAGACCTATTGGCATGCCTGTTTTTTTAAAAAGTGTGTGGCTATGCAAAGATGTATATTTTTGAATGATATACTATTACAAGTTTAACAGGGGCTCCAGCTATAATGATGAATGACAGAAGTCACATCAAGGCTCGGTTTGTTGTCCACACCATGCATCTGCTTCGCGTCTCCCTACGTTCAAATTTCATCACCCAACTAGCATTGCTGGCATCGGTGCAACACTTGGGCATGCCACGAACAGTGCTTTGCAGCCCCCAGAGAAATGGTTGTGAGTAACCATGCTCTAGTCATTCTAGATCCTAGACAGATCAAAGAACCTGATAAATAACTGACTTGGGGAAGCTCACCATCCTTGGTAGTTCTCGGCACACCTGCAGCAAGACACCATTAGATTGCAGACATTGAAGTTTTAAACAAGGAATAACAAGGCAGAGCTTTTGCATCTATGTACCCATAATCTGGAGCAACATCCCCATATCCACCAGGACTCCCATCTCTGCTTCACTTTAGAAAGAGCAGCAGACGTGCCTTTTTAAAAAGCCATTTATCACTAGGCATATCCAGTCTGAAGAAGATCAAATGTATTGTCCCCAATGCTAAAAAAACCTGGAGCACATTACATTTATTCTCCTCAAACGCGAGAAGATCCAACATCTGGTAGAGGGCTTTAATACATAAACGATAGCGGAAACTTCAGATACATGCACAAACCCCCTAGAAAGATATCACTTCTCAGAATGGAGATAACGGTATTTCGAAACGAAATGGTCATCAACTGCACTGGTTGCAATATTTTCATCAGAGTTGCACGTCTTGGCAGCAGTGACTGGGGCACTTTAAAAAAGAAAGCCCCCCACGTTATCCTCGTATTTCGAATCACAATTTCGAGCAAACAGGTTAATTGACATTAATTCAGCATTTAAAAGATTAATATTTTTCATCTGATCGTCAGGAACAGTCCAAACATGTATTGCTTGGACAACGGTGACAGAGTTGAACAAAGATTATCAAAACAAACAGGAATGTTGTTGACATGTACTAGCTACTACCGTTTTCGTAAAACCGACGAGAATTGTAGGTTGCGAAGCATGGTTGCTGCACTGTCCATTATGAACGCAGGTAACTGGCAGACCTATTACGGGTGAGTGACTACCAATCAGCCAGCGCGAAGTACATTGCCTCCAGAGAATTAAGAGGTAAACCGAGGCTCTAAGGGCTAGATGTAGGTAATTCTAATTTACCGATTCATAAATACTGAATTTTACTGATTCGGTATTTATGAATCGGTAAATTAGAAGGATGCAGATGTAGGTCATTTTTAAATAACAAATACCGAAGCCTTGAAGCCCATAGGAATCAATGGGCAATACCGATTCGGTATTTACCGAATCGGTAAATAGCGAATCCTGCAAGGGTGCAGGGGGTGTCACTTTGACACCCTCTAGCACCCCAAGTACAGGCTTGTGTGACATGTGGCACACATGCATGCCCTAAGGGCATGTCTGTGTGTCACATGGCACAGGTATGCATGCACAGATGTGCATGCACACCTGAATTCGGTATTTTACCACACAATAGGATTGGATAGGATTGTGTGGTAAAATACCGACTCTTAAGGGCCTGTGGCACTCTTCGAAGTGCTAGCTACATCTGGAATTACAGAATCGGTATATTTTCCGATTCGGTAATTTACCGAATCGGTAATTTTACCGAATCGGTAAATATACCGATTCTGTAATTTTAAGCCCCCTACATTGCAAAACCCAAATACCGGTCGGTAACGGCCGAAATCGGCCGTTACCGACCGGTATTTGGGCTCCTACATCTGGCCCTAAGAGTGTTAGCTCTCTGGATCACAGATTACATGGGGACATACATCACTGCTGATTCAGATAATATACTTGCTTAGTATCCTATGGCGGTGGAAGGTAGGTCGTGCCAGCTATGTACATCACAGTAGGTCTTGATTGTGTTATCTACAACAGTCAGATCAAAAAAATGCTTGCACCACCACTGTGTTGCGTGTAATACACACAGAGTTGAGAAAAAAACTATCTCTCTTTCTACATTTTTAGCCTCTCTGGGTTTGTCACCCCTTTCCAGGCTGCGATGGCAACTCACACGTACCTGGAATGATGGGGGCGATGTGGAGAAGCTCCGGGTCGCTCATGGTGCCCAGTAGGGCTGCTCCTGGGTTGTGACGATTTGACTCAGCTCCTCTTCTCCAAACAGGTGCAAAATCATTGCCACAAAGGATACATCACAACTCCAACACAGAGTAGGAAACAATGACAAGCTAGTGGACTCGGGAGCGAACACTGAGGCAGGATAAAGTGTGCAGCGCCAACCAGCACACAACATTCACAAACAGCAATGCCTTACTGAACTCAACATACAGATTTGGTCACATATGAAATATATTGGGCATGTTTACTTGGCCTGTATGATTGGACTCATAGCTCTCCTACTGGACATCAAACTATACTTTTCTACAGTTAACTGGTCTGCAAGAACTGCAAAGTGACTTTCCATGCTTTGTAACACTCCTTAATAATAAATAAATACAACGAAAAGGCGCACACAGACAAACAGGGAGCAACAGCGATAGGGTGGGTTTGGAGATTGTGGCAGCACAAACTTACCCTGTTGTTGACATTTCTGTACCACACTGACATGAATACTTGAATGTGAGTCACGAGTGTGCTTGTCACGAGGAGGAGATAGGTATTTACTGCAGTATCGTTTGACCAACGCCTGAGCCTCAGGCGTTTGGTGAGGAGAATTATTTTTGGTGTCAGTTACTCAGCCCCATACAGATGTTAAAAATGCTAAAACACAAAGTTATGCAAGGTACGGCTCATGCCCGGTAGACAAATGGCTGGGTACACAATGCAAGAACTTCATAAATGAAAATATATTTCCATAAATATGCAGAAGTAATTTATTTATTCTTGATGGCAAAGTTCCAAATTGCTGTAGAATCCACCTTTTTAAAGAAAAGAAGAGGTTGGGCAGGATGTTAGGCACACTCCCTTTGTATGGCAGGCCAGGCCTGCTTTCTGTTCATACTTCGTCTTGCTACACTTGAATATGACAAGTACCGCATTATCAGAGAGACGGTGCTCAGTTTAAGTATAAAGGGTAGCGTCAAGCGCTGCTGTGCTATCCAAACCTAAAAGCATCCTCGAGTGCATTTTGTTTTATTTAAAACTCATTGACACACAACGCTGACTACTGTTTCCTGACTACATGCTACACTTGCAACAGTACACAGTGCTACCTGCACTGCTGTTTATGTACAGAGCAACCCAAAAACATTCTGCCTCTGAAACTGGGATTGTCTTGTTCCCTGCCCCTTTTACTAAGCATCCATGCTTAAGGCAAGAAAGCTAATGGAAGGGTCCCTAGCATCCCCTTGTGGAATCCAGCTGCAACAAGGAGGCGAGGTGTAATGTGCTAGCACTCACTCACAGACAAATGTAGAGCAGATTTCTTAAAGATCAACCACATCATCTGTTCTCCACTCACACCACTCCCAAACTGTTCTACAAATTACTTCTGACTATTTTATGCCCCAGAACCAGTTTACAAAGGGAATACAGGTGAACATGTCTAGTAGGTCTTTCTTCAAGTATTAATCCCCAATCATCTTTCCAGGTTATTTCTCAGATAGTCACTGTTCCTCACAAAATATTAAAACTTAGGTAACAGCTGCACCCATGGAGATACAATCTCCATCTTCATCTGAATTATTTAATCCCTTATAAATCCAAACTCCTTGTGGTCAGGCTCAGTCCAGTAGTCTTCCCATTACACTACACGTATTGAATTCTAAGTGTTTCCAACATAGGTATTTTACTGCCCCTTCCGATCCCATATAGATTGTGGAAAAGAGAAGTCTAAAGGTGATGCTCAAATAGTTGGTATGGATGTCCATGAGGCTCTGTGTGATCTGTTGCACATTTCTCTGGCAATATAGTCCCTATGAATACCTTTTCTTGTCCTGGTTAGAGCCTTTCACCAACGTATATATTTTTAAGTTTTGAAATATTTATGGAATATATGTCTATGTTAAAGTAAAAACAATATTCTGCAGGAGAAAATACATTATAACAACAATAGAGCGCTATATGCAATGAAACATTGTCCTGAGTAGTTGCAATGGAAAGTAAATAATCGAATTTAATGGCACGAGAACATATCAGAATGATCATTGCTTAACAATCAGTGGTAGGGGGTAAAACGAAGGAAAAGAATGTGGAAAAGTAAATTTTGCCATGTTCTGTGTCCCTACGTGTTCCCCATCTTATGTTGTATGTGCATGATTAATATGCATATGTATTCCCTTATGATCGATTAAAGACGCAATTACAGTTGTGTCCACCTCTAGTATGCCAGTTTCCAGTTCTCGTGAAAGCTACGAGTATTAGGCCTATGTAAAGCTATGTTGCCACGTTTCACAGTGTGCACGTTATTTCATTGTAAAGTCCCCGTTTCTAGGCCTCAAAAGGGCCCGGACACCAGATTCAGCTCCTGTCTCCTGAACCCTCGCTGAGGAGCGATACAGCCCCCACCTGTATCCCTGACCCTTCACTTACTTCCTGCCTCACAGTGCCCGGCTCGGCCTGGCTCTGCCTGCCAGTCTGCCAAGAGTATGTTATGATTCTAGTTATCAGTCCAGCTCTCCTTCTCTGCATTCCTAAGCTACTGAATCACATCAATAGTTTCCGTCATGGTCTAGCCTTTACGTCTCCATTTGAGAGAAATACTGTATTAATGGTCATTTATTATTCCTCAACACGCACTACATGTAGAATAATGCATGCACCAGTCTTAGAGTCTGTTAGCCTTTACCCTGATAACTTTTGGATTCTATCAACATGTTCTCTAAACATCAGATACTAGATAGTGTTTAGGTACATGTCGCTCTGACTCTCCAGACTTCAGTCTCTTCTTCTAGCGCAGAAGTCATAGCCCCCAGCTTCTCCCTAGTAACACGTCATTGTCAGTTTGCGCGCACCTCTAGGTCAGAGGTCCCGGCTCCTTAGGTAGCCCCCTCCATGTTTCCGCCCCATTTATGACATATTCTGTTACGTTTACATCACATGTCTATGTACACGCCTCTTGTTACACCCACTTCAGCCTTATCTTTCGCGACTGCTACAAACCCCGCCCACTGCTACGCCTACTGTATGAACTCTAATGCAATTGTTTTAGTATATATATGTTGTGCACTGTTATTAAAGCTAGCGCGCTCATCCCAGATCCTGCCCCGGCAGCTGCCGGGCCCTGCCATCCTATTCCCGTGCAGGTTGTCCTGTTCCTGTCCTTTATGCTGTATTAAACCTGCAAACTCCAGCTACCTCGAATCTTGACTCTTATTTATTGAGCTATCTGTTATTGTATGTCTAGTCAAAAATAGAGGTATTATTTATTTATTTACCACATAATGGCGCCCGAATAGGAACTTGCCCTTTCCCCACGCGCCGGAGAAGCCACGCAGGCCCCCTGATCCTCTGCAGCCGTGACGGAACCATACCGTGCACGTGCAGATATTTCTGCTTCAAGTATCCCTCAGGCCCACGGAGGAGACGGAGGTTGCGGTCCAGCATCCAGACGAGGCGGTGGAGGAACGCGGCGAGTCCCGACCAGAGCCCAAGCCGAGAGTCCAAGGTCCGAGGTATCCGGAGGCCCACCCGTAACAGAAGTCCGAAGTTCGTCCGTCCGTCGTCGTTGCAGTCCAGTCCAGTCCGAGGCCTTCCGTTCTTGCTGCCCGGTGAGTACCGTTGCTGGGGTAGTATCTAGACAGGGTCAATTGCATTGTCTCTGGTCCGTGGGTTTGGGTACACAGATCCAACACGAAGTGTCCACTTAGGTGGATGCGGGTCCTGACGTGTCTCTTTATGAGACCGGTAAGTTTCGTACTGTTTTAGCAGTGCATCTAGTTTCTGTTCTAGTCCGTTCTGTTCTCGAGAAATTCATGTATTCTGTTTTCAGTATTTCAGGTAGTATTTTGTCCGAACTGTTATTTTAAATGTCATTCATGTATTTCAATGTCGTGGTATGAAAGTGGTGTTCTTCAGTAATTATTGTGTTCCTTGTGTATTGTATTGTGTCCAGACTCCAGTCTAGTCATGCCTCTGTTCTCAAAGTTACGTCAGTTAAGAACTAGAAAAGGTCTGTTAGAAGAAGCAGTTCCTGTCCCGCCTAGGGACAGTCCAGGTCATTTTATGTATCAAAAGCATGGCATAAGTGCCATATTGTATCTAGATTTATGGGTGGAGTACACCAAACAGTTAGAAGAAAAGTATAGATGGCCCGTATCGGGTACATGGGATGCCGAGTGCATCATGCGAGTAGAAGAAGTATTATGGAAAAAGAAAGCCAGACAGTCACAAAAAGATGCCATCGAGTTATGGCGCAAAGAATCTCATAAAAGAACCGAAAAAGAAATCAGAAAGTCAGAATTAAGTAGAGAATCCTTAGAAAGAGCCCAAGAAAGGGAATTGATCGAAATAGCTGAACGAGTTAAAACCGAACAGTCAGACAGACAGAGAAATGCCCTCATTAAGGGTATGTATCCTCTTCTTGCTGAGGGCTTGCCAAAAGCAACCCCGGAGGCATCCAGTAATTTCCCGCCGCCATTAGTTCCGACCAAGCTACGTCACAAACCGACCGCAGCTGATATTTTTCTCTCGTCCTATTTGGACGACACAGTCCCAGAATATGCAAATCCTGTTCCACCAGCTCCTGTAAATAATGTAATTCATGGTCCTCCAGCCACCGGGGCACCTGTTGCAGCACCTGTTACGGTACCCCCGGTCCAGCCCGTAGTACAAATTCCCGCCACATCAGTCACTCTGCCAGCACGAAGAGTATCAGTCGACGATTCCAGTTCAGGGGCCGCGGGAGGAGGTCCTCCTGGTACCCCGCCGCCAAATAGACGTCTAGGGGTAGTCGAGTTACATGAACGTGCATTACAGCGTACGCCTAAATATCAGTCCATTGCAGAAATCAGGCGAGCTCTTACTGAATGCTGTTATGATCCAGTCCCAGGCGAGGATAGTATGGTTATATATTCCGTACGTATAAGACAGGTGTCCGAGTATTTGGTCACCCTACCGAATATGAAAGAAGATCTAGACAGAATGTATCGTTTCATTCGTACAGGACAAGATCCAGAAAGTATTGGTGAAGTCATGTCTCTCAGGAAATCTGAGATCCAGTTCATGTTATTAAAGTTTCTGATCAATTGTTTAATTAGGGAACAAGATTCCCCGACTAAAGATCCGACCGAAATGAAAGTTCTGACAAGGTGGAGTGATAATATAGCCGAGGGTAAGCACAAGACACTCAATAGTATAGAGAGTATGTACAAGAAAATTCGTAAAGAAATAATAAGGTTACACGAACAACGCAAAGAAGCTCTAGGAAGCGAGAAAGAAAATGACTCTTCTACTGAAGAGGTAGACGACGAGAATACCGCCAGAATAGCGTATGTAGGTAAACCTAGATTTCCAGACCGACAGTCACGCCTAGAACGCAAGGAAGTCTTTCATCTTCCAGCACCAGAACAAGGTTCTCTAGAACAAGTATTTCAAGCTACCGATCAAATTCTGAAATCACGAATCGGTTATAATGAGTTAAGTACCATGCATGAACAAGAACTAGCCCGATCAGCAGTCCGATGGATTACTGATTCTACCACTTTTCCAGACGAAATAGTGGCACAAATGTTTCTGAAACTGCCCCCAGCCGAGCAGCGACTGGTGGGTATGTATATGATCCAGCACCTCATTACTCTGTATGAGGGTCAGCATTCTGATCCAGGTCCGTTACATGATGTCCTGAACGAGTTACTCCAGTATAGATGGAAAGGTTTAGGTACCGATTTAATTAGTGTCATTCTAGAACAGCGCCACAAATATAGAACGTTTTTGAATCCGCATTTTGTTCATGTCTCACCTCCAGAAAGTAAACCGTTTTACATAGATAGACAGCATCCACTACGAGAAGTACACCCAGTTAGGACAGCGGGTGGTGAAATGCAACGAGTATTTGTTTACACCCCAGTTACCAAGATGGAACTCTTAGAAATGAAGAAGTTAATTCCCTGTCACGACAAAGATCCAGCAGGGTTCCACCGAGAATTAAAAGACATGCTCCGTATGGGAGAATACACGTATCCAGATATTATTAAAATGCTAAAAGTCCTGTTGCCTGCGGGCATATATGAAAAACTCAAGGAAAAAGATTGGGAGGTGGGAGAGAAAAAGATCGATTGGACAGCTCTAGGAGCTGAAGATAAGATACGAGTACCAGGTACCGGTCTTGGAGACAAATGTAAAGAATTACCAGAATTATTGATACAGGTTTTGCCTAGGTTATTAGCCACTAAAAAGGAAGACTGGGATGCAATCTCAGCCTGTAAACAGAAACAAGACGAAGACACTAGTGATTTTTATTCCAGATTTGAGAAATGTTTTATCATAAACAGTGGTTTGAAGACGAGTAGTGAGTCATACCCTCATCTTTTTGTTACTAAATTAGTCGAGAATTCAAGTCCACAAGTTAAGAATCGAGTTTTGAAAGTCGAAAGTACATGGCAAGCTAGTACTCCGTCCCAGATGTTACAGATGCTCCAGTATCACCAGAATAGAATCAGAGAAGAACAAGAACACGAGAGAAGACGTATGAAAGACACGAAAATGAAAGTACTAGTTGCACAATCTGTTCCACAAGACAGTCAGAAGAGGGGTCCGAATCAAGCCAGTCATCCTGCAGCTCCCGTTAAAGGGACATGCAATTATTGTAAACAGCCAGGCCATTTCATAAACGAGTGTGCAGTTCTGAAACACAATATAGCCACTGGTAAAACTAAAGAAAGACCACGTCCGCCTAGACAAGAACAAGTTTCACAGACTTCTCAGCCACAGAATGCACAACAGACAGTTACAGCACCGAAGCCTATTGCTGCAATACAGCATGTTACACAGCAGATGTACCAGTATGCACAGTCCGAGTATCCAGAGTATCAAGCGTATTCATGAAACAGCCTAGAGAGGGAGGTAGGCTTGCCTCTCATCGAGATTCCTGTAGATCAAGAAGGTCCCTATGTACATAGTCAAGTATTGGGGAAAGACAGAAAGTTTCTGATTGATACAGGGGCAAGTAGGACTACTATCAGTCATGACGAAGTTCCAGGGGCTCCGCTCTCAGGCTCTAGAAATGTTTCCCTTGGATTTTCAGGAAAGCCTATTGTAAACGAGATATCAAAGCCAGTTACTCTAGAAGTTGGTCCATTGTCCCGAACTACTGATCTATTGCTTACGAAGTCATGTCCAGAAAATTTGTTAGGTATTAAGACATTGAAAGAATTAGGTGCAGTCATATGTTGTTCCCCAGAGGGAATACGTTTGTTTTTGCGTGACTTCAAGGGTCACTATGTATTACGAGATTTTGATCCAAGATTGTCTAATGTTCCGCAGCACCTATGGGCGCAAGGTCCAACTGATGTTGGTTTTATGCAAATCACACCCCATCGTGTGACCCTCAAGCAAGGTATTGTCCTGCCACGAATCAGACAGTACAGATTGCCACCTGAGGCTGTAGCAGCCTTATCCAAAATTATTGACGAGCTCATTGCTCAAGGAGTGGTTGTAGAAACTGACTCCAATGTATGTAATTCTCCTATTATTCCAGTCATGAAACGTACTGATCCAAATGCACCTCCAGTATATCGATTAGTGATTGACCTTCGAGAACTTAATAAATGTATCATTCCCCAGTATCCAGTAGTCCCAGATATCTCGTCTCTATTGACAGCCATTGATTCTGAGGCAATATTTTTCACTGTAATCGACCTCAAGAATGCATTTTTCAGTGTTCCAATTCATCCAGACAGCCAGTACCTTTTCGGTTTTTGTTTAAATGGAAGGAGCTATAAATTCACACGAGCTCCTCAAGGTTTTACAGAAAGTCCTAGTATTTACAGTCAAGCACTTAAGAGACAACTAGACAATATTCACATGCCAGCTGACACTGCCCTACTCCAGTATGTCGATGATCTACTGATCACAGCCCGTTCTGAACATGCTTGCGAGCGAGCATCACTTACAGTCCTGTATTTCTTAGCCGAGATGGGGCACAAGGTGTCCCCTTCGAAGCTTCAATTCTGTGTCCAGCAAGTGATCTACTTAGGCCACTTACTGTCCAAGTGGGGTAGGCAGTTGACACCAGACCGTATCCAGTTAATAGCGAGTCTTCCACAGCCCAAGACACAGAAGGAGGTACGTGCTTTTATCGGCCTTACTTCTTATTGTAGACAATGGATTCCTCAGTATGCATTTCTAGCAAAGCCACTGATACAGCTAACGACACAGGAGGCAGCCGTATCGACTGTTCTCCCCTGGACATCTGAACATACACTTAGTTTTAATGAGTTGAAGAAAGCTTTATGCCAAGCTCCTGTTCTAGCTACACCGAACTACAGTAAGCCTTTTACACTTTTTGTCACAGAACGTGATGGTACAGCATTATCTGTTCTTACACAAGATCAAGCAGGACAATACAAGCCCTGTGCTTATTTTTCGAGCACATTCGATCCAGTAGCCCAGGCGTTGCCTGCGTGCCTCAAGTCAGTTGCAGAAAAGGGGGTGGTGATGAATAGAGTGCCTGAATTAAGCAGACCACTCTTACCCAGTCCAAAGATCAGGGCTTGATCCATCACGGTTTTTTAGCTCACTGCACCATCCCAGCTCAGAACTTGGCTATATGCAAATTAGTCTGTTCCTGTCCCAGTGAATGATGGGAACAGGGCAAACCAAACTACCAAGCCAATTCTTATACTGGGAAGGAAACAAGCTTCCGGGGACCGGTTTCTGCCATTTCAGGCGTCGTCGGCCCGGCTTGCTTGAATCCTGATGGTGCAATGAGCAAGGGATTCACATCTGAGTATACCCTTCCACGCTTATGGTGGACAAAATGATTCAGAAAAGGGGGTGGTGATGAATAGAGTGCCTGAATTAAGCAGACCACTCTTACCCAGTCCAAAGATCAGGGCTTGATCCATCACCGTTTTTTAGCTCACTGCACCATCCCAGCTCAGAACTTGGCTATATGCAAATTAGTCTGTTCCTGTCCCAGTGAATGATGGGAACAGGGCAAACCAAACTACCAAGCCAATTCTTATACTGGGAAGGAAACAAGCTTCCGGGGACCGGTTTCTGCCATTTCAGGCGTCGTCGGCCCGGCTTGCTTGAATCCTGATGGTGCAATGAGCAAGGGACTCACATCTGAGTATACCCTTCCACGCTTATGGTGGACAAAATGATTCAGAAAACGGGGTGGTGATGAATAGAGTGCCTGAATTAAGCAGACCACTCTTACCCTGTCCAAAGATCAGGGCTTGATCCATCACCGTTTTTTAGCTCACTGCACCATCCCAGCTCAGAACTTGGCTATATGCAAATTAGTCTGTTCCTGTCCCAGTGAATGATGGGAACAGGGCAAACCAAACTACCAAGCCAATTCTTATACTGGGAAGGAAACAAGCTTCCGGGGACCGGTGTCTGCCATTTCAGGCGTCGTCGGCCCGGCTTGCTTGAATCCTGATGGTGCAATGAGCAAGGGACTCACATCTGAGTATACCCTTCCACGCTTATGGTGGACAAAATGATTCAGAAAAGGGGGTGGTGATGAATAGAGTGCCTGAATTAAGCAGACCACTCTTACCCAGTCCAAAGATCAGGGCTTGATCCATCACCGTTTTTTAGCTCACTGCACCATCCCAGCTCAGAACTTGGCTATATGCAAATTAGTCTGTTCCTGTCCCAGTGAATGAGCGTGGAAGGGTATGCTCAGACATGAGTCCCTTGCTCACTGCACCATCAGGATTCAAGCAAGCCGGGCCGAAGAGGCTGAAATGCCAGAAACCGGTCCCTGGTAGCTTGTTTCCTTTCCAGTGTAAGAATTGGCTTTGTAGTTTGGTTTGCCCTGTTCCCATCATGCACTGGAACAGGAACAGACTAATTTGCATACAGCCAGGTTCTGAAACTGGGATGATGCAGTGAGCTAAAAAACGGTGTTGGATCTAGCCCTGATCTCTTGACTGGGTGAGAGTTTTCTGCTTAATTCAGAGACTCTGTCCATCACCACCCCTTGTTGTTAATTATTTTGTCCACCCCAAGCGTGGAAGGGTATGCTCAGACATGAGTCCCTTGCTCACTGCACCATCAGGATTCAAGCAAGCCGGGCCGAAGAGGCTGAAATGCCAGAAACCGGTCCCTGGTAGCTTGTTTCCTTTCCAGTGTAAGAATTGGCTTTGTAGTTTGGTTTGCCCTGTTCCCATCATGCACTGGGACAGGAACAGACTAATTTGCATACAGCCAGGTTCTGAAACTGGGATGATGCAGTGAGCTAAAAAACGGTGTTGGATCTAGCCCTGATCTCTTGACTGGGTGAGAGTTTTCTGCTTAATTCAGAGACTCTGTCCATCACCACCCCTTGTTGTTAATTATTTTGTCCACCCTAAGCGTGGAAGGGTATGCTCAGACATGAGTCCCTTGCTCACTGCACCATCAGGATTCAAGCAAGCCGGGCCGAAGAGGCTGAAATGCCAGAAACCGGTCCCTGGTAGCTTGTTTCCTTTCCAGTGTAAGAATTGGCTTAGTAGTTTGGTTTGCCCTGTTCCCATCATGCACTGGGACAGGAACAGACTAATTTGCATACAGCCAGGTTCTGAAACTGGGATGATGCAGTGAGCTAAAAAACGGTGTTGGATCTAGCCCTGATCTCTTGACTGGGTGAGAGTTTTCTGCTTAATTCAGAGACTCTGTCCATCACCACCCCTTGTTGTTAATTATTTTGTCCACCCCAAGCGTGGAAGGGTATGCTCAGACATGAGTCCCTTGCTCACTGCACCATCAGGATTCAAGCAAGCCGGGCCGAAGAGGCTGACATGCCAGAAACCGGTCCCTGGTAGCTTGTTTCCTTTCCAGTGTAAGAATTGGCTTTGTAGTTTGGTTTGCCCTGTTCCCATCATGCACTGGGACAGGAACAGACTAATTTGCATACAGCCAGGTTCTGAAACTGGGATGATGCAGTGAGCTAAAAAACGGTGTTGGATCTAGCCCTGATCTCTTGACTGGGTGAGAGTTTTCTGCTTAATTCAGAGACTCTGTCCATCACCACCCCTTGTTGTTAATTATTTTGTCCACCCTAAGCGTGGAAGGGTATGCTCAGACATGAGTCCCTTGCTCACTGCACCATCAGGATTCAAGCAAGCCGGGCCGAAGAGGCTGAAATGCCAGAAACCGGTCCCTGGTAGCTTGTTTCCTTTCCAGTGTAAGAATTGGCTTTGTAGTTTGGTTTGCCCTGTTCCCATCATGCACTGGGACAGGAACAGACTAATTTGCATACAGCCAGGTTCTGAAACTGGGATGATGCAGTGAGCTAAAAAGTGGTGTTGGATCTAGCCCTGATCTCTTGACTGGGTGAGAGTTTTCTGCTTAATTCAGAGACTCTGTCCATCACCACCCCTTGTTGTTAATTATTTTGTCCACCCTAAGCGTGGAAGGGTATGCTCAGACATGAGTCCCTTGCTCACTGCACCATCAGGATTCAAGCAAGCCGGGCCGAAGAGGCTGAAATGCCAGAAACCGGTCCCTGGTAGCTTGTTTCCTTTCCAGTGTAAGAATTGGCTTTGTAGTTTGGTTTGCCCTGTTCCCATCATGCACTGGGACAGGAACAGACTAATTTGCATACAGCCAGGTTCTGAAACTGGGATGATGCAGTGAGCTAAAAAACGGTGTTGGATCTAGCCCTAATCTCTTGACTGGGTGAGAGTTTTCTGCTTAATTCAGAGACTCTGTCCATCACCACCCCTTGTTGTTAATTATTTTGTCCACCCTAAGCGTGGAAGGGTATGCTCAGACATGAGTCCCTTGCTCACTGCACCATCAGGATTCAAGCAAGCCGGGCCGAAGAGGCTGAAATGCCAGAAACCGGTCCCTGGTAGCTTGTTTCCTTTCCAGTGTAAGAATTGGCTTTGTAGTTTGGTTTGCCCTGTTCCCATCATGCACTGGGACAGGAACAGACTAATTTGCATACAGCCAGGTTCTGAAACTGGGATGATGCAGTGAGCTAAAAAACGGTGTTGGATCTAGCCCTGATCTCTTGACTGGGTGAGAGTTTTCTGCTTAATTCAGAGACTCTGTCCATCACCACCCCTTGTTGTTAATTATTTTGTCCACCCTAAGCGTGGAAGGGTATGCTCAGACATGAGTCCCTTGCTCACTGCACCATCAGGATTCAAGCAAGCCGGGCCGAAGAGGCTGAAATGCCAGAAACCGGTCCCTGGTAGCTTGTTTCCTTTCCAGTGTAAGAATTGGCTTTGTAGTTTGGTTTGCCCTGTTCCCATCATGCACTGGGACAGGAACAGACTAATTTGCATACAGCCAGGTTCTGAAACTGGGATGATGCAGTGAGCTAAAAAACGGTGTTGGATCTAGCCCTGATCTCTTGACTGGGTGAGAGTTTTCTGCTTAATTCAGAGACTCTGTCCATCACCACCCCTTGTTGTTAATTATTTTGTCCACCCTAAGCGTGGAAGGGTATGCTCAGACATGAGTCCCTTGCTCACTGCACCATCAGGATTCAAGCAAGCCGGGCCGAAGAGGCTGAAATGCCAGAAACCGGTCCCTGGTAGCTTGTTTCCTTTCCAGTGTAAGAATTGGCTTTGTAGTTTGGTTTGCCCTGTTCCCATCATGCACTGGGACAGGAACAGACTAATTTGCATACAGCCAGGTTCTGAAACTGGGATGATGCAGTGAGCTAAAAAACGGTGTTGGATCTAGCCCTGATCTCTTGACTGGGTGAGAGTTTTCTGCTTAATTCAGAGACTCTGTCCATCACCACCCCTTGTTGTTAATTATTTTGTCCACCCTAAGCGTGGAAGGGTATGCTCAGACATGAGTCCCTTGCTCACTGCACCATCAGGATTCAAGCAAGCCGGGCCGAAGAGGCTGAAATGCCAGAAACCGGTCCCTGGTAGCTTGTTTCCTTTCCAGTGTAAGAATTGGCTTTGTAGTTTGGTTTGCCCTGTTCCCATCATGCACTGGGACAGGAACAGACTAATTTGCATACAGCCAGGTTCTGAAACTGGGATGATGCAGTGAGCTAAAAAACGGTGTTGGATCTAGCCCTGATCTCTTGACTGGGTGAGAGTTTTCTGCTTAATTCAGAGACTCTGTCCATCACCACCCCTTGTTGTTAATTATTTTGTCCACCCTAAGCGTGGAAGGGTATGCTCAGACATGAGTCCCTTGCTCACTGCACCATCAGGATTCAAGCAAGCCGGGCCGAAGAGGCTGAAATGCCAGAAACCGGTCCCTGGTAGCTTGTTTCCTTTCCAGTGTAAGAATTGGCTTTGTAGTTTGGTTTGCCCTGTTCCCATCATGCACTGGGACAGGAACAGACTAATTTGCATACAGCCAGGTTCTGAAACTGGGATGATGCAGTGAGCTAAAAAACGGTGTTGGATCTAGCCCTGATCTCTTGACTGGGTGAGAGTTTTCTGCTTAATTCAGAGACTCTGTCCATCACCACCCCTTGTTGTTAATTATTTTGTCCACCCTAAGCGTGGAAGGGTATGCTCAGACATGAGCCCCTTGCTCACTGCACCATCAGGATTCAAGCAAGCCGGGCCGAAGAGGCTGAAATGCCAGAAACCGGTCCCTGGTAGCTTGTTTCCTTTCCAGTGTAAGAATTGGTTTGTAGTTTGGTTTGCCCTGTTCCCATCATGCACTGGGACAGGAACAGACTAATTTGCATACAGCCAGGTTCTGAAACTGGGATGATGCAGTGAGCTAAAAAACGGTGTTGGATCTAGCCCTGATCTCTTGACTGGGTGAGAGTTTTCTGCTTAATTCAGAGACTCTGTCCATCACCACCCCTTGTTGTTAATTATTTTGTCCACCCTAAGCGTGGAAGGGTATGCTCAGACATGAGTCCCTTGCTCACTGCACCATCAGGATTCAAGCAAGCCGGGCCGAAGAGGCTGAAATGCCAGAAACCGGTCCCTGGTAGCTTGTTTCCTTTCCAGTGTAAGAATTGGCTTTGTAGTTTGGTTTGCCCTGTTCCCATCATGCACTGGTACAGGAACAGACTAATTTGCATACAGCCAGGTTCTGAAACTGGGATGATGCAGTGAGCTAAAAAACGGTGTTGGATCTAGCCCTGATCTCTTGACTGGGTGAGAGTTTTCTGCTTAATTCAGAGACTCTGTCCATCACCACCCCTTGTTGTTAATTATTTTGTCCACCCTAAGCGTGGAAGGGTATGCTCAGACATGAGTCCCTTGCTCACTGCACCATCAGGATTCAAGCAAGCCGGGCCGAAGAGGCTGAAATGCCAGAAACCGGTCCCTGGTAGCTTGTTTCCTTTCCAGTGTAAGAATTGGCTTTGTAGTTTGGTTTGCCCTGTTCCCATCATGCACTGGGACAGGAACAGACTAATTTGCATACAGCCAGGTTCTGAAACTGGGATGATGCAGTGAGCTAAAAAACGGTGTTGGATCTAGCCCTGATCTCTTGACTGGGTGAGAGTTTTCTGCTTAATTCAGAGACTCTGTCCATCACCACCCCTTGTTGTTAATTATCAAGTCAGTTGCAGCCACAGCACTAGCTATCAGACAAAGTGATTCCATAGTGTTAGGACATTCCCTGACAGTACAAGTTCCACACTCCGTGGAAGTTCTTTTAAACCGAACACAGACTCAGCACTTGACAATTGCACGTTTAACAGGTTATGAACTGACACTGTTCCAGCCACACATAGAAATCAGACGCTGCAACGTTCTAAATCCTGCTACACTTTTACCGTCAGTTACTTCAAATCCTGCCACACATGACTGTGTGGAAGAAGTCAACACTATGACAAAGCCAAGACAAGATCTGACAGACATTGCCTTACCAGATCCCGACCTGACACTTTATGTGGATGGTTCATGTATGAGAACAAGTACAGGAGAACTAGTAGCCGCGTATGCAGTGACTACTGACACTGAAGTTATTGAAACACACCGTATTGACACCCTGTCTGCTCAAGCAGCAGAGCTAATCGCTCTGACACAAGCCTGCATACATGCCAAGAACCTGAAAGTTAATATTTACACAGATTCACGCTACGCATTCGGAGTCGTACACGACTTTGGAGTGCTCTGGCAAGAGAGAGGTTTCATGACTTCTCATGGAACCAAGATTCAGCATGGTTTCCTTATTCAAGCTCTATTAGATGCAATACATTTACCGACCGCTATCGCTATCATGAAGTGCAAAGCGCACACGAAAGTTACTGACATTATTTCCCAAGGTAATGATCTAGCAGATCGAACAGCCAAGCTTACAGCTCAGACACCAGACATACCAGTTAACAAGACACCGACATCCACTCTAGAACAGACTACTTGTATGACAGTTAAGGACCCTACTCAAGATGTCATAGATATCCAGTTACATGCTACTCTTGAAGAAATCAAGAAATGGTCCGAACAAGGAGGGGTCCAGACAGATCAGGGATGGTTGACAAAGGGAAAAGCCACATGGTTTCTCCCCGACTCAATGGTTCAAGTCATTATCAATACCGCACATAGTCCAGCACACTTAGGAGAAAAAGCCATGTTAGACAGTATCCAGAACATTTGGTTTAACAAGCATTTACGAGCTGCAGCCAAGCAGAAAGTCCGTACCTGTATGATATGTTGCCAGTTCAACCCAGGTAAAAGTGTCCCGGTGGAACAAGGTGGGTTCCAGCCCCCTGACCACCCTTTTGAAGTCCTCCAGATGGATTATATTCAGATGGAGCGATGTCGAGGTTTCAAGTATGTCCTTGTAGTTGTATGCGCTTTGTCCAGGTGGACAGAGGCATATGCAGTTCCAGATTACACAGCCGCGACCACTGCCAAGCAGTTGGTTCGTGAATTTTTCCCCCGCTATGGACTCCCAAGGGTCGTGTATTCTGATAACGGCCAGCCATTCTCATCTGAACTAATGAAGCACGTTTCCCTTTTGTTAGGGTACCAGTGGAAGTTCCATTGTGTACGCCATCCAGAAGCAGCCGGTCTCGTAGAGAGACATAACCAGACCATAAAAATCCGTATTGCCAAAGTCTGTAAAGAGAAAGGTGTAGACTGGTTAGTTGCCCTGCCAGTTGCTTTGTTCTATATGCGCATGGTCGCACATTCCAGATCAGGTCTGTCCCCTTATGAGGTCGTATTCGGCCGCCCCCCGGACATGTGGGGTACACCCAGACCCCGAAGTAATACAGATGTTTCCAGTAATATGCTGACAGATTACCTAGCTTCCTTGATGTCTCCCCTACACTCTTGTCGTTCACAGGTTGCCGCTGCATTTCCCGACAATACTGAAGTCAAGCCACACGAGGTCCTTCCCGGCACCCTGGTTTTAATCCGGAATTTCGATCGTTCAAGTCCGCTGGAGCCTCGCTGGAAGGAGCCGAAGTTAGTCCTTCTGACCACCCGTACGGCCGTGAAGTTGGAAGGCAGAAAAGGCTGGGTGCATCTGTCTCATGTCAAGAAATTTCACGGACTAAGAACTAAAACGTTTATTGACACTTCTACAGACACTTCCGAGTCCAAACATTGCCCTATTATCAAGGACTGTCCCGCTATTGATTTTGACTCAAAGCCCTCCCTGTTAGAGAAAACTCCGCAGCAGGAGTATAAACAGAAGCTTCGGTCTAGTAAAATAAGTCAGCCAGTTTAATTGTCTAAGTCCCCCTCGGGTGAAACGGTTAGACAGGTATCTGACATGTATGAGATAGACCCCCATAGTGAGAGAGTTAGTCAAAACTCAATCCGATGTATCGTTTTTCTAAGTTTTATATTGTTTTTGAGTGTGATGGTTACCTGCACAAGTTATGCATTTCATTTATGTTTCCCAATTTCTCATGTAAATAAGTTTTCTAATGCTACAGTAGAGCACACGTTTAGTGATCTGCCTCCTCACGAACTATCCTATCGTCTTGCTATGCGCAACAATACGTTTATCCGTATGTTACATTATTCACACCAGACCAGCAATGCCACTAATTGTTGGGTGTGTGGTCGACTCCCCCCTTTCCAGACACCGAAGGGAGTTCTGCCACTGTTTCCTTATCCGTTTTCACATAATGGTTCATGTGGAGCCTGGTCCATGTTAACGTCATCCTCAACAGATATGTCCCTTCTGAACAGTACATGTTTTCCAGACAAGCAAGGTCTTCCCCATAGAACAGGGCTGGATCTAGAAAATGAAGTTTACAATTTGGGTAATTATTCTTCGAATTTTATGGTCCTGAATGTTCAGTCTAATCCTACTCCAGACTTACCTGCTATTTCAGTATTACCAGTCAAGGGCGAATTATGTGTCCGAAATAATGGGTCCGCACATGTAGGACATAGTGATTGTTCTACTATTGTCGAGTATAGTGATAGTGGGAAATCTATTTTCAAAGCCTCACGTCATTCTTATTTTGTTTGTGGTCAGACCGCATATGTTCGTCTGCCCCTCGATTGGGATGGAACATGTTACATTGCCTTCCTACTGCCACCAGTTTTTCTAGCCCCATCCGATTATCACAGAAACACACATCTAGTACACATTAGACATAGAAGGGAGATCGAGTCCCCGATTGTCGATCAAACTGAAACTGCTCTAGAACAGTATACAGACTTCAATAAAGGTTTCTTCTTCTTTATAGGCCCTATCCAGAATAGTAAGTTAATCCGTAGATTGACCAGAACCCTTGAAGCAGTAGTGAATGAGACTGCCTCTGCCCTAGGTAACTTAACGGAAGAGCAATCTGCTATGAGATTTGTCGTGCTCCAAAATCGTCTCGTTCTTGACGTCATACTGGCCGATAGAGGAGGAGCATGTAGAGTCATCGGATCTAGTTGCTGCATTTTCATTCCTAATAACGCGCCGTCTGTTTATTCAGCTATAACCAGACTTCATAAAATTGCCCATCAGTTACACCAGAATCCAGGCACCTGGACATGGTCCGGTTGGTTTTGGAGTATAATTTCTGCCTGGGGATGGAAAGTATTGTCATTTCTAGGTATTGCAGTAGCGATCATATTCAGTTGCTGCCTCTGTATACAATGTGGCCCTGCGATTTGCGGCATTTGTGCTACCTCTTGTATTCCTAGTCCCAAGTCCCGTCCTAGATCCCGTTCCAAGACAATTCGAGACGAGCAAATGATACTGTATGAAATGATAGATGGTATCATGAATATTGATGTTTCCTGATGGAAACGTAGTGACAAGGAAGGAATGTGGAAAAGTAAATTTTGCCATGTTCTGTGTCCCTACGTGTTCCCCATCTTATGTTGTATGTGCATGATTAATATGCATATGTATTCCCTTATGATCGATTAAAGACGCAATTACAGTTGTGTCCACCTCTAGTATGCCAGTTTCCAGTTCTCGTGAAAGCTACGAGTATTAGGCCTATGTAAAGCTATGTTGCCACGTTTCACAGTGTGCACGTTATTTCATTGTAAAGTCCCCGTTTCTAGGCCTCAAAAGGGCCCGGACACCAGATTCAGCTCCTGTCTCCTGAACCCTCGCTGAGGAGCGATACAGCCCCCACCTGTATCCCTGACCCTTCACTTACTTCCTGCCTCACAGTGCCCGGCTCGGCCTGGCTCTGCCTGCCAGTCTGCCAAGAGTATGTTATGATTCTAGTTATCAGTCCAGCTCTCCTTCTCTGCATTCCTAAGCTACTGAATCGCATCAATAGTTTCCGTCATGGTTAAGCCTTTACGTCTCCATTTGAGAGAAATACTGTATTAATGGTCATTTAATATTCCTCAACACGCACTACATGTAGAATAATGCATGCACCAGTCTTAGAGTCTGTTAGCCTTTACCCTGATAACTTTTGGATTCTATCAACATGTTCTCTAAACATCAGATACTAGATAGTGTTTAGGTACATGTCGCTCTGACTCTCCAGACTTCAGTCTCTTCTTCTAGCGCAGAAGTCATAGCCCCCAGCTTCTCCCTAGTAACACGTCATTGTCAGTTTGCGCGCACCTCTAGGTCAGAGGTCCCGGCTCCTTAGGTAGCCCCCTCCATGTTTCCGCCCCATTTATGACATATTCTGTTACGTTTACATCACATGTCTATGTACACGCCTCTTGTTACACCCACTTCAGCCTTATCTTTCGCGACTGCTACAAACCCCGCCCACTGCTACGCCTACTGTATGAACTCTAATGCAATTGTTTTAGTATATATATGTTGTGCACTGTTATTAAAGCTAGCGCGCTCATCCCAGATCCTGCCCCGGCAGCTGCCGGGCCCTGCCATCCTATTCCCGTGCAGGTTGTCCTGTTCCTGTCCTTTATGCTGTATTAAACCTGCAAACTCCAGCTACCTCGAATCTTGACTCTTATTTATTGAGCTATCTGTTATTGTATGTCTAGTCAAAAATAGAGGTATTATTTATTTATTTACCACAAGAAGATAAAAAAACAAAGAGAGAGCTAGACAGCAACAAAAGAAAATGAAGAAATGGAGAGAAAAAAGACATACTAATATAAAAATGAAAAGCATTTTAAGTATCATGTTTTTCACATCTTTTTATTAGGCGTTAATACAATAACATGGTGAAAGCAACCATAGCCCCAGGTGTTGTGGCATAGCAACATTACAGATATTCATATGAGGTGTCAATCATGCGTTGTCCAGGCTCTTTAGAAGCAGCATCTCTATTCCCGCTTCCTTACTCCTGCGGTGCTCCCCTCTGCAAGCCTCCCATTTCCCTAATATTGCAAGGGAACATCGATTCAGGACATTTTGCGCCAGATCTCGAGACTTGAATAACTTATATCTCTCCCCATCGTGACTATGCCATTTACCCCAATCTTGGAAAACCTGCGGAGGAATCCATATGCCTGGTAGTTCAGTTCCTCCTCCTGCCTGCATCTCTCCATATTGGCTACCCATTTCCTCACTGATGGTGCCTCCTTCCTTTCCCAGTAGAGGACTATGCCTCTTCTGACTACAGTCTGGGCCGAGTTGCAGAGGAGGAGCATTTTCCTCGCTGCTTGTCACATCAACCCAAATACCCAGGGAAACCAACTGGGGGGGGGGGGGGTGAGTGGTAGATGCTCCCCTATAATGAAAGAGAGAGAGTCTGTGCTGTATATTCAACCAGATTCCCCTCTTTCTCTGATACTCTGTGCAGCAGTGTACCCCAACCTGACGCTGATCAGTATCTATCTTGCTGAATGGGTGTAACCATAACCGAGTGGAATACACCCTGTGAAACAGTTTCAGCTGAACCACAGTGAGCGCAGTCTGAAGAGCAACCTCTTTGGGGTACCTCCTTGCTGCCATTCATGCGTCATTATCGGTCATAGTCGCTCTCCCATTTCTTCCTCAGTGCCAGCAAAGAGAGGGGGGGGGGGGTGGGGTGGGGGGGTTGGGGTGACTAATAATTAGGAGTGTAGATTAAATCTGAGAAACTTGGTGGCAGGTTTACAAGAACTGAAGCATCTCTGCATATCAGCAGAGTTGTGCCGATTAATTTGTGTCAGGCACAAAAACCCTTGCGCCACCATGGATGCGTCGTATTTACAATGCGGCGCACCGTGGTGCAAGGATAGACAGGTACATGACGCATCTCTCAGCGTAAAGGTAATGCATTGCTGCAGTCGTGTCGCAAGCGCGATGCAAATCCAGCAATGCTTAGGGGCGGCCTATACTTATTGTGATGCGTCACTCCTTACTCCTGCTTCAAGCAGGCATAATGTTTTGATGCAGTGGTGTCATAAAAGTGACTCCGTGAAATCTTGTAGATTTCACTGCGTCACTTTTACGAGGCTTTCTTGCGTGGGAACACCCACCCTGCATACATTATACTTGACGCAGGTATAATGTGACGCAAACTTTACAATGTGACGCATCTCCCTAGATGCGTTACTTTGTAAATGTATTGCGATGTGGTGCATTGTTTAGGACGCCGCAGTGTCACAAATATGACACAACGGCGGAGTAAACGTTTAGCAAGGGGCTTGTTAATCTGCCCCTGCATGTTTGCTTAGGCGAGCCCCCAGCACCCTGAATGCTAATGGGTTCTCCTCTTTTTCTGCTACTCTGTTAAACCTGCGGGTTAGTCATGATCTCCTATGCAGGTAAAGGAGAAATTGGACCCCAGTCAGGTTGCATTGCTTCTGCAGGGCCTAGAAGGATAGCCACCCTAATTCATGTCATAGATCCCCCAGTTTTGAGATGCCCAGTATGCCCCACTTTGTGTAATCTGTCACCCTGCTCAGATCCATCAAAGCCTTTGAACAATGGCAGTAAGAAACTAGGTTGTTTTGTTAGGGCATATGTGCCCTTCTAAAAAAATAGCCAAAATCCTTGTCAGGTAGAACCATAAAAAATCTTAACATTAACCTGTGCTCAACCATTTTGTAAGTCTACACAAGAGGAGTCTGGCTTAACTTAGAAGCAAATTGTAATGTATTGTAAAAGCCTAAAAATCATCAAAAAACATCAGATCATGTAAATAAATGAAGGTTTATTTAATGTGACATGGGGACAGTTGGCTGTCAACCAAGTACCCAAAACGAGAAGTTACTTTAAATGCCTTAATCACTCAAGCCACAAAAGCGTAAAAAGGCTTTTCAAAGAATGGCCACTAAAATATCAAGTACATGAACATTTCTTCACCTTTGGGCACTAATACATCATGGTTTCACTTATATACGTATATATATATATATATTACCTACTGGCAGTCGCCAGTAGGTAGTTATAGTTAGAATATAGTTGCCATAGGAAGAGCTTATTTTGTTTTGCCAATAACTTTGGTGCTGTCTGATGAATCTTCACAAAAGTTTTAAAATTAATACGACTTCACTTCAGCTTCTATCTTGAAAGTTTCAGGGCAATCTGTCAAGTAGGGGCTCAGAACCAGAAGGTGCTTAAAAGCTTGTTTTCAATATGTTCATTCCCATAGGACATTTAGACACAGCTACAGCTCAAACTGCTGAACGAAATTACAACAAATTTGGCAGAAAGGTAGATGTTGGTTCAGGGATGTGCCTTTTTGTTATTTCATGTAAATCCGTTCAGTAATTTTGGAGTTATTTAAAGAAGTTGTATACATAGGGACGTGAAGGGTCTGTGATCCCTTCCGATCTTGTGCTGAGATCTGATTAGCAGTAACCGTGGGCGAAGTACTACGCTACGCTCGCGTAGTTTGCGAAGTTTGAACTACCTCGCACTACGTGAACTGCATGTAGCACAGTGCAAACACGTGTGGCGTAGCGGTCATTTTTTGCTTACTGGTGGTCCTCAACATCAAGTTAGCGGCCACGAGCGAGCAAAATGACATCCCAGCGAGACTTTTTCCTCGTTTGCGATCAGCAACATCAAGTTGCCGATCGGGAGCATGGAAAATAAACCTCCCGGCGAGATTCTCAACGCGGGGAGGTCAGGTTTCTCATTGCAAGTGGCCGCGTATGCTCGTGACCGCTCACAATGAGAAACTACCAGTCTGCGTTGAGAAAGCTGCCACTCGAGGAAAGAAATCTATTCGAGCAGCTGAAAACGACCGAAGGCACTGTGCAAGTTGCGGTTTGCACTGATTGCAAAGTGCGGACAAGCATCCGGCACTGTGCAATCAGTGCGAACAGTATTTTGCACAGTGCACTTCGCAGTTCGCTTAGCTACGCTTAGTTAGGTGTAGCTCGCGTAGAGCGAAGTGCACTTCGCGTAGCTACGGGTAGCGCTACTACACGAACTACGCCGGTGGGGTCCCTGAGGGCCCCCCAGGCATAAAAAAAAATGTTGGGTCAATTTTTCGGCAAATTCGATCTGGATCTGCAAATTCTGGCAAAATTGAAATAAAAGACATGCGGGCTCTGTGAGTTTTTTAAAAGAAGCCCCTGGATGGGACAAATTCAAGGAGCATTGATTTAAAAATATATGGTGGATGCTCATATGGCACCCCCCATTTCTCTGGGTCTGCCATCTCCCTGTGGCTTTATGTATTATTGAAAGGAGGTGTTGCGTGGACCCCACAGGGCCTGCTCTAGCAATGTCCAGAGAGTGCCTGCCAATCTATAGCAAAGAGTGCTCTCTCTTGCTGAAAGCGCCGCACAGTTTGCTTTTACACACAGGGAGTTGCATGTTAGCTGAAGAAAAAACATTGTTTTAATTGAGCACGCATTCTACACAGGAAGGACCACACTGTAATGACATGACACCACAAGGGTCAAACTTGCTTAAGTCTGAAGGTAACTGCCTCTTGACAATTATACATATACTTTTATTTCTCTCTAATCTTAGATGGAATCAACCTCACTGCATCAACGCAGGTGCTGTATTGTCTACACTACCGGGCACCCATGACCTAAGCAGGAGCCTATACACTTTTACATATAGGGAAGGATGTATGTTAAGGTCCTAATGAACTGACAATTGACCCTCCAGACAACCAGGACATGGTAATATATATTGCACCTTGTTTCTACTTCTGCAGGTGTGTATGTGTGTCATCCATCAGGGCTTTGTTTTAAATGTCCTTGCAGGCATGTGGGGCTGTTTTACCTCAATAGCACTGTCATTAGTGCCCTTTGGTCAGTCTTTGATATGCATTTTTATATATCGCTATCATTTACACTTGGGTTATTTGTGTCCTACTAAACTTGTCATTCAAAAGCTACCTGTTTGGTATGAATTTTTGATAAGAAACCATTCATTCCTATCCACCTAGAAATTTGGTACTCTTATGTAACTATTCACTGGTCTAAGTTTATATCCGATATGCACTTATGCTAATGCTATTCTTTTTTTTTTAAACTCTTTTTATTGATAAACAAAGACAGCACAAAAATAAAAATAAAACATCAGGTGATCATGTATAGTGTCAAACACACAAGTCATTTCAGTGAATTACAGAATCATAAACAGTAATGCCCAATGCTTGGGTTAAGGGGATTCCTGTGCTTCAGTTCCCATACATGGTAGTGGTGGTTCACAAATCTCTCCTCGGTAAGTGTTCCATGCTCCCCACACCTTCCCCCACTTCCTCGGACATCCCCTAGCTATGAACACAGACTTTTCCCTGAGCATGCACCAGTCAAGGTCTTCCTCCCACTGAGCAATTCGGGGCGGTTGACTAGCACCCCAAAGCCGGGCAATATTCCGCTTGGCCACCATGTACGACAGAGTGACCCACTGCTTCTGGTATGCGTTCAGGTCTGTAGGCTTCCAAACATTCAGCAGGCACCGCCGGGCTTCTGGTAATATCTCCGCACCCAAGACGTCTCTCAACACCTCATGAATCTTGGTCCAGTAAGTTTGTATCACTACACAATGCCATAATATGTGTATCAGGGTGCCTGTTTCTCCACATTCTCTCCTGAACTCCCCACTTCCTCCCTGTCCCATCCGTACCAGCCGCTGCTCTGTAATATACGATCTATGCAGTATCTTCAATTGCACAAGCCGGAGCTTCATCTGAATAGCTACCACCTTGGGAGAGGAAACCGCTTCCACCCAGTCCTCATCATCCCGCTCCAGCCCGTCCATACACCACTAGGCTCTAATGCGCCCCAGTGGGCTCTCCATGTTATTGACCAGTTTCCTGTACATTAAAGAGATAGTGCTCTCGGGAACATGCCCGTCGAGTACTCGGTCTTTAAGGGAAGATGTCTCTGGGAGAACCGAGCCCTTAGGTACATGTGTGGTAAGAGCGTGCCTCACCTGAAAATACCGAAAACACTCATTGTTATGCAAACTATACGTTTCCTGAAGGGACTCGAATGGGAGCACCGCATCTCTCCCCCAGACGTCTTTTATACGAGTGATACCTATAGTGTCCCATTTATCGAAACCCTTTGGATTTCCACAGGCTACCCAGCTTTGCTGAATTCAATAATGAAGTAGCCAATGTAAGCCTATCCTCCCACCCTAGGCTTATATTAGCCACATGCCACACTTGCACCACATGTGCAGTAGGGCCAGTTAGTGCAAACTTCCCTGGTCTGGCATAGAGCGCTCTGTCCAGCATTCCACCTGGTGCCTGCCCTCGATCCATGGCAAATCCCGGATTACCGGGGGGTCCGTAAATAATGTGGTTCACCGCGGCCGATTGTGAAGCCCAATAATATCTCCGCAAGTCAGGGAGACCAATCCCGCCATCGTACCAGGGGAGAGTCAACTTAGCAAACGCAATACGAGCCCTACCATCCCACAGGAGGCTAATGCTATTCTTAAACTGGAAACTTAGTCACACTTTCTTCTTGTTGTTCATTTCTCAATTGAAAGGTAATGGAACTTCCAGGTAGGTGTATGTACTTTACAGCTGTAGATTGTGAGCAGTTGCCCTGGTATATGCTGTCCACTAATTAAAGTAGGCACCTTGCACCGGTCCAAACGACCCTTATTCGTTATTAGGTCAAAGAAACCTTTAAAGAAGGCTATCCTGGCGCCTGGTCACAGGAGGGGAGATGGTGGTTGACTGAGGGAGGGCTGCACGATGTGTGGCGCACTCAGCACCCTCAGGAACGAGATTTCACATACTACTCCGCGGCCCACAAGACGTACACGCGCCTTGACTACTTTTTAGCTACATCGGCCTTTCTACCTCACTTATCTGACGCGCACATCACTCCACGCTCTCTTTCCGACCACGCACTTATATCAGTAAAGGTAGCGTTTTTGGGTGATAGACCCCCGTCGGCCGGTTGGTGGCTTAGGGACTCCATGTTACACTCTGATGATGCGGTGACGAAAATTCGAGACACTATTACCCACTATCTTGCAGAAAATTGTGTGGGGGACACAGCACTGGCGTTGATATGGGAGGCCCTGAAGTTAGTGGTCAGGGGGGACTTCATTGGGCTTACGGCCACATATGCTAAGTTGCGTAGGGAGAAGCGAGAGGATTGGAGGGGGAGGTTCGAGGTTTGGAGGCGATCCACAAGAGGACGGGGGCCCCAAGGGTGTGGAGAGAATTAGAGACAAAGAGGCGCTTGCTCAAACACCTGGACCTAGATAGAGCGGAATATACCATGTTGCGTTTGCGGCATAAATTCTATCTCTGTGGCGATAAAGGGGGCAAGATGCTCGCACATAGACTTCGGGCACGGGTGCAGACTTACGCCATCACAGCAATCAAGGATAACCAGGCGAATCTTCACACCACTGACACTGCCATCCTAGATACCTTTCGTCATTTTTATCAGTCGTTATACACACAGGCTCAAATTGGCTAAGTCCCCAGGCCCTGACGGGTTCTCAGCTATATTTTACAAAACATTTTGTAGAGAGCTGGCTCCCCTTTTGACCCGTCTCTTCAATTCTTTTCTGGATACGGGGGTGGTTGCTCCGTCCATGACTGAGGCGGCTATAACGGTTATACTCAAGCCTGGGAAGGAACCAACGGACTGCGGCTCTTATAGGCCGATTTCACTTCTTAACATTGATGCTAAATTATTTGCGGGAGTTTTAGCGACGCGGCTTAGTCCTTTGATGGATGGAGTGATTGAACCTGACCAGGCTGGGTTTATACCTTCTAGGCAGGGGGCTGATAACACCAAGAGGTTGCTCCACTTGCTGGACCTCGTCCATCGATCTAAGGCTCAGGCTTTTCTTCTGTCTATAGATGCGGAGAAAGCCTTTGACCGTGTGGACTGGGACTACATGTTTAAGGTGCTGAAGGCCTTTGCAATTGGTGACAACTTTTAACGCTGGGTGCGGTACCTCTATGCGGCGCCCAAAGCGGTGTTGAGGGTGAATGGATGTAGGTCTGCCCCTTTTCCCATTGCACGCGGGACGAGGCAGGGGTGTCCCCTGTCCCCGCTTCTCTTTGCGCTCTACATGGAGCCTTTTGCCCAGCGCGCGTTCGTGCCCATGCCACTATCTCGGATATCCGCTTCGGGGCTGATGCCCATAAAATAAGCATGTATGCGGATGATGTCATCATAGCGTTGACTAACCCCCACCCTTCCCTACGGTCCTTGACCACTGAGCTCCTTGACTTTCGCGAGGCGGCGGGGTTTAAGGTTAATTTTGCCAAGTCACAAATCTCAACGTTTTGGTACCAGCCTCGGATGTAGTAGACTTACAGAAAGACTTTGCCTTTCAATGGGTGCATTCAGATATCACGTATCTGGGAGTGCATTTAGCCCCGACCCTCGCCAAAACCCTTTATCTAAACTATTCTGCGCTGGCGGAGCAGGTTGCTATTTTTCTTGCAGACTGGTCGCGTCTTAAATTGGCATGGTATGGCCGTCTGGCCGCTATTAAAATGACGGTGCTTCCCCGTATACTCTATCTCTTTCAGATGTTGCCCCTGTCACCACCGCCGGGCATGTTGAGACGATTGCAGGTTTGCCTTAATAAATTCCTGTGGGACAATAAGAGACCTCGCTTTGCGTTCACGGTAACCACCTCGCCGAAGGCCCTGGGTGGGCTGGGCTTCCCCCTACTATCTGCATATTTTCAGGTGTCTTGTCTTAGATATGTGGTGGAATGGAACAGGCCGATGTCCAGTAAACATTGGCTGTTTATGGATCAAACGGTGGCCGGCTGTAACATTTGGAGGGAGCTTTGGTTGCCGCGTAAATGCAGAGCGTGGGGGTTATATTCCTCGCCGGTGACGTCCCAGACTCTACGGGCATGGGATCAATTGGCACTCCGCAAGGGGTGGACCACCTTTCCCTCCCCAATGACGCCAATAGTAGATAACCCTGACTTCCCGCCGGGTTGGTCATCCGCCGTCTTTCATCGATGGCGGGAGAAGGGTTGTAAGCGAGTGGGCATGCTTTTTGATCTAGAAGGACTGATCCCGTTCTCGACACTACGATTGGACTACTTTCCACTGGGTCCTGAAGATGAGTTCTCTCATGCGCAAGTGGCACATTGGGTAACTCAGCCGGCCAATGTGGCTCTTATGTCAAGATCGTTGACAGTCTTTGAGCATTGGCTGATTTGTAAAAAGGATGATCGCAGCCTTATTTCTGAGCTCTACGCCATGATCGTACGCGGCCCCAGAAAGCAACGTACAAAGGCGCAGGTATGGTGCGAGACAGAATTAGGGCGTCCCTTTTCGGCCAAGCAATGGGAACAGGTGTTTTATCGGGCTCATCACACGACTTCTAACACCATAGGAACAGAATCGGCCTATAAAACGGTGACCTATTGGTACTACACCCCTGCGCGCGTCAAAGCTTGGGACAAAGCGAAATCGGGCCTCTGCTGGAGGGGCTGTGGGATGTCCAGGAACCTAGTTCATCTTCTTTGGCGGTGCCCGATGTTGGAACGCTATTGGGCAATAGTCCTGGACGAGCTTGATGCTGCTTTTCAGATTACACTGCCCCGTTTCCCCGAACATACCCTGCGGGGGCTTCGGCACCCTAAATTCTTTCCCTAGCGCTCCCTCAGGGGCAAACAAATTGCACTGGCGCTATTAGGGGCGCGGCAAGTCCTTTCAGCACAATGGGGTTCCCCGGCAATACCTGATGTGAGGGACTGGTTTCAGCGATTGTGGCACACCCTTGCTATGGAGCGCCTTTCCTTGAGTATTGATGGGAAAGGCGCTGATTATGCTACCCTCTGGGCGCAGTTCTTGCAATTGTTATCTAAAGAGCTACAGGAAGTGACATGCCCGAAATACCTGCAGATACTACAACTTATTCCCCTGGACCCTGCCGGGGCCTGCCTGCGTACTTGAAAGCCTACTAGTTGTAATGAGCAGCGGGAGGCTGAAACTCGGGGGCCAATGCTGTCTGGATGAGCTGATGCGGAAGGGGGTGGGAGTGGGGAGGGGGTGGTGGGGGACATAGGATGGGTGGGGGTATGGGCAAGGAGGGGTTCTGTTCTTCTTTTTGTCTTTTTGATTTTCTTCCCTAAAAGCGGTTTCTATGATTCCGCTGCGATGGTGGTGTTTCCTCACTTACGCGGGGTCGGCCTCCGGGATGTAGACCCAGAAGCTGTGTTCTATTCTAATGTGCATCCGCCCTGCCGGCGAGTTGATGTAGGCAGCTGGGCTGTGTTATAAGATACTCTAACCGCATAATAAAAATGTTTGATTCTAAAGAAGGCTATCCTAGTGGTAGCTGTGGAGAGCAGCCTTCAGGCTGAGTCTCGAAGGAATGTAAAGCAGCTTGTTTTACCAGATTACAACCCCCTGAATAACCAAATGAAAGGAGAACCACACAAGAGATATATAAGTATTTATTACTAAAAACTCTCTACTAACCTCTATACGAGATTAGAGCACAAGGCACTCAATTATTAATCAATAGAATGACAGTAAATAGCACAATACACAGTGGGCTCCAGGGGGAGACCAAACGATATACTATGAAGTGATATAACAACCAATACTTGACCAGACACAGTGCCCAGAGCACGTAGAATCACTGGGACCCCAAGGAACCACCCAAAGTAGTGACATAGGGGACCCACGGAGGATGGGTGCAATGTGAGAACATAGACGCGAGCTCCTTACAACTCTATAAGAAAGTCACAGTTGGAAAATTACAGTTTATGGACACTTCGTAGAGGACTTTAAGCAAACCCTTAGGAACATAGACGGTTCTAAGGCCAGCACCCTTGTGAGTACCGAAGTACCCTTTTTAACCATCCCAGGGGAGCCAGGTGCAAAGCTATCAAGTGATGTCTGAAACCTTCATCGTTTTCAATGGTGTGACTTAAAAAAGTGCTGCTGCCGGGAACATGAAAAGTGTCCAGTGGAATCCAAGCATGGAGCTTAAGTGAGAAGAACATGAAAGCAGAAGGGACAGAGTCTGAGTCACTTCAGGGTAACCAGGGGCTCGGTAGACGAAAGCCCGCCTATGTCGGGTGCTTCAGGTGAGGTGACGGGATGCTTGAATCTGCAGCCACGGGGCCAGGAGATGTCGATGATGACCAAGGTCTGAAGGTGAGGTAGCCTAAAGCACAGCCTCAGGGATTGCCAACAACCATATGCTGCTGCAAAAGTACACAGTTCACAGGGTTTCGGGTTGCACGGTCTCCACAAGGGATACTGGTCTCAGAATTGCTGAGAGGGCATATCAATCTCAGGGACCCTTGGTAATCCACCTCCTGTATTGCAGAAATGTTCGGAGTCCTCAGGAGCTTGAGAGATGCAAACCAGTCAGATGTCTTAAAGGTGTCTGCCTTGCAGGGGAGTAACTCCTTTACTCATGCAGGAGCACTCTCTCACATAAAACCCAGCATCCTGCCTTCAGGATTGATTGGGCCTGCCATAGGGGTAACTGGTAGGATCATATGTGCAGTGATTTTGAATAGATATAGTGAACCTATATCTAAGGAATGGGTGCATGCACTACCTTACACAGGCTGCAGTACCAGACCTAGTGGTGTCAGTTTGAATGGTTTCTCAGGTGTGGTATAATACATGCTGCAGCCCCTGGGAGTCTTCTGGGGTATCTATGCCCTGGGTGCATAGCATACCATACACTAGGGACTGATAAGGGTACCACAGTATCCAACCTGGAGTGTACCTTAAATTGCATGCAATCAATTTAGAGGAGAAAGCAGCTTGACTGGGGTCCTGGATAGCAGGATCCCAGTCAGTTGTAACTGTGATACATCAGCAAAAAGTGGAGGTAACTAAAAGAAGCAGATCCTACTCTCCTACATAGATGTAAAATGTGTTGTACTTTACTAAAAGTAATTATCTACTAAGCACTGTTGGAGCAAATGTGCACAAATACTGGGTCACATAATACATGTAACTTTGTAGCACTGTCCACTCTCTTCTCAAAATAGTCCCTATGCCCTCCAAGCATGTTTGCATTTGAAATTCAAAATTGCAGTGTCATTAAATGTTCATATTTAGAAGTAGACGTCATCTCTTATGAATGCCACAGATACCATGAGTAGTACAGTAGGACAGATAACTGTTGATACCCATAGGCATTTCTTGGCGGGCCCTGGAGAGGTGGCAGTTGCTGTTGTCTTGATGAAGTGAAAAGAAAATCTAAAGTGGCTCAATGTCCTGCACCTTATTTATTGCATCAGAGGTTGCCAGCACTTGAGCAATAAATATTGAAGGATGAAGGTGAGGTGCGCTGGAATGGATGTCCCAGCAACAACTTTCAGCCAGAGCTGCATGATAATGAAGACAATGAGATAAATGCCCCCAATCCTTGTCGATGCTTCAGTGGTGGGGCACCTGCTTGGTATGAGGACTGGGTGTCCGGAAGGTCAGCCCCTCATACTTGAAAGGATTTGGGAGTTGTTCAAATAAACAGTTGGGAATGCAGTGATGTCTGATGTGTGCATGGGCAAAAGTCTTGACACGAAGGGCCTGCAGTACCAGGTGATGAAGGCTACAGACTTCATTACTCATACCATCTTGACTGGCCTCGAGATTCTCTTTAGCCTTCTTCTGGAAGCAATGCACTGCTTGCAGAGACCCAACATGTAGCTGACTATATCATAAGGGGACTTCACGGGAGCTTGCTCCTACCCCTCCAAGACAAGGCTGTGAGGTCTCTTAACAGGGGACCATAGAGAAGCTCAAATAGGCTAAACATCGCCCCCTAGCAGGCATGGTAAGAGGATTTTCCACTGTTACCTCATGGGCTCCGGCAGGCTCAAAATCATGCCTTTGAGGGTCTTGTTGATTCTCTTAATAAGCCCGGTTGTTTGGGGGTTATGTGGTGCAGAGAACTTAAAGATTACCAGATACTCATCCCACATGCATTTCATGTCAATCAACATGAAGTTGGTGCCTTTGCCAGACACCACGTCTTTGGGGAACTCCACTTAGATAGAACTCTCTATCAGGATTCTAGCCACCACAGGTGCATTTACCAAGCCTAGAGGGATTGCCCTGGGTACCTAGTGGCGTGGTCCACCAAAACCACGATGAACCTGTTTGTCTAAGTCAACCTTGGGGTCCTGGAGCCAACAATGTCAATGCCTACCCACTCAAAGGGAGTGCCAATGACAGGCAATGGAACCAGGGGAGCCTTCAGTTTCTGCCATGTTTTCCTGCTGGCCTAGAAGGTGGAACAAGACCTACAGAATGTATTCAAGGCTATCTTTATCCGAGGCCAATAGAAGTGGGAGAGACGTCTCGCAAAGGTCTTGCCCTGCCCTAGATGTCCTGTCAGGGATATATCATTCAGGAGCCAACCCCAGTAGGAAGGCTCTGTAACACTGGGGGACCACCAGCACATGGGCTACCCCAGGAATATTAGACCTAATGTAAAGGAGGTCATTCTCCCACTAGATAAGGTGATTGCCAGAGTTATTATCTGCTGCCTGGTCCTTAGCTTTCTGTCTCAAGCCCTCTACAGTTAGACACTCTTTCTGTGCCTTGCAGAAATCCTCCTTGGTAGAACCACCCTCAAATTGCCATCCAACAAGCTAAGGCAGGTGTCCCAGGGTGAAAATGTCCTAATCTGTAGTCTTAGAAAAACATTGTACACAGTAAATCATGTTTTACATGTTTATAAATATGCATGTCTTTCATTATAAATTGAAAGTTATTTCCATAATCATTGAAGTACCGTCTCATGAACCAAACACAAGCAAACCAGTAAAAATCTGCACCCACCACTCAGACTCCTACAGAAACCTTCAGTGGGTAAACATCTTGTGCTGGACTTGATCATGTGGAGGAACAGCCGGACAATCTGGGTTCTGTGGTTAGGCTGCAAGGGTGTGTCTCATTCAGCCAATATCTATAGCAACATCATGTAGTGTAGGCCTCTCTTCAACAATCTGGTGTTGCATATGCTCCCTGTGGCCCTACAACCACCTGCTTGTCTAAAGTGTGCACCCCAGTGTTGGCTCCTGTATATACTACAACAATTACACCTGCTGTTGAAGCAAAATGAGTTGTAGAGGGAGCACAATGACCTTCAAGAGCATCATTTCTCAATCATGTGCTCCTTTTTGCTTGAGGTGCGCGATGGCTTTAGGATATTTGCATGGCTATAAGAGAGTCATTTACCACTTTCTCTGGGGGGGAATACTCAACATCTACCATCCAGCCTGGTTCCTCCACAGAATGGAAGGCCCAGCAAAGCTTCAATACAGCTGGCATCACAACTCAGGAAGCATCAGCTCCCCAAAGGAGGGGGCTTTTATCTGGACCAGTAGGATAGGATTCCAACAAGACCACCACCGAGAGAAGCAAGCACTAATTTCCTTCTATGAGGCAACAGCATTCACTTATTGACAATTTCGAGAATGGGTTAGCCTTTTCAAAAAGGTGTTATTTCTGGACATTGACGTCAAATGACTGTGAAAAAATCATAATCTCAGTCTAACCTTATAGGTAATTGTGTTGCTGGAAATGCATTTTTGTGTGTTATATTTTCACTTTGCTCCTTCTTAAAAAGTTATTTAATTCTTCTTCTAAAGTTATGATTATAAAAGAAAAACATCTTCATTTAAATATTTCTTTTTAAACAAAATTAAAGTACGTCAACATAGTGAATGTTTTATATTTGTTTTTGTGTTGTAATAATCACAAATGTAAAACTTATATTAAAATTAACATAACATTCTGCATTACTCATGTGTATGCTACACATTGTACAAATTTGAGACAAATACAGCATGCTGAAATGCATTAATTTTAAAGTATGTAGCCTGACCCAAAATAATTAACATAAAGCTTATATAAAGGATTGTGTTTTTGAATAAAGTAAATAAAAATATGTTTGTCAATTTAATAAATAAAATGAATTTCGTAGCGCGTCCTGCATCGCAAAATCCAATCCAGCGCGCTACGAAATTCGTTTTATTAATTAAATTGTTTACTTACCTCCAATTATCCATATTCCGGTTTTTCGCACCCCCCACCCTCCCCCTCCCCTGCCCCTCCTTTCTGCTCCACTGGAGCTCCCTCCACGGGCCGCAGCTGTATGCAGAGCAGTAGCCGAATGAATCATGTTCCTTCAGCATGAAGTCTGACTGTGCCAAATGTAATTCTTCATTTATTGCATGTTTAAAGATATGGAACACATTTGATCGCCCACATTGCAAAGATTGTTGACCTTTTCTGCCAGATCAGTGCCAACATTAAATACAACTTAAGTTCGGTAGTGGAGGCATGATACTGCCTTTAGATTGTCTGTTTTAAAAAGACACTTTAAATAAGATGGACTCTGATGATTAGCGTCTGTGGTTTTGTACTGTCTAATGTCAAGATTGCAGGGGTGTGCCCGCCTTTACTAAACAAGAAACAACGGGTGCAGGGAGCTGCCTGGCACAGCACCAGGAAGAGAGGGGCGGCCATTCTAAAACAAGCATTTCAATTGGGAAGAAAGGGCTCTTCTTAAATTATTTGTGTCAGGTGTTTCAAAAGGCCTTTCCGCAACAATCACTCCCTCCTCTCTCTTCCTTGATGTGTAGCATTTCACTTTGCCTGCATTTCTATCTAAAAAACAGAAAAGATGGGTAATTGTTGTTTCTTCTTTCGATGAAGAAAATATTAGCTCCTTCCCCCCCTCCCCTGAATCTTTCCCCTTGCCTGCTTTTCCCCTTACGTATTTGTGCTTATTGTTTATCTTGACCTTACAAGTAACTATGTTGCCATGTTCTAATAACTGTGTAACCTTTGTAAAGATGTAACCTGTAACTGATCTGATGCTCATGTAAAGCGCTCTGATACCTCCGGGTCTAGCCAGCGCTATATAAAACCTTTAAAATAAATAAATAAATAAATTACTTCTTGTCTAAGTTCAGTACCTTCTACCTCACCTCTGTCATCTTCATGCTGTAAATGGCCAGCACAAAAAAGAACCCCTGTAGTTCAGGGATGTTTTTCAAGGAGGTGTACTCCATGAAAGTGCCTTTGCAGACAAGCACATCCTCAATGATTCGAATCCCCACAACAACCAGGATCCATTTTTGAAAACGATACATTGATGACATTTTTTTAGTCTGGAAGGGCTCATCTGACACCATTCCAGACATTGTAGGATCGCTACACACCCTTGACGAATTTCTCAAATGAACATGCATAACGCACAAAAACACGCTTGATTTTCTAGACGCTACCATCTTTGCTGATGGCACTGAGCTTAAAAATAACGCTTTTTATAAACCAACTACCAAGAATAGCTTTCTCTCCTTCAAAAGCTTTCACCCAAGCACACTAAGGGAGAACCTCACCTGCAGTCAGTTTTCACGAATAAGGCGCAACTGTAGCAGTATAGAGGATTATAAAAAGCCAAACCTCAGCACTACAGGTAGAAACTGAGGGTGAGGGATTACCCCAAAACAGATTATCAACCAGTGCCAAAGAGAGCCAGGAATCAGAACACGGATAACCTCCTGGAACAAACAGAGACCACGAAGGAAAATTACATCCTCACATGTGTGACCACCTACTGCACAGGGTCCAACAGCATTAAGAAAGCCATCAACAAACATTGGCACATTATAATGTCTAGATCTTTAAAATGGCTGAAGCCTACATTTGGACGCAAAAGGAGTAAAAACATCTGAGATCTTTTGGTACATACACAACCCCATAAAAAGAAAGAGAAAACAAATATGATGCTCACAGCTTGGAGCCTATCACTTGTAGCAGGACTTTACCCCTGCAGGTCATGTGCAGTGTGCCAGTTTAACTAACTGCAGGGAGGAAAACGGTCTATTTGGTGTGACAGAGAGACCACCAATGTAGGAGCAAGTACAGTTCACCAATATTACATAGCTTGTCCAATCCCAGGCCTTAGTATAGTTTCCATCAGCCCACCCATTTGGCGGAACTTCGTCATCTGGAAAACCAAGAGAGAGGGGTCACCTGTAGCCAACATGATACAAACGTTCAGGGTATGTAAGGACTGATGAAGTGCAGTGCAAGTGATAACCGTGTGTGTAATAAAAATGACTAGAAGGACAAAATATATGTTTATTCGGAATTGTCCTAATGCCATATAATAAAAACTGCCTGATCGTATGAAATAATTTTAACTATCTATTGGCTAGAAGTGAGGTCGACATGTTTCAGCCGTATAGCTTATTAGCTCGGCTTTCTTCAGGACCTTAAAAGTGAAATGTGCTACTGCAAAGAGAAACCATAAGTGAAAAGTATTACTTTAATACATTTACATGAAGAAAGATAAATCAGTGGTCTGATACCACCCAACCAGACATGTATTCCATGTATGTGTAGTTTAAGACCTACTTCTTCATCCTTAAAAACAAAAAGGAACAGTGTCAAAATCAAGCAACTAAACTTAGAATGGTGAACAGAGAGAGTGCTCCACACACAGAGGTCAAACATATCGCTTGGTCGTTCAAGCATTGTATTCGACTTTTTTTTATTTAACAAAAATTGCTAATTTGTAAAATTAAAGGTTTTTTTACAATTTGAAAAGTACTCACCCAACGTTTTGTGGGAGTAAGCCTCACCTCACCCGGCAATCGCTCGGTGGCTGTGGCCCCGCTCTAGTGGTGAGAAAGAACACAAGGGGACAAAGGGTAATTGCATTATCCATCTTATGTACCCCTAGTGTGCTCACGCAGAAGAAACCTCTATCTAAAGACCACACACCATATCGCTCAAAACCAGTAGCGGCCACAGACTGAGAGCAACTACGTTAATTGCTTCAATCATACTAAAATAAGGTTATATGTGATTATGCCCACCAAATTCTGTAGGCACAATCTCATATGAAGTGGATGAATTTTTAGGAATATCACTTCACAGATGACTAAGTCAAAGGGTTCTTGGTGAAAGATACACCATAGTGTAGTACTTTAGAGATCATGGGTGAAGTGTAAGTATAGGGCTTACTTCACAATGTTTGTAGTACTAATGGTAGTGCTCAGTAATTTAAAAGTGTATTATTCTACCAATGATGATCATTCTAAATAATGCATCTGTGATGAATAAGCCATGAGGAAAGGGTAGACAGAGTCAAGTTTTAGATTCGAGCTGAAAAACACACACAGCCAAACGCTGGATACAGACTGACAAGTCATGATCAGGACTCACCTTTCCGTCGGTACCTCGTAGTAGTCTACGAGCAATGTGGGAGGTACCGGGGGTGGTGTGGAGTCCTTTCTTATACCGTTACTGATTGGCTTAATTAGATCTCGTTAGTCAATTGGCCCGGCTAAAGCCCGCGTTTTCTTAATGCTAAAGTAGTGACTTGCCTCTGGTACATTCCCATTGGAGCAAATATGGAACTTGCGCAGTCTCGTGATTACATCGTAAACTGTCCTACCCTCAGCGCTATAGGACAATCCACACCGCATGCGCCTCCCTAGCGTGCTGCTTTAATCTGATCACGGTTGACAGTACAGGTGTCTTACCGAGACACTACTTGTGTGCGCATGCGTGCTAGAAAAGGTGCCGTGTGTGTTGGTTGTCTATTCTGCAATACCAAGTGGCAGCGCCAGCACCAGTCGCGGCATATTGGCGTGTTGTATTACAGTGTGTGTAAGATATAAGGGAACTGATTCTAACTAGATTATAAATCTAGTTCCTCATCGGAGTGATGGTACTCTTAAACATTGATCTGATTTATATTTGTATTTTGCCAGACCTTAGGTCTGGAGCCTTAGATGAAAATCTGCTGTTGAATACAGTTATGAGACGAAGTCCCAGTAGGGCAAGGGGAAGATCTGCAAAATTGTGTCAGGAGACTCTATTAGTACTGTATAGGAATACTGAAGATTGTAAAGCCCGAGGTAGAAATCTAATATGTGGTAAGTTGCTATAGGAACACAGGCATATGCGTACAGTAGCGGTATCATTGAGGCAAATCAACTGTTGAATAAAGTTGATACACAGAGAGGTGATGGCCTGCTGGTAGGTCACATTTGAATTGCAGTAAGTTGTATCATAGCAGGTTAGGGGTTACTACCGTTGAAATGGCAGTTATTGGGCATTTTGTCTAGGTCAAATCTGAACCCACGGAATAGTATCATTCAAGCCCTCTGTGTCAGTCTTAAGTTTAAAAATCCATCTTTGTTCCCTGACAAACAGAAATCTCGAAATATCTGTCACATGTTGGGGGATCATGGGATGTTCTAGTATCACCCATCTCATGTCGTCTGCTTGATGTTTGGCGCTCAAGAAGTGGTTGGTTAAGCATGTCGATTGCTTGCTGCAGCGTATGGTAACACCCACATTGAGCGAGAACTTGGAGTGGACTCTAAAACGACATACAAATTGCAACACCTCACACCATACACATGATCACATGTCCAAGCATACTAAGATACATAGTCATGACTTGCTGCAAAGTCAAAACATTGATTGGAAAACATTGTAGCAATATCAGATGCAAGAAAGTCACCACAAGGATGAGTACCCAATTTCTTACTTCTCAGCATACACCAACAAACTTGAATGGGTGATATTTGAAACACTGGATGAGACAGAAAGAGATGCCGAAAGCATTCTCTTTCAAAAAGAACAAAGATGGGTCTACCATCTTAGAACCTTTGATATAGGACTATATGACAATGTCCCCTGTTTAGTGTTCATCAGTTATAATAATATTAAGTTTTAATATGGTATTTATATATTTAAGAGCCATCAAGACTAGTGACAATAACCTGTGAGTTTGAAGACATCATCCCTACAGCTTCTTCTACCGGTAAAGTAAGACCATATGCTGACAACAGTGATTTTTGCTCTTGAGTCCACAAGCAAATACTCAAACGCATAACATCGTATCATAAACCTGGGAGACATAAGTTAACCCTAAAGTATTCTGCAGAGATTGTTCACAAATCTCTGCTCTTGAAGGTAAGCTTTAAATTACAGATGTGATTTCCATCACCATGAAACAAGATTCCTATGGTTCACCACCATCAACAATGGGTATGCATATGTATGTTAACTCCGGTCACATTAGCTCAATTCCTTTTCTGCTCTTGACTCTACAAATTAACATGCATGTACATCAGATGCCTAAATATAAGAAACACAAGTTAACCCTGTAGCACTTTTTCAAACGTGCTCATGGATCTCTTCTATTATGTACACAAAAAAGCCCTATATTTGAACTGATTTGCCCCATGAGATTTGAGACATAGGGCACATGATGGGGTTTTTAAAGTCCACTTGTGCATGTTGCACTCATATTTTATTTATAACATGCTAGTAAATATTCTGCATTCATCTCCTCGTTAAACATACCGCTTAAGGGTAGCAGAGACTTGCTAGGACCTTACCAGTATGTGTGCATTTGAGACAGCTCACTTGTGGGAGGAGTCTTTCTGTTTTTCCTCATTTGAAACTTCCTTTTTTCAAATTAATTCAGCATGTTAAGGCAACTTCAGCAATAGTTTCTTCTTAACAAAAACATCTTTGAGAGTGAACAAAAACATCTCTGAGAGTGTTTTTGTGCATTTGGCACAGCTCATTCGTAGCAGGAGTCTTTCTTTCTTTTCTTTTTTAAAACTTCCTTTTTTTAAACTCCCAGAAAGTAATGAATTACATTACAGCAACTCCAGGGTCAGTTTTTTCTTAACAAAACCATCTCTGAGAGTTCATTTGTATAAACAGAAATGTTCCTTACTTGTAACTTTCACTTGGTCCTTTTCAGTAGTTGAATACAAACATTTCTTTTTTTTCCATTTACACAAGCCTACAGAAACCTAATCTGAACCACTTGTTCTCAATTATTCAATTATGGTAACAGAGAAAACTATAAAAAGTCTTCAGACCACATTCAACATTCGGTTGAGGAGATTCATGCAGGAGCATTGCACAGGTGCATATGGATTTGTTGTCTTGCTTTTTTAATTTTCCCTTCAGGCCATATTTGTGATGTGAACACCTCCTGCAAGATTGCTGCCCACCAAACTGAAAGCTAAAATGTCTCCGAGTTGTAGAGCTAGGGCCCCAAAAACTACACAGAAAAAGAGCTACTTATATTGAACGATGAGACCCTGTCTCACTACAGCCAGCTGTATGGTTCTGCAGAGCAACACATAAGGAAAACATTTACTCTGCTGTCATTATGCATGTAGTTTTAATAATCAAATCGAAATGTACATTTTAAAATGACTTTACAAGGTCTGTCTGTGCAATTATTTTCAAACATCTATGCAAACAATTACATTTCTCAGCATGACTATGCTATTTGGTGCCATTATGTCAGTGGTTACGTTTGACTTTTTTAGGTTTCGCCTGGCGTTTACTGCGCAAGCAGTATCGCGCAGGCGAAAACGTTTGTTTACAAGTATGGAGCTTTCTCCCGCCTCTGTCTTCCATTGGCTAGCTCCATAAATGGAGGATAGCCATTGGAAGACAGATCTGTCCGTCATTGCCGGAGCAGATTCGTGGGCGTTCCGGCGATTTTTACTCATCCCGCCCCTATGCGATCGTCATGCGGCGGTGGGCGGTTGTTCATTTTTTTTTTTTCTCGGCAATGCGGCCGCCATTTTTTCGTGGGCTCCCGTCGTCAGTGCGTATTTTCATTGCTCGTGCACAGTCTGTTCCTATATTCACCTTGCTGCCCCTCTTACCGGCTGTCTCTTTTCTGTTTAAGGTATCCATGCTGGGCACACCCATGCCAACTTTGACTGCCGCTTCCACACTGCTCGCCGGAATCCAGACGTAGGTGCATTGCTGTCTGTTCACGAGTCGTCATAATGCCCCTCCGTCAGCTGTGGTGGCGCTTTATTTCACCCCCTAAATATGCCCAAATAACGCACAGTGCATTTTGGATCGAGACAGAACACGTTCCTTCCGAAATGCTAGGTTTTTTAAACGGGTCCGTTTCTGTGCTCGGGTTATGCAGCGCAGTGCGTCCCCGCGTTGCTAGCGCTTTTTCGAGTCGATGCAGCAGCCGCCGCCAGAGCCCTGCCTCTGTTTTTTCCTTCCTATGTATTTTCACTGCTGCATAGCGAGGAAACGCTGCATGCTGCACTTTGTGCGGTAACTGCAAACACAACAATGATGGACAGAATGTGGATCAATGTCACACATTCACCCCAGTCCAAAGATCTGGGCCCAAATCCATCGTTTTTCCACTCCACTCCACACCACCCTGGGTTAGACAATGGCGATATGCAAATCAGCGCTGACCCTGTGCCCCATGGGAACAGTCCAGTCCGAACTACAAAAGCCATGTCCTTCCCAGAACGGAAACAAGCATCCGAGGACCGGCCCGGTTTCGAGGCAACACCTCTCTTCAGCCCGGCTAGCTTGATTGCAGTGGTGTGGAGTGCCTGGGACTCACGTCTGAGCATCCCCAGTACACTTAGAGCGGTAACTGCAAACACAACAATGATGGACAGAATGTGGATCAATGTCACACATTCACCCCAGTCCAAAGATCTGGGCCCAAATCCATCGTTTTTCCACTCCACACCACCCTGGGTTAGACAATGGCGATATGCAAATCAGCGCTGACCCTGTGCCCCATGGGAACAGTCCAGTCCGAACTACAAAAGCCATGTCCTTCCCAGAACGGAAACAAGCATCCGAGGACCGGCCCGGTTTCGAGGTAACACCTCTCTTCAGCCTGGCTAGCTTGATTCCAGTGGTGTGGAGTGCCTGGGACTCACGTCTGAGCATCCCCAGTACACTTAGAGCGGTAATTGCAAACACAACAGTGATGGACAGAATGTGGATCAATGTCACACATTCACACTGGAATCAAGCTAGCCGGGCTAGCCGGGCTGATGAGAGGTGTTACCTCGAAACCGGGCCGGTCCTCGGATGCTTGTTTCCGTTCTGGGAAGGACATGGCTTTTGTAGTTCGGACTGGACTGTTCCCATGGGGCACAGGGTCAGTGCTGATTTGCATATCGCCATTGTCTAACCCAGGTTGGTGTGGAGTGGAAAAACGATGGATTTGGGCCCAGATCTTTGGACTGGGGTGAATGTGTGACATTGATCCACATTCTGTCCATCACTGTTGTGTTTGCAATTACCGCTCTAAGTGTACTGGGGATGCTCAGACGTGAGTCCCAGGCACTCCACACCACTGGAATCAAGCTAGCCGGGCTGATGAGAGGTGTTACCTCGAAACCGGGCCGGTCCTCGGATGCTTGTTTCCGTTCTGGGAAGGACATGGCTTTTGTAGTTCGGACTGGACTGTTCCCATGGGGCACAGGGTCAGCGCTGATTTGCATATCACCATTGTCTAACCCAGGGTGGTGTGGAGTGGAAAAACGATGGATTTGGGCCCAGATCTTTGGACTGGGGTGAATGTGTGACATTGATCCACATTCTGTCCATCACTGTTGTGTTTGCAATTACCGCTCTAAGTGTACTGGGGATGCTCAGACGTGAGTCCCAGGCACTCCACACCACTGGAATCAAGCTAGCCGGGCTGATGAGAGGTGTTACCTCGAAACCGGGCCGGTCCTCGGATGCTTGTTTCCGTTCTGGGAAGGACATGGCTTTTGTAGTTCGGACTGGACTGTTTCCATGGGGCACAGGGTCAGCGCTGATTTGCATATCGCCATTGTCTAACCCAGGGTGGTGTGGAGTGGAAAAACAATGGATTTGGGCCCAGATCTTTGGACTGGGGTGAATGTGTGACATTGATCCACCTTCTGTCCATCCCTGTTGTGTTTGCAATTACCGCTCTAAGTGTACTGGGGATGCTCAGACGTGAGTCCCAGGCACTCCACACCACTGGAATCAAGCTAGCCGGTCTGATGAGAGGTGTTACCTCGAAACCGGGCCGGTCCTCGGATGCTTGTTTCCGTTCTGGGAAGGACATGGCTTTTGTAGTTCGGACTGGACTGTTCCCATGGGGCACAGGGTCAGCGCTGATTTGCATATCGCCATTGTCTAACCCAGGGTGGTGTGGAGTGGAAAAACAATGGATTTGGGCCCAGATCTTTGGACTGGGGTGAATGTGTGACATTGATCCACATTCTGTCCATCACTGTTGTGTTTGCAATTACCGCTCTAAGTGTACTGGGGATGCTCAGACGTGAGTCCCAGGCACTCCACACCACTGGAATCAAGCTAGCCGGGCTGATGAGAGGTATTACCTCGAAACCGGGTCGGTCCTCGGATGCTTGTTTCCGTTCTGGGAAGGACATGGCTTTTGTAGTTCGGACTGGACTGTTCCCATGGGGCACAGGGTCAGCGCTGATTTGCATATCGCCATTGTCTAACCCAGGGTGGTGTGGAGTGGAAAAAAGATGGATTTGGGCCCAGATCTTTGGACTGGGGTGAATGTGTGACATTGATCCACATTCTGTCCATCACTGTTGTGTTTGCAATTACCGCTCTAAGTGTACTGGGGATGCTCAGACGTGAGTCCCAGGCACTCCACACCACTGGAATCAAGGTAGCCGGGCTGATGAGAGGTGTTACCTCGAAACCGGGCCGGTCCTCGGATGCTTGTTTCCGTTCTGGGAAGGACATGGCTTTTGTAGTTCGGACTGGACTGTTCCCATGGGGCACAGGGTCAGCGCTGATTTGCATATCGCCATTGTCTAACCCAGGGTGGTGTGGAGTGGAAAAACGATGGATTTGGGCCCAGATCTTTGGACTGGGGTGAATGTGTGACATTGATCCACATTCTGTCCATCACTGTTGTGTTTGCAATTACCGCACTTTGTGCGGCACTTGAGAGATGACGCTGCCTTTCGTGTCAAATAATGGTCACCTTTAAAAATGTATGCTAATCCCTGTCCTCGAAAACGGATCGGATCAGGTGTCCTGACTTGCTTATGATTTAATTAACTCAGCCTGTAAAAAAAATATGTTCAAAGATTTAAAAAAAATATCCTTTGAAGTCCCAGTCTTAATAGATTGCTTAGAAAATCTAACTCAAACGGCACTCTTTTTCACTAGATATGTTCTTCCCGTTTTATACAGGATTTAAACCATTTGATAGAGACGGTGTTCTGCCTTTCAGCGCCTTAACTTCTGAAATTGTTACTTAAATATGCGGTTGGTGTTTATCAACGACTTGCATGTTTGATAAGCATAGCATAAACTTTAAATGAAGCGAGGGACCTGGGAAAGACCGGCTCCAAGGGTCCATCACGTCTTGGCGGGCTGTCTGTTATTTCTTTGCTAGTTTCACACACTCAGGGGTGAGAGATGGATTGCAGCTGGGTTATATACTCCCCTCCCCACACACGCGCACACACACTGCCCTCCTCCCCTAAGGGGCAAAGCAATAAAGTAACTCCAGGTCAGCAAGGGCGGGATGCTCCAGATCCGGGCTTTTCTTTCAGTGGATCCATTGGTCAACCCGAAGTCAGCAGGACCATAACTCCCAGAATCCACAGGCGTTACTATGGCCCAGAGCGATGGTGCTTAAGAGACCAACCCCGGAAGGATGAGGGCTAGTAAGTGGCCCTGCATGGATCCTGAAGTGTGACCTGCGGTGACCTGATGACCGCAGATGTCTGCAGTGAGCGCCGAACCGCCGCACACTCACGGTGGGCAGGTACAAGCAGCTAGGGTGGCTCAGGACTGGCTCCTTCTCAGGCCTGGCCCAGGGCAAAGTGCCACTCCCTCCACACGGGAGGCATAAGGGCTGGGCACACGGGGCTCCGGGGGGGAAGAGTGCGGGTGTCAAAGCGCTGCCATGTGGACTGTGCTGTGCGGGGCTCCTGCTTCACGTGTCCGGGGTTGTGCAGGGCAGCCGCCAGCTCTGAGGGTCCAATCACGTCTCGGCGGGCAGTCTATGGTTTATTTGCTAGTTTCACACACTCGGGGGTGAGAGATGGATTGCAGCTGGGTTAGATACTCCCCTCCCTCCTCCACCCCCCACACACACTACCCTCCTCCCTGAGGGGCAAAGCAATCAAGTAACTCCATGTCACCAAGGGCGGGATGCTCCAGATCCGTGCTTTTCTTTCAGTGGCTCCATTGGTCAACCCGAAGTCAGCAGGACCATAACTCCCAGAATGCACAGTACTGGTAAACAAACATCTTTCACTTAGCACTGCATCCTGGTGGCCCGTGGTCACGTGATACTTATCAGCAGCAGATGGCTGTAATGTTTCAACCCCCGGGCTGTCAATACCACCTTTTGGAAAAAGCATAAGTCGTCTTTTGTAGCCATGTATTTCAGGTAGTGAACTGTGTTTAAAACAGAGAGCGCTCTCAGTGCACCGCAGCTTTGACCAGTGCTCACCACTGCACACAGCTCCGTCAATGCACCTTAGCCCTGACCAGTGCTCACCACTGCACACAGCTGTCAGTCCAACTCAGACCTGACCACCAGCATCAAGCGCTCACCACTGCACACAGCTCAGTCAGTGCACCTCAGCCCTGACCAGTGCTCACCACTGCACACAGCTCCGTCAATGCACCTCAGCCCTGACCAGTGCTCACCACCCCACCGGATTCATGCATCCTGTTGTATCTCGTCCTGCACCCCACACTTTTCTTGCACAGGCAGCGAAATGAAATGCAATAGGTCTCACATTTGCGAAAGATTAAGCTAATGGCAATGTAAATGACAATGCCATTTATTTATCTGTTTTCAAAACCAACACATAAATACAAATTTTGTCATTTACAATGCCAATAGCTCATACTTTTCCAAAGGTGAAACCATTGCATTGTAAATGCTTGTTTTAATATGTAAGATTTTTGAAAGCGGTATATGTTACTCCGAACATAATTAAGGGAGAAATTCAGTGGGTTGTGTTGGTATTCGATATTAATAAAAACAGAGCAACAACATTTCTAACATGATGAAAGTCATTTGGCTTTGGCATATCTTATAAAAATGTGTCATTGTTTTGTATACCTTGAAAGAAAATGAAAATCTATCTATCTATCTATCTATCTATCTATCTATCTATCTATCTATCTATCTATCTATCTATCTATCTATCTATCTATCTATCTATCTATCTATCTATCTATCTATCGATCTATCTATCAATCCATCTATCTATCCATCCATCCATCCGCCCATCTATCTTTCTATCCATCCATCCATCCATCTAACCAATACAGGCACTAATGCGTGTGGGTAAACAGATCCACAGATTGCTCCTGCTCGGAGGGAGCAGCATAAATACCACCACTTCTGAAAAAGGCAAAAAGTAATCTTGAGGACAGTCAAGAAGGTATAAATCTCTGGTATGACCAGAAGGCCAATCCGGTAGTTTCAACCTCCCCAGAAGGTGTGGGTTGTGCAGCCGAGGACAGGCCCATATGAGGTGAAGTAGCGGAGTGGGGAGTTCACCTGCTTAGTGGGCTCAAGACCCCAAGAAACCTTAAGGGTGCTCCTCATGAACTGCCTCAAACCCACTTTGAGAGGTCCGAAATATGCATGCACCTTGTGTCAGATAAGGGAGTGGAAGAGGAGAGCCAGCTTCTTCCTGACATTCTGTCTGCTCAGGAACACAATGGGATAGTCAAAGGCGTCAACCTCTTCCTTATACTAACCCCAGAACAGCAGAGTGACTGTTACCAGTTACTGGGACATCATACTTCTATGTTCTCCCTCACTCCTCGACACACACACACCTGTGCTTCCATGACATCGATACTGGAGACAGTCCACCTGTTAACAAAATAGACAGATTATCAGATGAGGTGTCGGCCAGTATCAAAGAGTAAGTCTCCAAGATGCTTGTGTTAGGGGTCACTGATCCCCCCAACAGACCCTACTCTAGCCCTGTGGTGCTGGTACCAAAAGCTGGCCCTCTGGGTGCCAATCCAGAGCTTAGGTTTCATGTGGACTACCAGGGTCTCATATCGGTCACGAAAACTGATGCACATCCCATCCCCTTATCTGATGAACTCATAAACAGTGATGCCACATTCCTCAGTGTTTTTAATTTAACATCAGGGTACTGGAACATCACTCTGAAGGACGGGGGTAAAATAGAGGTCTGCAATCTCAACCCAAGAGGCACACTTTTAGTTTCGGGTGATGCCCTTTGGTTTGAAGACTGTCCCTGCCAACTTTCAGAGGTTGGTTAACAGGGCCCTAGATGGAAACAATGCATTCCTTTCCACCTATATGGACAACATAGTTGTCTGTAGCTCCAGCTGGAAGGAAGACCTCTACCATCTCCAGGAGGAGCTCAAAACCCATCAGCAGGCAGGACTATCTATCAATGTCAATAAGTGCTAGACAGGGCAGGGTTCTGTGGTTTGTCTTGGCCACAGGGTGGATACGGACAAGGTGCAGCCCCTCCAGACCAAGATTGGGGCTATTCTGACTGAAGTGAGGGGCTTACTGGGCCTAACAGGATACTATAGGAGGTTTTATATGGGATATGGCACCATTGTTATCCTCTTAATAGAGTTAACTTCGAAGAAGCAGCCCAGATAGGTGATCTGGACTGAGGTCTACCAGAAAGCCTTTGTAACCCTCAAGGAGGCCAAGTGTACAACACCTGCATACAAGGCTTTTGATTTCCCAAAGAAGTTTAAAGTGCAGAAAGACTCTTCAGAGCATGGCATGGGGCACAGTTAAATGAAGTTGACCTACACCAACCGGTAGCCTTTATTAGCACAAGGTTACTTCCACAGGAACAGAGGAGGAGAGCTGTTATACCTGCTGCTCAGCCTGTGTGTCTGTGGAGTGGAATGTCAGTGTGAAAGCTGGTTATGGAATGTTGGATCAGAGAGAGTGTCAGTTGGAGTAGGGGCTGAGCAGCAGGGAGACTGCTCCTGGTGGGGCTATTCTGTGGAACATCTTAACCTGGAATAAATGTTCTTAAAGAAACTACGTGGAAGGGATCTACTTATTTACATCATATTTTGGCAACGATTAAAGAAGGAAGAACCTACATGTTAGAACTGGCTATTTCTGGTAGGCTAAGGCTGATGCCAAAGCCAGGCAGAAACCACCATTCTAGTCAGGCGAGGGAGTCACACGCCAAATAACCCCTGCTCACCCCCTTGGTAGCTTGGCACGAGCAGTGAGGCTAAACTCGGAGGCAATGTGTAAAGCATTTGCGCCAGCGCACAACAGCAACAACATCCTAGGCACACCACAAAAGGAACTCCACACAAGGTTATATAAAAATAACTTCTGTATTGTCAAAACCACATCAGATAGGAATCACACATGTACATTGTGCCAACTGGCACGGGCAATATTCACAAGGGATTATTTACAAGACAGGGCCACATGGGCCACTGTCTGAATCAACACTTTTAGAAATAGAAATACTGTCAGAAATTAGAATAAAAGGATACACATGATGCATTAAAAACATTCAGAGGTGCCAGGAAAGAAAACACAACTCAATAGCACAAAAACACATGATGCATAAAAACATTCAGAGGTGTAAGATCAAGGTGCGTAATCATATTAAATACATTACATGTCCTAGCACCACATCACATTGCGCAAAACTCACATTAGGCAATTACCATCATAAGCATAGCAGGTAACCACATTGCGCAAACATCACCTTAGCAATAACTATCAAAAACATAGAAATCACAATGCGCAGAAATCACATAAGCCACCACTTGTGGCAGTCCCTAGGCCAACTGGCCTTGCTGGGGCTAGGACGCCCTGTGTCCCAAAGTCAGGGGCCTAAACGTGGCAGCTGCCCACAAAGTGCTGGGCAGCTGTAGACATTCCCAAGCGCCTAAACAGTGCAGCTGCCCACTAATTGCTGGGCAGCTGGGAAACAAACTGCAACAGGGTCCTCACTGACCCTTAGGCGCAAACTGCGCCACTTCTGGAGCCACACAGGCTCTGAAAATAAAGATGTCCCAAACGTTGGAGCCACACAGGCTCTTAAACAAAATATGCCCTGGAGCCTTTCAGGCTCCTTAAGACAAATATGGCTCCCTTAGAGCTTCGTGGCTCTAATAACATACATATGCTGCCTCACGACGATGGAGCCCCTCACACGGGGACTCAACAACTACTGGCAATCATGGGAGCCACGGGGCTCTGAAAATAATTATGCCCCTCGTTGGAGCCTCGGGGCTCTAAGAAATGCCACGGAGCCCCTCAGGGCTCGGAAACCAACAACAATCCCCCCGGGCCCTCGTGGGCCAAACAAGAATGAGGTGGGGCGGCCCACTGCCATCCGGGGCCGCCCTGACTCAAGTGCCTCAAACCGGCACCGCACGGAGCTCCCCCTGGCCCGACAACACTCACCGGGCTGCTCCATGTGCTCTCGCCGGTCTTCGGTGCGGCGGGGGCGGACTCGGCGGCATCTGAGGAGCTCCTGCTCCTCACGGATTTTCCTTGCTTTGCCCGGTCCCCCGTCTTGGGACCGGGACTCAGTGTGGAGCCAGCAAGGCTCCCGGCGGCAGTCTCTCTTCTCTCTGCGGCGGGGGCAGGCACCGGCAATGTGCCTCGGGCCCCCTCCGCCTCTCCTCCTCAGCTGCTACCGGGCTTTGACGTGCGGCGGGGGCGGGCACCGGCAAAGTGCCCGCGCCCCCTCCGCTACTGCTCAGCTCCTCCGGGGCCCCCTCCATGCGGCCAGCATTTCCGGTCTCCCTCTCCACACGGGAGACCGGCAACGAACCAGAAACAGGCTTCCCCCGGGCAGGGGGGAAGCGGAAGTGACCGCCTCGAGGCCCCACCCACATCACCAAGGAATCTGCCTGTCTTCCTGTCTCGCAGGGCCGCCAATGGCAGCGCAGCCCTGGGCAGGGAGGCGGGCACAGCGCCCCCTCACACGATCTCCGGGCCGGCGGTGGTGATTTCCACTTGAGGCACAACGTGAGGGGTGGGCACCCTCGATAATAGCAATAAAAGCGCTACTAAGCGCTTGGGGCAAAAATAAAGCGCACTCAGCGCTATAAATGAAATGCAGCGCTCTCAAGCGCTATAAGCAGAAAAAAGGTCTCTTGAAGGAAAATGCATCTTCTCCATGCTGCCAATGGTCCCAGAGCTTCCAAGGGGCAAAGTAAAGTCCCCCCAATCAGCCCAGGCAAGGCAGAGGGGTCCCCCAGAAGTCCTCCAGGCATCCAGGAAAGTCCATCAGGTGTCCAGGGGCTGGGCAGGGCCCAGGGATTCCCCTGGGCCCAAGCAGCAGCACGCCCCTGGCAGATTCAAGTTAGAAAACAAGAACATTTTGGAAGGGGACACAGCCCCTTCTTATACAGAGAAAAGTCTTTGAAGTCTTAAGGGTGCAGGCAGTGTGAGAACCAGCTAGAACTGGTTATAGGGACTTCCTTTCAGTATCAGGGACAGAGGTGACAGTCGCCCAGCGGGGAGGTGGAGCTAGCATTGTGGCAGGCAGGCACAGCCTCATTCACTCCCAGGTGCTATCTCCTCCCACTTCCCTGGCAGCAGATGCTGCCTTTCATCCACGGGCTGACTCAGACAACCTCCTGGGGCTCCCCAGCCCCTGTCATCCTCAAACCAGACAGTCAATCCACAAGCAGGCCCAGGCACTCCTGGGCCAGGCTCACCAGCCAATCACACGCCAGGCACAAATTACACAAATATGCCAACTTCTCAAAGTGGCACTTCTAGACTAGACACAATCATGCCGTATACACCATTACGCAGCATTCAATCTCACGAGTTCGCACATATCAAACTCGACCCTGCACTCCCCACACATCAGGAACTACCATGGGCATACTTATTCCCCATTCATTTCTATGGGAGGGCAGGTCACTCACCACACATACACAGAGAGCTCACGCACTTTACACTGTACCACAGTGAAAAAGTGCGCAGAGGCCTACAATCACCAACACCAGGTTCTAAAAACAGGCTAGGAAAAAGCAAAAAGTTTCGGGGTGAACCTGCCAAAAGGGCCAGGTCCAACACAACCCCCTTCCAGCCAAAACGCAGGGTAGACCAATCATTCCACTGATGGGCTTCCTTGCTTTGGGCGACAAAACACGGACACGGGCCTGCACGGCAGGGACACCTTCCAGTTCTACGCCACTCTGAACCCACCTGGTTACCTCCAAACCAGAACGCTCTGACCCAACTAGGATACCCCACTGGTGCACACTAGTCATCCACAGCCAGGACCAGGCCCTAGGCCATCCAAATATCACAGGTCCTAACCAATCCACAGAGTGGGGGGCAGTAACCCCTGGCACACAATAGCCAATCTCCACTCTCCCTCTCAGGGTAGCTACAACTACCATTGATCCTTCAACCCAGGGACCATACCCTCAGGCTGACCAGAGGTCACAGGCAAGGATGCCCCACCCTACCTCTACTTCTGGGTTTCCGTACCCTCACAGGGAAGCACCCACCAGAACACAACTCTCCTACCAGATCAGGATCTCACTCCACCACTGGTCTACCACCTGGAAATTATTTCACTTCTGAGGTACAAAGCACACAGCACAGTCCCTCTTCAAGCAGGTGGGGGGACAAAGCACACAGCAAAGTAACCCCTTTCCTCTACCTTAGTGGAAACAACAAACTGCAGGTGGGCCCCAGAACCGACAGCAAGGGCAGCCCCCTCAGTCTCTTCAGCTGATCTACTTTGGCAGAGATTCCTTCTTGACCTAGAAGTTTCCCAATCTCCCAACCTAGGATCTAAACCCTCAGGTTGCACAGGGGTCAGAAGTACACCGTCCCTCTTCACCCCCTTCCAGAGTTCTGCACCCTCCACTTAGGAGCGGCACCCCTCAACACCAGGACCGCCGGAGTTCTGGTTACAGACACTCCCCGTCCTCTAGACACAGGAAGATCCTCCTCAAATGACCTGTAAGTACAGCCTAGGCCCCTGACCTGCCGCTCCCGGGGGAACCCTCCAGGCCCAGAGAGAGGGTTTTGGGCCAACGTGGGACACACCGTCCCACACTCACTCCGCCTCCACTGAGACAGGACGTGAGCCCCTACACCCCTACCATCCTAATGGGACCTAGCTGGGCTACACATGAACCTCTTCACCTACACAGGATCATCAGATACACAAGCCACTACTTTTAGAATCACTCCCTAATGTCTCTGCAAGACATCTAGCACACCGCCAGACATCCACCTTCTTGTCCAGTGCCTCTGCAGGACCTCCTGCACACCACCAGAGGTACACCTCACGTGCAAGCTCCTTAAAAAGAAACCCACACCAACTCCTCCAGTTCAAGACACCACTCATCCACACACTCCCCCTCAAGACTGGTGAGACAGTTCCTCACTGCCCCTGACTCTCAACCTGTACCCCTCTTACTGAGCACCAGGCACCATACTCTGGGAACTGGGAATGGGACTTCACGCACTGGACATATTTTAGCTGCCACCACTGGATCCTGCCATACTGGGGAATCCAGACACACACACACTACACTCAGGGGATAACCACCCTCCCAAGCAAGCCATTTCTCCTCCACACTCCCTCTCTTCCATCTACCCACACAGGGACAGGACAGGGATTGGCCACTGGACCCAGCAAGGGATTGCTAATCTATGGGAACCTCCCCCTCTACTGGCATCCCGCCTTGTCACTTTCTCTCATCTGCCACTAAACATAAAGCGCAGGAACACCATTTGAAAATGACACTCTTGAGGAAAAACAAAATCATAACAATAATCCCAAACATGTGACTATCTGAAAAATGCTGAGTTTTTGTAATGTAGCCAGTTGTCGCTGTGGCACTGCGCAAACACAAGTCCAAATCCGCACCGCTGACCAACAATGTTAGAACTGGCTATTTCTGGTACGCTAAGGCTGACGCCAAAGCCAGGCAGAAACCACCATTCTAGTCAGGCGAGGGAGTCACACGCCAAGATAATCCCTGCTCACCCCCTTGTTAGCTTGGCACGAGCAGTGAGGCTAAACTCGGAGGCAATGTGTAAAGCATTTGCGCCAGCGCACAACAGCAACAACATCCTAGGCACACCACAAAAGGAACTCCACACAAGGTTATATAAAAATAACTTCTGTATTGTCAAAACCACATCAGATAGGAATCACACATGTACATTGTGCCAACTGGCACGGGCAATATTCACAAGGGATTATTTACAAGACAGGGCCACATGGCCCACTGTCTGAATCAACACTTTTAGAAATAGAAATACTTTCAGAAATTAGAATAAAAGGATATAAAATCACTGTAGCACAAAATAACAGTTATAAATCACAACCAGTAACTACTGGTAAAGGTAGATACACACTACGCAATACTAATAACCATAGGCCTAGATCACGCATGGACACATAACCTCTCTAGTATAAACTATACTAGGCAAAACACAACCACCTAAGAATAAAATACATTTAGGGGTAGAAGCAAGAACACATTACACATGGTGCATCAAAAACACATTCAGCGGTGTAGGAAAAGAGGTAAACACATGATGCATAAAACATTCAGAGGTGTAAGGAAAGAAAACACATGATGCATAGAACATTCAGAAGTGTAAAATCAAGTAGGACACATGATGCATTAAAAACATTCAGAGGTGCCAGGAAAGAAAACACAACTCAATAGCGCAAAAACACATGATGCATAAAAACATTCAGAGGTGTAAGATTAAAGTGCGTAATCATAATAAATACATTACATGTCCTAGCACCACATCACATTGCGCAAAACTCACATTAGGCAATTACCATCATAAGCATAGCAGGTAACCACATTGCGCAAACATCACCTTAGCAATAACTATCAAAAAAATAGAAATCACAATGTGCAGAAATCACATAAGCCACCACTTGTGGCAGTCCCTAGGCCAACTGACCTTGCTGGGGCTAGGACGCCCTGTGTCCCAAAGTCAGGGGCCTAAACGTGGCAGCTGCCCACAAAGTGCTGGGCAGCTGTAGACAATCCCAAGCGCCTAAACGGTGCAGCTGCCCACTAATTGCTGGGCAGCTGGGAAACAAACTGCGACAGGGTCCTCACTGACCCTTAGGCGCAAACTGCGCCACTGCTGGAGCCACACAGGCTCTGAAAATAAAGATGTCCCAAACATTGGAGCCACACAGGCTCTTAAACAAAATATGCCCTGGAGCCTTTCAGGCTCCTTAAAATAAATATGACTCCCTTAGAGCTTCGTGGCTCTAATAACATACATATGCTGCCTCACGACGATGGAGCCCCTCACACGGGGACTCAACAACTACTGGCCATCATGGGAGCCACGGGGCTCTGAAAAGAATTATGCCCCTCGTTGGAGCCTCAGGGCTCTAAGAAACGCCACGGAGCCCCTCAGGGCTCGGAAACCAACAACAATGCCCCCGGGGCCCTCGTGGGCCAAACAAGAATGCGGTGGGCCGGCCCACTGCCATCCGGGGCCGCCCTGACTCAAGTGCCTCAAACCGGCACTGCACGGAGCTTCCCCCTGGCCCGACAACACTCACCGGACTGCTCCATGTGCTCTCGCCGGTCTTCGGTGGGGCGGGGGCGGACTCGGCGGCATCTGAGGAGCTCCTGCTCCTCACGGATTTTCTTTGCTTTGCCCGGTCCCCCGTCTCGGGACCGGGACTCAGTGAGGAGCCAGCAAGGCTCCCGGCGGCAGTCTCTCTTCTCTCTGCGGTAGGGGCAGGCACCGGCAATGTGCCTCGGGCCCCCTACGCCTCTCCTCCTCAGCTGCTACCGGGCTTTGACGTGCGGCGGGGGCGGGCACCGGCAAAGTGCCCCGCGCCCCCTCCGCTACTGCTCAGCTCCTCCGGGGCCCCCTCCATGCGGCCAGCATTTCCGGTCTCCCTCTCCACACGGGAGACCGGCAACGAACCAGAAACAGGCTTCCCCCGGGCAGGGGGGACACGGAAGTGACCACCTCGAGGCTAAGCCCACGTCACCAAGGAATCTGCCTGTCTTCCTGTCTCGCAGGGCCGCCAATGGCAGCGCGGCCCTGGGCAGGGAGGCGGGCACAGCGCCCCCTCACACGATCTCCGGGCTGGCGGCGGTGATTTCCACTCGAGGCACAACGTGAGGGGTGGGCACCCTCGATAATAGCAATAAAAGCGCTACTAAGCGCTTGGGGCAAAAATAAAGCGCACTCAGCGCTATAAATGAAATGCAGCGCTCTCAAGCGCTATAAGCAGAAAAAAGGTCTCTTGAAGGAAAATGCAGCTTCTCCATGCTGTCAATGGTCCCAGAGCTTCCAAGGGGCAAAGCAAAGTCCCCCCAATCAGCCCAGGCAAGGCAGAGGGGTCCCCCAGAAGTCCTCCAGGCATCCAGGAAAGTCCATCAGGTGTCCAGGGGCTGGGCAGCGCCAAGGGATTCCCCTGGGCCCAAGCAGCAGCACGCCCCTGGCAGATTCAAGTTAGAAAACAAGAACATTTTGGAAGGGGACACAGCCCCTTCTTATACAGAGAAAAGTCTTTGAAGTCTTAAGGGTGCAGGCAGTGTGAGAACCAGCTAGAACTGGTTATAGGGACTTCCTTTCAGTATCAGGGACAGAGATGACAGTCGTCCATCGGGGAGGTGGAGCCAGCATTGTGGCAGGCAGGCACAGCCTCATTCACTCCCAGGTGCTATCTCCTCCCACTTCCCTGGCAGCCGATGCTGCCTTTCATCCACGGGCTGACTCAGACAACCTCCTGGGGCTCCCCAGCCCCTGTCATCCTCAAACCAGACAGTCAATCCACAAGCAGGCCCAGGCACTCCTGGGCCAGGCTCACCAGCCAATCACATGCCAGGCACAAATTACACAAATATGCCAACTTCTCAAAGTGGCACTTCTAGGCTAGACACAATCATGCCGCATACACCATTACGCAGCATTCAATCTCACGAGTTCGCACATATCAAACTCGACCCTGCACTCCCCACACATCAGGAACTACCATGGGCATATATATTCCCCATTCATTCCTATGGGAGGGCAGTTCACTCTCCACACATACACAGAGAGCTCACGCACTTTACACTGTACCACAGTGAAAACGTGCGCAGAGGCCTAAAATCACCAACACAAGGTTCTAAAAACAGGCTAGGAAAAAGCAAAAAGTTTCGGGGTGAACCTGCCAAAAGGGCCAGGTCCAACACTTTATATGCCACCTTATTGGACTGAAACCTGTCAAGCTCGAAGTAAGTGATTTGAAATTAAAGAAATTGGAAAGAACTTGAAGAATCTGGCACCCACAGACCCACCAGTGATCACCCCATTGGTCAGCCATAACACAACGGTGCCAGTTTCAACAGTAATGTTCCAGTTCCTGCTTTACTTCCCTTCCTATCCATCTCCTTTGGGACAGTAGTCCCCATCCTGTCACTTTGGGACAGTGTCTTCAAAGTGCAGTTTCCCAAGAGAGAATGTCTTCCTGCCTCCTTCTGCTGCCCTCCTGCTTTGGATGAACTTTTACTGCCTTACTGCCTGTACTGCTGTACTGCTACTTTGGAAAAGTGTTTCCTATTTTTCTGCCTGCCAGTTCCTGCTGCATTTTCACTTTTCCTGCCTACTGTAACTCTAGGAAAAGGTGTCTCCATTGAGATCAGTTTCCCAGAGGTGGGTAAAGAGGAGTTCTCCAGAGCTGCAACCAGTGTGAAGCGTTCCTGTCAGTGCTTGCTGTACCAGTCTCAATTGTGCTGAAGCTGTTTATCTTTTGCCTGTTTCTTCAGCCGCTACTTGTGTCATTTTGCAGTGCTCTCAACTTGACTTGGACTGCGTTTCATGGCTTGAGGCCACTCTGGAGTATCCTTTGTGCTACCTGCTCACAACGGTACCAACACCTTCTGTGTTTTCCTGTGTTTGGTGTGGACTTGGGCTGTGAGCTCTTTATCCCTCTACCGCAACCGCAGTGTAGGCGTTTTGCTACTAGAATAGTGGTATTTATACTAGGTTGGTGGCGCCACAGGGAGATGTGCACTTTTCTTGTATACAAGTAAATAGATTACAATTTTCTCACGGTGCTAAAAGGAGAAGAGAACCACTTCCCTCTTCTGTTTAGGCAATGCCACAAAATGTTTGTTACTCCTTAGCACACGTTTTAGTATTAAATGATATTGTTAAATACACGTGTTTCCACAATACAGTTCATCCATCAGCAAATAAAATGTCTTAATCCTTTTGTTCAGGGTTTGTCGCTGTTTATTGAAGGAGACGTCACAGCCAACACGTGTTTCGTCGTACTGGGGAATGTAACCCCAGACTTTTTCAAGGCTGTTTAAAGAAAATGGTAATGTTGTAGCACATTACTATAGATCATAACATTTGATCAGTTTTTATACATAGCATTTAGGTGGTTTTTTTAAAATTAGGTGGTAGTGCAATAATCCATTTGTATTCATAATAAGCATGCTCGTATTGTGACATTATCCGTTCCCACTTTTGGTACAAGCTTACTGGTATTAATAAAGATTCATTTGCAGTGTGATTGTTCTTAACATCCTAGAGATTATGAGCCCATTGCAAGGTATGGAGAGACCGGTGATGGTGTCATTATCATTATTCTGGGGGTGACATGCAAGGTTCTTCTAATTGTGATTATTTTTGTGAGGTATAACGTGGTTTCATGCTTAACTAGGAACCATGCATTCTTGTACCTATTCTCCGTTGCTGTTTCACGTTCTGTGTGAGGAAATATGGAAGCATGATGTAAATCCTGTTTGGAACATCTAGTACCACACAAGTGCTATTTATTAAAGGATTTTGAACTTTTACTCACGTTAGTTGAGGTGATACTTCCAACCCTCAAGGGGTTCTGGTGTGGATATCGTGGGTGCTATTCAAGCTTTGGTAATATGATGACCAAAATAATGGTTCTCTATCTGTAAGTTATAATTCATATATCAGATTTTATGCCATTCTGACTTCAATTGACTTATTTTTAAACTCGCGCTGTCTTTTAGCAACATTACCATCTCGCCCTCTATGCATTAAGTTGGCCCACTGTTTAACAAAGGTGTTCCCAGGTTGTTTTTAAGTCTACCGCGTATATAAGTTATATATGCCGTGTGATGCTCCCCATTAAGAGGTATTTTGTTGACAGTGCCATGCTATTTTAAGAGTGCGAGGTGCTTTGCCAATCATGGATGTGCTCCCCGTCTCGTACCCCGATCTGCTTATCGCTGCATAACTTTCGTATTTTCCATTTTCTTTCCCCATGGTGCTCCCCACGTATCCTTCCCCATGTCCATAACTTTATCCCAATGTTTGTATATTCGTGTCGGCTTCCTTTTAGTATTATTGTAGTTCTGACCTGCCCCCGCGTTTCACCCGGGTCTCACACACTAGCGTGTGGACCCGCCCTTCGGGTGGTTAGTTCAAACCTCCGCGCTCTCCACTCTTACCTTCTCGTTGTCTTCTACCGGGAGTAAATCCGTCCCGCCTGCCTCGCGTAAGATGCAGCGTCTGTTTTGAAAGACTGGCGCCGCATATTTAACACGGAAGCGCTGCCCCATTACTGGCAGGCGTCACTTCCTGGTTGCTTCACTCGGAAGCCTGTTACCGGTATTGCCATTCTTGGCTGCAACTGCGGCAGCCATTTTAGAATGCCTTTTGCGTTATTGGAGTCAGTCCATGTTGTGGTTTTCCCACGGTCTCCCTCTTTTGAGGTACTTAAAATATATATTAGATATAGTCACGTTTTTTCCCAAGACATGGGATATATTAATTAAATAATTCCCGCTCGGTATATATGTCGCAATCTTTTAGTCAATTCTATTTTTTAACGCTGCCCTTATTTTAATCTTACTAGAGAAATATCTCCCTTCAAACAAATAATAGTTTACATGCTTTAAATGTTACCGGTAATAATTTCAATTTCCATTGTGCCCCCTTCCACTAGATCCTGTGTTTCACACGTGAGGGCATCAAATCGGTGGTGGCTAAAGCCCCCCTCCCGTGATTCCAATTGTGCTTTGGTGTTGTGTTATTTTTACTGTTCTCTATAGGTTTTGCATTGGGCCAGTCACTAATAATATCGAATTCTCCATCCAAAATGGGCTCAGAACAGTTATATGTGCCATTAAGTGGCCTTATTCTCGTTAAGTGGTACAGGCATAACATACATTTGTTTTCTTTTACATAAAATAAATTATAGCACAGAGTTACATTACATAATATACAGTGTTGCATTGCAGATATTCGTCACTCTATGCATGTTGATTCCGAGGTTCTTCCTATCTTTACTACAGTCTATCTTATGTATGGTTGTGTTGCGCTTATGTGCCTAGAAAGTAATGTAGCTCCTGGTCAATGTTGAGGCCCAGTTCTACACTTTTCAGAGTCATAATCCAGATAGCCTCTCTCTTTCGTAGGGCTAGTTCCCTATTGCCCCCTCTGGGGTGGGTAGGTACATGTTCCATCCCAAAGTACTGGAATGAGTGGTTTGATGTTTGTGCAGGGCAGACTGACATGTGAGCTGCCACTGGGTAGCGCATGTCACCTTGTTTGACTGCTCTGATATGTTCGTTGATTCTGTCTCTTAGCATTCTTTTAGTGCTCCCTACATATCGTTTACCGCATTTGCAGTCTAGGGCATAGACCACAAATTTACTGCAACAATTGATAGTCGTCTGAATTTGGTATTCTTCGTTATGTGGTCCTTTGAAGCCTTTCATCTTTTTGTAGGCCCACTTACATGCTGCGCACATCCCACAGCCGAAAAAGCCTGGGTCTGTTAGCCAACAGCTTTTAGTTGTTCTTTGCGGGTAACTCGGGCTCAATATATTTCTCAATGTTGTCCCTTTTCTGTATGTTAGTGTTGGCTTTTCTGTTAAGTGTTTCTTCAGTATGGTGTCTTTGCTGAGTAGGTGCCAGTGTTTATTTAGACTCCTACGTAAAACAGGGGCCCAATTATTATAACATGTCACCATTCTGATGGTTTCTTTATTGTTTACATGTTTGGGCTTTTCTGTTAGTGTGTCTATTCTGGCTAGTTTGATCACTCTACTTTCGGCTTTCTGTAATACCTTCTGTTTGTAGCCTCTGTTCCTGAATCTTTTAATTGTACCTTGTTTTTGTGTTTCAAATTCCGAGTCCAAGCTGCAATTGCGGTGTGTTCTGACTAATTCCCCATAAGGGATTGCATTCTTTTGATGTTCTGGGTGGGAGCTAGTCGCGTGTAGCAGGGAATTGCAAGCTGTGCTTTTCCTATATAGTCTGCTTTGTATCGTCTTATTCTCAATGAAGAATTCTACATCTAAGAATGGTAATTTTACATTGCTGTATTCCATAGTGAATCTGATATTTTGATCATTGTCATTTAGGTATGTGTGGAATCCTAGTAATTTCTCTGGTGTACCTGTCCAAATCATAAAGCAATCATCAATATATCTTCCCCAATACAATATATCTTGGTTCCATTCTGAAGCTGATGGGCCCCAGATTCTCGTTTCCTCAAACCTCCCCATTACTAGGTTGGCATATGAGGGCGAAAATCTGGAGCCCATCGCCACTCCTTGCTTTTGTCTGTACCACTGATCCTTAAAGAGAAATATGTTGTTATCCAAGATTGTTTCAATCATTTCTAAAATCATCTCAGTATGTGACCAAGCACTGGCTGGTCTTTTGTTAAGCATGTGTTTTACAGCTGTCAGTCCCGTGTCTCTTTTGATGCACGTGTATAAAGAGACAACGTCTAATGTGACCATTGTCATGTTTTCATCCCACGGCAGGTCGGCCATGGTCCCCAGGATGTGTTTCGTGTCCCTTATGTACGATGGGAGGTTTTGTACTAGTGGTTTCAGGAATACGTCCACATACTCTGAGAGTCTCTCAGTAGGCCCCCCGATACCTGATATAATTGGTCTGCCCGGAGGGAACGTGTGAGGTTTGTGTACCTTTGGTACTGTGTAAATGCAAGGATATCTTGGTCTATCTATCCTCAAATATGTATATTCATTTTCATCAATAAGACTTTTCCCATGCCTATGTTTTAATAGCGTGTTAATGTATTCTGTCAGTCTCCACATTGGGTTGGTTCCTAATTGTTCATAGCATTCAGCATTATTTAGCTGGGTAAGTATTTCATGGTCATAATCCCTACTTTGCATTACTACCATGTTTCCCCCTTTGTCCGCTTCTCTGATTGTTATTTCTCTATTTGTGCTTAGTTCTTTGAGTGCTTTCCTCTCTTCCTTTGTTAGGTTGTCTCTGTGTGTGTGTTCAACTGTTTTCTTCATGTTGTGTTTGTCTAAATCTGCTGTTACTGCTTTGTAGAACTGATCAATATTGTTGCCTGCAGTTAGTGAAGGTGTCCATTTCGATTTGTCTTTCAACCCACTTGTTATGTTGTAATCAAGGTTTATGTCAAAATCCCTCATGACCCTTTCTGTGAGTATAGCCTCATCTTCACATTCCGTGATTGACAGTAGTAGTCTGGTGTCTAAAATGTCCTGAATACAATAATTGCCATTAGCCATCATACCCAAATTTTGTTGCACTTCTTTATTTGTCGGATTGGTCATTTCAAAGTGTTTTTTCAATTTCAAGCGTCTAGTAAACTTAAACAAATCAATTTTTGTATTACATACATCACCAACATTGTTCGGGCAAAAACTCATACCTTTTTCAAGAACAGATATCATGTTATTCGTGAGTTCCAATTCACTCAGGTTCATAACAGTAACATTATTTATTTCCTCGGATTCGCATTCTGGTTCCAGGACCTGGTTCTCATTCCTGCTCTGCCCTGCCCTGGCGCCTGCTCTTTTGCCTCTCCTTGTTTTCCTTGTGGGCCTGGTTTCTTGCTTTCTCTGTTCCCTTTCTTGATTCTGTTGATTTCTAATAAAAAACTATTATTAGGATCAACTGCACTCATCGCTCCCATTACTTCTATACTGGTTTCGCTTGAATTAATGGTGTCTATAGAAGTTGAACTTGAACCAACCGAAATAGTTTCACTTGGAGTCTGAGTGGGATTTTTGGGGATTAGGTGGTCATACTTTTTGGCGAATGTAAATACCCTCCCTCCCAGGTAATCCCGCTCATCCCTTTTAAGTTTCTTACTTTTTTTCTGTTTAATGTCCGTGACATGTCGTTGCACTATGTCATCTAAGATCTGGTAGTTCTTAGAGGTCACATCAGGGAGATTAAATTCTTTGATTTCCTGCTCTAATTTGTCTATCTCAACTTGTAATTTGGCCACTTTTCTTTCACAATTTTCTATTAAAATCATTATCAGATTGTTGGAATTATTGGTCAATTCCTTCTCCCAGGCTAGTAACAGATCCGGTTCCAGGTCTTCATATGTTGGCATGATCTGTGACCTGAGACCCCTTGGGATCCTTTTAACCTTTACATATTGCTTAAGAGTAGCCGCATCCCACCACCTAGATGATTCCGTGATTTTTACTTTCTCTAACCTCGTAAATTTCTCTTTGAGACACTCTTATTTTATGTAAAAGAAAACAAATGTATGTTATGCCTGTACCACTTAACGAGAATAAGGCCACTTAATGGCACATATAACTGTTCTGAGCCCATTTTGGATGGAGAATTCGATATTATTAGTGACTGGCCCAATGCAAAACCTATAGAGAACAGTAAAAATAACACAACACCAAAGCACGATTGGAATCACGGGAGGGGGGCTTTAGCCACCACCGATTTGATGCCCTCACGTGTGAAACACAGGATCTAGTGGAAGGGGGCACAATGGAAATTGAAATTATTACCGGTAACATTTAAAGCATGTAAACTATTATTTGTTTGAAGGGAGATATTTCTCTAGTAAGATTAAAATAAGGGCAGCGTTAAAAAATAGAATTGACTAAAAGATTGCGACATATATACCGAGCGGGAATTATTTAATTAATATATCCCATGTCTTGGGAAAAAACGTGACTATATCTAATATATATTTTAAGTACCTCAAAAGAGGGAGACCATGGGAAAACCACAACATGGACTGACTCCAATAACGCAAAAGGCATTCTAAAATGGCTGCCGCAGTTGCAGCCAAGAATGGCAATACCGGTAACAGGCTTCCGAGTGAAGCAACCAGGAAGTGACGCCTGCCAGTAATGGGGCAGCGCTTCCGTGTTAAATATGCGGCGCCAGTCTTTCAAAACAGACGCTGCATCTTACGCGAGGCAGGCGGGACGGATTTACTCCCGGTAGAAGACAACGAGAAGGTAAGAGTGGAGAGCGCGGAGGTTTGAACTAACCACCCGAAGGGCGGGTCCACACGCTAGTGTGTGAGACCCGGGTGAAACGCGGGGGCAGGTCAGAACTACAATAATACTAAAAGGAAGCCGACACGAATATACAAACATTGGGATAAAGTTATGGACATGGGGAAGGATACGTGGGGAGCACCATGGGGAAAGAAAATGGAAAATACGAAAGTTATGCAGCGATAAGCAGATCGGGGTACGAGACGGGGAGCACATCCATGATTGGCAAAGCACCTCGCACTCTTAAAATAGCATGGCACTGTCAACAAAATACCTCTTAATGGGGAGCATCACACGGCATATATAACTTATATACGCGGTAGACTTAAAAACAACCTGGGAACACCTTTGTTAAACAGTGGGCCAACTTAATGCATAGAGGGCGAGATGGTAATGTTGCTAAAAGACAGCGCAAGTTTAAAAATAAGTCAATTGAAGTCAGAATGGCATAAAATCTGATATATGAATTATAACTTACAGATAGAGAACCATTATTTTGGTCATCATATTACCAAAGCTTGAATAGCACCCACGATATCCACACCAGAACCCCTTGAGGGTTGGAAGTATCACCTCAACTAACATGAGTAAAAGTTCAAAATCCTTTAATAAATAGCACTTGTGTGGTACTAGATGTTCCAAACAGGATTTACATCATGCTTCCATATTTCCTCACACAGAACGTGAAACAGCAACGGAGAATAGGTACAAGAATGCATGGTTCCTAGTTAAGCATGAAACCACGTTATACCTCACAAAAACAATCACAATTAGAAGAACCTTGCATGTCACCCCCAGAATAATGATAATGACACCATCACCGGTCTCTCCATACCTTGCAATGGGCTCATAATCTCTAGGATGTTAAGAACAATCACACTGCAAATGAATCTTTATTAATACCAGTAAGCTTGTACCAAAAGTGGGAACGGATAATGTCACAATACGAGCATGCTTATTATGAATGCAAATGGATTATTGCACTACCACCTAATTTTTAAAAAACCACCTAAATGCTATGTATAAAAACTGATCAAATGTTATGATCTATAGTAATGTGCTACAACATTACCATTTTCTTTAAACAGCCTTGAAAAAGTCGGGGGTTACATTCCCCAGTACGACGAAACACGTGTTGGCTGTGACGTCTCCTTCAATAAACAGCGACAAACCCTGAACAAAAGGATTAAGACATTTTATTTGCTGATGGATGAACTGTATTGTGGAAACACGTGTATTTAACAATATCATTTAATACTAAAACGTGTGCTAAGGAGTAACAAACGCAGTGTAGGCGTTGTTTTAAAACTGCCTGCCACTTGAATACAGCCTACTGATGTGACCAGCATGCCCTGGACCCTTGTTCGATGCACCATACAGTGTTTTTTTTTTCTCGTTTTGGCTGGACCCTTATTCAATGCACCATACATTCTTTTTTTTTTTTAAACCGTCACTTACCTACAACGCTCGTTGTTGCCAGCGCGAGCCTGCCTTCAATATGTGTAATGTTTCTTCAAGTTAGTCGCGCTCAGCCTGCACCTTCTGTCTCCATGGATCCTCGTGTTACTGCCTCCAGACGTCACATGCCCAGACATGGCGGGAGCCACCATGCCTGCGTCTCCGTTGCATGCCGCCATATTTGGATTGGAAATGGCACGTCCTTGTCGCGCAATAACCACTCCACGCATCAGTTAGCGTAAAAGGCCATTTATTAGGACAGGCATGACATTCAGCAATAAACATAACATCATTAATTTGAACAATCCCCCCAACATCCTGCCATTCACCCCATCATCCACTCACGTGTTCCACCAGCCACTCCCAATTCACACCATGACCTCTTTGCATCTCATTCACTTTCCCCTTTCACTTTACAACTCCTCCGTCATCTCCATCCATCACACTCCCGTCTACCACTCCCCCCATCCTGCACCTGTAACCCCCTCCCTGAAAGGGTGATTCTGCCCGTCATGGACTCCCCACTCCTCCCAGTTCCCGCCACCCAGGGAACCCCCGGAGGGCAGTTACCTGCCCCACCAAGCGTGCACCTTTCGAACTCATTCTCTCGGACACCAGATCGATTAATTCCACAGATGGCTAATCAGGTCGCGCAACTCCATCAGGTAAAAAGCATTCCCCATGAGAGAAAGGTGCACGCCGTCATCTCGGAAAAGAAGCGGCTGCTCCAGCTGAAGCCCGACATGAGCCAGCACGTTGATACCCTTGTCCGCACAAAAGAGTCTCATTGCCCTGTTCAGTTTCCGGCGGGCCCTTTCCACAGCCGCAGGCTTGAGTGCGCCTCTCCAAATTCTTCTCGGAACAAACTCAGTCCACACAATACAGGCGCCAGCCAGATTGAGTTTCATCGCTTCCAAATCCCGCTGCATCAAATGCAAAAGTGACACCCCCGATTGCCTCACTAAGTCATTCTCTCCCAAGTGGATGATGAGCATGTCCGGGCAGCCCAGTTGCGACACTTTTCTTGTGAGCCATGGTAGCAGTTCTCCCCAACGCATTCCGCTCTTACCCCACCATTGCACTTCGTGGTGGCTGCTCCTCAGGCCCAGGTTACGGCCGTACACCCGCCTGGCAGCGTACTTCTCCCCCCAGTGCACAAAAGAGTGCCCAACGACCCAGGTGACGGTCTTGGCCCCCGGCCCACGAACACAACCTACGAAGAGAAAGAGAAATAGTACCCCAGCAGAACAAGAAAAAACAACAACAAACAGTGCAGCCGGCCAAGCAACAGGCCCTACCCCCTCATTTACGCAAGTAACGCTCACAGCACCGCAACCGCCATCGACCAATCCTCCGGATCTCCTCCCACGACCAACCCAAACCCGCTGCCGCGGTGGCCGCCCCAATCCGGAACGAGTGCGTGCCAAAACGCGCCGGGTCCCTGCCCAGCCTCTGCAAAGCCATCCGCAGAACTGCCAGCAACTGAGAAGACGTCAAGCGCTTCCGTGACGCGTGCACAAAAATCTCCCCTTCCAACCTCCGCTCTCGACCACAAAACCCCAGCCACTCTCGCACCGGGCACACGCCCTCACACCCACTCTCCGACAGCCACACCCATTTGCCCCGACCCAACTGGTCAGTCTTGGAACGTCCCAACCAAATTCCCAACCGAACCCCATCAACACACACATCAGCAAACATCCGACCTGGCGCCCCACGTGTCCCAAGCAACTCCGACACCCGAAAGGCACCAAAAAACATCCAAATCATGCATAGGCGAAACAGCGCCACCTCTTCCCCATCATAACAACAGAAACGCAACTCCTTTAAAACTTGCTCCAACACTTCAAACGTAACCGCCTCACGCGGCAGTTCCCCTCTTCCCATTTCCGCCCTCACCCGACCCCAACCCTTCAACATTCGACTCAGCAGATCCGTCCTGGCCGGATCAAAACCCAAATACACCATGCTGTAGAAAGAAACCCCTGCCAACTTGCCAGTAATCGTCGTTTGCGACAGCCCTCAATCCAAGCAATCCAAAACAAATTGCACCACCCCACGCTCACACTCCTCCCTGGACAACCTTCCCACACCCATCTCGCCCCCCACCAAGGACCCAAACTCAGCCCATGCCAACCTGTACGCTCACCTAGTGGACTCCGCTATTGACCTCTCAACCAACCCAACCACTCTCACTCCCCCCAGGCCCAGATACCCTCCGGCACCTTGGTCTTGCAAGCTTCCGCTCCCGGCGCCAGCTCCCTGAAACGCTGCCACTGCGAATGAGATAACGCATCCGCAATTTCGTTACTCACGCCAGGCACATGTTGCACGCGAAACAGCACATTGAAACGCAGACACAGCAGCATGAAACTTCGCAGCAAGCGCAGCACTCGCAGGTCCCTTGCCTTTTGGTTGTTCACCAAGTCCACTACAGTCATATTGTCCACATGAAACAACACAGACCTGTTCCTGAACTCCGGGCCCCACACCAACAATGCCACCAACAATGGGAAAAACTCCAAAAAACACAATGCTCCTGCCCTGGCGCAGCCAATGAGCTGGCCACTGCTCCGCACACCAGCGGCCGTCCCAGAAAATCCCGAAACCAGCCGCACCTGCCGCGTCCGAGTAAAGTTGGACCTGCCACACCATCCTGTCACGCGCAAAATCCAAAGACACGCAATTGAAATCTTCCAGGAAAACCAGCCACACTCGTAAGTTCGACCGGACCCCCAGCGTGATCCTGAACCTGTGGTGTGGGAGGGCCGACCCCGACATGGCCATGCCGAGCCGCCTACAAAACGTCCTTCCGGCCCTCACAACCCTGCACGCAAAGGTCAACAACCCCAACAAGCGCTGCACAGACCTCAACTCCAGCTTCCGAACCTCAATCGCACTTCTCAAAGCTTCCTGCATCTCCGCAACCTTCCGTACCGGTAGACGCGTCTGCCAAGCCACCAAATCCAACTCAATCCCGAGAAAAGTCAGGCAACAACTAGGCCCTTACGTCTTCTCCGGTGCCAACGGCACCCCAAAATCCTGCGCCAACAACTGAAACTGCCGCAAGGCCTCGCCGCAGGCGCCAGAGTGACCCGCGCCCACAAACAGAAAGTCATCCAAATAGTGAGACACCAGCCGGTGTCCACTGCGGTCCACAAAGGCCCACTGCAAAAAGGAGCTGAAAGTCTCGAAAAGCGAGCAGGAAATCGCACAACCCATCGGCAGAACCATGTCCACGAAGATGGACCCGTCAAACTGCATGCCCAAGAGGGAAAAATCCGCAGGATGAATGGGGAGGAGGCGAAAGGCCGACTAGATGTCACATTTGGCCAACTCCGCCCCCTTCCCACAGGACCTCACCAAGCCTATGGCATCATCCACCGACGCATACAGCTCTTTTGAGTCCTCCTCAGCAATGAAATCATTCACCGACCCTCCTTCCGGCCAGGACAAGTGATGAATCAATCGAAACACTCCAGGTTCTTTTTTGGGCACCACCCCAAGAGGTGAAACAATGAGATCCGACATTGGCCAGTCTGCAAAAGGACCCGCAATCCTGCCCTCCAAAACCTCCTTCTCCAATTTACATGCCACTACCTCCGGCAAAGCCTTGGCGGACCGCAAGTTCTCAGCCCAACGTCTCTCCCTCGGCCCCTGATAACCAAACCGAAAACCTTCCATGAACCCCCAGTATAATCGCAACGCCGCTTCCTTATCAGGGTACCGGGAGAGCCATGGACACATGGCCTCCACCCTAACCGGAGTATGGGCCCTTCGGCCCAGGCTGCCCCCTACCCGTGGCAAGTTTCCACTGCTCTGACGGCGAAGCCAACGTGAGGCACTGTGTGACTGCATGCCCCCCCGCACTTCGAACACTCATGCTTGAACTTACAAGAGGGGCGGTTGCAGAAACCTTTATTGAAACCCCAACAGGCTCCCGAAGACACTGGCTTGTACTGTTGTCCCGCAGCCCCTGACCACACCGCTTGGTTTCCCAAACCAACTGCACCTCCTTGGCTACCCGCCCCAGACTGGGCGGGGCGCGACTGAAAAGACCGATAAGTCACCGGAAGACCGCTAGCCGTATGAGTGGAAGCCGCCGCCTGCGTCGAAGACATCCATTGAATCCAAAGTTCCTGGTCCACCTCCCCCCATGGCTTGTCTGGATTGACGCTGACCCTGGCCCTAAACTCCTCGTCGTAGCTCAGCCAAGCAAAACCCCCGAAATGCAGCTGCGTCTTCCTGATCACGTCCATATACTTGAACAGAGCAATCGCCCGATCACCGTGCTTCTCACAATATATGCTCGCGTAAATCAAGAAAGCCGACGTCCAATTCTCCATCGTTACCGGCACCCTCGGCCGCCTGGTCAACTCCCATTCCTCCTCTTTAGACCCTTCCTTCGCCTGAATCTCTCCATGTAGCAGCTTAAACACATCCACATATTCATGCCTCCAAATCTTCCCTCTCGTTTTTTCAGACAAATGCGAACCCAGGGGCATGGCCAAACCCATATATGGCAATTTCTTTCGGAGCTTCTCCACTCCATCATCTTTACCCCCCAAATCCTCCACCTTGTCAGTTTGCGCACTGGCCATCGTGACCTGCTTCCCCCCAGCAGCTGCCACCGGCTCCGCCCCAACATGGGCCCCCGTCCGCACAGACCCATCCCCCACCCCCACCGACCGGCAGGGCTTCTTCCTCCCTCCTTCCCCCCTTCAGTCCATGCGTCCCACCAAGCGCCCTCACCTGACAAGGTTGCAGGAGCGTCCATCTCCCGTCGCCGTGCGTCCGCCGGCTTCATGGTCCCCTTGTTGGCCCGACTGGCGCCATCTCGTGCCTCATGGGAAACACCGACCGTGGCAGATGCCACCTTAGCCCTGTCCACACACTCCGACTCGCGCAACTCACCCTCTTACAAATCATCCTCCTCATCCTCATAGTCCAACCACTCATCCTGAACATCCAGCGGCACCACTTCCGTAACCACTCTCTTAGCACCCTTCCCTTTCACTCCAGGCATAAACTCGCATTCCAGCATCGTTGGTGCCCGCTCCCTCGATGGAGGGCAGGCCGCCGCGGACCCCCCTGCTTCTTCGTCCCGGCGTTTGGAGGCCATTTTGCGCCCTGCCGGCCCACCCCGGCCTCTGCCAGCTGACCCCGCTGGCTTGTACCCACCCCCCCGAGCTGTTTGTGCTCGGGGAGGCCCCGGTGCCAACAGGTCCCTGATCCGTCAAGGCAGTCCCTGCACTGTCCACCCAGACCCACTGCCCACGCGTCCCAGGAGCCCCCCTGCCTCTACCCCCGTTTGCCCCCTTTCCACGCGCAGGCGCTAGGGCCCCATTGCCCTGTAGCACCCCGCCCGCCTTCGCCTCCCTGGCCTCGCATAAGCGCTGCCACTCCTGCTCATATTCAGCAATGACGCGACGCTGGTCGCGAGCCCTCTCCTCCTCGGTCATGCGCTCCCACCTGTCATACATGGACAACCGCCCAGACTCCCCCAGGCCTCCCCGCCCGGGCGCAGGTGCCGCAGCACCCCCCGCCCCACTCTGCTGCTGAGCCTTCAAGGGGCCTTTGCCCTTTGAACCCTGCTGCTTGACGACCCCTTTCCGGCCACCCGAAAGGTCGACCGGTTGCTCCAAGATGGTAAACTCCTTCTCCCCCCCAGACTCCCCCCCAGACACGGTGAGCGCAAAATCCTCACCAGCCGCCACCTCCCACTCACCCAGGTCCTCCCCCCCGCTGCCCTCACTGCTCTCATCGTACCCCACCAGTTGGCCCACGCTTCCCGACCCCCCGGCACGCAGTGCCAGCGGAGTCCCGACCGCCCGCCATCCTCACCGGAAACCGCCTCCTTGGCCTCGATCTTGGCCGGGAGGCTCAGCCGCCTCCCCCCTTTCTTGGCGCCTCCTGCAGTTTTTTGCCCCTAGCCTTCTTAGGCACGCCCTCCCGAGCCCCAACGGGCTCATCCATACACGCTGCGACAACTGCAGCCACCCCCGCCGACGCCGACCGGGGCGTGCGGGTCATCCCCACCCATGCCTGGTCCAGGACACCGGGTTGCAGGAGGTCCGTCCTCCCCGCCCGGCCAAGCACAAGTAGTGCAGCCCTAACCGCCTCTGCATCAGGTGTTGCCATACCTCCAACAGTGTTTTCTGACCGTCCGCGAGATGCGTGAGGTTTGGCATCCTCAATTCCAGTCCGTCCGCGAGATGCGTGAGGTTTGGCAACCCCGACCCGTCCGCGAGATGCGTGGGATTCCGAACCGCCGCGCGCCGCACCAGGACACCAGTTGGACAACCGCTGGAAAACTCGCCTAAATGACAGCCCACCTACCTACACCAGTAAACCTGCCTATTAGGTCGCTCTGGGGCACCAGAACACGACCAAAACCTCTAAATCACACACCACCTACAGCTCCGACTACAACTAACTTCTTTCCCTGAGGCACCGGGGACAGGAAGAGGAAGTCCTGCCCCTTCCTGTCCCCTTAAATAAACCTCCAAACCCCTCCCACCCCTGACCTAACCCCCTAACTACTTCCTGCATGTCATGCCTCGCGCGAACACCCCGGGGAAAAGACTGGTCTGCCGACCTGCTTTCCCCCGGGGGCCGCATTTTGCCAACCACGTTGTAATCGTCGAGAGCCACCCGGTCTTATGCCTAACTGCATGCCTCCATTAAGTTATTTCCTAACAGAGGCAGGCGTAGTTTACTGGACCTCCCTGCTGGACGTTACGGATTGGCAAGATTTTCTCTTCCTTTCACTGTGAAGTCACCGTCTTCAGGGACAGTACTACAGATTCGTCGATGCTGTTTATTTATTTATTTACTATAATTCTTTATAGCGTGGTGTACATTTTGTTCTGTTGTTGCAGCCAAGGTCTATTTAGAACTTGACTATATCTTCAAGGGGAAAATAGTTATACAGTATGATTTTTTGGGGGGAGGGAATTTGCATATCACTTTCAATAATTATCTGCACTCAAGTCATTACTGCTGTTTACCTTTTCTTTTTGGGAGCTAGAGTTTCGGGAGAGAGGTCGCTCACCAGTGTTCCAAAGTGTTACTTAGCGCTAATATCTGATACGATGTATATGTTGCTGTGTAGTTGTGTTATTTACTAATGTGCTAATGTGTTAATTATTTATTCTTGTTTCACTTTTCCTTAGCTCCTTGAAGTTATTATTTTTGCCCTGGCATGCGTTTGGATATGAGTGGATGTTAGTGCTTGATTGTCTTAATGTTTCCCACTTTTACGTGAATGTGGGTTCCTGCTGAATACCACTGCTTGTAGTGCACATTTCGTATAGTGAATGTTTTTTAAAATATTTTAGTTGCTGTTTTTATGCTGTGCATTATCCTTACACTTCTTTCGCACATCAGGGTTGCAGTAGGATGTTCTACGTTGCTTTGTGCTGGTACTTTCTTTGATATTCCTGTTTCATGCTTGATATTTTAATGTGCTTTAACCTTATATATTTCAGGTGTATTGATATAAGTGATGATTTGTACATTAGTGTGTTGATGATTCCCACTTTTAGGTGGTTTTGGGTTGGTGATGATTTTTTACCACCCATTGCGGTCTGGACCCGCATTACGCTTTATTTTTTCGGTTTTAAAGTGCATTGTAAATATGTTCTGTGTGGAGCGTATTTTTCACACATCACAACCCAATCTTCGGTTTGGGTGGAGTTTTGGATTGATTTTCTTGAGGTTCAGTGTGGAGTTCCCTTTCAATACCTCACAACCCAATTTCTGCTTGGGTGGAGTTTCTACTTGGTATGTTCATGTTCCGTGTGGAGTGCCCTTGCCACACATCACAGCCCAAATTTTCTGTTTGGGTGGGGTGTATTCTTGCTTTTCTTTTGGAACTTAATTCATCGTTATCTAGGTGGTGTTTCCTGTCGCGCCTTTTATTCTGGACCCTTCCTACCGCTTGTTGGCCTGGCCAGCCTGCTTATTTGGTTTTTGGGGTTTTGTTGGAGTCTTGGTGGCGTGGTAGTGTTGTGTTGCTTTGGCTTGGTTTTAAATGAGCGTTAATTTTGTTTTTTGTGTGAGAAAAGGAGAAGCGGTGAGTGATAGAGTTGCTGAATTGCGGTATTCTTTTACTTCTTTCAATCATTTATCTTTTTTGCTATTTTGGTTTACATGTATTCCTCCATCTGCATGTATTGATGTTGCCCCTCTCTTACATGTATTTCTTATTGCCATCTTGTACATGCATCTGTTTTATTGTAATTTTTTTGCTGTTGATTTTATTGGTATTAAGAAAGGGAGATGTTTTGTACCTGCTGCTCAGCCTGTGTTTCTGTGGAGTGGAATGTTGGTGTGAGAGCTGGATATGGAATGTTGGATGTGAGAGAGAGTGTCAGTTGGAGTAAGGGCTGAGCAGCAGGGAGGCTGCTCCTGGTAGGGTTCTTCTGTATAACATCTTAACCTGGAATTAATCTTCTTAAAGAAACGACGTGGAATGGACCTACTTATTTACATCAAGAGCGAATGAGAGGGAGGTCTTTGCTGTGGTCTGGGCACTGAAGAAGCTGAGACCATACTTGTTTGGGACTCACTTCCAGGTTCAGACAGACCACAGACCCCTCAGGTGGATCATGGAGATAAGGGGTGAACATTCCAAAATGTAAGGTGGTACATCTCCCTACAGGGAGTGAACTTTATGGTGGAACACCATCCTGGGTCAGACCACACCAATGCGGATGGTCTGTCCAGGTTCTTCCACCTTATAGATAAGAACTCTCAATGAGCTGGGTAGTTCTCCCCACTTTCATCTGGGGGACACATGTTGAATCTTTCAGCCTTCAGGTGGTCTTCCCTCCAGCATTTTGCCTTCTTCTACCATTTTGTACCTCCTTTTGCGAGCCATAGGACTAAAATGCATGTGCTCTCTCCTCTAAACATGGTAGCATTGCCTTATACCTAATTTGCATTTACAATTTATGTATTAGTCCCTAGTAAAGTGATACTCTAAGTGCCCAGGGTCTGTGGATCAAATGATTCGAGTGGGCCTGCGGCACAGATTGTGCCACCCCCTTAAGCAGGCCTTTAGGCATATTTCAGGCCTGCCATTGCAGAACCTGTATATGCAGTTTAAACTGCCCTTCCCCCCTGGCAAAATAAACCTTTGGTCAGGCCAAAACTTTCCTTTTTAATACATATAAGTCACCCATAGGGTAATAGGGTAGGCATTGTACAACCCAGAGGATAGGGTGCAATGTATTTAGAGTGCAGGATATGTACTTTTACACTTTACATGTCCTTGTAGTAAAAAAACTCTTATAATAATTTTTTACTACTGATAGGCTTATATCTCCCATGGGATAACAATGGGATTCCCTTATTACATTTTATAAGTGTAATTTCAGAATGAAAATATGTAACTGGTTCAAGTTTTGTATCTCCGGAATCCTAATTTAAAATCCTAATTCATGGTGAAGTCAAATTTTAAATTACAGGTCAGAAAATACCACTTTTGGAAAGTTGTCATTATCTTGCCGTAGCCATTTGGTGCCTGAATCATTCTGATGCAGTTTCAACCTTCCCAGAAGGTGTGGGTTATGGAGCAGTGGAGCCCAAAGCTCTCCAGGAGCACTGGACAGGCCATATGAGGTGAAGGAGCAGAAGGGAGGATCCACCTAGTTAGTGGATCTCAAACCCCCTAGAAATCCCTTTAGGGCTCTTTATCTGAACAGCCTTCAACAACACTTTGAGAGCTTGCTCCTGATGACAGATGAGGGAGTGGAAGAGGAGAGGGAGCTCCTCTCTGAACTCCAGTCTGCCCAGGACCATGATGGGTTAGTGGAGGGTATCAACCTCTCCCGTATTCTGACCCCAGAATAGTAGAGTATCTGTTGACAGTTACTGGGGCAATTTGCCTCTCTGTTCTCCCTCACCCCTGGACTCGCACAACTGTGTGCACATGACATAGACACTGGAGATAGTCCACATGTACGATTTACAGGTTTTCAGACAAGGTGAGGGCAATAATCAAGGAGGAGGTCTCCAAGATGCGGATGTTAGGGCTGATTAAACTCTCCAACAGTCCCTGATCACGCCACGTAATACTGGTACCCAAGACTGCTTCAGAACTTAGATTATGCATGGACTATAGTGGTCTCAATTCTGTTGTGAAGACTGATCACAATCCACCCCCAAGATGATACGCTCATATAAAGGTTGGGCACTGCCAAAATTCTCAGTACTGGCCGATCGCTCTGACAGAAGGGGCAAAGAGAGGTCTGCATTCTAAACCTCAAAGGGCCATTTCCAGTTAAGGGTATGAAGAATACCCCAGTCACCTTTCAGAGGTTGGCTAACAGGGTCCTAGCTGGGATGGAGGCATTCTGTGCCTCCTACCTGGATGACATAGTTGTCAACAGCTCCAGAAGGGAGGAGCACCTCTAACACATCCAGAAGGTGCTTAAGGCCCTGCAGCAGGAAGGCCTGAATATCAAGACCAGTAAGTACCAGATAGGACAGGGCTCCGTGGTTTATCTATGCCAAATGGTGGGCAATGGCATGGTGCAGTCCCTCCAGGCCCAGATTGAGATTATGCTAGCCTGGCAACCCCCTAAAACACAGACTGAGGTGAGGGCCATTTTCAGGCCTCACAGGATACTGTAGGTAGTTTGTTAAGTGATGTGGCACGATTGTTGCCCCCTCGACATAGCTGACTTCAAAGAAGAAGCCTAGACAAGTGATCTGGACAGAGGTCTGTCAGAAAGCCCTTAAGCCCCCAATACCCTCAAGCACCCATACTTAAAGCATCTGAGATCATAGTACAGACAGATGCTTCAGACCATGGCATCGGGTGGTCTTACCTCAGGTAAATGAGGAGGGCCTAGACCAACTGGTAGTCTTCATTATCAGGAGGTTACTTCCACAGTAACAGAGGTGGAGTGCATTTGAAAAGGAGCCCTTTGTTGTGGCTTGGGCACTGAAGAAGCTGAGACAATACCTGTTTGGGTTCCGACAGACCACAGACCCCTTAGATGGTTCATGCAAATGAGGGGTGGATATCATAATCTGTTGAGATGGTTCATCTCCCTACAGGTAATGAACTTTATGGTGAAACCTAGTCCTTGGCCAGACTACACCAATGAAGATAATCTATCCAGGTTCTTATGCTTTAGTGATAAGTACTTACAAGGGGTTGGGTACTTCTCCCCACTTTCAGTAGGAGGGATACATGTTAGACCTGTCAGCCAAAGGGTGGTCTTTCTCCAAACATTTTGCCTTCCTTCTCCATTTTTGTGTTGATCTCCATTTTGCTGGATTTAGTACTCTGTGTACTTTACCACTGCTAATCAGTGCTAAAGTACTTGCACTTTCCCCACTAAACATGGCAATAATGGAATTTTCCCAATTGGCACATTTAATTTACTTAAAGGTCCTTAGTAAAGTGCCACTACATGTACGCAGGGGCTGTAAATTAAAAGCTACCAGTGTACCTGCAGCACTGGAAGGGCCACCCACTTGAGTAGCCCTTTAAACTTACCTCAGGCCTGCCATTGTAAAGCTTGTGAGTTCTGTTTTAAACTGCCATTTCGACCAGGCAAAATAAACCTTTTGCCAGGCCCAAGCCTTCTGTTTTAAAGCTTAAGTCACTCCTAGAATAGGCCAAAGATAGCCCAGAATGCAGGGTGTGATGTACTTAACAAGTAGTACATGTACATTTAAGCTTTACAAGTCTTAAATTCATTTTTCACTACTGCAAGGACTATCGCTCCTATAGAATTGTTGTCATTTTGGTCTTGTTTTATTTATAAAATTAAGCTCTATTTTTCTTACCTGGTGCGGGATATTGTTGTGTTGTGTTTTCACTATTGTACTGTTTGAAGTGTTGCACAAAAATACTTTACACATTACCTCTAAGTAAAGCCTGACTGCTATGTGTCAAGCTACCAGGGGGTTGGGCACAGTTTAATTTAGGGTTTGTTGGTGCCTTACGCTGACATGGATTGTAGTGGTAGCTTGACCAGGTCTCATATCCCAGTTAACCAACAACCCAATTTCTTTCCCCTTCCTTCTTCTGATTTTCACTAGTGATGCGATTATGCATTTTGCGGCTGCAGTCTACATACCCTGTTGCAGACTTTGGGTAGAAAAGGATTACATTTGTACATAGATAACTTGTTTGTTGAGTTCCCTTGTTCTTTCTAGGTGTGTGTCCTGACTGCCTAATGAAATATTCAGCGTGGTGTCAGATTCCATTGTGTGTGCATTGTTCATTGCTATTTAAAAGGCAGGTGGGGCAGGTAACATGTTCACCCCACTCCTCCTGCCATCATACTCCACACCTCTCAAACACCCAGCCCATATTTCACACTGTGCTGAATAAAATACTTTCCAACCGAAAAGGTTCTCCCAGGCCTTTGAACGTTAATACTGCACAGGGTAAAGTGTTATCATGGTGGAATTTTGTGAATTAGAAAAGATAATTCAAATGTTTAATTAGAGAACATGTGCCATTGTTATAGAAAAAAGTGGAATAAGCATTTTCTTACATTCCCATACATGATTTTAAGCATCACTTTCTTTATTAAAGTTAACTAGTGATAGTGTATGTGAGTGCTAGTCATAAATTAAGGCAAACAATTAATAGATTATATGAAGTTGTCTAACATGTTTACACATTAAATGTGCATGTTTTAAATGTAATATACCATGTTACTTGCCCTGCAGTCTGTTGCAAAGAGCTATACAATTGCCTGTACTGATACCTTATTCGTGCTCATTCATTTTTGAGGGGCCATATTGAAAGTACAACAACGTGTGCCACAGACCACTTTTTTAGTCAAAAATGAATCATTTTCTTTATTTCAATTTGTTTTTCACATCTAAAAAATAAACATTCTACAATTTGTCAAATCATTACACATTGCACCTCAAAAACACCTTCTAGTCAAAATACATTCTCAGACTCCTCAAACATTCCTCCCACTTCATCCCATTTCATACACACTCATATTCTGTTCTGACTCACTCACCACATCACCAGCATTCACCCTATACAGATTGATTTCTCTTTTAGAGCCGTTCAACTAAATGCCATAGAAAAAGAGTTATCACAGAAATATACTGTGTCAAACAAATTCAACTTTGTACACAATTCTTATGGCCAGAAATAAGCAGGTCTATGCTTTTCAAACCCGTTCAATTTGTGGAGTTCTCATCAGGACCTAAAAGCTTAACCTTGTCTAGACTATCCAATCTAACAGGCTCAGAGCTATGGCATTGATGTCTCTCAAGACACTCCTCTCGTTAGAATCACCAGTTCTCATCAGAGAATTCTTGGGCGGTGGGATCGTGTCGACTCAACTTGTTCTCGTTTGTTTGATTTGTGATAGATCTTGGGGGCGAGCATTGTTCGTTGTGGGGCAAGTCTCCGAGTGCCACTGTGGTTTCTACTGTACAGTCTGTAGGGCATCCCTTGGATGTGTATTATAGGTTTTCAAAAAGGTAAGTTTACACTTGAAATGTTGATCCAGCGGAGTTCCTCACAACCATAATGCATTATATATTTTTTTTCTGGCACAATAAAAGAGTCATGATACAAGTCATCAGATTTGTGTCAGAAAAGTACACAGAAAATTTGAAGAAAACAGTGCAATAAAAACTTTCAGTATTTTTGTTTCTCTTATAAGCATCTTTCCCAGCTACAGAAGAAGACATTGGCCTAAAAGATTGAGAACAGGGCATCTGCTGGGAGTCACAAGGTGCCACTACTGAGACAAAAGAACCCAGAGGCACTGCGGGTGACCGGCTGGAGAGGAAGTTACAACATCTTCAGAATCGGAGGTCCCCACATTGGACCTGCCCCAAGTAATGGGACCCTAGACCATTTACAGGACTTACCACCTTGTCCACCATCACCAGATTCATCAGCACCCTCTCTCCTGCTCCCCCTATTGTAGGCCAACATTATTCCCCCAAAATGACTGGGATCTCCTTCACTCCAGGCATCTCAGCTCCGGCCCTGTCCAGCCACCTGTGCTCACTGACGAGGGTATTGATCTTTTATGAAGATTCTCTTTAGAGCAGAATGCATTATTGAATGCCATATAGGGAATAAGCCAACAAATCACCCAGTTAGTAGCATTCTTGAATGTCATACCTTGTAATGTGTCTGCAATACAAAGTGGGTGGGGCTGGATCAGAGCCCCCTCAGACAGCACTCCCTCCCACTCACATACACCTGCTTCGTCCACCTCTGAACCCTTCCTAGTCCCAAACCTAACCCCAACCACCATTCTCCCACTAACTTCCTCTCTGCACATAACACCAACCCCAGATACCAGCATTACACCCACATCCCCCACACACAAAGAAAACTGCAATCAGTCACCCGTAGCAGCAGCCACCCATCAGAAACACACACAAACACAAAACAAAACACTGCAACACAAAATAAAGCACATGGCCACAGACATCAGCAACACACAAACCGATTCATAGACACCCATGCAACCACCATAAATCACAACCATTATAGTCACCATCATCACAGATACCAGAAACACACATACACACTCACCCACACCCCAACAGCCACCTATAACATACTCTCACCCTCTACCAAGTACCCACTCAAAACCACTCCCTCACCCATTCAATCAAACCCCCCTTCACCCAAAAACACACCTATAATAGCACATCACCCGGCACCCCTAAAAAGCATCCTCTACCATGTCAAAACACCCACTGAAACCTTTACCGTCACCCATACCCAAACCACCACCTCACCTTAAGCCAGTACAACAAACACACACACACCCTAATACTAACATTTACAATGCTTGCAAAGCACCACACACATCCCAACACCCAAACCTTCCACACACTCATCTCTCCCACCCAATCTCTCTTCACATGTTCCTCACAGGCACACCCAAAACCCTGAAAGAAAGATGAACCCCAACACTAATTTCCTTGAGGTATATATTATATATATATATATATATATATATATATATATATATATATATATATTCACAGAAAAAACCATAGGTTATAGACCATATATAGTTAGGAATTAGCATTTACAAAACCTTGAAAATTCACTGAAAAAACCATAGGTTATAGACCATATATAGTTAGGAATTAGCATTTAGAAAACCTTATTTTACTCACACAAAACCATTGAAATTCCATATATAGTTAGTTGCACTAACTATATATCGCGCACCCGCAATCCACTGCTGATGATGTCACATATTACATCATTCATGACATGGTCAGTGACATCACTGATGACATCACTGATGACATCTCAAATGACATCACTGATGACATCACTGATGACATCTCATTTGACATCATTCTTGTGCTAATACGATAAACCTCTTCAGACTCTAATATAACCTTAGATACACTCAGTGTATACAGACACTCACACACTGTCACTCATCCATGGAGTTACTCACACACCTAGTCAGTCATGCAAAGAAACAATCTCACCTCCATTTCCTCAACTATACAGTTATACACACCTTACTTATTCAAACATATACTAACACATATTTACTCTCTTATACAATCCCTGATACAAGTTCACAATGATCCATACAGCCACTCACACATTCAGTGGCTCTCATGCACAGTTATTTATATATGCCAACTCTCACATGTACTGTGTTTTACATATATACTTACTATGACATGTAGCATTGAGATATCCATTCACTCATCAATACACTCATGCACACAGTCAACCGCCCATGTAGCTTTTTCCACATGCACTCTTGAACTCATACACCTAGTGAATCAACTGCTCACACATCTATGCACAGAGTCACACACCTCCCAGCCACCCCCACACAAACTCAATCTCCCATAGAAATACTTGGGCAACCAATTAATAACACATATAGCCTCTCGTATAGCTAATGATCAACACATGCAGCAGTTTACATCACAACAGACATAATGATGCACAAATTAAGACAGTTTAGTCACTAACCCATGCATTCAGTGAGACACATTTAATCACTCACTCATACAGTCAGTCACGCACCTACTAAATCCTTCATCCAGACACTTATACATCCACTCATTCTTCAATATCTAAGACATATTTTAACTTTACAGAAACATACAGTCACTGGATGTTGTCATCAGTGATGTCATTTGAGATGTCATCAGTGATGTCATCAGTGATGTCACTGACCATGTCATGAATGATGTAATATGTGACATCATCAGCAGTGGATTGCGGGTGCGCGATATATAGTTAGTGCAACTAACTATATATGGAATTTCAATGGTTTTGTGTGAGTAAAATAAGGTTTTCTAAATGCTAATTCCTAACTATATATGGTCTATAACCTATGGTTTTTTCAGTGAATTTTCAAGGTTTTGTAAATGCTAATTCCTAACTATATATGGTCTATAACCTATGGTTTTTTCTGTGAATTTCATTGGTTTTTTAACAGCTAATATCTGTAGCTGTAAAATGTATTCTTCTTTAAATCCAAAAATATATTTTATATGTTTATGAATAATTTTTTTTTTAAATATTTTTTTTTCTTCGTTCCCGCTTCGCGAATCGGGAAGCTTCCCGTTAGCTGACCTTGATGCCGCGAAATAGACCGCGAGCCGGTAAACGTTTCTTTACCGCAAGTGCCGCGTTAGAAAACAACATCGTGACGCCTCCCGTCCGCATGACGTTCCACGTTGTCGCGTGATACGTCATATGACGTGCTACGTTAGCGAACTGGTACGCGAAGCGAGTGCCAAAGCGCAGGTTTCTGGAAGCAAACCGGGAGGCCCTGCAAAGCGCTTAACGTAAACACAGCAAGTCATGTGACTTGGTAATAACACTTTTCATTGGTTCATTTCACTTTTGGTTTCCTAATGATGTAAGACTAGGTCATATAATCTAAAATGAACACTTTTGATTGGTTGAGAACTCTTGTTTTTCCCAAATGATGAAAATCCCTCCTTCTTTCCTCACTCTGACTTTCATCATTGTGAGAGAAAGACCCTTTGTGATCACTGAGCAATGGCTTCTTTAGTAGCTTCAGCTGGTGCTTCCCCACCACCTCCACCACCTCCAAGGAAGAGAGGACCACCTGCTCAAGTTGTAATTCAACAAGAAGAAGAAGAAGAGGAACAGGAGGACGAGCACGAAGAGAGGCAGTTTTTGCCTGAGCAGCCCAAGACGTCTCACCGGAAAGAAAACTTCATTTGGCAATTTTTTAAAATTCCCAAAGGTCAGAAAAAAGTAAATGCAAGATACGTAACTTGCCTTATATGTCAAGATAGACTGTCCAGAGGGACCGACAAAAAATACAGTTTCGGAAACTACACAATGCATCGCCATATGACTAGGTGGCATCCTAACAACTACAGTGCTGCACAGTTTCGGAACGACCTAGATAATCTCCCTATTATGGCCAGAAGATCTGTTGTACCGGAAGTAACGGGACCAGAGGGCAGGGAGATGGTGCCAAATATACAAATGAGATTTGGTGAAGTAAAACACACCTGCGTATTTTGCGATGGATTCATTTCCTACGGAGAAAGAAGCATCACTCTGATCAACAGAGCTATTGACTATCATATGCAAGTTTGTCCGAAACGCCCAAAATAATAAATACTTCTTTTTTTTGTTTTGTTGCTCCTGTTGAGCCCTTTACAATGAATCGTTTTCATTGCCCCCTCCAAGAAAAACCCAAAAAAATATAAAACTGTTCCGAAAAATTCAAAAACATTAAAAAAATGTTCAGAAAAATAAAAAAAAAAGTTCTTTTCAGAACTACCTCCCCGTTATTAAAAAATTGGTACAATATTTGGAACTGTGCCAACCTCTATTTCTCTTAGTTCGCTTCCTAGTTCGCTCGCTGGTACGCGAACTGGAAGCGAACCAAAAACAGTAAGTATAAGGGAAGGAAACACACACTTATGTTAAAAGAAAGACAGCTATAGGGGAGTAAACTAGAGATACTATTACCCATAATCCACTACTGATGATGTCACATATTACATCATTCATGACATGCTCAGTGACATCATCAGCAGAGGATTGCGGGTTTTTTGGCAACATGCCTTATCCACGGTTTAATAACGCTGCCTTTTGCTTTATATAAGTTTTCAAATTGTATGAAATATATACCAATAGGTCTTTATGAACCTTTAGGTAGTGCTTTTGTTCATGAGGTCTGGTCGCTTCCATACACATACAGATGTTTCAAAGATGATCAAGAAGTTTATCTGAATGGAGAGGAATGCACTGAGACGCCAGATCATTCACTAATGTGTAGGCACATACAGTTACACGATTCATGCAACAAACACCGACCAAATATGGCTTGCGTGTTGCAAGGCACGCCAGTTCCTGCTATCATCCCCACGTTCAAGTTGTTGGAAAATGGTAGTTATTTGATGCTCAATAATGAAGATTGTTCTGAGTTAATTAAAAGTATTCCTTTTATCGTAACAGTAAGTGAACGGGTTATTTGCTGCAGAAATGTTCTATTTCCTCCCACACATGACCATAGGGAGTTTTCAATCTGGCCACAAATACCAACCTTGGGACACGTTTCAACGGCATGACAAGAATAAGAGCTCTTTTGTCTCAGAGAGAGGTGGCCTTGAGTTCGGCCCGTGAAACTTTCGTACTTCACATAGCGAACACCCGTACACAGGTTTGCCTTTCAATTTCAGCAACATGTTTCCGACTATCTTTAACGCATCCTCCACAAAATCCCTGGCACACTTTTTTAAAGTTGTTACCAGTGGTCTCGTGACTTCATTTGAGAAAATCTTTGGAGTCATCCCTGCTCCCTTTCATTCCATTTTCTCCACTCTGGTTCGTGGATTGCATTTTTACTTGCATTACCAGCGGACGCTCTTGTGCTTTTTTACATTTTTAAATATGGATGTCCCTCCTATGCAACCTCCGACCCTGCAGCTGCTGACACTGTTCCGCAATCGCATGCTAGAATATTATGGCACAATGCCGTTGGCGATATTAAGCACGGCATATGGATTATCTTTTCGGTTCTCCTACTTCACCTGTGTCCAGCCTGTATTTCACTGCCTGACCTGTGATTTCGATTGGGCCATTGATTTGTGTCTCTGCGGACCGGTTTCTCCTGACGTCGACTTTAATCAGCTGATGACTCCTATCATTACTCACGAGTTGGTTTGTCCTGGCGAAAGGATTATGGCTGTGGCATTGATGCATGGACTACTTGGTCCCTGGAATTTACTGGCGGCAGCACAGTCTTTCTTGGAACACAGCTTTCTTGAAAACCCACCGAGCTGTCCTCTGATGGTGATAGAGGATCCGGTGCTGGGAGAGCACGTATGTTCTTTTCCGCTTTTAAATTGGATGGCTGAACTGTTTTCGGATGAAGACGGTGACTTCCTGTTGGAGGCTGTTGCAGCTTATTTTGCATACACAGTTATGTCATAGACCTTTTTCATGTTTCATATGCTGAGTACTAGCATTTCATTGACAATTCATTGACTTAATTGTCAAGTTTTTATTATTTACCTTGCCTATTGGCTTAAGACTCGATAAAGTACTTGGCTGTTTTATTTTTCTTTAGCATTGAATTTTCCTAGTTTTTAATGCTTTACCTTGCGGACCGTCCACATATAAACTTGCAATCTGCTCTCATGAGATGGCACTTCTATTATCTTATTCAGTTCGTTTCCGGATCATGGGGAGGTGTCATCTAGGTCCTGGATATCTTTACACCGTGTTAAGTTAGCATGGGCTCATTACCGGTTTAAACGCCATTTTTCCTTTTTTGCAACTTCTGCACACGACATTTAGTTGTTGCTTTAGCTTTCCACCTAGTAGTTCATCGTGGTTTACATGAGAATAATATGTTATTGGTCTACTATCTGCTTTACTTGTTAAACTATATCTGTACAGCGAGTGCTAAAGTTTCAAGAACAACACGATACAGAATTGTTATGAGGTCTGATCTCCACGACTTCATACTCATAACATAAGTGCAACTTCTGCCAATTCTGGGCATGAGGCGGGTTTTATATTGCTTTGCCGAACACACATACACAACAGTTGATGCGGTTCACATGAAGAGAGAGCTGGTGTATGCTGATGTGATTCCTTCAAATCTAAGACACTAAAGTATGGGCACGCCCTAAACCAACACAAAGAGACCTTCTTAGCAAATAATATAATATGTGTATTAGGGAGGGTGAGATATAAGCAGCCGCGGGCCGTGGAGGGAGTTACGGTGAGGCAGGGAGGCGGGGAGGGGGAGAAGCAGGGTGGAGCCCTCTCTACCTTGCCCCTCCCCCTCCCCGCCTCCCTGCCCCACCGTAACTCCCTCCACGGCCCGCGGCTGCTTATAAGTGTTGCTAACTCTTATTCATTTACAGCATGTTAACATACTGTCACCATTCGCTTTTTATGTACTAGTAACTATGCTGGTAATTTTGCTACTGATAATATGTGTACTTGTATTCTCCACCCTGCTTCTCCCCCTCCCCGCCTCCCTGCCTCACCGTAACTCCCTCCACGGCCCGCGGCTGCTTATAAGTGTTGCTAACTCTTATTCATTTACAGCATGTTAACATACTATCACCATTCACTTTTTATGTACTAGTAACTATGCTGGTAATTTTGCTACTGATAATATGTGTACTTTTATTATCTAAGGTACTACGCCTGAGAAGACGGCATTAGTAAATAAACATTTCAAATACACATGTGTTCTTCTTAACTCCATGTTCTGGTTTCTAAGAAATATATAACGACCGACTGTTCATGAGTTCCACGTATCCTGAGGTACTATAAGTTCATATTCTGGATTGTCTAAACATTGAGAGTTTGTTATATCCAATGTGACACTGTACCTAGCTTGCTAAATAGTTTTTGATTACTAACGTGAGTTTTGGGACACCCTAATTCGCCGAGGTTCCAATCCTCTGTCCACAGTTCTGTGTGAGAACAGAAACCCTGCGACAGGGGCACCCCCGACCCTTGCTGGAGCTTCATCACACTTGCGATACAACTCCAGCAATGCGCCACCTTTACGGCACAGATACATCACGCATCTGTGCTGTTTTTGCCCCGTGATGCGCCACATTGTAAATGCAGCACACCATAGGTGACGGAACAGCGGCACAGAATGACTAACACATCCCTGGTGATGCGCCAGTCATCATAAATCTATCCCTATGCTTCTTATCTTGTTAGAGATGAACCGCCATATGTATCATCAAAGTTATTTGCATTTCCTAAATAGCGAACTTTAAGGAATAAATAGCGATTCTTTACCATTCCTAGTTTGCGATGAGCTATTTGCTAATTAGCCGAATGTAGCCCAATGAAGCCCAATGTAGCCCAATGTAGCCCAAAGATGGCCGCCAGACACACAAAAAAACAAATGTAGCCCAAATATCAGCCAGATGTAGCCCAACTATAGCCCAGTGACAGAATGACCAATCAGCTTCGCAAACCTCCGTTACGCGAAGCAGAGCGCTGTTACAGATATATATCTTTTTTTGAACGTTAATTTCTCAAAATCCACTGGAGCACATATATTGAGACCTAGCAAAGGCACATCGGGCTACCAGTCCCTAATATTTTGCCAAGTTTCGTGCAAATCCATTCAGCCGTTCAATTATTATTTTTATTATTTTTTTTTGCCCCGCGGGGCCCTTTTAAAACCTCCACATCAAACCTAGGGGGTCAGCGAGGATCTACTATGCCCCCTTATAGTTATTTCCCCCTTTGTTTTGACCTCCTCTTGTCTCTCGATCCTACCGAGAGACAAGATGGCGGCCGCTACGGACTGTTTGGAATGTTGACAGACGCCGGAGAACCAATCAGCTTCGCTTCACAAAGCTCCGTTGCGCGAAAAGTCCGCGAACCAGAGCGCTAACCGGTCCGCTGTTACAGATATATATCTTTTTTTAAACGTTAATTTCTCAAAATCCACTGGAGCACATATATTGAGACCTACAAAAGGCACATCGGGCTACCAGTCCCTACAATTTTGCCAAGTTTCGTGCAAATCCATTCAGCCGTTCGGGCTAAAAGTGAGGCCAACCGCCCTATGGAAAACTCAATGTTAAAAACACGTTTTGGGACCCCCCTTTTTTCTCGGCCCCCACTGGACGAACCCCCCCCAAATTTTCAAGGGCTGCTCAGAAACAAAATGTGCCATTTTCCTGAAAATTTCAGCCGATTCCGTCCACAAACGCCAAAGTTATTAGACATAGAATTTTCAAAAAACCCATAGAGAAAAAATCCTAACTATATATACCTACTGGCGACCGCCAGTAGGTAATATATATATATATATATATATATATATATTCTGAAGCTCCAAAACCACCAGCCTGCCGCACTCGCAAACGGGTGCACGCATGACGGGGGTGTACCCGTCACATACACTCAGCTCCAAAACTCCACAAGGCTTCCACCTGTATAGAAAAGCGGCACTCGCGGGGATGGGTTTTTCAATTTTATTCAAAAACCTCTAGCACATCGAACAAAAGACGCGTTTCGGCGTTTAGCCTTTGTCAATTCATTCAACAGTCGGCGCCATATTGATTCGAATTTAAATACACATCACATGCTCTACCATCAAGAACATAGAAAGCGGACATATTGTCCCTTCTCAACTCCACTCCATCTTACTGTGTGCAACTATGTTATTTATACGCATTATGCCAATATAACACATTATTATTAAAAAGCTTTGTCAAATGACAATTCATTTGGATTTATATATGCATTTATCCATTTCATAATCTCGCCCATAGATGGGCTTAACACACACAGGGGCCCGAGTTCTCAGACCCTTCACACTCCTGCCCTGAATGGGCTAACGTTCCTGCATGGTAAGCATAGTATTAATTTTATGCTAGTTCAGTAATTCTAAAAAGCTATTTCAATATTTCATTTATATACAACACGGAAGAAAATACCTGATAATAAGATTCATCATGAGCCACTTCTAGACATTTCTAACCCAAATGTACCGCCAATTCTTCATGGACATTGAGGCCATTCGGCATTTTACTTTGTAAGTCTATGATGTAACGCGACTCTAGACGTCTTAATTTCTGTAGGCGATCGCCCCCCCCTAACACTTACTGGGACACTGTCTAGACATATATACGACAACAGATCCCTGTTGCCTCCATGTACTTTCTCATAATGTCTAGCGACGGGGTAAGCTGGATCCGCATTATTAATCGCTCGCATATGTTCCAATATGCGGACCTTAACTTGATGGATGGTACTCCCTATGTATCTCATCCCACAGGGGCATGTTAAACAATATATGGCATACGGCGTAGTGCAAGTCAGGAATTTTTGTATTTTTTTGGGTATCATAAGGCCTGGAATTTTATAAGACAATGTACGTTTGCTATATTTACAAGCCTTACAGCGGCCACACGGGTAGAAGCCATTGAGTTATTTAAATTTGGGTTGCATACTAAGGCTTTCATGGTGACTATGGACCAAATGATCTTTAAGCGCTCTCGCTTTTCTGAAAGTGACTAAGGGGTTAGATGGTAATTCTTCTCTCAGGATACTATCAGATAGCAGAATATTCCAATTCTTACGCAGGATCCTTTTAAGGTCACCTGCGTTCTCAGAGAATGTGGTGATCAATCTGAACGCGCCATTATCTGATTTTTTGTTTTTGATTTTGAGTAGTTCGTTCCTATCTATGCCGTTCACCTTTCTCAACGCTTGTGATAGTATACTCTTACTATATCCTCTTGCTCTGAATGATGTGCTAGAGGTTTTTGAATAAAATTGAAAAACCCATCCCCGCGAGTGCCGCTTTTCTATACAGGTGGAAGCCTTGTGGAGTTTTGGAGCTGAATATATATATATATATATATATATATATAGATATACATATATAATGCCCAGGTTGTACCTAATACCAAAAGTGCACAAAGAAACTCTACCTACCCCAGGAAGACCTATAATTTCCGCTATCAACAGCGTAGCGGAACATTTGGCACAAAACATAGACTATTTTTTGCAAAATTTGGTGACTAGCCTACCCACCTGAAAGACACCGGAGACTTTTTACATAAGATCAGACATTTTCCATGGTCTGCAGTTTCATTGTTCATTACTTTGGACATTGAATCTCTCTATACGAGCATTGAACATTCCACGGGACTGAAAGCATTAGAATTTTTCTTAGGTACAAGATCCCTGCAATGCTATACCCATAATAAGATGATCATGGAGTTTGTGTCTTGGTGTTTACATAACAACTATTTTGTCTTCAGTAAGGATGTTTACTTGCAGAAAAGGGGTGTGTCTATGGGGGCCTGCTTTTCCCCCAGCTATGCGTGCTTGCACGTAGGCTGGTGGGAGAAGCAGGTCCTCATGGGTAAGCACCATGAGACTTTTGCCAAGCATATTGTACAATGGGTACGTTACATTGACGACGTGTTCGTAATTTGGAAGAGGGATGAAAGCAGTGCTAAGAATTTTATTGCCCAACTTAACATCAATCAAGAGAACTTGAGGTTTACTTACAATATCAGTAGACACACTGTAGATTTTCTTGATGTCAAAGTGTTCATAAAGGAAGGAAAGATTTTTACCACCTTACATAGAAAAAGCACTGCGGGGAATTCTATTCTCCATGCCAATAGCGCTCACCCACGTCATGTAATTGACAATATCCCCTATGGGGAATTACTGCGTCTAAAGAGGATTTGTAGCACGGAACAAGAACTAACAGCCTGTACCACTGAGGCCCTCATTAGATTTAAGAACAGAGGGTACAGTGATAGGATACTCAAACAGGCGGTACGCAAGATGAATGAAAGATCAAGACAGTCTCTTTTAATTCCTTCAGTAGCTTCTACTTCTGAGACTCTAGACAATACTGAGAAGTCTAATCTCAGGCTTATCACTTCATTCAATTGCCAAGAGAGGAAAATTAGGGCAATTCTGAACAAAAGTTGGCCTATTTTACTAACAGATGGAGTCTTGGCATCCCAACTTCCTAAGGGTCCCAAAATTGCTTATCGAAGACCCCCCTCTATGCATACACATGTGTCCAATCCATTTCCTGAACTCATGAAAAGCCAATCCTGGCTACAACCCCGGCCGGGGTTTGTAAAATGCTCTAGTTGTAGGGCGTGTAATTTTGGTATCAATACCACTACATACACTACTCCCTTCTGTCCAGTCCCGTTGCCCATCAAAGGATGTTACGATTGCAAGACAGAGTTTGCAGTTTATGTTCTGTCGTGCACCTGTGGCTTGAGGTACGTTGGTAGTTCCAAGCTACAGGTGAATGGCAGAATCCTGCTGCATCTCCGCGCAATTGTAAACAATGACAGCTCATTTCCGGTCGCGAGACATTTTAAGACAGTACATAAAAACAATCTACAATGTCTCAAGTACTTTGTGCTGACTGCGGTCCCCAAACCACGTAGAGGAGGGGACAGAGAGAAAATGCTCAGGCAACTAGAATCAAAAATGATTCTCGAACTGGATAGTAAGGTACCCAATGGTCTTAATACAACGGAGGACCTATATTATTTTTTATAATGTCCATCTCCGTCTAAAATTAAAATCTGCTTCTCCATACTGTTGGTGAGAATAAATATATGACCTTTCAGAGGCTGTCTCCCACCTGTAATTCTGTTCATACCGTTTTTTTCAGTGCCTCAAAAATATGTATTATTGTTTGCTTACATTTCCTTTTTTATCACATTAAGTATTTAGAGGATGCAAGTATTGATTATGAAATCTCGCTGCATCAGGAAATCACACTGAATTATAGGACTTTTATGCACTTAGTACATACAATATTTGCGTATTTTGCACGGTCGTTATGTTTACATTTGCAGATATTTGCACATTCTTCTCATGGAGTTGTAATTTGGAATTGTTCCATGTTAGTGAAAAGGTTTTAAGTATACAAATTATTACTTTTAACTTGCGAAACATTTGCACACATTTCAATGTTTTCATCTGCGATTCTTTGCACAGTTATCTCAGTTTACATCTGCGTATATTTGCACAAGTACTGTATAGACTATGGTATATATATGAAAATCTGTTTTTATGTATTTATGCAGGGTCCTTTCTGACTGTTATGAATTTATTCAGAAGATGAATTATGTTTTGATGGCAATATTTTACTCACCCTTTGTCCAATTTCCAGATCACAGAAACAAGTAATGAAGTATGTTGTTTATGTCTATTATCACATGGTGTGCACCATAGCATTAAAAAATACGGCACTTTTTTCTAATGACCAACTGTGAGCAAGGGCATCCGCCCGAAACGCATCAGTCCGCTACGCTGTTAGACTTGGTCTAATAAACATCTATTGCCTTACTTTGGGATTCGAGTGGTCTTTGTTCGCCAGATGGAGTACTGGAAGTGCAGGACTATCTGCTTGTTGAAATATATATATATATAACCTACTGGCGGTCGCCAGTAGGTAGATATAGTTAGGACCTAGTTTCCATAGGAAATCCGCAACATTCTATTGGGAATAACTTTGGCGCCGGTGGACGAATCTTCGCGAATTTCTCAAAGAAGATGGCCCGCTCCGTTCCTTCCCTGAAAGTTTGGGGGGGATTCATCAAGTGGGGGCTGAGGAAAAACGGGGGTCCCAAAACGTGTTCTCCCCATGTTATTTTTCATAGGATGTTTAGACACGGCTACAGCCCGAACGGCTGAACGGAATTACAAGAAATTTGGCAAAATGGTAGAGTCTGATTCGCAGATCACACCTTTGTTCAAATGGTGTAAATCCCTCCAGTAGTTCCTGAGAAAATCATAAGAAAAAAATATATATATATCTATAAGCGTGCACCATACGCGCACGGTGCGCGAATCGGGTGTGCGCGAGCGGAATTCTGATTTGCTGTTAGACGTCTGCCAACATTCCAATTGGTCAAAATCAGGAAGTGTTGGCCGCCATTTTGTGTCCGAGACAGAAGAGAGCGGAAAACAAAAGTGGAAAACGTGAAAAGGGGATTTAACTCTAATGTTCCTTGCCGTTGTGAGGTATATAGTGTTTTATAATGCATGGTGAACACTTCTAGTATACCGGCTGTGTCTCGATGTATGACCTCTCCGGGCCCCTCTATTTCCAGTATAGGTGCCGCAAATCGTGGCCCTTGTGTCACTTCCACTAATGCCCTTCCCCAACTTTCCCCTTCTCCATATCTACGGGCCACCCAGTGTTGTCCTTTAAGTTTTGTCTCTCTTGCCGCAGTCTCCTCATAGTCCGATAACTTTTCCCGGAACTCTTGTTGTACCTGTCCTGACTCCCCTCCCTTCATCCTCCTATCCAATTCCTTCAATTCCCGTTCCAATTTCTGAATTGTTCTTTGTATGTCCCTAAGTACTCCAAAGCTCTTGGATATACAGTACACTCTAATTGGGTCTTAAACGCCTCCTATATTACTTCCACACTGTCCACTGACAATGAAGTCTTTGATTTCCTCTTCTAGTTCAGCTTGGAAAAGCGTGTCCAGCAGGGCACATGGTTGTAATCTCCAGCATGGTCGTGGCCTATCATATCCGGGCAGTGTACGTGTCAGTTTCACAGGACAGTGGTCCGAGAAAGTTCTGGCCGGGTGAACTACATTATAAATGTTGGGTCCCAATCCTGTTGATAATAAACAGTAATCGATACGTGCCCAAGTCCTCGTATACGTCGCGGAATGGGTACCCTCTTTCATCTGTGGGTGGGTATAGCGCCAGCTATCAATTAAGTCACCTTCCTCCAGAAGTCCCTGCATCACCTCTTGGGATTTAGTATAGTGATGCATTGTTGGGTTAGATCTATCGTGGGACGGATTCAAGGCAACATTAAAATCCTCACCCCAAATTAAGTGAGTGGACCCCACGTTGAGTATCTTCCCCCAAATTATAGTGAAAAATTCTGGGGTATCGACATTAGGGCCATAGCAGTTTGCCAGTGTAAGTGACTCATTCCCGAGTTGCCCCCATGCTATTATATATCTCCCTTGAGAGTCTTCTATCACTCCCGCCAACTCAAATGGAGTCCGCTTTTGATCAGGATGGCTACACCCCGAGCGTAAGTGGAATAGGAAGCGAACAGCCTTATGCTTGCCCATTTACTGGCAAATGTGTTTGGGGATCTTGGGTTAATGTGTGTCTCCTGTAGCATTGCTACCTGTATTTGCTGTCTATCTAGATATGCCAGAATTTGTCGATGTTTCTAGGATCCCCTAGCCCCCTGACATTCCACGATAATATCTTCAATGTACATTCCTCACCCGCAGTCATCACATCGATCTGTCCAATATGATGTATGTGATAGAAATACGACAATGTAAGTCAACCGCTTGTTGGACTTGGCCCTTCTGGCAGGTTCACCCCTGAACTTTTTGCATTGAACTCTGAGATAAGTACAGTGATTTCTGGTCTTTGCGCACTTTAGCACTGTGGCGCTCTCTGAGTATGTGTGTGAGATTGGCCTGCCCTCCCATAGGAATGCATGGGGAATATGTGTGTCCATATTAGTTCCTGATGTGTGGGGAGTGCAGGGTTGAGTTTGGTATGTGCGGACTCGGTGATTAAACGCTGCGCAATGATGTGTGCGACGTTCATGTGTCTAGTGTGGAAGTGCCACTTCTAGAAGTTGGCATGTCTGTGCAGTTAATATGATTTGACTGTCTGGCTTGTGATTGGCTGGAGCTGGCTGGTGTGCCTGGCTCCATGAGTCAGGATGGGTCTGCCCCGGTGGTGAATGGGGAGATCTGCATGTTTATGGCAGGGAGGGGCTGCACCTGGGACCTGAATAGGGCTGGGCTTTCCCTCCACAATGCTGGCTCCGCCCCCTGTGGAGCAACTGATGTCCCTAGCCTGGCCAGTGAATGGGCATAGGGGCTGAGCACAACAGAGTGCTCCAAAACCAGCTGCGTCTGGTTTTCCACCAACCTGCACCCTAGAGACAAAGGGATCCTGTGTATAAAAAGAGGCTGTGACCTCATGTTAAATGTTCTTGTGTCCTGATACTTGAATCTACCAGGGGCATGCTGCTGCTGGGGCCCAGGGGAAGGCTTGCCTCCCTGGGCCCTGTCCAGCCCCTGGATTGCTGATGGACTTGGATGCTGGAGGACTTTCCTTTTTTTCTTGGGAGCTGCTTGCTCCATCTGTTGATGTCCAGGACTTTGTGGGACCCTCCTGCCCTCTTCACCTATGGGGGCTGTGTTCCTGGGACCCTCCTTGTTGTAGGGGTCATTTCTAGGGCCTTTGGTGCTTTCTATACCCCCCTAGTGACCGGGAGCGCTGTGCTCCTTTTCCTTGTGGCCCCCTTCGTAGCAGGAGCCCACCCTTCTTTATCGTCTCATTCGGAGGGAGCCTACCCCTCATTTGCGCTCTTTAAACGTATTTATTTACAGAACAGGTGCCCACCCCGTGTTTGTGTGCCTTAGTAGGTGCCCACCCCGCTTCTACATTTTATTTGCCGAACGAGGGTGCCCACCCCTCATTTGCCGATATGAAAATCACCGCCGCAGCCCTGTTAGGCCGAAAAAACGGAAGTCAGGCACCGTAGTGCCTAACGGTGGGCGGGACTTCCGTTGTGGAAGGGAAGTCCCACCCGCCACCGGCTGTGATTGGCCGGCGCCCGGCCGGAGGAAGGGACTGCTGCCCCGGAGCCAGGAAGCCTCCACATCAAGTCCCGGTCCCGAGATGGGGGACCGGGTGAAGAGCGGGCGAAGTGGGCGCATGGTGAAGGTGGGGCTACTCATGAGGAGAGAAAGCCCCGCTGAGCACTACCGCCGCCCAAGGAAGAAGCCTTCCCCCGCCGAGAGCCGGTAGGCTGGGACAGCTGGAGCGGGGGGAGGCCACGTTTGCACCGCGGACCCGCAGTGGCGGGCTGGCCCTAGCGATGGTTGAATCCAAGTAAAGGGGCCCCAGTGGGGGTCCCTCAGGCACCCGAGTGTTGCCCCTTGCCTTTTTCAGAGTGGCCCCAGATGTCAGCGTGCCGCTCCTATGTTTTGGGGGCATGTGTGTTTAAGGAGCCGAGGTTGCTTCCCCGCCCCATTAGTTCTCTGAGCCTGGTGGCTCCAACGTCAGGTCAAACCGGTTTACCTAGGCCCAGAGTGGCCCACGCTTGGTATTTAAGGAGCCAGTGCGCTCCAGGGCACCTGATTACTTCTAGAGCCTAGAGGGCTCCAACGTTTTTGCACAATATGTATTTCCAGAGCCTAGATGGCTCCCCCAGTTGGCACAGTTTTGCTCCAGGGCCCCTATGTGTTTTTAGAGCCTAGAGGGCTCCAACCCTTTGCACAGTTTTGCTCCTAAGGGCCAGTGAGGGCCCCTGTCACATTTTGCTTTCCAGCTGCCCAGCAAGTAGGGGGCAGCTGCACTGTTTAGGTTTCCTTCCTAGGGACATGTCTTTGGATTTAGGAGTGAGTCGCACTCCTTCATCCCTACCTTGCCTCCACAGCTGCGCAGCACTTAGTGCCAGCTGCAGCGTTTAGGCCCTGTTCTTGTCCTCAGCTGCCTAGCAAGTAGTGGGCAGCTGCTACGTTTAGGTTTTGGCGCAGTGGCACAACCCGCACCCTTATATGATTTATGTGCTATGCTGATTTATGTGCTGATGCTTTTGGGTGTTAGGAAATGTACTGTGTGTAGTATGTTTTGCGCACCCTGTCTTGATGCCTCTAGATATGGTTTATGCCTAGGAGGTTGTTTTACCTAGTATAGTTATGCTAGTGAGTTCATGGTTCCCTGCGTGATATATGCCTACGATGTTTAGGATTGCGTAGGGTGTATTTACCTTTTACCAGTAGTTACTGGTTGTGTGCTACATTTGCTATTTGGTGCTACAAATGATCTAAGTTCTAAGTGTTAGCTCTACCAAGTCCTTATTCCTGACAGTGGTCCATGTGGCCCTGTCCTATGTATATAATCCCCTGCATCAGCACATTCATCAGCATAGCACATAAATCACATTAGATTCCAGGTTGCGCAACTGCACCAAAACGTAAACGTAGCAGCTGCCCACTACTTGTTGGGCAGCTGAGGACAAGAACAGGGCATAAACACTTCAGCTGGCACTAAGTGCTGCGCAGCTGTGGAGGCAAGGTAGGGACGAAGTGTGCGACTCACTCTTGAGTCCAAAGACATGTCCCTAGGAAGGAAACCTAAACGGTGCAGCTGCCCACTACTTGCTGGGCAGCTGGAAAGCAAACTGCGACAGGGGCCCTCACTGGCCCTTAGGAGCAAAACTGTGCAAAGGGTTGGAGCCCTCTAGGCTCAAAAACACCTAGGGGCCCTGGAGCAAAACTGCGCCAACTGGGGGAGCCCTCTAGGCTCTGGAAATACATATTGCGCAAAAACGTTGAAGCCCTCTAGGCTCTAGAAGTAATCAGGTGCCCTGGAGCGCACTGGCTCCTTAAATATCAAGCATGGGCCACTCTGGGCCTAGGTAAACTGGTTTGGCCTGACGTTGGAGCCATCTGGCTCAGAGAACTAATGGGGCAGGGGAGCAACCTCAGCTCCTTAAACACACATGCCCCCAAAAGGTAGGAGCGGCCCGCTGACATCCGGGGCCGCTCTGAAAAGGGCAAGGGGCACCACTGAGGCCCCTTCACTTGGATTCGCCCATCGCTAGGGCCGGCCAGCCACTGCAGGACCACGGTGCACATGTGGCCTCCCCTTCGCTCCAGCTGTCCCAGCTACCGGCTCTCGGCGGGGGAAGGCTTCTTCCTTGGGCGGCGGTAGCGCTCGGCGGGGCTCTCTCTCCTCATGGGGAGGCCCACCTTCACTATGAGCCCACTTCACCCCCTCTTCACCCGGTCCTCCATCTCGGGACCGGGACTTGATGTGGAGCCTTCCTGGCTCCGGGGCAGCAGTCCCCTCTTCCGGCCGGGTGCCGGCCAATCACAGCGCGGCGGCGGGCGGGACTTACCTCCCAGAACGGAAGTCCCGCCCACCGTCAGGCACTACGGTGCCTGACTTCCAGTTTTTCAGCCTAACAGGGCCGCGGCGGTGATTTTCATATCAGCAAATGAGGGGTGTGCACCCTCGGTAGGCAAATAAAATGTAGAAGCGGGGTGGGTACCCGCTAAGGCACACAAACACGGCTTGGGCACCTGTTCTGTAAATAAATACGTTTAAAGAGCGCAAATGAGAGGTAGGCTCCCTCCGAATGGGACGATAAAGCAGGGTGGGCTCCTGCTACGAAGGGGGCCATGAGGAAAAGGAGCACAGCGATCCCAGGCGCTAGGGGGGCGTAGAAAGCAACAAAGGCCCCAGAAATGACCCCTACAACAAGGAGGCTCCCAGGAACACAGCACCCATAGGTGAAGAGGGCAAGAGGGTCCCACAAAGTCCTGGACATCAAAAGATGGAGCAAGCAGCTCCCAAGAGAAAAACAAAAGTCCTCCAGCATCCAAGTCCATCAGCAATCCAGGGGCTGGGCAGGGACCAGGGAGGCAAGCCGTTCCCTGGGCCCCAGCAGGAGCACGCCCCTGGTAGATTCAAGTATCAGGACACAAGAACATTTAACATGAGGTCACAGCCTCTTTTTATACACAGGATCCCTTTGTCTCTAGGGTGCAGGGTGGGGGAAAACCAGACGCATCTGGTTTTGGAGCACTCTGTTGTGCTCAGCCCCTCTGCCCTTCACTGGCAGGCTAGGGACAACAGTCGCACCACTGGGGGCGGAGCCAGCCTTGTGGAGGGAAAGCCCAGCCCTATTCAGGTCCCAGGTGCAGCCCCTCCCTGCAATCAACATGCAGATCTCCCCATTCACCTCCGGGGCAGACTCATCCTGACTCATGGAGCCAGGCACACCAGCCAGCTCCAGCCAATCACAAGCCAGACAGTCAAATCACATTAACTGCACAGACATGCCAACTTCCAGAAGTGGCACTTCCACACTATACACATGAACGCCACACACATCATCTCGCAGCATTTAATCACACGAGTCCGCACATACCAAACTCGACCCTTCACTCCCCACACATCAGGAACTAATATGGACACACATATCCCCCATGCATTCCTATGGGAGGGCAGGCCAATCTCACACACGCACTCAGAGAGGGCACGCACTTTACACTGCGCCACAGTGCTAAAGTGCGCAAAGACCAGAAATCACTATACTTATCTCAGAGTTCAATGCAAAAAGTTCAGGGGTGAACCTGCCAGAAGGGCCAAGTCCAACACCGCTCAACTGATGAGTTATTATACCTGGACATAGTATACCTGCTAGTATCTATGAAACATGAAACATTCCCCCTCAGAAGTTCCCTCTCCCACTGAAGCATCCAAAATATGCCAGCACCTTCCGTCCCACCCCCCTCCCCAACACCTAAACTCCTATCTACCACCCCCCAACCTCCCTCCCACTTCAGCTCCCCCAACATGCCAAAGTCATCCCATCCCTGACCCTCCCCACCCCAACTAAGAACAAAAAGTAAAATGAATATGCGGGGTACACCCATTGGGGGGCGCTTGAGAACTACTGTCCTCCTATCTGATAGGAGGTGGCCGAGCATCACAATCATTGTGCCATGAATAAAACCCAATTTATACAAAACAGAGCTGTTGCCCCAGAAAGTAATAGCATTCAGCTTATCAGAGATTTACCACCCTTCAATAAAAAAATGCAATACTCCTGATCTGTAGGCAGTTTAAATGTGCAGCAAAGAGGACTAACTCTCCCAATCTTACACATTGTGCAGCAAACAGTGTATAGCGGACCGACCCCATGCCCACGTCAGTCTTCAGAGGTCACCTGAGATTCTCGTTGTGTCTTTTTTAGTTGTTTAGCGTGTTCCATTGCGGCGTTAGGAGTGGTGAAAATGTTGTCAGCGCTGTCCGGGCCTATTTTCAGGCGGGACAGGTACAACATTGCATATGGGACCCCCTCAGTTTGCAAGAATTTCTTAGCAGCGCCAAATTCCCTGTGTGTTGCTTGCACAGCCACTGTAAAGAAAGAGAAAAATGCCAAAGTGTTCCCCTGATGTGCAATGGTCTCTTTCTCTCTGGCCATGCGTAAGATAGCATCTCGATCCCTGTAGTTAAGCACCCGAGCTATAATAGGGCGCGACGGAGCACCTGGGACTGGTTTAGCTGCAAGGGAACGATGGGCGCATTCAGTAATAAACATAGGGGACAGGTGAGTAGTACCAAAAATATCAGTGATCAGTGTTTCAATAAATGTCTCCATCCTTCCCACATTTGTGGACTCCGGCAGCCTAGTAATGCAAATGTTGTTTCTCCGGGAACAGGCCTCCAAATCCTCATTCTTAGCTTGAATGAGGGACCTTCTCCATATTCAGAGCTCTGTCTGAGACCTCGCTGAGCCCATCCTCCGTGCTAGACACCCGGTGCTCAACCTCCCCATGCGAATATTCTGCTTCTCTAATTGGGAGGACAGATGATCAAGGCAGTGATTGACGGCTGCCATAGTGCCTTCTATAGCCTAGATGCTGCATTGCATGGCAAGCTGTGTGGCCTCCAGAGAGGTTTTCCCCGCCTCAGGGTCATCAGCCTCTGAGACTGAGGCTGCCCCCTGGTTGGGTGTAGGAGTTTTGCGCGTCTCGAACGTGAGGCGTGACTGTGATTTATCTGTCCGGCCCATGATAGCGCCAATAGGGAACCTCCCCAGTACACAAAGAAGGGGCAAGACCCCCTAGGCACAAGGCAGTTCCACAAAACAGGCCTTAGGCTGCAGCAAGATATATAATCAGGTTCCTCCGTCTCACACAGCAGCAGAAATTATATGTAGTCGCCGCCCTGGTCACGCATGTCAGCCAGCACATGGGGATGGTCCAGTGCCTCTTCCACAGATGTCATATAGGTCCTCAGAGCTCAGTGGAAAGGTATCACCAAAAACTAGTACACAGTGTGAAAAAGGGGGATTGAGCTGCAATGTCTAGTCCCAGAAAGCCTCCTTAATGCGCCTCCCACTATCCCCCGAGCAATGCGTTCAGGACCTTGCAGCTCGCAGTAGGGATATTCCAGGCCAAGATCACAGATTACGGACTTCCCTGCGTCCGTTTGCACCTGAGTTCAATTAGCAGGCAATATCTGGGGGCAGCCGCGGCTCGACACAAGGCAGACATTAATCAGCAGGGCAGGCGGGAGAGACAACACCGGCAGCTCACCATGTGGATCCCCAGCAATCAGCGGCTTGGCCCAACCGCACTGCTGCCCAGCAGCTCCCATCCCCCAGCACCCGGCAGCAGAGCCTGGACCGCAGACCGCACCAGGCCTGCCCCCGCCTCCACGGACGCAGGCCCGGCACTCGCCACGTCCCCACTCACTGCCAAAAGCACCAGGGACCGGAGCACCGCTGGACATCAGCAGCCTTTGTACGGCCACGTCCAACCTCCGGGGGCTGTCCGCAGCAAAGCACCATCAGGGCCCCAAGGACGGTGCAGAGCCTGCCACCGCGCCACCCCAAAGTGGCAGTCAGCCGCAACCAGGTCTGGGGCATCGGCGAAGTCGCTAGCACCGACTGTGCCGCCGACGACTTCTGCGCAGTGCCGGGAAGGCCTCTGATCCTACGGCCTCGCGGACGCTGCCATTTCATAGTCAGGAATGTTAGCGCCGGTTCCTCTGCAACAGCGGGCAAACAGTGTCCAGGTAAGCTCAACAATCGATGCAGAAGGCAGTTTCCTACACACTGCACCCCCTCAGGGCTATTGATGGCAAGGATGTATGGTGGATAATTGGCGGATATCAGCCCAGCCGGGCAGAGCCTCACATGGGTGCGGCCATCTTGCTGTGCGCCCTCTAGCGCCCCCCCAAGCTTTCATTTATAACCTTTCATTCATGAGCTTTCATTTCATTAAAAATTGTACATTGCCATTAAATGTGATGTTGACGATGGGTAATTCCAATTTGTAGAAACCTAGGATTTAGACACTGTTTTGAAAAGTACGATACCCATCCCCCTATTGTTTTTGCTGTCTCACGCTTTCTGAGTGGGATGTGGCATAAGCGTAGGAGTTTTTTAAAATAATCATGTGTGGAGCGGTATGTTTGCCTGTCTGTTAAAAGAAATTCAAGAAGGCATATATAATGTGGTTATTTGGATTACTTATTAACTTAGTTTTTAATATCAACAACTTTCAAGGAATTTTGAAGGTGTTTTTATCCAGGGATGGTTTAATCACATTTTTAATTTGGAAAAAATGTAGAATACATGATTGTATTGTATTTTTTATGCCATTTATTAACTTGCTTGTTGTTTTTATGATTGTATTAATGTACTTTTATGGCCCGAGGTGGCTGAAATTAAGTTATTGAATGGAATGGATGTTACAGTGTGAGAAAACATCAGAAATAACATTTTTCATATTGTGATCTGCACTGCTCCCTGGTATCTTCAACAAAGGTTTGCCTTCTATTTCTACACAGGTTTCTGCCCCATTTATGTATTTGTTATATGTATTTTTCTTGGCACTGTCACCTGCATTTGCTAGTACAGTAGACTATATATTTCGATCTTAAGATGAAGATTTCCAATGACTCTGTACACTGGTTTCGCTTTTGTGGACAGGAACTGCCACAATCTGTCGAGCTTCAAGACCATTATCTGCAAGCAACTGCACAGCTGTAGTACACAGACAATGGTTTGTGTAAATGTGACTTAATCCTGCTTTTCTGCTGATTTCTTTCATTATTCCCGAAACTGTGTTTTTCCAGAGAGGCTTCTTGAAATACCAAACAGAGGCACTGACAGCATCCTCAACAGTAAGTTTTATTGGTTGAACTTAGAAGCACATGCAAACTCTGGGAAATTGGGAAATATAAAATGTCAAAGTTGTCAGAGGACACATATCATTGCCTGGCTGGGCATAGAAGCGACCTCTGTTTTGGTGTCTTAGTTTCTCATGTACTTCTTTGTGGTCTTTTGTTTGTTCATTATAAGTTAAGGTTGCACACTCTTGGTTGTTTTCATCTACTTGGAAGGGGAAAGCATTTTTAGGCAACTCCCATAATCCTTTCCTACCACATCCCTCAAGTTACAGTTGGGTATCAAAAAAAACGTTGTACTGCAGTGAAATAGGTTCATCACAGCTCAAGATACCACAGTGTTTTATCAATGACATGTCCTGTTCTGATATAAACTCTTTTCTTATACTGATATCTTTGCCTTCTCTACATTGTTTTTTAAAATTGCTCCTAACACATTGTTAGCGGGTGCAAATACAGCATCATGCATGATATTAACAGCTCTGCTAAAAAGGATAATTATTAATGTGTCTATTTAGTCCAGCCCTTGCTGGTATAAGGTTTTGATTGCTATAACATTCCCCTTAGCATTTCTTACCTCTGCATAAAAATGTCTCAGAAGGCTACAGTGGTTTCATCTCAAAGTCTGGTACACACACATTTTCTACCAACCAGTCTCTGAATATTTGAGTAGACCATTGTGTTGCTGTTCTAGTTTTAGTTTCAACCCTCTGCTCTTCAAGTATATCCAGTTCACATGCAGCAAAATGTTGGTGACGTTTTCCAGACATCTTCCTTTGTACTCCAGTAGATTTATGTACCCATTCATCAATGGAAAATGACCAAATAAATTGAAAGTAATTTGTTGAGGCTTTTCACAAAACTGTACATATCATGGAGGATTTGCCATTGCTCTGCTCTTCACCTTGGTATGACTGTTGAGCTAACTGTGATTTTAAACAACAGAATGCATTGTTCTTGGCAGCTTCTGGAGTTTAGAACAATCAGTTGAGAAGGTCTTTACCAGTGAATCCAGATCTCTGGAGCTGCATTGTCTTCAGTGGAGCTCTCAACATCCAGTGCTCGAATATAGCCTTATAGCCTGCCTTAGCGGGCTATACTGGCCATTAAAGGCCCGCTACGAGGGTTAAAAGCCCAGGCCAAAGGCGATGGCCTTTAACAAGGAAGCTGGATTTTAATGGCCAGTATAGCCCAGCTACAAATGGCCATATAGCTCAGCTACACTGGGCAATAAGGTTATTAGAATATTCTGCCACTAGAGCGCAGAATGTTCTAAAAAAATAAAAACAAAGGCCTCTCGGAGCCCGAGGGGGTTTAAATTCCCTTGGGCTCTGAGAGGCCTTTATGAACAAACACTACGTGGAATGTTGCTCTGTGGGCTTTTACCGGCCAGTAGCAGCACAGAGCACTCCATTGTATTCAATAGAGTGCTCCACATTCCAATGTTCTAATATCTGATTATTGTCAGTGCATGCATTATGATACTACTCATAGGAGATCTCCAGTTAAATCATTGGGGCTGATATATGTGCATGATGCCATAGTCATGATAACTGAGCTAGATATCTGTGGATGTGTGAGCATGTATTAGTGGCTCACCTGTGTCACTGACCCAATTTATTACATACTGCAACTGTGTGATTAGTTAGCCTATTTCATTGTGTGGCACTAAAGGTACTGATGCTTATTGTCACACCAGCATGTTCAATAGTTAGCAACATAGTGTCCCATTATGCTTGACCTTGTTCAACAAGAGAACATGATAGGGACTGTAGGTCAATTTCCTAGAGATGGTAGGAAGTGCCTTTTGGATTTGCACATCCACCATGGGCTAATTAGTCCTATTTACAACAGACATACAACAAACAGGCTCAAGGTAGTGTATTTATTTAGCTTGTGTTGATAGGTTAATTCACAGTAGAAGTTATTGCAGCAAAAACTCCCAAAAGTTTTAAGAGCCAAATAATGTACAGACAGAGCCCATGGTTGATACATGTCATGTGACATGCTTAGTAGATGAGTATTCCAGTGATTAGGAGGTCCACATTGCCATTAGGGAAGGTAGGCCACATCAACAGCCCACAAATGAATCCGGTCAACAGGTGGATGTGCAAAAGGAGGACAGTGCCAGGTGACTAGTGCAGGGATATGATCATAAAAACAGGTCCAGTGAGACACTGGTCAAGTGGCACAGACAAATGTTAGTGGAGATTTGTCCACTGGAGAATGTTGTGGTCCACACCTTCGTCCTCTGATGTGTGTGTTGCCTCCCCTGAGGGTTGTGGCATTGTTGGTGCAGGAGGCCTCTAAGACACACACACATCAGGGGAAGAACATGTGGCTCCCCTGTACCCAGCAGCTTTTCCCTGCACCACCAAGGAAGGCAGCACAGCACAGAAAAGGACCTGCTGGCTAGTCAGCACAGCAGTAACTTTGCAGTGGGAGGCACCCATTGTTGAAATATAGGAGTCCTGCTTCCGTTCCATAGATGTAAGGATGGTGCAGATGGCCCACAGCTGGGTGGCAATCTCACTCGTGTTACATTGGCACGGCTGTTATTCTTGCCTCTGCATTATGACACCAGCAATGTCAGCCAAGAAAGGTCACAATCCATGTAGCAAAGGGTAGGTGCCTCTCATAGCCTCACGGGTATCCTTATTGGGACTGAGGCAAGTAAGAACTCCCTCTAGGGTGGCCATAAAGGTCTCCATCCCTGCCCGACCCTCATCTGCCAGCTGCTGCTCGACTTCTACCGCCTGCTGTTGGAAGACAACTTTGGGGTCCTTGGAGTCCTGGGCTGGGCTTGGACAGGCAGATGGGGTGTGCCCATGGTAGGAGGCTCCTTCTAAAGAATCTTTGATGCTGTCATCCCCTTCTGCAACCGGAGACGGTGTTCCCATGGGGTCCAGGAGTTGCTGAAAGGTGCCATGGGGGGCAGGATGTTATCACCAGCAGGTTGTTCATCCAGGACTGGCAGCAGTTCAGGAGGTGTTGTGTCTCCCTCTGCAATGAAATAGAGATATGTTAATGGCGATCTATGCTAGATGTTGACATGAGTAATCTGACTGACATGCAGGCTTTATTCTCATTAACTTTAAGTTCAGCATTGATTCTTAGGACATTTGTGACCTAAGAATCAAGATGTGGCCAAGTTGCACTGTAGTTGCCTTTCAGATGTTAGTATCTCTGCTTAGTTCACCCACCAACTGTGTGACAAGGGTGACTTTTCATTTTATACCACAAATTGCAACACAGTAACCCAGCTTGCTGGCCTGCCCTGCCTGTGTGGGTAAGTTGATGTATGGTTGACATCTGCCTTGGTGATTAGTCTTTTTTTTCATGATGGCTATTCTAAATGTGGTATCAACACTGCTGTGCACATTGTAAGAAATCATCAGGTTGCCTGCATTCCCTCTGGCCACTGCTCAGTCCGCAGCTCCAGGAAAAATGTTATGGGTTTGGTAATGTTTTTGATTAGATCCTGCAATATGCCTTTCATGCAGTACACCATGGCCTTGTTGTGTTGTCTTGTATGGACATTGTGCATTATTGTGACCAAGGGCTCATATTTCCCACGCATGCACACTACTCTACACACCTAGCAACTTTGCTACACTGCAGGGTAGTGTAAGGGCATGTAAGTAGCATGGTTTTCCTATTTGTGTACACTCATGTTATTTTAAAACCCACACAGTTGGCTCCATAGTTCAGAACAGTGCCCACAGGGTTCCAACTCTGAGGGCATAGGCCCAATCAAACTAAGTAGATTGCTAGCACTGATGCTCACCACATCTCCTCATTGCCAGAGTTGGTTATCTGTAGAGTATCACACATCATTTGACTCAGCCCCACTCACTTGTAAATGTACATGACTCCTCTGGCTACCCTCCTTTAGGCCCAGCAACTCCACTTGCTGTCACACATTGATGGCAGCCAGACCATACATGGACTCTCATATAACACCAACACCAACAATGTCAATTACCATATCCAATTGAACAGCATGCCTGTCTGAATGTGAGGGCTATGGGTCAAGCTGTACCCCACATGCTAGTAGTGATGATAATCTTTGACATATACCTACCAAAGTTTGCCGCACAACTAGGCCCATACACCTCACCTCCCAACCATTCCTGAATCCTGCTCATAGTTGTGGCAACCTGGTCATCCTGTCACTTCAGAATTCCCTGTTTCACATCCTCATCCTTTGACATATGTGGCATGGTAACACATTTCTTTTTAAAGCTCCCTCCGAACACGTGCTACATATTCCCCAGGTCCACATCACATGTAGCACTCCAATCGCAGCATCACCTTACTCTGCATTCAGAAGGTATTCCATGGGCATTGCAGTGGGTGTTCCATTAGCCCCAATGGATTTTACGGATGTATGACGTTACAACGCATACTTTTACATCGCATGCCTTTACAACGCAGTTTTTACATCGCATACCTTTACAACGCATAGCGCGTTGGGGTGCTGGATAGTGAATAGTTTAATTTACTATTCCAACTCCAGTCCCCGTGGACACTAGGGAAGGTGTTGGACAGTAAATTAAACGTATTCCCTATCCTAGAGCGCCCCCCAGCGCAATGCGTTGTAATGATTTGCGTTGTAAAAGTTGCGTCGTAAAGGCACTGCGTGGTAAAAGATGTTTCCCGGATTTTACCTCTGCCCTAAATCAACATAATTGTATTAACCTGGAGATGCACAAAATCCTTACACCTCCTGAGGTGAAGCATAACGAGGATAAATATCTTAATTTCTCCTTGTTTTTTCCTCTTTCTCTGTGTGTTGAATTCTGCAGCACATTTAGACTGAGGAAAACACCCCTTGGGAAGGTTTCTTTACAGGAAGGTGCTCCTTCCTTCACAATAATAATTTTGCATTCAAAGGAGTCACTCTTGCACCGCAGTGAAAGGGTGCCTACAGTGACAGTAGGGAGCCAAAACTGCACCAGTGCAGGGAGAAAGGACAGGTATGCAACATATTGCATGAATACAGGGCATTCCTGCTCTTTTACTTTGGCATAGGGCAGAGCATGATGGTAATTTGCATTGTTGGCATATGCCAAAATCACAAAAATGAAGGTCATGGTCCTCTGGTGTGTTTCACTTGCATTAATTCCCACCTCCAGGAGTTAGGGTGGTCTCTACCATGGTAGGCAACACATGTGTGCTCTCAGACCGCAAATAGGAACAGATGTGTGCAATGTAGTTTCCTGCTAGTGACTATACACCTGGCTCTTCACATATTCCTATGTGGTGCTACATCACATGGGCCACGCCTCACTCCTCTCATGTGAAGAGCTTATACTCTGACAACCCCATTACATTGCTTTACAATTTTGATTTGGCTGCATGGGCACAATCAAGACACGCTAGCCTCATGATGCAAGGGGTCCTGAATTATCAGCATCTGGTTGGGCGAGGTTCAAGTATCCATGCATGATATGGTCTTCCTGTCCGTGTTTTTTGCTATGTATTGTGGTGCTTGTAGTTATGCTGACTCATATGATAAATCCCACTACAAGTTCCAGTATATATTGGTGACCCTGGACTGGTGCTGCACATCACACATAGAATGGACAAACTTGATGGAGCTGGACTGAGCTGAACTACATGTAACTGGGCAGTATGACTTACATTTATGTGATGTGCGACTGTACATGAGAAAGATTCGTACCCTTATCCCTTGCACGCAGTGCAGGGCATTGCAGGGACATGCTTGGCTGCCCTGCATAGCATGGCCTTATTGTCCATATTGCCCCTTGTTGCCACTTACCCTGTAGGTCTTGCTAGTCCCCAAAACCAACACTGTCCTGTTCTTCTATTCCTGCCACCATCTCTGCTATGATGACTGCTGCCACCTGCTCCTCCAAGGGGATCAGCTCCTCTTGATCCTCAGGTCCTCTTCCTCTGGTACGCATGGCTGGCTTCAGATTGTTTTCCAGTTCATTCTTGGGCCTTTGCTAATAATCATGCCAGCGCTTCTTCCACTCTGGCACTGCCCTTTTAGCTTGCCCAACATTGTTAACATTGTCCACTATAGGCTGCCAAATAGCTGCTTTATTCCCTAATGGGAATTTTGAGGTGACAAAGAGTTGATGTTCATACTTTGTCACCTCCGTTACAAGCATTTAAATCTCCTCCTCAATATAATGACTCTTCCTCTTCCCCTGGGAGTCTATCTGGACCTCCTGGCTGGGGCTGGGGTTGTTAGAGTTGTTGCCATGGCTGCTGATGCCTGCTCCATCCATTTTTCTGTTTCGAGGTGTGGGAAAATGTTATTTAACCCAAATGCGTCACTTTTCAAACGGTTTGTGCTACTTTAGGCACTCCAGTGTGACGCTATGGTGATTGTGTGCCGCAAAACAACGTAGCGTCACTTTTGTTGCACATGCGTCAGTTTACTCTACTACATCCGGCCCACGGAAGCATAATTTTTTTTTATGCATCACAGATCCTTATGCCATAGTGTGTTGTACTATAAATACGACGCATCCAAGGCGTTGGAAAATGTCACACAGCAGCACAGATTTTTCTGCATCATCGCTGCCTTACGGCAGCGATGCATCAGTTTTCATAAATGAGACTCTGAGAGTATTGCACCCCATATAGGGTGAACACATTGCAGGGAGGCCTGGGAATGGAGATAGGCACACATATTCACATGAATTGGGCTCCAGATGTAGAATGGAGAAACATACACATATGCACATGAATTGGGAATGCCTAATCATAAAGACCTTTTAGGTCCAGGTCTACAAGGTACTAGGCAGATTTGGCACAGTTAGTTCACTATTCTTGGATTGATGGATCACTAGGGCTTCCATGGAGCGCCAGGACACTGGTGGGACTGGGAGGATTGTTAATCACAAAACACCACATTACCGATCACTGGATATATCTCTCGCTGTCCATCATATAACTGAGTGGCTGAAGGGAATGGACATATGTGCATCGGCTGACGGAGTAGTATATGTGAGCAGAGGATGTCCACAACAATACTTGAAAATCTGGGGACCTTTGAGGAGCTACTTCAATGGGGATATCAGTAATTACTTAGAAAACGTAAGCAACGCATTCATTTACAACGTATTAATTTACTACGCCTTGTTTACAACTCATTCATTTGAAACACGTTAAAGTAAACACATTTAAGTTTCATTTGCAAAGTATACTGTTATAAGGCTTTTTCATTATTAGTTATGTCTTAAAATAGTAGCACACGAGCCACGTCCTCGTCACTGCGAACATTCTATATGGACACTCGAAGCAGAAGCGGCGAGCTGAGCATCGTACAGTTTTTACTTTAATTACACACTGCCTTCTCCTGTATCCAAAGCAGTATTAGATACTATATGAATATTTTTTTAACTTGTATTTTTTCTAAAATCACACGTTTATATATATTATTCATGCCTTTTTTGTTGGGAATATTTTTGATTTGAAAAAACATTTTTAGAGTCAGATTAAATTAAATTTCCCATTTCTAAAATAGGGTTTCAATTTAAAAAAACACAAGTTATGTTTTTTTTTATATTTTGCATAAATTAACTTTTTTTAAACAAATAATTTTATATGAAAAAGTTCATTAATTTGTTAGGCGTATATTTAAATGGATGTTACCCTTTCCAAAATGACATTTCATTACATAATAAATATCTATCTTTTTTATCAATCAATCAATCAAGCATTTGTAAAGCACACTACTCACCCGTGAGGGTTTCAAGGCGCTGAGGGGAGGGGGAGTGCTGCTACTGTTCGAAAAGCCAGGTCTAGAGGAGTTTTCTGAAGGTCAGTAGGTCCTGGGTCTATCTTAGGTGGATGGGGAGGGTGTTCCATGTCTTGGCGGCGAGGTGAGAGAATGATCTGCTGCCGGCGGTCACTCTTCTGATGCGAGGAACAGTGACGAGGGTGTGGTTAACAGAGCGGAGCTGTCAAGTGGGAGTGTAGAAGCTGGGTCAGCTGTTGAGGTACGCTGGTCCGGTGTTATGGAGTGCTTTGTGTGCGTGGGTGAGGAGCTTGAAGGTTATCCTTTTGTTGATGGGAGCCAGTGCAGGTCTCTCAGGTGGGGTGTGATGTGGCTGCGGCAAGGGATGTCAAGGATCAGGTATGCGGAGGCGTTCTGGATGCGTTGGAGCCATTTCAGGACTTTCGCCGAGGCTCCTGCATAGAGGGCGTTTCCGTAGGCCATTCTGCTGCTGACAAGGGCCTGGGTGACCGTCCTTCTTGTTTCGGTGGGGATCCACTTGTAGATCCTGCGGAGCATGCGGAGGGTGTTGAAGCAGGAGGAAGAGACGGCGTTGACCTGCTTCGTCATGGAGAGGGTGGAGTCGAGGATGACCCCTAGGTTGCCGAGGGGGTGGATCCGAGGATGAGGACCTTCGTCTTGTCCGAATTCAGCTTCAGTCGGCTGTTTCTCATCCAGTCGGCAACGGCCTTCATTCCCTGGTAGAGGTTAGTTTTGGCGGTGTGGGGGTCTTTGGCGAGGGGGAGGATCAGCTAGGTGTCATCGGCGTAAGAGATGATGTTGTGGTCGTGCAGTCGTGCGACGTGGGCGAGCGGTGCCATGTAGATGTTGAACAGCGTTGGGCTGAGGGATAAGCCCTGGGGTACACCGCAGATGATCTCGGTGGCTTCGGAGCAGAAGAGGGGGAGGCAGATGCTATGTGTTCTGCCAGAGAGGAAGGAGGTGGACCAGTCCAGGGCCCTCTCTTGGATTCCGGCATTATGGAGGCGTGTTCGTAGTGTGCGGTGGCAGACCGTGTCGAAGGCGGCTGACAGGTCCAGGAGGATGAGGGAGAACGTTTTCTCTGTTGTCTAGCAGGGTCCTGATGTTGTCGGTGGCGGCGATGAGGACAGTTTCGGTGCTGTGGTTGCTGCGGAACCCAGTCTGGGACGAGTCCAGGAGGCTGTTCTCCTCGAGGGATCTGGTCAGTTGTTTGTTGAGGGTCTTCTCGATGACCTTTGCCGGGAACTGGAGTAGGGAGATGGGTCGGAAGTTCTTGAGGTCCTTAAAGTCCCCCTTGGGTTTCTTGAGTAAGACGTTGATCTTGGCATGCTTCCAGCTCTCCGAGAAGGTTGCGGTTATGAAGGAGATGTTGATGGCTTTCTGGAGATGAGGTGTGATGGTGGTGCTGGCTTTGTTGAAGATGTGGTGTGGGCATGGGTCTGAAGGGGATCCGGAGTGGACGGAGTTCATGATCTTGATGGTGTGATCGTCGTTGATGTTGGGCCAGGAGATCAGGCTACTGGTGTGGGTGGAGGTCTCGGTGGTTGCCGGGGTGGTCGCAGTGTTAAAGCTGTCATTGATGTCTGGGATCTTACGGTGGAAGAAGGTGGCCAGCGAGTCGCACAGGTCTTGCGAAGGTGGGATGTCGTTGGTGTTGGAGAGTTCCTTCACGATGTTGTAGAGCTTTTTGCTGTTGTGTGCATTATTGTCTAGGCGGTCTTTGAAGGAGGCCCTTTTGACGGATCTGATGAGGTGATGGTGTCAGCGGGTGGCGTTCTTGTGGGCTGCGTAGCTTTCTGGTGTTCGTTCACGGATCCAGTTCCTCTCCAGCTTTCACTAGGTTTGCTTGGAGGCTTGGAGGTCTTCGGAGAACCATCTCGCCTTCTTTCTGGTGTGGCTGTTGGAGGGTTTCTTGAGCGGGGCAAGGGTGTTGGTGCAGTCGTCAATCCACTTTCTGAGGTTGCGGGCTGCGGTGTCTGCGTTGGTTGGGTCTGTGGGAGGGCTTAGGGCGACGGTGGTGCTTAGCTGGTCTTCGGTGACTTTACTCCAGCTGCGGCGAGGCATCTGTTGGGTGCGGTGGTGTGTGGTGGGTTTCCGGAAGGTGAAGTGGATTCAACGGTGGTCAGTCTAGTGGAGTTCGGTGGTGTGGTTGAAGAAGACGTGGGAGCTTGCTGAGAAGATGGGGTCAAGTGTGTGGCCAGCATAGTGGGTTGGTGTTGAGACGAGTTGTCTGAGTCCGAGGTTGGCGAGGTTATCGATCAGGGTGGAGGAGTTGGAGTCGTTGTTGTTCTCAAGGTGGAAGTTCAATTCCCCGAGGAGGATGTAGTCCGTGGAGGAGAGGGCGTGTGTGCTGACAAAGTTGGTGATGGAGTTGCTGAACTGTGGTCGAGGTCCGGGGGGTCTGTAGACAAGGGTTCCTCTGAGGGTGTGTTGGGGTCGGTGTGGATATGGAAGTGCAGGTGTTTTGCGGTGCTGAGGGTGTCATCGGTGTTTGTCGAGATTTTGAGAGTGTTCATGTGGACAATGGCAATTCCTCCTCCTACTCCATGGGTGCGGTTCTTGCGGGTGATCTTGTAGCCTTCCGGGATGGCTATGGCGAAGTCGGGTGCCGAGGAGGGATTCAGCCAGGTCTCCATCAGGAAGGCAACGGCAGGGGTGTTGGTGTCGAGTAGGTCCCAGAATTCAACGGCGTGTTTGCGGGCGGAGCGGGTGTTGAGGAGGATGCATCTGAGGTGGTTGGGTTCTTTGTTAGGTGGGTTGGCGTGCCGGATGCTGGTCAAGCTGCAGTTCCGGCAGGAGAAGGGTCCTTGGGTGGGCTTGGGGGTGTCCAGGCAGCAGGTGCGTGATCGGCGGTGTTGAGGGCCTGGAGGGTGCTGGAGTCGTAGCGGAGACGGGCATTGTGGCGTTCGTAGGGGCCAGGAGTTCTGGTGCGCCTGCTGTGCTCGGCCACTGCGTGCCCGCTGTGCGGCCTCCATCTAAGGGGAGTTGTGTGGGACGAGCAACTGGGAGGCTGGAGCGGGGCAGAAGGGGAGTGGTACGGGGATAGCGGCGAGCAATGGAGGGAAAACAGGGGAAGAAAAAACAACAGCAAGGGGTAACAGAAGAAAAGGACACAATAACAATGTCAGGCAAAAATAAGACAGTACAGTGAGGGGAGCAATATAAGGGCACAAAATGCAGGCAGTACACTGAAGGGACAGTATCAGCAAAAATACCAGGGCGGGACCTGCGGTGGAAAAGGGGAACAGGTGGCTCGAACCCTGCAGCATGAGCTAGACGGACTAGAGGCGGCATAGAGCACCGCTGCGCTGTGTGGGGGGTGACGTACTCTGACCAAGGTCTGAGGACTCACGGGCGCTCCCCACAGCAGCTTGCTTAAAAAGAGGAGGTTGGAGGGACGAGCAGCTGGGAGGCGGGAGCGGGGCAGAAGGGGAGAGGTCCGTGGATAGCTGCGAGCAACGGGGGAAAACGGAGGGGGGAAGAAACAACACCGAGGGGTAACAGAAGAAAAAGGGGGGTAACAGAAGAAAAGGACACGATAACAATGTCAAGCAAAAATAAAACAGTGCAGTGAGGGGAGCAATATAAGGGCAAAAAATGCAGGCGGTACAATGAAAGGACAGTATCAGGAATAATAAGGGGGCATGACCTGCGGTGGAAAAGGGGAACAGGTGATTCGAACCCAACAGCGGGGGCTAGACGGACTAGAGGCGGCACAGAGCACCGCTGCGTTGTGTGGGGAGTGCCGTCCTCTGACCAACGTCTGAGGAATATTTATAACAATCTTTTTCAGAAGCTCAAATAGTATTTATCTTCGGCTTAAAACCAGTTATAGAATGGTTTATCCTAATTTAACTTGAAAGTTTTGTCGTTGCTTTCGGAAACACCAGGCTTAGCTATGTGCGGTCTTTTTTTTGGTTCCCCTGACATTTTATTGATTTTCTTCACGTTTAACACAACGAGAGTGAGAATGAGTAATATAAAACCTGCACCTCAATGCTCTCTGAAGTTAGCAGGTCCTAGGCCAAGTATGATAGTTGCCTGATCTCATTGAAAGGGATAGCCCATCACCCCTTTAATATGACTAAGAACTTGCAGAACATCTTCAACTTGTGGCATGTCCAACACATTTGCAATATATACCCCTCCTGCAAGCAGCCCCTCTGACAAGGACCTTAACCAGTCCTAATATTTGTTTTAGCTTCCTCGAAGTAACATGCCACACTATCATTATTTTGTGCATCAACTCTCTATTCTGCACACTTTTATAGATTGAGCAGCTATTTCACCACAACTTTGGCCACTGGGGCAGGGAATATTGTTTACCTCACAAAAGGTGCCATTATCTCGTGATTGTCCAATCCAGTTCTGGAAGCGACACTGGAAGTTCAGAGTTCAGAGTTAATGCTAGAGGTGAGACCTTTAGGACTAGTATAGATAGTTAGAGTTCTAATGGCAGTTTCTTTAATATCAGAGTGTGGAACCCAGTGCGGGAGTCAGAAATAGTGTAAGCGATAATTCTCACTTACTCATAATCCTGCTCGCACTGGTAAAAAGACATAGGTCCATATATATCAAGTAGTTGCATCTTTCTTGCACAAGGTAATGGGGTGCATATGTGAGGCACCTGCTAACTGTGATAAACCAAGCCATGCAAGGCCACCTTGCATGGCCCTGAGTGTCATGATAAATCTGGAGTAACAAAATGCAGTCAAACCGCTGTGTTGCATTACTCTGCCCCAAACAGGCATTTCATGGCTGATATGGGGGTGTTCCCATGCAACTCCCATGGATTTTGTCACCTTTTCAGATTTACTATAAGTGTTAGACTTGGAGATGTTTCAAAACTGCTAGACATCCCTAGGAGAAGCACAACTATGAAAAATATCTTTTATTTCTCTGCTTTGTTTTCTCTTTCTGTGTGCAGTATTCTGCATTACAAATAGAAAGAGAAAAATTGCCTCAAGGAATTGTTTTTGTGCAGAAAAGTGCCCCTTCCTGCACAAAAACAGTCCTGCTCACAACACAGGCATGGTGCAAGAGTGCCGGCGTTGGCGCTAGGCAGCACATTGTGTGCCAGCACTGGGGAAAGGCAGGATGTGCCGGACTATGTTTAATGCGGCATATTGCTGCCCTTTCCCTGTCATGCAGCGCAGCAAGGTGGCTTGCTGTGCTACGCTGTGTTACATACTGATAAATATGCCCATCAATTCCCTTCCCTTGAAAAAGGTCACCCACCATCCTGCACTCTCCCTCCGTCCATTTTCTGAAAAAACTGGCAGCCAGGTCTGGTATGAATGATAAGTTACCTATAAGGTGTGTTAATGGAAAAGGGAAGCTGGTGAGTGTGGTTCCTTTCGTAGATGAATCCCTTAGCTCGAAGGTGGTTCTAAAATCTGTGTGGTAACAAAGTTGTGGTCTGGTGCATTTGGGTAGCCATGGAATAACCCATTGGGCCTGCACATGTAAGCCCAGTGGGTTTCAGGTTCGTAAAGTGACCGCTCAGAGAACATTCTGAACTGTGCAGCTTGGAAGTATTTTCTATTGTCTAAAAGACCCAACCCATCAGATGGTCTGCGTTATGAGGAGTGTCCCTGATATAGGTGTTCCCCTACCCCCTTAAACCCCATGTGGATGTATTAATGGCTGCTTGCAAGGCTCGCATGCCATTGTTGAGCAGTCTTATTGGAATTCCTTGGAATATGACTGGTCTTCTGGGCAGTATATTCTGCCTGATCGCTTCAACTCTGCCCAACAATGACAGACAGAGGGTATGCCATCTGTGCATATTCTGGGAGAGACCACTAGGTAGTCTGGGGTCATTTGCCTCGTGTTACTGTTGCAGTTTAGGACTGATAAACATTCCCAGGCATTTAGGATTGATAGCGGCCCAAGGAAAACAACCTTTACAAGGGAAAAAACCTTTACAACACAGTCATTACATCACACTACCTTTACTCAGCCGTCATTGCATTGCAACATTCTTTACATAGCATGTCATTACACGCAGCCAATGCATTGGGTGTCACTACAACGCATGTGATTACAACGCATGTCACTACAACGCAGGCATTACATCGCAAGTCATTACAATGCATTATGCATACCATTTCAAAGCTTAGTACCCTTACACTATCCAACACTTACCCTACTGTTGCACTCACTGGAGTTAAAATACAATTTTTTACACCTACACTATCCAACACTTACCCTACTGTTGCACTCACTGGAGTGCAGAAATCAAATCTTCATTCTCAGGGGTACTTGATAATAAAGAAGTTGGCACAGAAGCTGAAATATGAAAAGACATCTTTATTAAACTTAAATAAGTGAGACTACGTCACACAGAAGCCTTAGCAACTGAATGAGGCAGTCTAAAGAGTACAGAACACAGAGGCCTTTTATATGCTTAGGGTTACAAACTCAGCATAAAAGTAAGGGGCAATCCTAGCTTTTGCAAGCATGCAAAATGCCTAATATGGACATACAAGATCTGCCAAATATTAGCGAATAGGAAAACATTCAAAACAAGGCATCGTGTAACCAGAACATCCCCCTTGAGTCGTGCTTTTGCCGAACCCGATAAGTCAATCAATTACACCACCTAAAGGTCAATCAGTAATGGCAGGACATGTCTGTATGATTCACAAGAAAGGTTGTGTAATAGGAAAACACAGGGAGAGAATAGCGAAGGCCAAATGATAAGATACAACAAGAGAAGAATACTAAAGGCTAACAGATCGTTCATACAGGGATTAGATAGTCCAGACAAGAATTAGTTAGACCAGCTGGTGTCTGAGATTAGTTTCAAAACAAGGACAGAGGGGGTTTTCAACATGTTGCAGTCCAAAGGGCAGAGACACTTCGTGAATCTAGCAGCCTGTGTAAAGGCAACACAAAATGACGGCAAATGTAAGATGGAGTCAAAATTAAAGAACCTCACACCCTCCTTTTGCCATTACACAGGCAAATCCTAATTCATTGCTAGGTGAGCATTTTACTCATTTCATAAAAGCAGGTATATGTAAGCTATCAGCAGGAATACAAAGAGTACAAAGCATTTAACATTCAGATAGCAGAAGAAAGTAATGACCACTTTTACAAACAGGATTATCATTTTTTTCACAACCCTAGGCAAAAGCAAATCCTAAAATTATTTAGCAAACATCTTCAGGGCTCCTATGTATTTCAGTGACTATTGACAATGCCAGTAAAACAATAAGAATCAGTCTCCTAACACCCATTCTATGCAATCGCACGGGAACCGCTTGTGCAACCCTAACTATACCCAAAGTCCATCCAAGCCTCTCTGGCAGGCTTCTATTGTCCATCAAATCTGCTTATGTTGTTTTCCTCCACATTGGGCCTCCTGATTCAGGCCTTTCATGAACATAGTGCTTCTCAGCATCCATTGGAGTGCCCTCCTGGCAAACACTCACAGCTCACTTGAAAGTCTCAATGTCTCAATGCAGTGCACCAATATATTTCCTGTGCTGCAGGCACTACAGATATTGTGGTCTTCGTTAGTCAAGGGCACAGATCATCTCATGCAGACCCAAGTACTATTAATCGGGAAAGAGCAACAGACTTTCACACTCAGCAACACTTTCAGGCTCCAACACTCGCTATTCAGTGTCAGAGGATGCTCGGGCTGCTCTTTCATTTAATTTTCTTTTCATCATGGGTACCACAATGTAGTGCCTTTTGCCAATCTTGGCTCCTCCGGTGCACTGCCTTCCCGTTGGAGCAAAGAAAAGGGTGTGTGTGGCCAAAACTCAGGTCAAGGGGCTAAAGGGACTGCACACTGTCAGAGGTTACCAGCACATGACAGGTGAAAAACTGAAGCCTCAAAACAACAGGGATCCTTCTCTTTTGCTCTTTTGCACTGAAACTCTGGTTCTGTGATATCTAATGCCGTCTGATGGAGCAAGTACGATGCTTTGGAGATACCATTGATGGCGCGCTGGCGATCGCTGTCCAGCCTTGCTGCTTTCTGGGTGCTGGGACTGTAGGGTCAAGACGTCTGCCTTTCATCCATAGCTGTCACAGATGGGAATTAGGCTTACATCATTGTTCAGCTGGTTATTATGACAATCCCGGAGAACCTAGTGACGTAGGAAATGGGACACAGTTGTTAGTTTCCTTCAATTCAGTACAACAACAGTTTACTGTTTTTAACAAGGGGATTGCAAGCAGGTGGCCTGCAATCTGCGAGGGAGTGGCCATACGCCATGGGACAATTCTGGTCTAGAACACACTGTCATTCTCAAAGGCAATACTTCTAATCTCTTCAATTGGGTATCCTTCATCTGCCATCTAAGGGTAGATAGTTACATGGGAATTCTATCTGAATAGATGTCCTCACACATGGTGGCATTGTCTAATGGGGAAAACATTTATTTTTCCCTCAATGATTACGTCTAGGTGTTCCAAAATTCCTTATCTAGAACACCTCAAAAGAGAAATCACATTATAAAGATTACCAGGGACATGTAGATACCTCCCTTTAATAATTGTGCATCAGGTGCACTATGCAATACACAGGCTAATGATCAAAATGTGGAAACAAAAGACAAGAACTAGAGAGTCCTGGTATTTCCATGATTTAGAACACATCTGATCCCACCCAAAATTAAAGAAGCAGGAACAAAAAGGGTAAAAAAAAATCCAAAATAAAATAGTCATTGAAAATTTGTCATGTTCAAAAAAATAAATGTAAGGTATCTCCTATTGAGGTGGAAAACTTTTCTTACTATAGTATTGAGTCAGTTAACCAGTCCATCACTACCATGACGGTCAGACTGGAAAAAATCGAAGTAGGCCTAGGGAAAATTCTTAAAAACCAGTCTGGTCATACAAAAGGGAATTATACATAATATGGGGGTCCCTGGTACATTATTGCAATCTGGAAGTGTGAACCTGAAGAATACAACAATAATAATAAAAGGGCTAACTGGTGAAAGGAATATGGAAAAGGGAAATGGGACTAGGACACAGCTATAATCCCCAATAACTAGGCACGATGCGACAACGGTCAGGGGAGAAGTGACAAAAGAAAAATCTATAGGAAGAACAAGAATTACTTGGGTGATAGTCAGGCATGTGACACAACACCAAGAGTATGGGTGATACACAAAAATCAAAATAGTTCACAAATGTTAGCTCTACCGCTGGCCGCTATACCATATACGGTAATCTCAGCTAATGTTCCAGTTCATTTTTCAGGGAAAAATGAAACCTTGTTTCCTTTTAAGGAATAAAGCCATAGACTATTTTAGGAAGCAGAACAAAACTGACTAATGTAATATAGAAATTAGGTCACCATGTACAAGAGTCACAGATTTATAATGTATCCTTACGTCCAATCAGGATACATAAATCTAGGGCTGCCTGTTCCTTAAGGGAAGGGGGCAGTAACGTGACTACCTGCAGGTGACACACTTTGATCCTGTATATCTCTTTTATTTTTCTTCAATACCATTATAGCCAAAATAGACATGCACTGGTGAAGTGTTGTCTGTCTTGCTCACAGCATGAAAATATCATATCTGTGAAATTTAGTATCAGAGCAAATCCACCCAACTGTTGTGCAGAGATATGCATCATCATGAAAATCCCTTCTCAATACAGGGGAACTTGTAATAGTATCAGAAGCAACAACATAAAACAAAAACATGCATTAAATAAAAAAACGCACAAAACGCACATGTCACGCCATCAGATATACTTGCTGTATATCAAGCACAAAAAGCATAGACAAAACAATAGCATATGTGAATGAGTGGTGACGCACACACTTGATGTCATGTACTTTATGCACTGTGAACCTGCAGCCCAAAACCCAATATTCAGGCCTGCTTAATTTGTCAGGTTTAAAATCAAAATTACACTTTCTTTTACTTTCCTCACCCTCTTTTTGACAGCTGGTCACCAGTCAGTGGTGATCGGCTGTCAATACAATCTACTGTGTCACTTCTGACATACAGGACCAACAAGAACAATTCATGATAGGACCAAATACACAAACATGAAAAACACATGAACATTCCTTTCCAAAGGAGTTACGCAAAAACACATCTCTTTTCAACCAACCAAACTCACGTGTCTTGTCAGCCTTAAAATCACCCAGAACAATCCATGAATGATCTGTGGGCAGAAGCAAAGAAAATACACAACACACAAAAGAGAGACATTTCCCATAACAAACAAATATCAATTATAACTTTTAATCAGAAAACAAAACATGATACACATTAACAGACACAAAAATAAATTTCCATTACTTAACTGTTACCATCTTGTCAGTCAGCTTGCAACATTAAGCCACCTTCATTTTAACTTTCTAAAAGTAAAATTGTTTCACTGACACTCCATGTTATCTTTGCCCCACAATTTCCACTGTGAAAAATAATTCTTAATTGGCAAATCGTTCTCACTTAGGCATGTAGCCTTCAAAATTTTAATAAAGAGCGTCGTCTTATTTTCTGTCTAAGACTTAATGCAATACCTCATTTTCTGTCAAATAAAAGTAACAAGCGGACATTATTTTTCCAGAGCAGAGATACAAATGTATCATTTCTGCAGAGCATTTAGCATGATGTTGGGACTTTCAAAGAAACCCTTTTTTTCATATTTTCCCTTTGGAATTAAGTTCTTTAATGTATTGATGTTCTTATGGAGAAACCAGAAACCCCCCTTTTTAGAGCCCCGTTTAGCAAGGTCATTCTGCACTTCACAGAGACAAGGCTAATTTACGAGGTCACAGATGTCAACATGACAGCCTCCTTCCATTGTTTACAGGGAAACTAAAGATAGCACCTTAGCGTGACTTGAGCCAGCCTCTGCAGCTCTCCTAGCCCCCAGCTTCTGCTCACTCTGAAGCTGTCAAAGACAAAAGGCCTTCCTAATTCCTCCTAACCTGCAATAAGTCACTCTATTTTGAAAAATATTTTCTCCTTTTTAGGGGCTAATAAATTATCTCTGTTCTCAGATTAATAAACAACATTTAATGTGAATAATTCACAGAACCTAATAACACACATACCAGTTTTTAGAACAAATGCTTTTTGCAATGGTACTTATTTCATCAATCTTAAATGGATGAACGTCTCAGTAGGTCCAGCTAAAGTTAAAACCGTCCACCCTGATCTTAAACTCAAACCTCTGCACCGGGCACATTGGTTCACTGAGCCATTAAAAGCAACCCCAAATGGGAACAACCTGCAAATTTGTATTATACCTAAATGTATGCATTTACTGAAGCCTAAAGCACTTTAAAGCTATTGTAAATGGCAAGAATGCTGTTTGAATGGTCTATTTTACCCAAATTCGACTTTGATATTTGGGGCACTTAAAAATAAATATCCTATAATTGTGATACATAATAATAATCCTCAGAATGTTCTTTACAAATTGCAGAGATTGGACATTAGACATATCTCATGTAAATCCTTGGAAAAATGAGTTTTTTGCGCCTGCGCCAAGTGAAATTCCATATGCTAATGTCCTCATTATGCAGTTACAACATAACTTGAATTAAATTATAATGCTAGGAGGTCACAGTATGAGTATTAAGCTTCATGAATAGTAAAAAACAAATTTTGTAGCACTTATTTTTAATAATTAATTTGCATAATTAATAATTATTTTTAATAAACCCAATCATTTTTGATATTTCCACATATAAAAGCAAGCTGCATCCCTTGCCTATCATTTTAGATGCATTTATTCATAAGCCTAAGCACAGAAGCCTAACTCTAAACATAACACATTTTTGCGCCACTTTTTTTTCTGTTAAAAAGGACAATTATTATTTAGCAACAGAACCAAGAATATGCTTACAGAAATGCTTAAAGAGCGGAAAACCCTTAATTGAAATGTCTTCCTGTAATACAAAATAATGTACCTTAGTTTTGGAACCTTTTTAAAACAACATTCTGAAATGCCAATATTCACCCGTGCAACTGAGGGCGAAGTCCTGGCTGAGTAAATATTCCTGTTTATTTAGCTTGTCTCTCAGTGTTGAACATGATCACGGTGGCAGTCTTTTTCAAACTAAGACACATCAATGCGTGTTCTATAATATGCGTTTGAGTTCAGCAAAAACTTACTTCAGCTGAAGTGTTTGCCTGTTAATATCTAATACAATGTATGTAAGTAAAAAATGCTATAAGTTTATTTTTCTACAAAACACAAAATTTAGTTTTTGAGGCTTTTTTTATTCCTAGTGAATGTGAATTTTTAATTTTAGTTTTTAAGCATTTAGACATTTTGCTTAATAGACTGAAAACATCAAGGAAAACCACAACCACACATTGAGCTCATTTCGGACATAAACAGAAAGGGGTCAAACACTCAGGACACACAATACAGCGCGCTTTAGCCATTTATTTCGTGAATAGCGCCATCGCTATTCACTTACAGAAGTTTCACTAATGGGAAAACCACATAGACGTTTAAACACACATTTAAGCCACAAATCAATACTCAGGACAAAAACAGAGGACAGCCCATAGACTGTACTTAAACCAAACCATTTGTAAATACTAGTTGTAAGTCATATTTACAAGAAACGCTTCTCAAAAGTGTTCCAAAAGACTGCAAAAACAGCCCAACAGACTGATGTATATCTAAGAAGCGAAAATACACTCAATTCTCTAGCTTTGGCTGGCAGAACACCAAAAAATCGTTCTGCATATCTTCATTCAAAAAAAAATTGCACAGAACAAAGGATCCTTGTATGTATTATGTCCATATTTTAATTCCCTGGGGATACAGAATCACCAAGGAAGAAATATGTTTGTATACTTAAACCTATTTAAGTATTCCCTCTAGGGGAGCCGGCTAATTTACTTCACATAAAAACAACACATTCTTCAATGTGAGCTTGAAACAGGCATGCCAAAAATACTGCAGAATATGCAAGTAATATAATAAAAGTAGTGCTTAAAGTACTCTACGTACGTGCACCGTTCAACAAAATCAGATAGAGAAAAATCTCCTCATTACCTGCCTACACAAATTGCAATTTGCATATCAAATCCATACATATACAAAGTTGGCCAACACAAATTCCAAAATTCCAAAGCTAAAGTAAGCGTTACTAAACTACCTTACTCTTACCAATCAAAAGGTTGTCCAATTTCTAACTGCCAAGTTCTGAATGACCTAACGGTCTTTTTTAGAATACTCCCGCCAAAAAAAGGTTCTCAGTCAGGAGTGACATCATGTGGAGGATCAAAATCAGGAAGATCAGAAATATACAGTGCTGCAGAGACAGAGAATCCCCAGAATCTCCGTGCACAGAATACTTTCTTAGTAGAATCCTGTCATGTCCTCCTCAGTAGATTTCAGTCTCCTGACAAGATCACTCCTTCAGAAAGTCACTTCTCTGATGAAGCCCACGTTGGCCGCGCCAATAGAAGAAATCAAATCTTCATTCTCAGGGGTACTTGATAATAAAGAAGTTGGCACAGTAGCTGAAATATGAAAAGACATCTTTATTAAACTTAAATAAGTGAGACTATGTCACACAGAAGCCTTAGCAACTGAATGAGGCAGTCTAAAGAGTACAGAACACAGAGGCCTTTTATATGCTTAGGGTTACAAACTCAGCATAAAAGTAAGGGGCAGTCCTAGCTTTTGCAAGCATGCAAAATGCCTAATATGGACATACAAGATCTGCCAAATATTAGCGAATAGGAAAACATTCAAAACAAGGCATCATGTAACCAGAACATCCCCCTTGAGTCGTGCTTTTGCCCAACCCGATAAGTCAATCAATTACACCACCTATAGGTCAATCAGTAATAGCAGGACATGTCTGTATGCTTCAAAAGAAAGGTTGTGTAATAGGAAAACAAAGGGAGAGAATAGCGAAATCCAAATGGTAAGATACGACAAGAGAAGAATACTAAAGGCTAACAGATAGTTGATACAGGGATTAGATAGTCCAGACAAGAATTAGTTAGGCCAGCTGGTGTCTGAGATTGGTTTCAAAACAAGGACAGAGGGGGTTTTCAACACGTTGCAGTCCAAAGGGCAGAGACACTTCGTGAATCTAGCAGCCTGTGTCAAGGCAACACAAAATGACGGCAAATGTAAGATGGAGTCAAAATTAAAGAACCTCAGGAGTTAGAATAGTTACCCCTATACTATCCAACACTTACTTTAAATGTGGTGTAATGGTATGCATTGTAATGTAAAATAATGCGTTGTAAAGGATGTTGCAATGTAAAAACTGCATTGTAAAGGCATGCATTGTGAATGTATGCATTGTAACATCATACATTTGCGACCCAGTGAAAGGATGCAGTTTCTGCAAGGCAAGTTACTATTTCAAGGGGTATGCCTCTGTTGAGCATTTCAGGGCAGATTTACAAGCCCCCTGCGCCACCAGTATGTCACTTTTCGTGACGTACTGGTGGCACAGGGGGCTCCTCCATATTTACAAGGAGAGGAAAAGCCACTCTGACTTTTCCTCTCCTTGTGAACACAGCCCCTTCCACGCAGCACTTTGCGTTGAAGGGGCGTTTCATGGGTGTTGTTGTTGGTGTTCCCACTCAACACCCATGAAACAGGACATATGCATTTCCAGATTTACGATTTCTTGTAAATCTGGAGATGCATGTGAATGCTACAACACCCTAGAGGTGGCGTAGCAAGGCTCAACGAGGAGAAATGTTTTCATTTCTCCTCCTTTTTTCTTCTTTCAATGCGTGCACACATTGAAAGAGGAAAATTCCTGTAGTGATTGTTTTTGTGCAGAAAGGTCCTCCTTCCAGCACAAAAACAATCTCCGCACGACGCAGGCATCCTTGAACCATGGTGCAAGGGTGCCTGCACGAGCTCATGGCTGCAGTTTCTTCGCCAGTGCAGTGGGAAGCACAGAGATGCGACATATTGTTGTAAATATGTTGCATCCCTGTGCTTCGGAAATGCTGCAGCGTGGCCCAGGCAAAGAGCTTGCGGTGCCACGCTGCGGCACTTCCTCGTAGATCTGCCCTTCGTATTTATCATGGTTCACCTTGAAACCAGAGACCAGTCAACACTGTGTGCTCCTAATGTATATTCTATACACTTATAACGCAAAAGTATTGTAAGTGCATGCGATGTAAATGGTCTTAAAGGTAAAAAAAATGCATCGTTATTTATTATATTGTAAATATATAACATTGTTATTTCTGCAGAACAAAGAGAAAACTATTTTAAAAGAAAAGTGAAATCTATTATAAATTACACAGTTTTTACTGGATCTGATTACATTATATATCATATACAATCGCATGGGAAGGGATGTTTTGGGAGACTCATTGCTGGAACCTATAGCAGCAGACATGAGAACCAATGGCGCGTACATATTCAGGCTTCTGCTCAATCCAGTGATGGATTCTTTTGACTGTCTCATCCATAAGCTGGTCTCCCAGTGCAGGCACATTTTGTGACTTAGCTGAACACCCCAGAACCTTTTTAGAACTCCTTCATCTTCACTGGCAGCTGCTTGGGAAAGAATACATCATGAGGTGTAGGGTCGGATTGGTAAGGCGGGCACTCGGGCAATGGGCCGCTATCCGAGATCCAGCTATGGGGCACTTTTTTGGCGAGCGTGGTGTCAGATATGGCCTGTGTGGGTGCAGTTCAGATGCCGCCACCGGCCTAGTGGGACCTGAGTGGCCCATCGGGAGGCAGTCACTATTTCCAGGGGTAGGCCTATGGTGAGCATTTCAGATGTATCATGGGTCACCTTGAAACCAGAGATCCCCTAACACAGCCATTATGTTAGGCACGGAGCACTCTGGCTCGGTCGGTGAGAGCAGGCTGGCGGGAGCGTTTCTTTAGTCAACACTGCCACCTACTGTGTGCGCCTAATTAATGCCGTATACAGTTACAGCGCAAACATGTATTGTAAATGCATGCGATTTAAATGGCCTTGAAGTAAAACAAAAACGCATTGTAAAATACATATACATTTGTTTTAGTGGTATGTACAGTTAGTATTACCCTTACTTGGAGTGTACACATTGTGGTTAGTATGATTAATATGTATTTCTACCCTGTGGTTTACCTATTTGCATTAGCTGTGTTTTGCTGTGATAAGCATTCTGGAACATTCTTTCGTATGACGTTCCAGTCAAACGGCTCTCCTTGGCAGTTGATTGTACCTGCCCTGGAGAAGGCTGCCGTTCTGTGGGCACCTTGATATTTAGGAACACATCTCGTTTTATCAACTTCCCGTGCATGGTATATTTGCGCCCAACATTTGGTCATGAGCTGTGTTTAGAGTTGTCTACGGATCCCACGGATTAGCCTTTCTGTCCTCGTAGTAAAGGAATCGTAATAGAAGTAATATACTCTTCAGTCGACAGGTGACCAACTGAGGTGGGCTGCTGGGGTGAAATTGACGACTCCATGTCGAGTAATGGGATTCAAGGATGCCCAGGCTAATATCAGCATGTTTTGTTTGCGTTCTTAGGCAAACGTCAATAAAAAGAATGGTACAAAAGAATATATAGTTGTTGTCACAAAAATGTCTCTGTGTGCTTTTTAAACAACTAAACACAAAGGAAATTAATTCGATCAATCAATTAGATCTTTATTTGGATATAAATATATCCATAAAAGCACAAGTCAAAAACAGCAAACAAATACATTGGTCTATAAAATACATTTGAGATAAAAGACAGCAGCATCATAAAAGGAGGGAAGGTTCACAATAGGGTCCTGTAGACACAGGTCAAGTAGCACCATAAAATATAGGGCTATGAAAAAGCAACCAAGTAGATACAAGTCCAACTTCAAGAAACAATGACAGACATAGAATTGTAAAATATACATACAAACTATCTCAACAATTGTAATAATAGACAATTTGGCACCACAGTCCAAGTGTTTTAACCATGAACATGGATTACAGATCAGTGCACTCAATAGAAACAGCTTTTAGTGAATACTCATTGAGGCACGCATGCGAACTGCCACCTTTAAAAAAGATCCCACGCGAAAAATTAAAACATCCTCTTCCAGCTCAAGGATTTTCATATATGCTGCCTTATAATGGATTGTGACAGTTTTCTTAAAAAACGGAATCAAAAACCATTTAGTGTGTTTTTGATAAAAGTTACAGACAAATAAAAAGTGCAACATAGATTGTTTACTATGGTCATTGCAGGGACATGGCAATTAATCGAGGTTAGCATTAAATCCTAGAGGGAAGCAAAGTAAAAATGTCAAAGTACGTGCTCTTAGGAGGAAAAGCAACCCTCTCTCCCAGCGGCCTATAGTTTTTAAAAGGTAACTAGATGGTGTGTATGAGGACGGGTGGGATGCATCCACTAGGGAAATATTTCTGGCAACTGAGGTTTTACTGGCCTCTTTTTCATACCTTGCATTGTTGTACTGTGCGTATAAAGCCTCCTGAAGGGCTTTTTTATTTATATGCTCTACATCAGTTGGATTTAAAAAGATGTGCTCTAAATTCATGCTGCTTAGGCTCTCCAATACAGCGGCAAGCCAGGGTATGTCCCTACCCTTTTCACATTTAAGGCAATCTGGTATTACATCTCTGGTGAGGGTCGCTGTTGGGTTTTTAATGAAATCAAATTGTGAATAGATAACATTGTAATTCAGCAGAACAAGGAGGAAATTGTTTTAAAAGAAAAGTGAAATCTTTCATGATTTACGCTGATTTTTCTGGGTGGAACCACATATGTCATATACTATTGCATGGGAAGGGATGTTTTGGGAGACTCATTGCTGGAACCTATAGCAGCAGAGATGAGATCTATTGGCGCGTAAATATTCAGGCTCCTGCTCAGTCACGTGAATGATTCCAACACTGTCTCACCGATAAGCTGGTCTCCCAGTGCATGCACATTTGGTGACCTAGCTTTAAACTCTAGTGCCTTATCAGAACTCATTCATCTCCACTGGCAGCTGCTGGGTTGAGAATTCATCATTATGTGGGAGTGCATACTTTTATAAGGCTCGTCTCGGGCAGCAGGCATGAATCCCGTGGGTACTGTAATGATGGTGGGCGCTAGGCCCACATTGCTAAATGAATGTGACACGGACACCAGATTAGTAGTGGGTGAACTGGCCCAGAGCACATGGCTCGGCCCCTTTTATTAGCTGTGTCACCTGACCCGGTGACATCAGGGGTGGGTGGGTGTTCAGTGTGCAGGCATACAAACACTAGACCGCTGACTGTGATTCTGGATCACTACATCCCTCCCAAACTTCGGGGAAAATGAAAACAAATGAAAGTCCAACCTGTGGAAGAAGAATGCAGTTCGCAAACCCCACAACAAAGTTCAACCTGTGGGATAGAAAAATGTATCTACAAATGTAACCCTGGACTCTGTAGTTTGGGGTGAGTCTCTTTGGTGGATTGCAGGTCGCAGATGGTGTAGTTGCTGCATCCAGGATTCATGAGTCACTGTGGCATGGTTTGCCATTGTTCAGCGGGTCCTATCTTCTATCTGCGCCGCTTGGACATTGTTCTCGGTCTTGCCTTTGCTTGGCACCACTGGTGACAGTTGGTGGTTAGATAGAAGGGTGACGTGATCCGAGTATTGCTTGTCTTCTCGGTTCTCCTCTTCAGTCCTGGTCCTTGGTGATGTCTCTGGGCAGGCTTCAAAGTGTTTCTGGGCAGATGAAAGGAGTAGGTGCATACATCCCTCTCACTAGGATGCCCCTCTTTGCCGGTATTCCTCTCTCACAGGATGTCCGGGAGGACCTCTTTGCCAGGCTTCCACTGGACTGGTGTTGTCGGTCATGTTGCTCCACCATAGCCTTCGGGCCGTGAGCGGGGCGCTCCGCGATCTTCACCGTTGTGTCCTAGTTCCACCTGAAGGTTACGCTGTTGACTCTTTTCTTGCACGCGAAGCTTCCCTCTCAGTGGGTCGTGCAGACGCACCGTCGTGGATCTGTCTCTCTTGCGGGACTTGCTGCCACCAGAGTCCCTTGAGGCCTTTGATTCTTGGGCTGCCACGGGTTGATGTGGAGTGGTCAGTTCCTCAGCCGGATGTGTGAGCACTCTCGCCATTCAATCTTCCGCTCAACCCCAAAGGTAGAATTGTTGTCAACAGTCCAAACTTGCTCTCTTCTACGATCGCCACATGGATGGATGGCTTGTAGGTGGATATCTTTGACTTGTGCCGCCGGTGTTCATGCCATGCCTTGTTCTCCGCTGCACTCCGGTGTTCTGGTGCATGTCACCATCTTCTTCTGATGGGTGTGTGAGTTGACTGATCACACCTCTTCACTTCTTGTGATCTTCTAGTGGCACTCACTACCCTTCTTCTCCTCCATTCCTTTCACGACGTGGTTGGTCCTATTTCTTTTCTTCAACCACCCAGGCCATCTCCGTGTGGCGTGCACTCCACACGAATCTCCCTGGTTGCGTCCTACCCTTAGGACACGCCTTCTCTTCTTCCGGTGGCCAAACCAGGCATCGCACTTTTCTTCCTGTCGCTCCTTCTTTAGTTCGGGTCGGTGTCATCAAACCTCTTCTGGGTCCCGTCCATGGACCTCTTCTTGATCTATTCACTTACTATGCCTTTGATCTTCTGGCATGTCTTTGCAGTCATGATCTTCTGACTGTCCGCTTCTCCTTTTCTTTCCGGGTGACCAACTGCCTGGTCATCTTCTCCTTTTCTTTTCCGGGTGACCAACTGCCTGGTCATCTTCTCCTTTTTTTTTTTCCGGGTGACCAACTGCCTGGTCATCTTCTCCTTTCCTTTCCGGGTGACCAACTGCCTGGTCATCTTCTCCTTTTCTTTTCCGGGCGACCAACTGCCTGGTCATCTTCTCCTTTTCTTTCCGGGCGACCAACTGCCCGGTCATCTTCTCCTTTTCTTTCCCGGTGACCAACTGCCTGGTCATCTTCTCCATTTCTTCTCCTTTTCTTTCGGGCGACCAACTGACTGGTCCGCATCTGGCGGTGACTTCCTGGCAAGTCATCTTCGCTGTGACCTACTGACAGGTCTCCGAGGACGCGATCCCTGCGCTGCTCAGTCGTGGTGGCGTGGAGTTCCTTCACTCCTTGCGCGGTCCTGCGCAATGCTGTGTTGTCCTGATGTGTGGAGTTCCTTCACTCCTTGCGCGGTCCTGCGCAATGCTGTGCTGTCCTGATGTGTGGAGTTCCTCCACTCCTTGCGCGGTCCTGCGCAATGCTTTGCTTCTAGCGCATTCCTGCGCCGTCTCTTGAAGTGTCCATTGCGCTTCTGGTGCATCCCGGCGCCGTCTCCTTGCGTGTTCCTGGATGTTCTGGAGCGTTCCTGCGCTGACTCCTGAACACTTCTTGCGCTTCCTGGGGTGTGCCTGCGATTGGTCAGTCTCCTTAGGTGCCTGCTAGGGCAGAGCTGCAGTACGCTTTTGGATTGTCATAGGCTTGTTTTTGTTCCTCATTTCTCAAGCAGCTACTTGCTTCTGTGGCAGAATGCTTGGTTTCCTCATTTGTCAAGCAGCTACTTGCTCCTGTGGCAGGATACTGGTGGCACTTGACCTTGTGCATAGCGACCGTCCTGGGGTGACTGCTGGTACTCAGGCTTGGTCAAAGGGCTTCCCTTGTGACCCTGTCTATGGTTAGAGGCAGAGTCTCGTGTTGGGGACATCACAGGGTGCAGACACTGTGTGTGATGTATTTTATTCAGCGGGTGCAGTGCTGAGATTTCGCCACTAAGTGGCAGTGGTGCACGTTCCTACATGATGCCGTGTACCGGGCCTATCCAGGCTTGTTCCTTCCCGAGTCTTCCGATGCCGTCACACTTCCTGTGGGGAAATGCCGGTGCAGGCCTTTCCAACCTCGGCTGGTCCACGTTATTTTACCCCCGGGTCTTTCACTGCCAGGTAGGTGTCTTCTTTCTGTCTGTGTTTCACTGTTCTGAAGGAGGAGGGGGGGAAGCAAGTCTCTCTCCTCGTTACCCCCGCCCGCAGCAGCCTTTCATTCACACGCTGCGCGGTGGGGGGAATGGCTAGCACTGCTCCTCTAGGTGCGAGGTGGGCACTCTCATCCGTCGGCCTCTGTTGCTGCGCGGGTGGGCTCCGCTGCAGCTCCTGATGTCTGGCCAGGCGGGGGCTAGGGCATAGCGTCGTCGGCACTGTTCTGACCAGCCACGGTTGGGCTCCGCACGGCTTGTCCTACTTGGGGGTGCTGTGGCTGACTCAGTGAGTGAGCTTCGCTCAGTCGTTCTCTCGCCCGGCAGCTCACTATGTGCTGCGGGCACTCCAGTTCATTCACCCCCGCCGTAGGCTCTTCACACACACGGCGGGGGACACGGCAGGCAGGCCGCGGGTGGGCTCCGTGAGTCTTGTCTCAATTAACGGGGCAATAGCGGCCGATGCCGCGTCACTGCAGGCAGGCCGTGGGTGGGCTCCGCTGGCCTCGCTATACTAGGGGCACCATATATAACGCGGGTAGGCTCCGCTTTGTGTTTTTCGGCGGTGCCGGCTGGCAGCCACCATTATGCAGTCATGAGGGGGGTCGCTTCTCGCTTGCGCGGCCCCCTAGGCAATCTTTAGCGTCCGGCCTCACCTCTGGCCGACGGGCCTTCTTCCTCCACGCGGGTGGGCTCCGCGGAGGGTTCACCGAGCGGTGGCGGCCGATGCAGGTGGGCTCTGCACGGCTCTCTCTTCACCCCAGGCAGGGGCTCAGTCGCGGCCGACGCGGGTGGGCTCCGGTCGGTCCGCTCCTTTTCCTCTCACGCCGGGAGGCTCCAGCTGGGCACGGAGGTGCGGGGTGAGCTCCCGGTCACCTCTGCTTCATGTTCTCGGCCCGGGGCACTGCACACGCCCCTCGGGCCTCTCGGCGGCCGGCGCCGCTTCCCCAGAGGGGTGCCCTGCACATGGGCACTTCCCTTCTTCTTTCCGGGGTTTTTCTTTTAGCTGCTGGCACGCATGGCATCTCGTTACCGCCTCGTCGCCAATGTAATGATGGTGGGCGCTAGGCCCACATTGCTAAATGAATGTGACACGGACACCAGATTAGTAGTGGGTGAACTGGCCCAGAGCACATGGCTCGGCCCCTTTTATTAGCTGTGTCACCTGACCCGGTGACATCAGTGGTGGGTGGGTGTTCAGTGTGCAGGCATACAAACACTAGACCGCTGACTGTGATTCTGGATCACTACAGGTACATATCGACCAGCTAGGAGCCAATAACATTGTAGGGGGTTCTAGGCTGCACGAGGCGTAGACTTTGCCCAGAAGATCTGTAAAGACTTTCCTCCCTGATCTGTCACCTGACGTGATGCGTTTTAGGCTCGAGCAGTCTTAGAACATTGTCACTCCCGGTACCGAATCGACTTACTAAGACTCCCGCTGCCTATTATAACAGGGGCCAGAAGTAGAATAATGGAGTGATAAACTCAAACTCCAATGGAACTTCCGGTCCGGTGCCCCTTGTCCACGAATATTCCTGTTACCACCTTGACTTCACACGTGTGTCAAATGGGCGCATGAGTCTGAAGGGCCTCGCAACAGCCCCAGGCCCGCGCGCCACTCACTGGGCGAAGCACGTGCTGGCTGAACAAGAATGGAAGCTTCAACCAGCTCCTATTCAGTTCAATTAAAATAAGAGCGACCTGCTCTTATGTCTCAAGTATTAGCATTACTAGGACGAGCAGGAAGAGAAGGCCCTTCAACTATTCATGCAAAAAATTATTGAAATGTTTGAAAGGCACTTCAACTACTGAGCAGGTTTCTCAGCCGATCCTGTTTCAGCCCAGGGCTTGAAGTGGGAATTTCCCAAACTGCAATACTTGTACATATTGCTCCACATTTCCTTTTATGCAAAGTTATTAAGTTATTATAGTGAAGGAACAATAGTGAGAGCAACAGAATATGATCGACTTCTGTTCCGCCCTTATTGTGGGCGTGGTCTCAGCCCATCCCGGAATCCTGGCTATAAATGGACACCTACGAGGAGGAACGGACACCCATCAAGACGTCTTTGCCTGACACCAATAACCAAGGGAAGCAGACAAGATGAAGGCTGCTGTGCTGACGGCCCTGCTGTTCGTGGCACATGTCGAAAGTCTAACCGTTATGCCAGCCGACGCAGCCTTGCCAGACTTGGCCCTACCAATCAAACCACTAGGATGTAAGTTCACAAGACTTTCGTTTTCCCTTGAGACGCTTTATCTTATGCATTTGTGAGAGTGAAAGGTGTAAAATTAGCAAGTGATTCCTACAGGGAGAAGATGAGGGGTTACTGGAGTCTGCTTTTAAGGGAACAGTTGTAAATAATACCAGTGCCATCTAGGCAACGGTGGCTGCAGGTCAGGAGACTCCCCGCCGTAAATACAGATCATTGCATACTCAGAGGATGTGTCCAGTGTATCTGATGGTTTGAGGGATGCATTTCAGGCAGGGCTGAATGCCAAGGGGGCCCTGTGTTTTTTTCACCTACGCAGCATTCATTTGTGTTTTACATAACCAAAATCCCAAAGCATGAGTCTCCTTGTGTGGATGAAAACGTAAATACCCTGGGGCAGATTTACAAGAAACTGACACATGTGTAGAGATGTGTCAGTTTCCCTGCGCTGGCCTGCGATACCCTTGCGTCACCATGGATGTGCCATATTTACAATACGGCGCACCATGGTGCAAGGATTGACAGGTGCGTCAGAAATTCTGACGCATCTAATTCTGGCACATCTGTTGGCCCAAATCCCACGCATTGCTGGAGTCGTGTTGCAAGCAACTCCAGCAATGCATGTTGAGGCATATACTTAATGTACTATGTCACTCTTTACGCCTGTTTCAAGCAGGCATAAGGTTTTGACACAGTGGCGTCCTATAAGTGGCGTAGTAAATCTTGTAGATTTCACTGCGTCACTTCTACAAGGCTTTCCTGCGTGGGAACGCCCACCCTGCATACATTGTACCCAACGCATGTATAAATGTGAAGCAGGGCTTTACAACATGATGCATCACCCTAGATACATCATGTTGTAATTAGACGCATTGTGTACGCCGCCGACGCAGTGGTGGCACAAAAGTGTTGCAAGGAGCTTGTAAATCTGCCTCCCTGACACCAGGGAGTTTTCAGTCTGGATATGAGGGGGAATTGTACATTTTCACTGCCCAGAATCTGGGAATAAATGAGTGTGGGCTGCTTCACATTACATAGGGTGGACAGCTGTCTATGAGCCCTGTCAGCCCAGGGGCTAGGGGGCAGCAGGTCTAGATTTGCAGATGGTGGATCTAGCAGAGGCTCTGCCATCAGAAATCCTTCAATGTCCTCTCCTCTAAATGGGTTGAGGAGACTGTGAAGTTGATGGTTTTTTTAAACACACTCTGGATTGCACTATCAAAGGAAGCCAATAGTCTTCATTGAAATCAGAATGGTGTGATAGCCCTCATTTTAAAAATAGGTGCAATTAACTATCCTACAGACGACCCAACTAATCGGGATAAGGAAGACTGACAGGAAAATGATGACCAACCCTTTACATTGCTGCTGTGTATATGTGCTTCATAGCACGATTGAGCTGTACCTTTTTAAACAACCATTGGTAAATGTGTCGGTGTCGCTTATGTTATGAATAAAGAGATGTTTTCATCAATCATCTTCCAGGAGAAGGAAAGAGCTCCCTGACATATAGCATGATGTGGCACAGCGTCAAGAGCGGCCTACTCCAGAGCTAGGATCCGGTTTGAGTCTCAGTGGCGCTGCGCACAGCATCACCTAATCTCTCGGGTGATACATTGTTATATAAATATGCTGCAAGAGTAAAAGGCAAAACTGTATGAAAATATAATTCCACCAAATAAGATGTTAACAGTATTTTAGCAGCGGGAAACAGATAAGAGAAGGAGATGATGAACAAGCATTGTTAAATGCAGGAAAAAAAGCTACATCTAATGGAAAAGGAGGAAAGGTAAGCGGCAACCACAGGAACCAATGAGAATCCAGGAAAGAGAGGAGGCTGGATGTAAGTCCCTTTGAACTGTATATCAGTGGCGGCTGGTGACATTTGAAAGTGGTGAGGCGTAAAATGATAATCATACTGCAGTGTAGCGAGCGAGCGTAGCGAGCGAGCCCGAACCCCCAAGGAGGAAATTTTGAAAAAAGAGTGGACAACTGGTGCATTTTCAAGCAAATTTGAGAAGGCAGGAAGGTTAATAAAGCAATAGTGAAAGTGCAGTTATTACATTAATAAAGTGGTGTCCTATAACATAGGTAGCTGCTTATTCAGCATAACCACAGAGCTTCATAACAAACTTTGAAACACAAAGCATCGCTGAGTACCTCACAGATGCCCTCACTGTTGTGTTTCAAGGCCTACAGGTTTCTAAGTGCGCGCGCCTGCAGTCTACACAGGATCTGGATGGCCCTGGATTGAGTGAAAGAAACAAACAACTCTGGGCTTTGAAAAACCCAGGAGTTAAGGAAATCATTGAACCTGCCATGCAGTGATGCGCAGTTTAGAGCAGTATTATTGTGCGTAGGCATCAGGAAAGGATATGTGATACCAGACGCTGTGTGTGTGCTCTTATGCGAAAAAGGGAAATAATACCTCCAAAACTCATAATTAGGCCCTCAATGTGTGAGGGTGTGTGATGTTAAACCACATGCATCACACTGAAAGTGCACGTGCTGGGAATGTGGGTTTACTGGAGTTTTTATTACACAGCATTGCATTTATATAGCGCTTAGTACCCCAGACAAGGTGTCCACCATACGGAAACACACATCGAAGATCATCCAACACACAGTGTACTCAAACAGATGGTGGGGAATTAGACATACCCTTAAATGAGACATGCTGAGTGACACAGCACCAGTACTGCACAGCGCTCTTGAGATGTGAAACAAATTCACCTCAGCTGCTGAGACTGGTCTTCAGGGTGTGAGACCCTCACTCTGACAGTGAGTGAAAATGTTCTCCCTAGTCCCTAGTGCAGCACTGAGAGGACAGTAGGTGCAGGAAATGGTCATACTAATGGCCTGTCTCTACCTCGTGAGAGCCTCGGTGCAGAGATTTTTCAAACTGATTGTCAATGTATGAATTATTTTTTTTAGGAGAGCGCCATATCTGGGTAAGCATGGTAGTCTGTGATGTTTTAGACGTTGCATTGGTGGCACTGGCATGTGGTGCAGAAAAGACAATCAGACTGCCCCAGGTCCCCGCCATCTGGATGCGCAGTTATATCATTATCACTAGAGATCAAAGCAGCAGTAACCAGGAAGGGTGCCAAAGGGTCACCACAATTATAACACGTCATACGTCTGTACGTTACTTAAAACAACAATGGTGATGCGGAATTAAAGGTCAAAGGTGCCTGGGAACTTGTTTGTGCAAAGAGTCAGGTGTGCCAAGTTATAGCCGTGCTCTCTATGGGGATGCATTAGCATTATAAAATCGCCAAAAATACATACAGCTTCAATCAGGAAATCTTGCTAAAAATATAACTGTCTTAAAATACCCCATAATACACTAGACACAATAGGACAGTATAATAAATAGGCATCCATTTTGACATAACTTACGCTCTAAAGGTAGGCTTTGTCTATAGTGTGGTTCTAAACAGGTATCGAATTAATATGTATATATATATATTTTTCTAATTTTAGCGCGAACTTGACCCAAAGAAATCAGGTATAAGAGCGCTTTGCATGAGCACCCGTTGTGTTCACAAGGGCACGTTCATTTTTGTTATGCATGGGGAGATTTGCCCAGAATCACAGGATGTTGCTGAGCGTGGTTGCCGAGACTCGAACCGGGTTCCTCAGATTTGAGGTCGACCCCCTAGCGTTACATTGCCCAATCTCTTTTCCCAGGACCGTCAGCCTGGTAAAATCCCTGAATTAATATTCAAGCGATGCTAAACAGAACCCCTTAACAGCAAAGAAAATAGGACGAAATACAATTAAAATGTTTAACACATAGAAGTTATTTGTAAGTTACGCAAATCTATTACAATACTCCAACCATATCATGACAAATGTTGAAATGTATTAAAATTAGGAAGCGGGACAAGTTATTTTGAAAATATTTCATTGAAAAGTAGTGTCTCCGAATAGACCTGCGTGGTTTCCTGCTATGAATGGGGTTGTCACCAATCCAGAAATAGTTTTCTTTTGGGTTGATGGGCCTGTAACTCATAGTTTGGGCCACTGGAATTATGTATCAGCGGAGGACCAAATTATGTGGCAATGTTAACTGAATTATAGGGCAAGAAAAGGCAAATTATAGGGTTTGTTTTGAAGCAGTATTACTTCACTGTTTCACCTCAATAATTTGAGTTTGACGGTTAAATACAGCAATGATCAACTTGGACCTGCCTATGCACAATACAAGGCCTGCCAGTGCCACTGCGCGGTAACACTCGCGTAGTTTTTCTTTTTCAGTAACTTTTGATCCGTTTGAGCTCTAAACAATTTTCTTTGCTGAAATCTAAAAATCATGCAAAATACTGTGGCAAGTGGAGCAAATCTATAATTATGTCTGTGGAAAATGCTGCAGCCGCAGAATGTCAGAGTTCCCGTGGCCCTTTTCATAGCACACACACATTAAGTAGTACCATTTATATTTTGTTAGTATTACACCATTCTGACTACCAAATGAAATATCACAACAGTCTTGTCGTCAATAATTGCCCAGCACTGACACGCACGGTACCACCACCACACAGTCACTCACTGAATGTCGGGGGATGATCTTCTAAATCTCCAAATTCCAAGATCTCCACCACGAGTCGACTGCAGTGCTGCATGTGCTCTTGTGCTGGAGAGGAGGAGGAAGGGTGACTGGCCATGGGCCGGCCCGATTTTCCCAGCAACTACAGAGTGCAGAATGTTGTCCAATCACTGAATGGCTTAACACTAAGCCATTACAGTGATTTGGCATTGCCATTGCCCCACGTTGGATGCTCCCACCCCCGCGGTGCAGACTAGACTGCAACAACCCGACAACGGCCCAGTAGTAGCCAATCCTGACGCTGCTCTCTTCAAAGGAGAGCTGCTCTCTAAAGAGAGCAGCATCAGGATTGGAGTGAGCATCAAAAAAACGCCGCTCATTTTGGGACCACTGGGGAATGTGGCATTAGGCAAACTTCGTACTCAGCGGTGCTTGCTTTTCAAAGCCCACTGGGTTCTTAGCTTAAAAAAGGCAGCCGGGCAAACACCACATGCGCAGTGCTCACCTGCAGCAGCAGCACAGACTCCGTCCCAACCATGTCACGTACGTCACGTGATTTAAGACATGACGCCGCCCGCAGTTTTAATAATTATCGGGCAATTTATTCGAGCGGCGCGTTAATTAATAAATTTTTTTATTAACGCGCCGCTCAAATAAATTGCCCGATAATTATTAATGGGGCAACGCCCCACCGCCCAAATGGTAAAACCGCCACTTTAATATACAGTGTATATTAAAACAATAGATTTCTCAGGCACAGTGCAAGCGATGTGCAGGCAAAACCTAACAAAAAAGTCACTCTCCTTCAAAGCTAAGGCAGGCTTATAAAAGTCACAAGTTCTGTTACGAACTGCTGAGCTTTGGGACAGAGCGAACATGTTCTTAAATGTAACTGATAAACCTACTCAAATGCTGACCGTTGAGGCTGGGCGTAATTTGACTGGGCTGACAGCAGTATGTGTGGCACATTACGTACCGCTATATTTTACTGTGCATAAATGTAACGTTACACGGCTCAAAATAAATAATAGCTGTTACTATGATTCAAGACAGGTTACTCGAAATAGCCGCCTCACAAGGTGACTTTGACGTCTGATGGCTCTGTACCAGCTAGATACACAGAACTTGGTGGTGATTCCAAAGTTGCTACTTTACCTTTTCAATCAAGGCTTTTTTCTGTTTTGGCGTGGGGACTTATTTGTTATACCTCTGTGTTTTTTCGTTAGGTCCCACTTGTGCACTTCTGCAGAAAACTGTCTTGATCACACAAGGCTCTTGCTCCGGTAAAGTTACTGTCGGATACTGTTCTGGATGCTGCGAAAGCACTGTCTCGTAAGTGATTTTATGTTTGTTTCCCGGAAGTAAATGGGTGTTGGGATAAAATATACAAATGGATAGGCAACATATATATACACATTTTATTTAGAATCTTTCATTTGCTCAAACACCTGCAGGTATATGAAGGGTTATTAGCAATGCATCAATGGTAAAGTCGAGTTGAGATCAAATGTGTACATTTTTTTGTTTTTGTAGTTTTTATTAATTGCTACGGTTTCACAATTCAGAATGTTTTAAAAAGTGGTTCCTTCCTACTTATCAAGTACCGATGGGTGGGAGAAACGCTTAGCCCTTTCACACAGTCCCTGCTGCCCCAATTGCACCTAGAATTCAATCCATCCGAAGGCACGTCCATAGCATTCTGTGGCGGATATGAGCGGGGAATGCAACAGGCAATGCTTTTCTATGGCAGGCTTAGGCAGAAATCTACTAGTCAAGAAAGGGCAAATCTGATTAATCTGTCAGAGTCCGTGAAATGTCACTCGGCAGTAATGTATGCACATGTATTAAAGTATAGAGGAAAGTCTAATGACAAAACAAAACACTCCTTGGCTCATTTAATCGAACTAATGTTATCTCTGTGGGCGAAGAGCAGAGAAAAGAAACGGACTACCTTCAAAAGACCATAAGGTTGCAAACAATTGATGCTATGTTATTTTGGCTGTATTTCTCAGGCCTCAAAAACCATTATTACAAATCAAAATAAAAAGAATGCCGAGGTCGATATTACCCAACTTATCAAACTGGTGCAACATAATCCAATCGAAATGATAATATGTAGTATCAAAGGTTAGTAGGATGCATTGGATCTATATTAATTAAGCATACATTCCGATTAAACAATGGAATATAAACTGTTGACAAAGCCTCGATAAAACATCACGATTTGTCATACAGAACACAGTACACATAGGGAACATGTACATGCTGGTAAATATTCCAGCACTACAAAATAGCACGTGCATGAAATAAACAAGATCCATGCTAAGCTGGAAAATGACCAGACAGACATGGACACAGCAGAGACACCTTTACCACATAACATTTATTTGATCTTGGGTGCACTTCTGATAATAAGGGGAAGTACATGAAACAGAAACATGCATTATTGTTCGGGTATCAGATACAGTGCTGGGGCATGCTTCACTACACGGGAAACGGTCAAAAGGATTCATATTCAAGGCATCCCACACAGTTATCCTGATCTGAAAGTTGGAAAAAGCTATAGTCATAAGTACAAAAAATGATTTATCGTAGTTCAAACTTCTCTTGCTTTAGAACTGCTATAGCATAAAAAATAGAGTCCCTCGCAGTCAGAGGAGACCTAGTAATGCAATAATTGCTCATAGTGGGGCCTATTTACTAATGCATTTTTAATAGTGCTTTACATACCCACACATGCTATTCGCTAAGATCTTGAAACAGATACACCAACACCTCTCATTTCTCCTGTGTGTGAAGTTCTAATCACAGGTATAGAGCACTCCACATACAGAGGTACATGTTGCTAGTGTGAATGTGGGCGAGGCACTGGGGAATGGCAGTTAAGTGGGGAATATCTACTAAACAATAGAAGAAATATAGGGGCATTAAAGGAGGGGCACTCAAAAATACTGGCAAATACAAAAACACACCTGCAAAAAATTAACTAAGTTACAATCCTTGAAGTAGCCGACATCCACCTTAGTAGTACTAAACACCAAACAGGTTCAAATCATTTCTATACTCCCCATGGAATAGACCACTCACCACACATGCCACTCACAGGTACTGCAAGGCAGCCTCGTGAAAATCAGTTGAGGCATTGATCACTGGGAAAAATAGGGCAAACTTGGAAGAAATATGCATCGAATTCCTACTTTTTATATTTAAAAAAAATATATTTTTTTAATTTAACACGAAACATAACTATAGTTGATAACTTATATCCGAACAAGACTTCCTTCACATTTTACACGACTGCTAAAGGAAGAGGGTGAGACATTAAGCAGTCATGATTACACCACACCAATTAACAGGTGAAACTCAGAGCACCATCAACCTGTCGCACAGCATGCCTGCCTATGAACCAAAGCCACAGACAAACCAATTTGTCCTCTATGATGGGAATGTCTCTGTTCCCTTGCCTCTCATTTTGAGGAACAACTACTTGAGGAGGAGGGACAGAATATAAATGGAGATGATCAACAAGTTTGACATGTCCAGGGAATTAATAATGTTGTGACACTGCTTCTCTTCAGACATGAGCCTTGACAAGGGTGCAGACTAGGATTACGAGCTCATTGACCTATATCACACTCCTAGGCCAATCCTGCCCATGTCAAATTACTGACTGCAATCCACTTTCTGACCGACATATCCCTCCAGAGGGTCCCTGGGGGAATGGTGAATATCTCAGAGGAAAGCCAATCCTAGTCCCTACACTAGTTACTGAGATGCATCAACATCAGAACACACAATTTTATCACCACACACTAGCCACTGGTCAAAAAGGCAATGAGTGGAAAGGGAATTCTGTTCAGTTTATTACTTCTGTTAATTATCAAATGCCATCATTTGCAATAACATGGCATGTCGACCATCCACTCAAAGAAAATATAATTTCTCCTACAGATACTTCTGGCACTCTGTCAAGAGGCAATATTCTTCAATGTATTGGGTTGCTTCCGTAACATAAATTGTGCCTTTCCTGGGTGTACACCTGTCAGCTACATGTTCTGACACTCTGAGCTTGCACATCAGGTTGTTTCTGGAGATTTCAGTGACATGCTACTATTAGGTAAATGTACCTTAATCATGCTGCAACTGCTTGTGCACCTGGGAAATGGCACCACAAATGCAGTCAGTTGTAACCGCACCCCAACCCAATACAAAACTTGAGACTAATATTTACTGAATGCCGGAATGGAAAGTATGCAATATTTTCAAGGTAACCATTTTATAATAAATACTATCTTTACTTATCTCTTCACTTTATATAATGACAGACTACCATGGCTGAACTGACTTCTAACAGAGCACGCTCAGATATGTGAGTCATCATTGAGTACACTTTTGGTATCCTTAGCCCATGCTGTAAATGTCTTGATCATACATGTGGCTGTGCCCCAGTACTCCCAGGAAGTATTGTGCAAGATCATTGTAATATGTTGTGTGTTCCACAACATCACCATGCAAAAGGGCTTACATGTAGACCTTATTAGACAATGGTTATTTCCATGTATGCACCTATGCTCTAGAACAATATCTCTGTATCTATCGAGCCTGCCCCAATGCTGCTCCAATTTAGGAAAGAGTTGAAGACTCATCTCTTTAAAGTACACTACATTACAATGTATTAACTATCCACAACTCAGACATCTCTCATAATAATAGCTGACTTTAAGTTTGGCTTTGACAATGTACACAGCTTTGTTCCTTTTGGGTAGGTTTGTGCTAACGAAATACCACAGATATATATATACATACATACATACATACATACCCACCCATGAACTATGGTCCCATCCAAGTTCCAGGATCAGGGCCGGACTGGACTTGGCAGGCACCAGGCATTACCCCGGTGGGCTGCAGGTGTTGAGGCCGGCTTTGGGCCCCTGAAGGGCTATTTTGTTACCGTGGTTCAGCAATATCGCCCCCTGTAACAAAATTGGCCAAAACCAACCCTGGCAAACAGCTCGGCTGCACCCCCCCTCCCTCCAAGGGGAGGGGGGGCGGCTGAGCTGTTTGCCAGGGCTGGTTTTGGTTCCCAGTCCGGCCCTGTCTGGGATTGGGACCCTGACTAGAGGCCAAGGTTGCAGGTGCATGACTGACTATTGGCCTCACATATTGATACTTGAGCTGCTAGTTTGTTTGCTCCATGACAGTGATTATAGAGCTTTGAATGTATGTAGAAGTGCGTGATATGACATTGACTAGATACACCATCCTGAGACACCAATGCTTTAGCACCATGATACCACATCCAAGCCTGCAATTCTAAATGTAATATGTTTTCACATACACAGAACAAGGGCCACAGGACCTCCTGGAAGTATGTGATTTGCAACCCAATCATTTATTACATAATTAAGAATTTGGTGCATTTGCGACCTAATCCATCATCTGGTGCATAATCTCTAGACTTTAAGGCAAAAATTGTGTTTCTAGCTAACGGGTTTAAAAAATGTCTAAAAAAGCAGTTACACTTCTTGCCGCAAAGTGGAAAAACTGTGCTTTATAATTCCACATAATTTGCCTTTTCTTGATGCATAATTTAATCTACCTTGCAACATAATTTGTCCTTTACTTCGATAGAATTCCAGTGCTCCTCAACATAACTCACTTATGCAGCAACATAATCAGTCATACATTTCAAATACATCATTCACCCACAATTGAAATCTCATCTCAGATCAGGACACCCCACATGTAGTATGTGGAGAACAGCACATATTTCATGTTAGAGTTCATGCACATATATCAATTTACAAAATGTTGTCTCGTAACACTAGGACGTCATTCAGAACCCTGGGTAGGATGTTCCCTTTGTTAAATATTAGATTGCGATGTGAACATTACCGGCGCCATCTTGTCCAACTTAGGCCTTTTGCGAGCGCGTAAGCGGCAGACATTTTAGACACTGTGGCCAGTTCGTAACATTGCAGATTGCCTGCACGTCTCCCCGACCTCGCAATCATCCCCCACGCGCTGGCAGCCCCCAAGCACACATACTAGAGTCATAAAGCATCCTCAGCATGACCCTGCCCCGGAGTCACTTCTCGTGCCGAACCCACATACCCTTTCATCCCTTGCGCACAAACAGGCCCTTGGATATTCTCCTCCCCTGCACCTGGCTGTTTGATCCGATCCCAGGCCATAACCAACCCCTGCGGATACAGTTTATTGCCCCATACAGTAGGATTCCGCCTCTCATCAAAGGAGCCAGAATAAATCAATGCCACAACCCCAGGAGATCCGACCGATTGCACGTATTTCAGCTCCTGACGAAATGCCCAGCTGCGCGATAGCAATCACCTACTGAGACCGGGGGTGGGGTACAGTACTGTTGATATGTGTGGGAACGGGCCTGAAGCGGGGATTCCAAAGATGGTTTATAATGCATCAAAGTAATGTCAGGAATGTATTACACTGCAATAAAGAGATAAAATTATGTATAAAATGCCAGGCCACAGAGATGCAGTTAGAGCACCTCGAGACCACACCCTGCTTGTCTGATCCGACACGCTTTCCTTCGAAGAATAAATCAGTTTCCTGCTTTCCAATATCCAGCGCCCGCCTCTTTATTTGATAACTACGATTGAACTAGAGGCGGCTAACGTCAAGTAGTGCTTGAGGATATCTGGGGAAAATCTGCTTCGTTCAACACCTTCACTCTTGCTCTTTCAATGGTTAGTACGCCTAAGTGCCAGATCTCCTCCTCCGCTAACAAGTTGGAGAACCATGTAGCGAATGTAGAGAACAACGTAGCAGAAGTTACATTTTCCACCAAGTTTGAAAAACAGGAAGTTACATGAACAGGAATTAGGTACCTACTGGCCCATCTGAGGACCACAACAGAATACTCCTTGATCATTTGCTGCTCCTTTTCCATCAGAGAACCATCAATATGGCTGAGAAGAAAGCAAAGAGGTACAATTTTCTCCTAGGAGGAGTTAGAGGTCATCAGGAAGAGGTGTCCTTCACATATTTCCTCAACTGTATGGGCCTCAGACATTCAGCTGACCAATACAGCACCAAAGAAAATTTGGCACAACAACATTTGGCACTACAGTGCAGCAGGTATTCCCACCCTTAGAGCCAAGTAGTGGCACAAGTGCTATGGAGAACTTAAGTGGTGGACATGACTGAAAGTCACAAGATATACTGGTTGTATCCTCCTAGCCCCATTCAGGGTAACTCAGACTCTTCCCAATCGTCTGGGGGTCCTTGTAACATCCAGGCATCACTTCCCTCCCACTTGATGCTCATGAGCAGGAAAGCGGTACTTTATACAAAATTAAAATGTATTCTTACATCTGTGCACTGGTAGTTTTATGTCTCATGTTTGATGTGAGTTATTACGTCCATCTTATTTTTAGCGTCATACTTGAGAGCATGCCGTATGTAAATTAATTAAATAGGTTTACAATATACATTAGCACACAGAAGCTTGGTCGTTGTAAATCATGTGTAGCTTTATGAAGAAGGTACATGCAGATTGACTTTATAGTGATCAACACATGTAACAACTATATCCATGTCTAATTCTATTATGTCAGACTGATAATAGATATTGTGAAGGATAAGACCCAAATAAACTGACATGGAAAAAATGGTTATTATCATATACATGCAATGCACACTCTCGCATGCGCATCTAATAGCTATTCTTGTTATAACCATCAGTCAGCACCTGTTAAATTCAGAATCATGTATTTATTCTTGCCTGTCATCATGAGGGAATGCGAAGGTGAATATTGTTAGAGTGGGCTTCTATGGGAATTAACAAGAGCGTATTATCAAGCCCATTATCGCCGTTTTATCGGCAGTTTCCTGCCGATAAATCGGCAATAATTTTAACACCGGTCCTTGATAATATGGCCGTTAGTGAACATGGCGATGGATGCCGGTATTAAGTGAATGTGGTGAAAAATGGTTTGTGCATACTAACTAAAAAGGTGTTAAAAATCATAGAACCTGTCACATCAACGAAAGAGAACCGAATTCTAGCTCGTAACCTATCCCTAATGAAAAGTGAATTTCTTCGTGAAGTTTGATGCTCCCGACCCATTTAATCATGTGGTTTCGGACGTGAGCCTTTGTCACAGTGGCTATCGAAATAATGAAATACGAAACTTTATGCACATGAAGTTGCTTACATTCATGAGTCTTTTTTCTTTCATTTTTTTAAAATCGGAGATTCAAGTTAGAAGTAGGGAACAACAGAACCAAGTGTAAAGACTAACAAGGGCTTCAGATGCGCAGCAGGGCTGACAGGAGAACAATCAGAGCATAGCACAATCCCGATCAAAATGACTCCTGATGGAGGTTGTGGAAACTACTGTGGGGGGTGGTAGAGCTGGAAACCACATGCCAGGAGAAGTCTAGGAAAGGTCTCTGTCTGTCCTTAAAGAAGAAATCTATTTGGTGTTGTAGGACCGGGCCCATCCAAAAATGGGGCCTGATGCCTGCCTCTTCACCACTCAAGAAGCCTCCACATTAGCGGTGATTCCAACTGCGTCCTATGTTAACTTCCTCAGATTCCATGTGCCCACCCACAACGCAGCGGCTAAGGGTCACATTGACCCCAGAAACCACTGAGACCTCATTTGTTAAGCACTCCGGGAGAGATTTACAAGCCCCTTGCGCCTCTTTTATGCCGCAGTTGCGTAAGTTTTGTGACGCAGAGGCAGCGCAAAAGGTGCGCCATGATGCGGGGTATTTATAATGTGACGCATCTCCCAGATGCGTCACGTTGTAAAGCCCTGCGCCAGAAGGAGGCGTTCCATCGCAAGGGGGGGGGGGCGTTCTGGTGCAGGAACACCTCCCAAAAGTGGCTGAGTGAAATCTACAAGATTTCACTCAGTCACTTTTGGGTCCATGCTGCGTCAAAACCCTGTGCCTGCTTGAAGCAAGCGTAAGGATTGACGCAGCATTGTGGAGCTAGAGCCTCCCAGAGCATTGCTGGAGCTGCGTCGCGCTCAATCAATCAATCAATCACAACATTTATAAAGCACGCTACTCACCTGGGAGGGTCTCAAGGCGCTGGGGGGGGATGTTACTGATCGAACAGCCAGGTCTTGAGCTGTTTCCTGAAGGAGAGATGGTCCTGGGTTCGCCGAAGGTGGGTGGGGAGGGAGTTCCAGGTCTTGGCTGACAGGTAGGAGAAGGATCTTCCTCCGGCGGTGGCTCTGCGGATGCGTGGTACGGTGGCGAGGGCGTGGCTGGTTGATCGTAGCTGGCGGGTGGGCGTGTAGAAGGTCATGCGGTCGTTGAGGTACACGGGGCCCAGGTCGTGGAGAGCCTTGTGTGTGTGGGTCAGGAGTCTGAACGTGATTCTCTTGCTGACAGGGAGCCAGTGCAGGTCTCTCAGGTGTCTGGTGATGTGGCTGTGTCTGGGGATGTCCAGGATGTGTCGTGCGGAGGCGTTCTGGATGCGTTGGAGTCTTTTTTTAAATTTGGCTGTGGTTCCGGCGTAGAGGGTGTTCCCGTAGTCCAGTCAGCTGGTGACGAGTGCCTGGGTGATGGTCTTCCTGGTTTCGGTGGGGATCCATCTGAAGATCTTGCGGAGCATGCGCAGGGTGTTGTAGCACGAAGATGAGATGGCGTTGACTTGTCTGGTCATCGACAGGGAGGAATCCAGGATGAAGCCCAGGTTGCGTGCGTGGTCCGTTGGTTTGGGAGCGGTGCCCAGGGCCGGGGGCCACCAGGAGTCGTCCCAGGCGGAGGGTGATGATCCCAGGATGAGGACTTCTGTCTTCTCTGAGTTCAGTTTAAGGCGGCTGCTCCTCATCCAGTCGGCGACGTCTTTCATCCCTTCGTGTAGGTTGGCTCTGGCGGTGGTGGGGTCGTTGGTAAGAGAGAGGATCAGCTGGGTGTCGCCGGCGTAGGAGATGATGTTGAGGTCGTGTTGGCGTGCAATGGCTGCAAGGGGGCTCATGTAGACGTTGAAGAGGGTTGGACTGAGTGAAGATCCTTGTGGTACGCCGCAGATGACTTCGGTGGCCTCGAATCTGAACGGGGGGAGGCGGACTCTCTGGGTTCTTCCAGCGAGGAACGAGATGATCCACTCCAGTGCTTTCTCTTGGATTCCGACGTGGCTGAGGCGCTTCACTAGGGTGCGGTGGCAGGCTGTGTCGAACGCTGCAGAGAGGTCCAAGAGGATGAGGGCCGCTGTTTCCCCGTTGTCGATCAGAGTTCTGATGTCATCGGTGACTGCGATTAGGGCGGTCTTGGTGCTGTCGTTGGCCCGAAACCCAGACTGTGAGGGGTCGAGGGATCCATTCGTCTCGAGGAAGGCGGCTAGCTGTCTGTTGGCGGTCTTCTCGATGACTTTGGCCGGAAAGGGAAGGAGCGAGATTGGATGGTAGTTCTTGAGGTCAGTGGGGTCCGCTGTTGGTTTCTTCAGGAGGGCGGTAAGCTCGGCGTGCTTCCAGCTCTCCGGGAAGGTGGCGGTGTGGAAGGAGGAGTTGATGATGTCCCGGAGATGGGGTGCGATGATGGCGTCGGCTTTGTTAAAGATGTGGTGTGGGCAGGGATCGGTCGGCGATCCGGAGTGGATGGAGTTCATCGTGCGGGTGGTGTCTTCGGTGTTGATCGGGGTCCAGTTGCAGAGGGTGGTGGTGGCAGGCGTTGGTTCGGTGGTCGGTTGTGTGGTCTGTGCGTCGAAGCTGTTGTGTATGTCTGCGATCTTGCGGTGGAAGAACGAGGCGAGTGAGTCGCAGAGGTCTTGTGAGGGGGTGATGTCGTTGTTTCCGGCGCTGGGGTTGGAGAACTCTTTGACGATGCTGAAGAGTTCCTTGCTGTCATGGGCGTTGTTGTTCAGTCGTTCTTTGAGTGCCGACTTCTTGGTGGCGCGGATCAGCTGGTGGTGTTTGCGGGTGGCGTGCTTGAGGGCGGTCCTGTTGTCTGTGGTCTGGTCGAGCCGCCAGGCTTTTTCGAGGGTGCGGCAGTTCTTCCTGGATTCCTTGAGGTCGTTGGTGAACCAGGGGGTTTTCTTGTTGCCGGTTCTGCTGGGAGTGTTCTTTAGTGGTGCGAGGTCATCGGCACAGGCGGTCAGCCACTTGGCGAGGTTGCTGGCTGCTTCGTTTGGGTCCGCTGTGTTGGTGGGTGTGTTCTGGCTGAGGGAGGCGGTGAGCTGCTCGGTGGTGATCTTGTCCAGCTGCGGCGGGGAACCTGTTGCGGGTGGTGGTGGGTCGCAGTTTTCATGAAGCTGAAGTGGACGCAGCTGTGGTCTGTCCAGTGGAGTCCGGTGGTGTGGCTGAAGGAGATGTGCTTGCTGGATGAGAAGACGGGTTCAAGCGTGTGGTCGGCGTAGTGGGTGGGAGTGTTCACCAGTTGCTTGAGTCCGAGGTTGGCGAGGTTTTCCAGCAGGGTGTTTCTGTCGTTGTTGTTTTCCAGGTGGAAGTTGAGGTCCCCTAGGAGGATGTAGTCGGCGGAGGGCAGGGCGTGCGGGCTGATGAAGTCTGCGATGTCTTTGCTGAATTGTGTGTGGGGTCCCGGTGGTCTGTAGATGAGGGTGCCTCGGAGGGTGGTCTTGGGGTCAGTGTGTATCTGGAAGTGTAGATGTTCGGCGGCGGTGAAGGTTTCGTCGGCGTTAGTCGAGATGCGGATGGTGTTCTTGTGTACGATGGCGATGCCTTCTCCCGTCTGGTTGACGCGGTCCTTCCGGGTGATCTTGTATCCGTCCAGGATGGCTATGGCGATGTCGGGCGCTGAGGAGGCGTTCATCCAGGTTTCGGTGAGGAAGACGACGTCCGGTGTTGTCGCGTCGAGCAGGTCCCAGAGTTCCACGGCGTGCCTGCTGAGGCAAGGAACAGCGAGGCAGGCAGCTAGGGCGGCAAGGCAGACGGCTCAACGAGGCTGCAAGCAGCAGCGAGGGCCGAGGGGGACACACACAGCTGGTGGCCGTGCGGCACGGGGGTGTCCTGAGAACAGGTCACACTCACCTGCGCCGCGCGGTCGCCATTTAAGGACAAGTGGGAGGGAGGAGCAGCTGGGAGGCGGGAGCGGGGAGGACACAGAACAAAAGGGGGCGTGGCCGCGTGAACGGCGGCGGGAAGCGGGGAGCGGGGCGGGCAAGGCACAGGGGGAAATCAACAAGGATTATACAATAAGGCAATACAAATACAACAATTTACCACAAAAATACGTCGGAACTGCTGGGGCAAGGAACAGCGAGGAAGGCAGCTAGGGCGGCAAGGCAGACGGCACAACGAGGCTGCGAGCAGCAGCGAGGGGCACACACACAGCTGGTGGCCCTGCGGCGCGGGGGTGTCCTGAGAACAGGTCACACTCACCTACGCCACGCGGTCGCCATTTAAGGACAAGTGGGAGGGAGGAGCAGCTGGGAGGCGGGAGCGAGAGGACACAGAACAAAAGGGGGCGTGGCCGCATGAACGGCGGCGGGGCGCGGGGCGCTTGCGATGCAACTCCAGCAATGCGCCAATTTTATGGCACAGATGCGTGACACATCTGTGCAGTTTTTGCCCCCTGGTGCACCGCATTATAAATGCGGCGCATCCAGGGTGGCGGAGCTGCGGCGCACAATAACTGGCGCATTCCTGCTGATGTGCAGGGATGCGCCAGTTATTGTAAATCTGCCCCTTAATCCTTTGGTATGTCACCATGACTGAATTTCTGGGGACCTTAACTCCTTCGACGCTCATGATGAGCTGAGCTCGTCATGAGCCACGGCGCTCCGGTGCTCATGACGAGCTCAGCTCATCATGGCCCGTGTAACGCTCAGGTGCGGGGAGAATTCCCCCGCTGTGCTGAGCGTTCCTCGGGAGGCAATGCACTTGTGACGAGCTGAGCTCGTCATGAGCACCGGAGCGCCGTAGCTCATGACGAGCTGAGCTCGTCATGAGCATGGGGGCGCTGTGCGCGACCCCTCCCCCCCAGCACAGCGGGGGAATAACCCCCGCAGCGAAGGGGTTAAGAAAGATGATTGCTGGTCTGCTGGTACACTTTAGAGGGTGATTGCTGGTCTGCAGGCACACTCTAGAGGGCTTCAAGTGGTGATGTCAGTAGTCTATGCCCAGCAAGAGGCACATACTGACCAGATTAAGGATACCATCTACCCTTATCACTTTTTGCACAACAGCTCCTTCTTCTTGTCAAGATATGCATCCTTCCCTACCCATTGATATTGTGCTTTCCATTTTGTCTTCCTCTCTGCACATTAACCTACCTGAGTGTATTCCACCCCAGGATGTTGCCTATCCTGCCCTACGGCCCCCAAACGGTGGCATAATAGATCAGACCATAAGTGATTCTATGTTAGACCTGGGAGATTGCCATGAACGGTTGCCGTCAACCCAGAACAGCATCGAGGATGCAAAGTTTGAGTTGGGGGTCTGGCTTTATTTGATATTGTTTTTTTAAACTTAGCATTGGAATGAAACTTTACTTTGCGGCTTTCAAACATTTTATTTGTGTGGTCTCGCTACAGACAGCTTTTGCTGTCAGTCACAGACATCATTATAACCAATCTTTAATGAATACTTAGATTGGCCATCCACTTGCTCATGACTGAATGGTGTCTTTACCATTTTAATTCCCTGCACGTGATTTAATGGATTTACTCATTTTCTCGTTTTTTTCTCACACCAGCAGCATTTCATTTGCATACTGTACTGATTTGATGAGTTGTATTCTTCAATTGCTGATGTGAAGGAGGTCTTTTCTTACTCGATGTTTTAGTAAAATTTGAGATTTATCTCTCGATGGAAGTTATTTTCCTGCTCCTTTCACTCTCTCTGCCCATCCCACAAACACATCCTTGGTATTGGGCACATTGCATTAGCATTGCGCTCTCTTATTGGCATTTCTGGGGCGAGTTGGAGAAGACCCTCTTGTTGTTTTCTTCGGGTCTCCTTTGTGTGAGGTGAGCTCTAGTTTGTTGTTTCACTCTGACATAAAGTTAATTCTTTACAAGCAATTCGTGCATGACTGGTGTCCATAGTGATGGGCAACAGCAGCTGACTGACGCTTTCAGGGTGTTTTGGCCCTGTTTCTCTTTTTGCCTGCTTTGCTATCCTTCCATTCACCCTCGTGTTATCTTTGTTTATGTGAAAAGGGTACTCTGATCACTGCATCACTTTAGGGTGAGGCATGCCCTCTGTTCGCTCCTGTATCCGTATAGACTTGACTGCATCCTGGTTAGAAAGGTACCAGAATATCACCAGCCTTGGTAATTACTTTATAATTGGAGGGCATATAGTACTTTTTCGTAACGGGATAAATGTTAGTTTGAAATGTTTTTATTTTCGTACACAGTTGCAATTTATGAAGTCAGACTTTATTTCTGTTAGTTACCTTAGTATTTACACTGGTCAATACAGGTAGCAAGAAAACAAAAGTAACATTTTAACATTTCACTAGTGGCCGACAGGATAGCTCAAAGAAGTATGATCTTGTCTTTGTAGCACTGCTTTTCTGGGATTCAAACCCCAGTACGTCTTAATCCTTAGCTTCTTGATTCATAATCATTATGTACGTTTATGGGAGATTTAATTGTTCTAGATTTTTTTCGTCTTCTTTGCTGACGTTTTCAAGACTTTTGGTAGGGCAGCTATTCCGAGTGTGTTCACTGACAAATGCAGCTGGATGATCAGACCTCCTTTTAAAACGGTTCTTGGGACATTGAATGAGAGCGGATGAGGTTTACTCAAGCGCCAATTGTGTCCCAGTTGTTAAAGTTTCCAACTTGAAACCTGAAGGGCAAGTATTCATGCTAAGGTGCTATGTTTATGTATGCCTGTTAGAAATTACGTCTTTAGTTGGCAGAGGTTAGCACCTTGCCCAAGTAAGGACCACCACTCTAGTCACGGTAAGTCAGCTTTACAACCTTAACGAACCTGTGCTCGCTCTCTGATAGCTTGGCACAGAGCAGTGAGGCTTAACTTAAGAGGAAATGTGTAAAGAATTTGTGTAACACACACACATGCACACGCACACACACACAGACACACACACAGACACCTACACACAGTAACACAATGAATACACCCCAATAAGAATGCATAAGGTTTAGAAAAAAGAGAATATTTATCTGAGTAAAACAAGACCAAAACAACAAAAATCCAGTCAGTAGAATTCAAATTATGCATTTCTGAAGAATAAACATAAAAACAATGCTTAGAAGTTAAAAGGCTACTTGAGGTTATGAGGGACCAGTGAAAATTCAAAGTTCCGGTCTCCCGCGATGATGGGCAGGCTAGCTACATGACCCAGGCAGGTTCAGCTGAACAAATATATTGGATAGAGCAAGTGTTGACATTGAGAGCCTGCTGTGTCATTGCCGAGCCATGCAAAGGGGGTGCTGCGTCGTCATTGAGCTTGGTAGAATTGAATACAATGTGTCCATTTTGAGCAACAGCCTCTGTATCAATGTCAAAGATCGATGCAGCAGAATTTCTTATGGTGTCAGAGCAATGTAATGGTTTTTTCAGAAATCAGCTTCAGAACCCACATCTGAGGCACAGGACTAGAAAGGGCATCTAAGGTAAGGGAAGGACTAAGAGATGACAGAGTCCAGCAGCATCAGCAGGATTACAGGAAGGATTTTGTGTCCCTGAGACTTCAGAAAAGAGGAGGCAAGCCCTTGGAGCCACTCTGGGCTTAACTGAGATGGGTCGAGTTCTTGTCCTTAGAAGGGCAGAGATCAGGAGGCAGGCAGCAGGACAGCTCAGCAAATCAGAGAAGCAGTTCCTCAAAACAGTCAGTCCAGACATAGTGGCAATCCTTACAACACAATAGTCTTTACTCCAGCAGAGTTCTTCTCAAGTCCAGTAGTATACTGATTTGGTAGGGTTAGAGCCCTAGTACTTATTCCCAAAAGTGCCTTTGATGTGGGGGCGGGGGTGGTGACTTCAAAACAGCTCTCTGAAGTGCACAAGGATACCCTTCAACCCAACCCTGTCTGCAAGGCTATATGTGGGTTGTAATAAGTCCTTTCTGTGAGGACCAGACACAACCCATTCAGATGTAAATGTGAGCTACCTCTCCTCCTTCCTGCCTTAGAAGACTATCAGAATGCGGATGAATGCAGATAAATCCTCCTTACTGTGTTTGGAGCTGTCCAGAGGGAGTGCACAAAGTGTACCTGTCACCCAGCCCAGACGTGTACTGGAGACCTGATGTAGGAACACAGAGCAAAGTTAAGAACAGAGAAATGCCTTCTTTTCCAAAGTGGCATCTCTAAAATTGTAATGTCAAATACAACTATGCCACTGAAGAGGACTTATCACCACCATTCCAAAGATATGAAATATGAAGTAGCTATCTCCAATCAGAATTTAAAGCTTAAGTGTGTTTTAAGCATTCCACAATGCTAGTCTATTGGATGAATAGGCCTCACATTAGTGAAAAACTAAATTTGCTCTTTGTAACTACCAGGACATGTAAAGCATAAAAGTGCATGTCCTGTCTTTTAGTTAAGCGCACCCTGCATTTAGGGTTACTTAGGGCCTGCCTTAGGGATGACAGATGTGTAGTAAAACGGGGGTTTAAAGCTTGGCAAGTTGTTTTAAATGCCAAGTCGACGTGGCAGTGAACTGTGAAAACAAGTTCAGCAATGGCAGGCCTGAGACAAGTTTGAAAAGCTACTTGAGTGGGTGGTGCAACCAGTGTTGCAGGTCCACTAGTAGCATTTGGATTACAGGCCCTGGGTATATTGTATACCACTTTACAAGGGACTTACAGGTAAACTAAATTAAGCCAATCAGCTTTACAATAATACCACCATGTTTATGGCCAACAAAAAGATACATCAAAAAGTGGAGGTAAACAGGCAAAAAAATTGGGTAAAGACCACCCTGAGGAAAATTGGTCTAACAATGCCCAAGAGGAACTAGGCTTATGTTTCAGGCTTGTATGTAGAGTTTTGTAGGTGGTAGCTTCAATACTTTGTGAATATGATCTTTAAAAGAAAGGGATTCGATTTCCAATTTTCAATGTTTCCATTTAAGCTACCATATTCACGAAAGTGAAATGTAGGGTTACGTGATAATCACATAGTTTACTTTATAGTAATGCAAATACTTGGCAAAAGTCGGTACGATTATGCAAAATTCAAATCTGTCATTTACGCTAAATTTTAGTGCACAATGCATCTGTGGATAATTTTTTGATGCAAGGATGCATTTCGTGCTAAAATAACAGTGCAAAGAAACAAATGCACAGCCACTCTCAATATTCTTCTCATTAGCTTGTGCCAATTTTTTTATTTTGAATGGAGCATAAATACATGAAGTGGCATAATGGCATAATTGTAGGAATTTTATTTAGGAAGTGTAACGTGAAATTACCAAAATAATTTGAGTTACATTCATTCATTCATAAAATCTTTATTTCGGCTGTACGCCATAAAAGATACATAACATATAAAAGCAGCAATTCTTGGATGACAAATTCATACAAACCAAGGAAAAAGAAACAGACAATCTTCAAAATAGCAAGGGATACAGTGTAAAAGGCAGTAATTATTACAAATATAAAAATCCGTCCTATCACATCATGTGTGGTTTACATTAATTAAAAACCTTCGCTTGTGCCACATTGCTAGCAAAAATTGCGAAACAGAAAAAACAATTGTTCTGGTTGTGTCTGTTTTAAAAACTCTAAAAGCATGCATACAGTGATTAAAACCCACATTTTTACAGAGGGGTACGAGCCAGTACTTCCTGGGCTTACTGTAAGGTGGACAGAAGAAGAGAACGTGCAGATCATTTTCCCTGTCACAGTTACAACCAGGGCATTTTTCATTCGTAGATGGGAACCACCTATTAGTCAAAGCTCGGAGGGGTAAAACACCATATCGCCACTGTATGTATAATTTCCTAGCTAAAATAGGATATATTACATCCATGAATCATTTGAAGTAATAAAAATCTTTAACAATTAAAAAGGAAGCAGTTAAGGTGCCGTTTTCAGAGTTAGACAGAACAGCAGCGTGTTTGTGTTCATAGTATGTCTTCGTGAGGTTCTCTCGGGTGATCATTTTAGAACCTTCTCTGGGTCAGACCACAAAGCGTGTAGTCCCAGCCTTCGACATTCATTTTTTTTTAAATCTAAGCCAGAGCATTTTCCCTACCCCAGGCAGGGTCAATAGTTCTGCTAGTTCCTCCGGGGTTACCCATAGCCTGCACCAAAATCTTAGCGGTTTAAGTGCCAACACCTCATCAATAGGCCTGAGTCCTAAATCAAGCCTAAGACCTAAGAGGCAGGAGAGGAGTGCTAGAAGGTAGAGCCAAAAGCTGTCTTATAAATTTATTTTCAGTCCTGATCATTTTGGGCCTGCATGAGTATCCCCATAGTTCCCCGCCATAGACAATCGCACCCCTTGCTTGCATTTTATAGACCTCCAGGTGTGGGGCAACCAGTTTATACGTGGAGGTATTAGATAGTTTCATAATTCCACCAGCTACTTGGGACAATTTTAGTTGCGACTTGACTAGCTGAGGGCCCCACGTCAGGTTCTCATTAAGGATTACCCCCAGATAGTCAAAAGTTGAAACCCTTTCCAGTCAAGGATTGAGTTGTCCTCCATCCAATCCTGGAGTCGTTCCAGGATTAGCCTGGCAAAGATCTTCTGGGGCACGTCTATGAGGCTGATGGGCCTGTAGTTGGCTGGGAGCAGAGGGGAACCCCTTTTGAAAATAGGTACTATGTCTGCACCCAGCCAAGTGCAGGGCACCACCATGCCTCCCAGGATTGCGTTGAAAAGGATCAGGCACTACGGCCTCCAAATCCCTGGTTCGTGCCTAAAGTGGACACCCGGGAGTTTGTCTAAACCTGGGGCTTTACCCACGGCCAATTTAGAAATGCATCACAGACTTCGGTAAGTGTGAAATCAGCCTCCACCTCTCGTTGTTGTTTGAAAGCAGGATGTGACGTTATAGAATCATGTACTTCTAACTGGTCCTCTGTTTGATATAAAGCCCGAAAATGATTTTCCCAGGCTTCAGGAGCTATATTCGGTTCAATTGCTGGTTTTTGATCTCCCGAACCATTATTTACTATTGCCCAAAATTCCCGTGCATCTTTATTTCTTAGGGCATTAGATAAGTTACCCCACTTATCATAATCCCACTCCTCCTTTACGCATTTTATCATATACTTATAGTGTGTTCTCCTGGCTTTGATTTTAGTCTCATCAGTATTGTCTTTTAGAGCCTGTACTAGTTCAGACTTAGCCCTCCTACAAGCTTCATTGAACCAAGAATGCTGCCTAGCCCTCACGCTCTTCTTTGTACTCAGCGGGTTGAATACCTCTTCCAGGTTGGAAACAAGGTCTAAGTGAAGCGCCTGCAATTTGGCATAATGGACTTGGGGTACTGGTTGCATGATTAGCACCTCTACCTCGGTAAATATAGGGACAATCCTGCTATAGAGTTTACAGAGTTCTTTTGGATGATCAACAAGTTTGTTCCAGCTGACTCTGCGCCTGTCGTTAGTGAGAATGAGTCTATCAGCCGGATCCCCAGGGGCTGAGCTACTGCTCCCGCCAATGCCCAGCGGGCCCAACTCAAGGATCAAGGGATTATGGTCCCTCTCTGCTCGCGCAGGTACATTGAGATCTATAACTAGTGGCCATAATTGTGTTTCTACCAGAATATAATCCAATCTTGACGACTGACCAGGTTTAATAAAAGTACATTTAGCTGGGCTATCAGAAGGGGTGCGCCCGTTGCAGGCTCGTAGAGAGTGATTTAATGTTAGAGCCATAATCTGTATGGCTAAAGGCGACCATGCTCTAGGGGATGGGGCCTGAATCGCGGGAATGGACCAGTAATCATCTTCTGCCACTAGAACATCGTCCTTCAACCCCTCTAGTGGCTCAAAGTGACAGTTCAAATCTCCCCCTACCAGCCGGTGGATGTCACTCGGGAGGGTATGTAAGAAATTGGAAAGTTCTTCAATAGTCCTGGACTCACTGGCTATACTCACAGGACGGGAATAAACATTAATAAGGGCAAGCTTCAAGTGGTTGGCCCAGGTGAGAACTACGCATTGGACATCACCTGAATAGGTTACTAATGCCGATGCGGTACATCACAGATGGGAACCAACCCACACAGTGAGGCCTCCCGATGGTCTGCCTTTCCCACCCTAGAGTGCTGGCACGTGGAATGAGGCAAACCCCTCCCGGTGCTGCTCTTGGCTGGCCCAAGTCTCTTGAAAGAGACACACATCGTTATTGTCCACGAAAGATCCCCAGTCAGGGCAAGCCAGTTTGTTTGGCAGGCCGGCCACATTCCACGACAATACCTTAATAATGCCTGGCTTCCTTACCGGGTCAGTGCTCAGAGTTAATTCGTTCTGGCCACCTGGAAAAGGTGCTGCACCGGAGAGCATGGGTCCCTGCGGGCTGCCTTCAACCAATATGGACCGAGGGTGCTTGGGTGGTATGTTCGGTACATATTCGGGGATGCTTACCGTTGGAATTTGGTGGATGGTACGTGGAACAAGGGGAACTATCTTTGAAAAGCCTAGCCCTTTTCCTTTGATGCTGGAGGTGCTTAAGCAAATCCCTCTTGTCCCATACCTCCTACAACCCACACATTCCCTCCCAAACACCCACCAGGATCTATTTCCCCACGCTCCAGTCAGTCAACCATGTCCAAGCAACTATATCTATTTTGGGTACAGATTTCAAAGGGTCATGGTGGAACTCCATGCCTTTCCCTTTTGTAACCCACTCCTACACGGGACCCCACCGTCTTCCAGATCCGTTGAGTGTCTGGCCTTAGACGGAAGGGGCCTGGGGGATAGAAATACGACAGTGGGAGGGATTGTATTACAGACCCAAAATTTGACTGCATCCCCCCACAGATATGAGATACCGTACGCGGATCTTTAAAATTAACCAGCACACAGTCTCCCCTGATATTCTTTTCTCTATGCCCTACCCAGGCTACCCTACGAACTAGCAGAATCTCACTACTGGTATGGGGCGGGAGCGGTCTATTTCTGCTCAACCAGTCTATAGCTTTGTTCTTTAAAGACTGATGGGATTCCTCTCTGGTGTCAATGTGTTCAGGTACCCCAGCTAAGACCACAACTTACGGACTCGATTCCGGGGGAAATTAATTCTAATTGATGTACTTGGAATGTTCCTTGTGTTCTCAGCAGTAGCCACAGAGAGCAGGGTGGACGGTGGAACGTCAGGAACCGCATGTTCTGGGCCTGTCACTTGTACCAAGCCTGGGTCAGGAGGTGTTGCCAGATTTTGCAGCGTTGCGCATCCCTTTGCGATTGGCACTTGGTCAGTACTCACATTATGCGATTTAACATAGTCCATAACCTTTGTTGTGGCTTTTTCGATACTTGTCAGTTGGTGCTCTATCCCGGAAAGTCTAAGTTGAAACGGCTGCAAGGAGGTTTGAAGTAAAGTGCCCAATTTTGCCAGGAGCGTGTCCTCCATTGAGGGCGATATTGTTGCTATAATTGTCCCCTCTTGAGTTGGAACTGTGGGACCTGAGGGTGGGGGGAGTGAGGTTGGAACTATCCCACTCCCTTTAGCCTTTGCGGTCTTCGATGCCCGGACAGGTATCCCTGATGCAGCATTCTCAGAGCATTTGGCAATTTTGGGCTTTCTACCACAAGTGACCGTGCCACCACGCTTTCTCTTGGGTATGGCCCCTTCTGTTCTCCCTCTTAACTGTCGAATGGTAGGATCGTCCAGGCCACCTACTCCCTGATTAGATTCAAGGGTTATTGGAGTATTGGCCTTAGGTGCTAGCAGAGGCTGCATTTCGATGTTTGGGGTGAGTCTTTCCGGACCTTTGATAATCTCACTGTTTGAACTGGAATCCAGCTCATCCCCCACAGATAATGGGAGGCAGCGTTCCGGTGTACGAGCTTTCGCTATATAACCCAATGACGATCTTTTAGCGAGGGCAATGTCTTGGGAAATCCGATGTTCAAACAGGGTTATCTCATGGTCCAATAATGAATTTGCCCTAAAAATGAAGTTATCCAAAGTCCCCACAGCATGACTTCCCGTTGTAACTTTTTACTCCTGCTTTCACGCCCCGCCATTGCACTAGTATAAATATGACAATTGGTGCAGAAATTTACACGAAGAAAATGGTCCTACTGTTTAGAAGCAGACGTTAGCAGGGTGGCCCAGTGTGGTCTCCTCCGGGGTACGTAATTAAGTAGCCTGATGGGAGGGACAACTGAGTCCCAGGTGAGCGTGTCCGGGGCACCTGGTAAATGGAGTCCGTCGCCCTCCTTCCTTTCCTCGCAATGTAGCCCGAAGTATGCCAAACAGCAAAGGAGCGGAAAGCACCCCTTGTGTTTGAGAGACAATGTGGGGCCAGAATCTATCCTGATAACCGGTTATAGTGAGCTGTGCAGGTTGCAAAAGTCGTTGTTAAAGTTCGTGGACCCCTAACCAACTTCAGCTTTCAGGTAAACAGCCAAGCTGTATGTCCGCAAGAGCTCACGACTTATGACCAAACCTCGGCACATTAAAGCACGTCTGCCGCTGCCGTGGCCTCTCTCACCTCTCCTTATCTCAACAGGCTCCCGGACAGGGGTCGTAAACACGCCCGTCAGCAAAAGCACTCCGAAGTTAAAACAGGAGAAGCTCCACCGCCGAAGACTCTGCTCTGCTTCATTTGCTGCTTCACTCGCTGCATGGCCCCCAGCTCGGCCGCACATCCTCAAAAACCGCAGATTCAGCAGGGCCACTCGCCGCACACCAGAAAACAATCAGCCGAGCTGCCTGAGCTCCGTGACGGCCCCGGCCCTGCCCTCCGACTATCATAGAGTTACACTAGGCAGTTTACATTTTGCCTTGGACCAGTGTAAAGTTTTTTTTGCAGTATATAGAGGCAGGAGTAAACACTGGCATGGTCCTCTTCATTACTCAGCTGCTGTACGTTTCTGGAAAGAATTGTTCAATGCAGAGTATTTCTCAACCTTTATATTCTGCAGTTCTTTCGCAAAGGTCCCTGTTGCTTACTGTTGCCAGAAACAAGAATAAGTCTAGTCAATAGATGAGCTGCATCAGATCATGGTCACTTGTTTTGAAACGACACAGATGCATACTAATTTGTAAGATGAGACATATCCTGTTAAATGCCTTAGGAGGAGCCAAACCTGGATGAGACGTGAGATACGTGATTATGTGTTGACTGGTACACTTGTGAGAGAGCGCAAACTGACCTAAATGTATGAGTGCATCACACTTACCTGTAGTAAGCACAAATCATGAGGAGAAATGCCATGAGTGCTAATAGTATCTGCAATTATATTCTAAACGTATAGCTAATATAGAGATTTAAGTAGAAGTGGAACTAATACAGAAATGTGTGACATTATATGATTTTAGTAGATGTGATTATTTCTGAATCCATGTCGTGTAGCTGTTAAAATATAAGATGGTAGGTGGTTAAACGCAGAATGTGGTAGGCCTCAGGGCCAGAGCTGGAGGGAAAGGGAAGATGTTTCTTTTCACGACACAGATTGTATTAATGTTTTGGTCATTGCATTAATGGGCCAGGATTTATAGAGATGTTTACTGAATAATAGAATAAGAGTATTAACATGCTTTAATTAATGAAGAAGTTGAAATGCTATAATCATTATGAGAAATATTGTAGGCCTGAAATGTTTTAGCATTGATTTACGCGTACATGTCTGGGCTGAGAAATGTTGCAAGCCTGTATTTTGGAAGTCTATGAGAGTTGGGTTCTTGGCTGCAGATATCTGTCTGCAAGAGGAAAGGGGGGATCCAATTATAAATGAATGAATAGAGGTCTGTTCAGTAGACGGCCCAGACATGGAGGAGGGTTCCGGAATGTTTAAGGGGTATCAGCGGGCCGGAGAAGAGTCTGAGAAGCAAGGTCAACTCTAACGTATGAGGCCCAATACAAAGCATCATGGAAAAAGCCAGAAGCTACACCACGTGAGGGGCGTCTCGAAAGGGGCGTCTCAAATGTTGTTGACTGTTTTGTATTAGGGACAGCACCCCTGGGTGGAGTTAGAGCAGATACCTGAGGACCCTTTAGAGAGCGGATGGGTAGGCAGTGAGGGGTCATGACTGGAGAACTATAGGTTTTCACCAAGAGACTTAGAGTGGGTGACTTCCCTTGGGGGTCATTCACTGCTGACACCTTTGTTAGGTTGGGATTTGATTAAGTAGGGATACCATCTAGAGCAGGGTAGGGACAGCCTAACCTTTGCGTTTTCCTCCAACTTAAATGAAGGAGAGATATGCGTCGATGCTAATAGCTTTATTATTCTTAGAACTTGTGTTAGTGATTTCTGTTGCTCGTCTGAGGGCTTTCCGAGAGCACATGTATGTAATTGGACCTGTGTATCTCGTTAATCTCATTCTGAGATGCTTGTATTTGCAGCTTATCATATCTTTACAATAAACTTTTGAAAGCTAGAAGTTGTCTGTGATCTTTGGGAGCAGAGTCCTTTATTGGGTGAACTAACTTGGAAATAGGTGCACTTTCTTTCCTCACAGACAGGCAACAAAGGTTCAGTCGACCAGATCGAGGTTTGGATCAATAGATATAAGGTATCGATCAAAATCTCGCCCTTTCAGTTGGTAGCTATAGAGGATGGTTGCCTTCTTGAGGACGGTGACCTAGGCCAGGTTAGCTTACCCCAAGGCCCCTAGAGATCGATGATCGGAAGAACAGCCCGCTGAAGAAGATCCGGATGACGTGAGACAGAAAAAGCAGCAGTATCGGTCGAGAGTGAGTATAAAGGGTTATGCGTGTTAGATTGCGGTGTTTTGTATTGTATCTATGTTGTAATGTCTGGCGGAGTTGAATGTCTGTAGAGTGACTGTGGAACAGGTTGTGAGCGCGCGCAACCGGTGGAAATCTTAAGTTCAAGGAGAGCTTAAGTGGTTCGGGTGTATCGGACACCCAGAGTAATTGTCAACTAGAGTGAAGGGGGTCATGAGGTACCATTGATCACCCGAGAGACCGAGATAGGGGGAACGTAAGAGTGAGTGCGTGAGTAACGGACGCTGGTCGGAAGTTACTGTGTGTGTAAGCAACCTATCAGAGAGACGATAGACATCTCGTCAGTTGTGTTGACAATTACAGATAGACTGTGGACGTACAGTCAAGAGAAGTGACCGCTTGGTCGGAAGTAGTCATTTTTCGGTGTATGAATGGGACGCATGCATAACCGGGAGACGAGTTGAGAAAGGAGGGGTGCTGCTGCGAAGCGGAGAAAAGTGACGTCAGGTGGTGTCGCGCAGTGATTGGCCGACCGGAGAAAGACCGCGCTGTGATAGGCCAGCTAGCGAAGACGTCAGACAGGGTCGCGACGTGATTGGCCGACTGGAGAAAGACCGTGCTGCGATAGGCCAAGCTAGCAAAGCCGCGACAGGATTGGTGGATTGTCATCAGGAAGTAAACAGAATAGCGAGGCTGGATTTTGTGCGCATAATTATGAAGTGTTTTAAATGGCTGAAAGCAGTGTTTAAAAAAGAGAAGCGGGGATCGTATGAAGGGGAAGAAGCCCCGCCGGAGGGTACGCCAGCTCGTTATATGGCAGTGAATGTTGGGCTGCATACGATCCTTTGGATATCAGAGTGGAGTAAGATTACTGAAGGAAATGAGGAACTGACGTTCCCGAAGTACGGGACGTTCAGATTAGAGGTGTTACATCGATTAAAATCAGTCATGACCTCAATGAGACCCTTGCCTAGACCAACCCAGTTTGAAGCTCTTGATGCATGGATTAGGGCAGCGCATGAAAAGAATATGAACAGACGACAGGAAAGGGTGAAACGATCGGTAAGGGCAGTACAGGATGCCAGGTGGGATGCGGATGCTAAAAGATGGAGAGTGCATAACATGGAAGTAAATAAACTGTACCCAGTGTTAGAGGCGCCAGTAAATAAAAGCCCCCTAGAAGAAGATGAGGAGAGCGAAACAGAGGATAGCCTGATAAACAGATTATTGACAGACAGGCCACCCCCGTATAATAGAGCAGGGGGGGAGGTCGAGAATACTGAAGGAGAAAAGGGGGGCAATGCAGGAGAGCACAGACCGCTTCCCAGTTCAGAGTGGGATCCTGAGCCAAAGAAAGAGCTGTCCCAGCCTAGTCAGGTGCAACAGGTAGTCGGGAGGTTTGTGGTACAAAGAGCGCCGGAAACGGAAAGCGCCACATCCTACCCATTACCAGATGCACTACAGGTACCTGTTACCATAGGTCCTATAATATCGATATATGACCAAGAGAGAGCAAGAGGGGAAGAACGGGTACGGAAAGACAGAGAAAGAGCAGAGATGGCAAGGAGGAACGATACGATTAATTCCCCAAGTCAGATGCCGATACCCAGAGAGTGGAGTACCCCGATGCATACAGAAGGGGACCCAGGAGGAGATCCTGGGGGTCCTAGATGGCCAATGGATCTGAGGGGATCTGGACGAAAATCCTTTCAAGAGCTAAATGAGTACATGAAGCAGTGGGATGAGGCAGTGAAGGCTCAAAAGTGCATCATAGCTGCGGAAGCTGAAAGAGAAAGTCAGGACAGCAGAGCACGGACTCACTGCGGGGCTGGGGAGAGTAGCCCGGAGTGGGACTGTAGAGGGAGTAGGGGAGTCACCCATTGGGCCCGGAGTGGAGGGGTGGCGCGCCCAATACTCAGTGAAGGGGAGAGGAGAGCGCAAGAGTACAGGAACAGCTTTAAGTGTCCACACTGTGTACCTGGCACCAGAGAACTGAATGGGAGTTGTGAGAGGTCGCACCATAGTCCCTGTGATGACGGAAATGAGCGCAGCCCAGGGAATATGGGGAACCAGGAAGGATCGTATCAGATACTGAGCGATACTAGGCAAAGAGAGAGTAGAGAGCAGAGGGAGAATAACAGAGAGGTGTGCGGGGAGAGGAGAGAAGAAGAAGAGAGTGGGCAGAGCAAGAGTGGGGGTAACAGGCCCGTGTTCCATCACCTTCCTAGATCGGATGGCCGAGCATGGGACCTGGAGAGATGGGAGCGAGGGAGACCACCCATTAACTCTCCCGAGCCCAAACGTAGAGCTCGAAGTTGGGATGGTAGGGAGACCAGTGAGCCCCCTTCGAAAGACATATTGCGAGCTGAGATAAAAGCCAAGAGACTCGATGTCTCCAGTTTAAGGTCAGACCTGGATGACATGGTAGATGGTACCCTGCCTTTAGAAAGAATGGAAATGTATGAACAGGATGAAATACTGTATATGGCAAAAGACATTACTCGAAAAGCGAGAGCAGTCCATGAGAAGTTAGTCGAACTAGCAGGCAAATATATGGTGGACTTGTCAAGAACCAAAGCATTACAGGGTAACCACAGGCTACATTATACAGATCGAGACCTAGATGAGAGGAGAACGATTGGGCTGAAAACGCACATAAGGGAACTGATTGCTGGAATAAGGACATGGAGGGCACTGGATAAGTGGGAAGAGAGGTGGTCCAAGAAAGGGACCGGCAGGAGAAGCATGATTGGTATGACACCAGGACAGCAGGGAATAGAAGCTTACCCTTTGCGGGAAGTGGCAAATGGGAACTATGTACATGTCCCTTGGAGTAGGGGAGATTTAGCTGCTTTTACCACCTCTTTCCCCAAATTACGTGAAAACCCAGTGGAGTGGTACAAGCAAGTGGAGAGATTTGTAAAAATCTCAAAGGTCCTTTGGATAGATCTGAACACGCTGTTTGACATTGTAGTACCAGGCGATCTGTGGACAGCATGCAAGGTTAGCGCTGAATGGCCCACAACGGAGCCAGAGAGAGATGCCAAGACTAATGGGCCGTCCGAGATTGTGATGGCAAAATTCGAGAGAGTGATGAATTGGCTGAAAGAGAAAGTGCCAATGCAAGACATAGATTGGGTCAGAATAGACCGAACAAGACAGGAACCCAAAGAGACAGTCCACGAGTATTACGAGAGATTGCTGAAGGCGTTTAAACAGTATAGCGGCTTGGATGTAATGGATCCAAAAGACATAGGGCAATTTGTGTCCAAGTTCGTCCTGGGACTGAGACCGGATATTAGTTTAATGATTCAGCAACACTCGATTTGTTGGCAAACTAAACCTCTAGACGAAATACTGAGATATGCCAGGTACTGCTGTGATGAGATAGACTCTAAGGCTAAGAAACTAAAAGAAAAGTTGATGGTGGTACAGATGCAGGCAGCAGGAAAGGGGGGACAACAGCAACAGCAGCAAGGGACAGGTACAGGAGGAAAGAAGCAGTACAGCCAGAACAAGGGCAATGAGGAGAGTTCCACCTTTAGACCCAGAATAGATATAGCTGCCTTGAAGAAAACGACAAGGTGCCACCAGTGTAACGAGGTGGGGCATTGGAAACGCGAGTGCCCCTACAATGTAGAGATAGGAGAACAAGAGATAGAGGAGGAAGAGGTCCAGAGCGCGCCTACAAGAGGGGTAATGCCATACCAAGGAAAGGTGCTCAAAGGGGGGGGGGCTCCTCCCCGAGCCCAGTTCCCGCAACCTCCTCGAGTAGGGAGTATGGGTAAGACCTATAGACAAATGCCCCTGTTTGTGGAAGGGGAAGAGTGCTATTATGTGGACCCATTAACCGGACAGAGAGTGGAAAGAGAAGACTGCACCCTCGGGGCAGCCTTGGAGGTAGACCAAAGGGGACCCTATGTGGAAGCAGAAGTAGCAGGGTGCCCTACGACATTTCTGGTGGACACAGGAGCCACTAGATCCACGATAAGATCAGCTGCAGTTCCAGACCTGCCCATGTCTGGAGAGACCATACAGGTGGTAGGGGTCGCAAACAGGAGAATAACCAGCCAATTGACAGAACCGGTACAGGTGAAAATAGGGAAGTACAGCGATGAGCACCAGTTTGTGGTTTGCGATTCAAGTCCTGTGTGTCTGCTAGGAAGAGACCTGTTGTGTAAATTGAATTGTACTATATATTGTACACCTCAGGGAGTGGAGGTATTGACCAATGATGATGATGCAGATTTCAAAGTTGCAAACTCAAGAATATGCGTGGAGCTGTACCCTACTTTGACAGTAGATGAGCTCCCCTGGGACTTGAGAGAGACAGTGGCACTAGAAGTATGGGATTTCACTGGGGAAGAGATTGGATTGGTCAAAGGGGTGGACCCAGTGAAAATTGTAGTGAAACCGCATGCTGAGTTCCCAAGAACACCCCAATATAAATTGACTCCAGAAACGATTGCAGGCATAAAACCCGTGATCGAGTCCATGATTAAACAGGGAATACTGAAAGAAATCGTGGGTAGTCCATGCAACTCCCCGATTATGGGTCTGCAGAAACCAAATGGGAAATTTCGGATAGTGCAGGACCTTCGAAAGATTAATAACATAGTCGTTTCGTGTTGTCCAGTGGTACCGAATCCATCCGTGATACTGTTTCAGATTCCATTCCAAGCTGAGTGGTTCACTGTGATCGATCTTTGTCAGGCCTTCTTTTCGATCCCTCTGGACGAAGAAAGCCATTTTCTTTTCGCATTTAAGCTGGAAAATCGCGTCCTAACATGGTGTCGTATCCCTCAGGGGTATACAGAGAGTCCATCGATCTTTAACCAGCTTTTGAAGAAAAATCTTGAAAGTCTAGTGCTGCCCCAGAAGTCAGTTCTGGTCCAGTACATAGACGACCTCCTTGTGGCGTCAGAAACAGAAGAAGCTTGCAGGGAAGACTCCATTGCTTTGTTAAATCACCTAGCTGTCAATGGGCACAAGGTGTCCCCGGGAAAATTGCAGTACTGCCTGACAGAAGTGCAGTATTTGGGACACAGAATAGAGAAAGGCAAACGAAAGGTGTCACCAGACAGGATAGAGGCGATCATGAAAATGAATGCGCCTAAGACACAGAGAGAGGTCAGGATGTTCCTAGGGATGGTGGGTTATTGCCGACAGTGGATCGTGAACTTTTCACTGAAAGCAAAGCCCTTGCAAAAACTGACGCACAAAGAGGTGAGTGATCCGGTACCATGGGACAAAGACTGTTTGATGGCGTTCCTACAGCTGCGAGAGGACCTGTGTCGTGCTCCGGCATTGGGAATGCCTGATTACAATAAACAATTTTTTCTTTACTGTTGTGAGAGAGAAGGTTGCGCGTTGTCTGTGTTGGTCCAAATCCATGGGAATGCCCGTAGACCAGTTGCTTATTTCTCGGCTACTTTAGACCCAGTAGCCGCAGCGTTGCCCGGATGTCTCAAATCCGTTGCTGCAACGGGTGTCAGCATTGAGAGATGTGAAAATATCGTCATGGGGCACCCGTTAGAGGTGTGCGTGCCACATTCTGTTGAACTGTTGATGACCAGGACCAAAACACAGCATCTGACCAACAGCAGGCTCACGCGCTATGAGCAAGTTATTCTTGCTGCAGAGAATGTGACCCTCAAGAGATGCTCTGTTTTGAACCCTGCTACCTTGATGCCACTTCCTAATGATATCGAGGATGATGATGAATATACAGACCATGACTGTCTTGATGTGACTGAACTATGCACCAAACCCAGACCCGACATCGTAGATGAGCCACTGACTGACCCAGATGAAATTTTCTTTGTCGATGGCTCATGTGTAAGAGACGAAGTTGGGCAGTTGAGAGCAGCTTATGCTGTTTGTACAATTACGGGAGTTGTGGAAGCTGGGTGCCTGGAAGGAGTACACTCCGCTCAGGTAGCCGAGATTATTGCCCTGACACGTGCTTGCTTAGCAAGCAATCAAATTCGAGTCACCATATACACCGACAGCCAGTATGGGTATGGGGTAGTTCATGATTACGGGCAGTTATGGTCTCAAAGAGGTTTCATGACCTCTTCAGGCTCTCCCATTCGCAATGGAAAGTTTGTGCGCCTGTTGTTAGAGGCTTTGCAATGCCCAGCAAGTATCGCAGTTGTAAAGTGCACCGCACATACCAGAAATGAGGACTTTGTTTCGAAAGGCAATAGATATGCTGATGAAGTTGCGCGGTATTGCGCGGAACAAGGTTACTCTTTCACAGAGGTGGAAGTGGGTGGAATAAATGTAAGAACTGAATTAGCCATGATACTGGAAACTGTTGATACTTGGGATGAACTGTCAACCATGCAAGAAAATGCTCCTGATTCTGAAAAAGAAACATGGGAGAAGGCAGGATGTGTAATGGGTGAGACCCATTTTTGGGTCTCAGCAGACGGCAGAGCAGTGTTGCCCAATGAGATGGTGAGTCCAATGGCTAGACTCATACATGGTCCCGTACACTTAGGGAGAGATGCTATGCTGAGAGTGTTTAGACAAACTTGGTACAATCCTAAGTTTAGAATAGCAGCAGAAGCAGTGTGCCAGCGTTGTGTGACCTGCCAGCAGCTGAACGTAGGGAAAAGAACACCAGTTGCACTAAGTCACATAGGAAGGTCTGGAGGTCCATTCAATCGAATGCAGATAGATTTCATTGAAATGCCAAGGTGCAACCGCCTCCGCTATGTCCTGGTGATTGTTTGTGTGTTCTCCAGATGGGTTGAGGCATACCCTACACGTAGGTGCGACACCCTCACAGTGGCCAAGTTACTGCTCAGGGAAATCATTCCTCGCTTCGGGGTGCCGGCCTTTTTGGAATCAGATAGGGGAACACATTTTAACAGCGAGCTTGTGAAGATGGTCTGTGTAGCGTTAAATATCGACCAAAAGTTGCATTGCAGTTACCGACCAGAAGCCTCAGGAATTGTGGAGCAGATCAATGGCACGATCAAGTCCAGAATAGCCAAAGTTTGTTCCTCAACGACCCTGAGTTGGCCTGATGCCCTGCCATTGGTTCTCATGAGCCTTCGTAGTACCCCAGACAGAAGAACGGGGTTATCACCACATGAGGTGTTAATGGGGAGAGCAATGAGGCTGCCATCTGTCCCAGCTACTGCACTGTTAAATATCACAGATGATATGATCCTGGACTATTGTAAGGGGCTGTCTGACGCCATTCGTTCTGTGTCCCTTCAGGTGCAGGCTGCCGAGGTTCCAGCGTGCCAGGGCCCGTGCCATGACCTGTATCCTGGGGACTGGGTCCTGGTGAAAAAACATGTGAGAAGAAGCTGCTTGGATATTCGTTGGCGTGGGCCCTTCCAGATCATCCTGATCACGAACACAGCTGTGAAGGTGGGAGGCCTGCCCAATTGGATCCACGCGTCACATACGCGAAGGGTTCCAGCACCTCTGGAAACAGCCCCTCTCTCGGATAGACGTCCAGCAGAGGACCGAGAAGCCATAGAGGGGGCTAGCCAAGCTGTAGAGGTGCCAGCGGAAGCAGGGAACGAGTCTGACCAAGCTGAGGACGGTCAGTACAACAGCGAAACAGAAGACGCTACAGAAGGAGAAAGCAGCTGGGAGTACGAGTCTGACCCTGACAGGTCTGAAAGAGAGCGAGAACAGACAAGAAGGAGAAGGAGTAGAAGGGCACGTGGAGAAGCTAATTGGCCGCAAAGAAGGAGCTCTAGCCTGAGGTCAACTCCAGAGTTAACCCTTCCTCCGATATCAGAAGACTCAGACCCAGAAGAAGGTGCTCAGGGCGCCGAAGCACCCGACCGAAGAAGGTCAAGAAGAGTGCGTGTGCCTAACAGAAGATACTCCACACCTGAGTGGACATATCTGGCGACAAATGTCTGTGAAACCGGAGACAGGGAGGATCCGAGCGGTGGTGGTGTCCAGTTCTGAGCCCATTATCACCGTGGAAATAAGACTGTTGGTACCCGGTGTCGAACAAGAAGGGTCACTAACATTCATGCTCCCCAGACCTCCCCGCCTCAGCAAGTTAAAACACATGTTCCTTTCAGAATTGCAATTCCCCGACTTTGGTACAACGATAACAGCACATGAAGAGCACAATCTTCGTTTGGAAATACTGAACTATGCTATTGAAGCTGCAACCACAAACCTGATAGTAGACTGTTAAAGAACTTTGTAAATAAAGCAAGCAGAAAAAGAAGATTACCTAGCGCCCAGGAAGCAGAGAATAATAGGGAACTTCCCTTGAGTGGATGGAGAAGGGCTAGGGTTGTCTTTTTTGAACTGTGAAAGGACTTTTGCGAAGAAGGTTGTCAGCCTCCAGTTGTGTGGATTCTAAAGACAAAAGGATTGAAAAGAGACTGTAAAGGAACGAGAGGAAAAGAACTTTTTTCTAAGATAAGAGAGAGCTATATTGTCTGACGAAATGGAGGCCGGCACACCGAACCGCAGAGCAAAATGTATAATAGGTACACTAATAGTAGGAGTGATAATATTAATAGCTTTAGTGGTAACAATTTCTTATGTAAAGGGACATGAGGAAGAGGCAAAGGTAACTGATGTGAATTCTGCAGAAACGCTTACACCCACTGTTGCTGGTGAAAAAGGGGAAAACACTCAAGAGAAAGCGTTATTGGCTGCAGAAGCCCGCAGGTTACACGTAGACGAGTCCCAAGGAGACTTTAGGTCTAATGCTTATGCTAAACTTTTATATGAATACGTGGATGCCATGGAGGTTAAGGATTGTTATGTCTGCATGCAGTTGCCTGCGTCTGTAGATGAAGGAATCCGATATCATCACCTCCCGCTGACATATGGCATTACATGTAGCTTATTGCTTAGTATATTTTATGAAAGAGATAGTTTTGAATACTATTTCTCCAATTATGATTCAGTGCTGCCAGAAGTCCCAAATTATAAGCAGATGAACAAATGGGATTACTGGAAGAGTGAAGACAGATTGGCCAAGTTCTTCATTCCTTGGATTACCTTAGATACTTCACATGCCCGTAGAAATAACCTGACATGCAAGGTGTCAGAAGTCGAGAAGAAGTTCATAGGGCAGGTGGATGATCGTTACAGGAGACAAAAGATTTTGAAAAAATCAGGACAATGGAAAACAGATTGGACCGAGGAAGAGAAGGCACACAAGAGAAAGGGTAGTAGTGGTCTAATAGCTTTAGATAAAACGCAGAGAGGAAAGCTATGTCTTCACCGAGCCAAAACGTATTATGAAAATGTATACGTGGGTGAAGTTGACTGTGAGCATGCTTTTAATTTAGAGTACTACACTAAGGATTTCCTGAAGGGAATGCAAGTGATTCCAAATGTGTATTTTGTATGTGGAAGAAATGCTTACGTGAGACTACCTGACAACTGGTATGGATCATGTTACCTAGCAATTGTCTTCCCCAAAATATATCATGCACAAGACTTAGTGATCATTGAGGGCAAGACATCTTCGAGGGGAAGGAGAGATATAGGCGATGCAGAAATGGTTGGAGATGTCTTTGGAGCTATGTTCCCTCTTTTGGGAGTAATCCTTAATGATGTTAAAATTAGACGACTGGCAACAGTTGTCGACAGGTTGTCTGCCAGCACTGCTCAGTCCTTAATGCTGGTAGAAGGAGAGATGCAATCGATAAGGGCTATGGTTCTTCAGAACCGTCTTGCATTAGATGTCCTACTAGCAAAAGAGGGCGGAGTCTGTAAGGCTTTGAAGGTCCAGGAATGCTGCACTTACATTCCAGACAATTCGAAACCCCTTGAGAAGGTTATTAGGAACATAACTAGTATTCACAAGGAGATCGAAGACTTGAGTAGAGAAAATGTCTGGGAAAAGGTGGGCCACGGAATGAGTGCAGTTGGTGGGTGGTTTTCCACCTTAGGCAAAAGCTTTGTTTGGTACATTCTAAAACCTATCATCATAATATTGATCTGTGGGATTATATTGTGGGGATTGGTGAGAGTATTCAAATGGTACAGAGCAAGAAGGTCAGAAAGGGCCCAAAGAGAACAGCTGCAGAGATTGGCTGCCATACAAGATAATCAGTACAGGAGTCTGAGGGCTCTGGAAGCGCAGAGAATGCCAGCAATAACTGCAGTCTAAATGTTAGTGATGACCCCGAGAGGTCATCAAAGGGGGGAACTGAGAGAGCGCAAACTGACCTAAATGTATGAGTGCATCACACTTACCTGTAGTAAGCACAAATCATGAGGAGAAATGCCATGAGTGCTAATAGTATCTGCAATTATATTCTAAACGTATAGCTAATATAGAGATTTAAGTAGAAGTGGAACTAATACAGAAATGTGTGACATTATATGATTTTAGTAGATGTGATTATTTCTGAATCCATGTCGTGTAGCTGTTAAAATATAAGATGGTAGGTGGTTAAACGCAGAATGTGGTAGGCCTCAGGGCCAGAGCTGGAGGGAAAGGGAAGATGTTTCTTTTCACGACACAGATTGTATTAATGTTTTGGTCATTGCATTAATGGGCCAGGATTTATAGAGATGTTTACTGAATAATAGAATAAGAGTATTAACATGCTTTAATTAATGAAGAAGTTGAAATGCTATAATCATTATGAGAAATATTGTAGGCCTGAAATGTTTTAGCATTGATTTACGCGTACATGTCTGGGCTGAGAAATGTTGCAAGCCTGTATTTTGGAAGTCTATGAGAGTTGGGTTCTTGGCTGCAGATATCTGTCTGCAAGAGGAAAGGGGGGATCCAATTATAAATGAATGAATAGAGGTCTGTTCAGTAGACGGCCCAGACATGGAGGAGGGTTCCGGAATGTTTAAGGGGTATCAGCGGGCCGGAGAAGAGTCTGAGAAGCAAGGTCAACTCTAACGTATGAGGCCCAATACAAAGCATCATGGAAAAAGCCAGAAGCTACACCACGTGAGGGGCGTCTCGAAAGGGGCGTCTCAAATGTTGTTGACTGTTTTGTATTAGGGACAGCACCCCTGGGTGGAGTTAGAGCAGATACCTGAGGACCCTTTAGAGAGCGGATGGGTAGGCAGTGAGGGGTCATGACTGGAGAACTATAGGTTTTCACCAAGAGACTTAGAGTGGGTGACTTCCCTTGGGGGTCATTCACTGCTGACACCTTTGTTAGGTTGGGATTTGATTAAGTAGGGATACCATCTAGAGCAGGGTAGGGACAGCCTAACCTTTGCGTTTTCCTCCAACTTAAATGAAGGAGAGATATGCGTCGATGCTAATAGCTTTATTATTCTTAGAACTTGTGTTAGTGATTTCTGTTGCTCGTCTGAGGGCTTTCCGAGAGCACATGTATGTAATTGGACCTGTGTATCTCGTTAATCTCATTCTGAGATGCTTGTATTTGCAGCTTATCATATCTTTACAATAAACTTTTGAAAGCTAGAAGTTGTCTGTGATCTTTGGGAGCAGAGTCCTTTATTGGGTGAACTAACTTGGAAATAGGTGCACTTTCTTTCCTCACAGACAGACAACAAAGGTTCAGTCGACCAGATCGAGGTTTGGATCAATAGATATAAGGTATCGATCAAAATCTCGCCCTTTCACTTGACAGTAAACCCCATAATTTACTTGTTCTTAAATTATTCAGTTTCATACATCTTTTCCTGCTTTTGATAATTCTACCAAAGCTAGAATTGTCGTGGATGCTAGGGACTGAGGGACTTATTTAGACGCCCCTTGCGCCACAAGTACGCCACTTTTCCCCATTTTAAAAGTGGCACACCGGTGGCGCAAGGGACTTGTACATAAGGCCGTAAGTATTTTTTGTCAAAGATTCCAGGCCAAACGTAAGTGCGCACTTTTGTTTCATGCAATTACTTAAATTACTCTTGTAACGTTATCAGGCGTTAACCCTGTCATCATTTTAGCTTTAAGGTTATGAAAAAGTACAACTCAAATACTGTCAACATGTTTAATTTTATTATCCCCCACTTTACACGAGCGTTAGAGCTGGGGGTCTCTAGTTGGCAATGGTATTCACCTTTGTCCAAATAGGGACCCTTACTTCAAAGTCAGGATAATGGGATTGCACTCCATAATAACCCCTGCTCACCCCCTTGGTAGCTTGCCACGAACAGACAGGCTTATCTCAGAAGCAGTGTGTTAAGCATTTGTGAATATACACAGTAATACAGTGAAAACAACACAGCTTTTATAAAAATAAGTATTCTTTATATAGACTTAACAGAAGACCACAAACGACAACAATCCACAATACTACACTTAAGATTACTTAAAAATGATAAAGCGTTGCTTAGTTCAAGTTGATGATCAATGCAACAAAGTTCTCAACAAAGTACCTGGATGCGTAACGCAAATAAACAAAAGGCTCACAAAAGGAGACATGCATCGGTTCCGTGATCCGGGGGAAATGATGAATGTGGCTCGATGCTTGTGCAGAGTAGGAGATGCGTTGTGATCCTTACCGGTGCAGAGGTGATGCGTAGATTCTCAGCCTACGGGCCCGTTGTGATGTGCAACATGGCGCCTTGATGCGATGTGATGATCTAGTTGCGATGCGAGAAGATGGCGCCCTTGACGCAGCGATGCAATGACGATGTTTAGAAGCCGTGGCAGCTTTGCGATGACTATGTACTTTAGAGCTGCGACAGGCCCTGCTACACACTTCCCGGTGATGCGATGGCGACTCTCTCGATGGCGTCACACTTCTCCGGTGATGCGACAGCAGGCAGCCTCGATGAACACACACTTCCAGAGAGATGCGACGGTTTCAGCTGCGGCGGGGACACACTTCCTCCCTATGCTTCACGCTTCCAGCTCCCAGTGACACGCAAATGCCTGGAGTCAGAATTCCCAGCAAGGAAATTCAGAGGGGAGCTGGAGATGAAGTATTTTGTCCCTGAGACTTCAGCAGGAGGCAAGCACAGTTCAAACACTTGGAGAATATTCTGTAAATGATGAAAGTCCTTAAAAGTTCCTTCTCCTTTCCTTGGTAATGAAGCAACCACTGCAGACCAACCCAGCAAACAGCACACTGGCAGAGGGGCAGTAAAATTCCTGCAGCTTCCGTGGTGCTTCTCCTTGGCAAAAGGTTTCTTGTTCCAGAAGTGATCTAATTTCTTGGGATCAGGGTCCCAATATTTATACCCCAACATCCTTTGTTCTCTGAAGGCAGAGAGGCCTCTGCCTAGTCCAAACCAGTTCCTGAGCACTTTGTTTACATGACTCTCTCCTTCCTTTCACTGTGCAGGGCAGAGACATCAGCCGCCCCACAGGAGGTGGAGCCAGCACAGGGGAGGGAAGGCACAGCTCTGGAGCACTTTGTTGACATGATTCCTTCTCTACTTTCACAGGGCAGGGCAGAGACATCATACAAGCCATAGGAGGTGGAGCCAGCATTGTAGAGGGAAGTCCCAGCCCTATTCAGGTCCCAGGTGCAACTCCTCCCTCCTATCTAGATGCAGATCTCTTTATTCACCACTGGGCTGCCCCAGCCTGTCTCCTAGAATACCCCAGTCCTGTCACTCACAAACCCAGACAATGAATACACAACCTAACAGAGGCAGACCTGCACAGTTAGGCAAGAAAATACCTACTTTCTAAAAGTGGTATTTTAAAACACAGAATACTAAAACCAACTTTACTATAAGATGTATTTCACCACTCTGAGTTCAGGCATACTAAATTTGAATTATAATGATTATAATATTGTAATAATCTAACTGCCCATTCTAGCCTATGGAGAACAGGTAGCCTTGCAATAGTGAAAACTAAAATGGCTGCAATTCACTATTAGGCCATGTTACACACACCAGAACATGTCCTACCTTATACTTACAATGCACCCTGCCCTTGGGCCTACCATAGGGGTGTCTAACATGAAGCAAAGGGAAGGATTAGGGCACAGGTTTCCAAACTGTGTGGCGCGACACGTTACTGTGTTGCGCCCCATGCGTTGGCGTGTCGTGCTTGTTAGGCCTGCCCGGGGGGTTGTCTTAAAGCAAGAATGCGCTATTTATCTGCCCATTGACGTGCTGATGTTTCATGTAGCGGGTGTTTGGAGCTCACGCTGCGGTTGGAATTAATGTAATCTCGGGAACAAACATTTCACTTAGCTGAGAGGGTGGCGGGGCACTGTCTGCGGCAACACTGGCGATCTGTCTTGTTTGAGCCCTGGACAGGACAAACAGAAGAGGAGCTTAAAAAACCCATTTGGGGGAAAATGTTCTAATCCTTATCGCAGGCTGTAGGGGGCAGGGTTCTTGGAATGTCAAACAATAGACTCCACTAGCATCTTGTGTTTGCGTTCTGTCTTTATTTGTGTACTGTACTTCTCTTGAAAACGAAATGCCGTTCAATGGTTCCATCAACAGTTTATATCATCTTAGGGCTATGCAGTGATAAAATTCAATATTTCAGTCAGAAGGGGAGAAAGAGAAATTATATAGGGCCAGATGTAGCAAAATCAGAAATACCGACTCTTAATTACCGAATTTTACCGATTCGGTAATTAAGAGTAGGTATTTCTAATGCAGGTACCAATTCGGTAAATTTTACCGAATCGGTAAAAATCGGTATTTACCGATTAGGTAAATACCGAATCGGTATTTGCTATTGAATCCTATGGGCCTTGAAGCCCATAGGATTCAATATCAAATACCGATTCAGTATTTACTTAATCGGTAAATACCGAATCGGTATTTGCTATTGAATCCTATGGGCCTTGAAGCCCATAGGATTCAATATCAAATACCGATTCAGTATTTACCTAATCGGTAAATACCGAATTTTGCAAGGGTGCAGGTGGTGTCACTTTGACACCCTCTGGCACCCCTGTTTTAGGGCATGTATGTGTGCCACATGGCACAGGTGTACATGCACAAATGTGCATGTACACCTGAATCGGTATTTTACCATGCAATTGTATTGCATGGTAAAATACCGATTTTCAAAGCCCTGTGTCAATGTTAAAATTGGCACCTACATACCAAACATGCATTTTCGGTAATTTTACCGACCGGTATATTTACCGATTCGGTAAAATATACAGAATCGGTAATTTTACTGATTCTGTAATTTTACCGAATCGGTAAAATTACCGAATCGGTAAAATTACCGAAAATGCATGTTTTTTATCCCCCTACATCTCCATGGCCATTTACCGGTCGGTAACGGCCGAATTTGGCCGTTACCGGACGGTAAATGGCCAAAATCTCCCACCTACATCTGGCCACTAGTGCCTTGTTTACCAATTTGTAGTTACATTGGCAGATAAATTCACATGTACCAGAAGGTCATCCTCAACATTCTTTTTTTTAACACGGTCGTAAAATCGAAGCCGCCCACTTACAGATGGATTCTGCTGGGCCCAGTTGCTACAGTGGATTTTTGACACATTAGAAACTTTTATGAAAAGAGCGCCAGTTAATTCTGGTTGTGTCTTCGAAAAGGTTACTCGTGTCTAACATTGTCAATTTGTTACAGTTTGCATTTTTGCTCTAAATCTATGAGACTTCTGCTTGTTTTTTCCTGCTCGGCCAAAAACGCACGTGTGATAAGTGGGTGCAGTTGAAACCATTTGCAGTGAACATTTTCATAGGATAAGTACATCCCATTGAAACGTTTGCATTATTTTATATGATTGATGTATGGAAATCACATTTTATTCATAGGGGAGCATTATAATCACAAGTGTAGAGCGCAGCCAATATAATCTTTTGTCTTATAAACATGAAGTATTACAATTTTGAAATATATTAACTTGAAAATGTATGTGCTCTGGCCTAAATCCATGGTCTTTTTGCTCACCATGCCATTCCAGTTTGAACCCAGCCATTTGCAAATCAGTCTTGACCCTGCACCCAATGGGAACAGTCTAGCCCCAACTGCCAGGTCAGGCCCTCCCTGGACTGGAACCAAGCAACCTAGGACCAGTTTCGGGGTATCACCCCTCATCAGCCAGGATGGCTTGACTCCAGTGGCATGGATAGCACGGGACCCACGTCTGGGCATACCCGGCCCACTCGGGGTGACAAATGCAAAAAGAACAGTTGATGGACAGAATGTAGAACAATGTCATGCGTTCACCCCAGTATAGAGATCTTGGCCTAAATCCATCGTTTTTTTGCTCACCATGCCATTCGAGTTCAGGGGTCACAACAAACGTTTGTATCTGTCAACTAGCACTTATAAATTAACTGTTGCAAAACCAAAGGTATCCACTTTTGGCAAAGTACAGAAACACAAGATGCAACAGCTCATTAGGCCATTGGGTGGCAAGAATAGGTTTGAGTGTTGTGTGGAAAAGCAAACACAGCTGAAGCCAGGCTACTATATCAAAAGTGTGGCCATGAAGAGCAGAGTTTTACGAGACAGAATTCTTCCAAGAACATGCAACATTCTAGGATTCTAGACCACAGAGATTTAGTCTAGTGCCGAAACTGGTAACCTGGTGATCTGGAACTTTTGGTTTTAATTCCAGCTCTGGCACTTGACTTTAAAATGTGTGATTCTGGGCAAATGAGTTGACCTCACTGTGCATAAAATTGTAAAGATGTGCGGAATGTATCGTGATTGTAAATATATAATATCACAAATGTGCAAATCTCCTGTTCATGCTCTGTTACGAACCATGTGGGTTTTCTTCAGAAACATACGTACATTCTTTGGGGGTGGATGTGTGTGGGGGTGTGTGTGGGGTTGTGTGTGTGTGGGGTTGTGTGTGGGGGGGTTGTCTGTGTGTGGGGTTGTGTGTGTGTGGGGTTGTGTGTGTGTGTGGTTGTTTGTGTGGGGGTTGTGTGTGGGGGTTGTGTGTGGGGGGGTTGTCTGTGTGTGGGGTTGTGTGTGTGTGGGGTTGTGTGTGTGTGTGGTTGTTTGTGTGGGGGTTGTGTGTGGGGGTTGTGTGTGGGGTTGTTTGTGTGGGGGTTGTGTGTGTGGGTTGTGTGTGGGGGTGTGTGTGGGGTTGTGTGGGGGTGGGGTTGTGTGTGTATGTGGGGGGATTGTGTGTGTGTATGTGTGGGGCTGAGTGTGTGGGTGTGTGTGTGTGTGGGGGGGGGTCGGTTTGTGTTACTATCCTTGTGGGGACTTGAGTATGATAACACACTCACGCTGTGGGGACTTGATTGCACTCTGGGGACTTGAACCCAAGTCCCCACAAGGTAAAGTCTTCTAAATGATTGGAAATGACTTCAGAAACATCTGTGCCAATTGTTACAACTTTTTAAAATACTGCCTTTTGGGGACCTGTGTTTTACCATGTGTTTATTTTTTTGCTCGCTCTGCCCCCATAGACAGGCGGTGGTACTGCAGCCTTAAACACACCTAGCATATTAAACACACTTCAGTGATTGAATCCCATCTAGCAACAGAGGATAGTGATTTTGAAGGAGCATACCCATCAGAAAACATAATACCTGAATGCAATGGCTTTTTTAATTTTATGAAACTTTTTTTAGAAGCAAAACATTGATCAAATGAGGCTACGGATTTTGCACTTTTATTTTGTAGTAACTATTTTCTTTGAAAAGCTAAGAAATGAACATTTAATTGAATACTATTGCTTTACATTTCCAACACATGACAGAGTCCCTATTTAAGAAATGGTGCACTTCATCATCTTATCAGTACTCATGGATGTGACAACAATACAAATATTATTTTTTAAAAAGGCATATCAATGTCCAAAAAAGTGGTAAAGTATGGTCATTTTCTTTAATCCTTAACCAGAATTCCCCTTTAATATATACTTTGGCATTAAACTCATCAGTTTTTAAAAGTATATGTTAGACATTAGGATCCGTCTAAATTCCAAGCACCCTATTGAAATAATGACTGCGTTTCCAACACAATATTTTAAGCAGCCCCTGCTTTGCTGGTAGTGCATGTGATATATAAATGAAAGCCCATTAACATAAAAGAATGTTGTACCAAAATATGAAATCACGCAACACCCTGTTTGAATCACATTCGAATTTTCTGCAATGTGTTTTGCTGCAAGGAAAGAAAATCCCTTGTTGCATTACATCAGTTGGAGATGTCAGAATCTGCCTTAAGAGGAAACTCAAAACAGTACTTTCGAATGGGCAGCCACAGACATGTAAACGCACACTTGTGCCTGACAAAAAACACATTACCACGACTGCAGATCAGGGTGTTGAAAGCTCTTCGAGTTGATTAGTCTGTCCGAGTTGGGGGCGGGCGCTGCTGCCCATGCACCTTCAAACAAAGCTGTAGTTCAGCATGGGAATGCCAAGAAGGGAGTCAGGTGCCCGAGCAAAAGCTGCTGCTAATTTCGAGCCTGCTATTAAAATGCAAAATGCATCACTTTCGAGTTCAAGATGATATAGCACACATCCTTGAAAAATTACTTTATAATTATGCAATGTATTCTTTGTAAGCAGTCTGCAGATTATTGAGTTTGAGCTCAATTACAGAAATCGAGGCCTTCCAAACTGAAACACTTGGGGTTATTTTATTGTTTGTCCTTAACCAGTTAGCAGGCCGTGTACTGCACATTAGAAATGCCTAACGTGTTTCATACACAAGGGTTCCTTCAGGAAATAGCATCAGTAAACACTGTAGCAGGTAGGGGATTTATGTGGACTGTTTCTTTCCTAAAGCAAAGTGCATATGGATTCTTTCTGTAAACTTTCGAGTAGGCCTGGGTGAAATTTAAATAATAGGGGAGAACTTGTACAATTCTATGGTATAGAAATAAAAAGTAAATCTCTGAAACCAGATAATTACTTCAACTGTGAAGCATAGAGATATCATACATTATACATATCTATAGTGAATAGATCTTTTTTTTATTCAATTCGAAAAAATATTTACTGAGCCATGTTTTGTTTGTACCTGACTCAGTGAAGATAAACCTTAAGCAGAATATTTCATTTTATATTTAAAAAAGAAATGCCAGACCTCTGAAAATGCAAACAATCTAATTGCATCCGTTCTAGCTTTATTTGACCATTTATCATCTAATGCCAACATGTACATTTGGCCATAAGATGAACTTTGTTGTTCGTTATACTTATTGATTATGTTTTTTTCATAAAACATTTACTATTTCATTTCTTAGATGTGCAGGCGGTTTGTTTTCATGCAGAGGAGTAGAGGTAGCCAGGGCGTTGCCAAGATCAGCCAAAGTTGTGCAAATGCACTTTCGTGCATAACAAAGGGGCAGTTAACTAGCAGAGCTGAGAACACCTCATGTCAGTGACTGTTGCAGACTGGGGATGGGCACAGTTGCAAAAGATTTCAAACACCATGTTAAGAGAGCAGAGACACCAGCAAAAAGCACTAGATTTGCTTGGCCTGAAACTTCAGCAGCACCACTCAGAATGAGGCTGAGCACCTGACACTTTTTATCTGTTTTTGCACTTCCAATATTAAAAAAAACACAACGTAACAAAGTGCCTTTCAAGAGAAACCCATGCAGTGGGACATTTATTCCTATGTTTTACTGACAAATATTGTAAAGAAAAAAGAGAAAGGCCAAGGCATCCGCAGAATTTAATGGTGCGATGCACTCTAAGCATAGATATCTATTCTAGCTGCACACCAAATTCACCTGCACAAATGTAGAAAGTTTAATGGCAACATTTCCTACAGATGATAAAGAAAAAAACTTTTAGATTTACATTTTGGGCGTCTCCATTTTATTTTTCTTTGAACATTTCAAAATCATTTCTATCACATTGTATCATATAATGTTGGAGGGTTGATGAGAAAAGGCAAATTAAACAGCATAACGCGGGCACACTTGTGATAGTATACTTCCTCATTTTGTCATGCTTTTCAAACAGGTTAACACTGTTTGGGCAAATGTTTCATCTCATTAGTACCAGTTTAAACCCCAAATGCAGCAATATGCAACAGAAAAGAAGACCAGAGAACCTTTGCCAAGGGCATTCGACTGCTGGGCAGTGGCGTCACTAGGGTTGGTGTCACCCGGTGTGGGTAACTCATGGTGTCACCCCCTCAGGACTTACCGCATGGGCTTGAGTCTCGGCAATGACGCTGAACATCCTGTGATTCTACGCAAATAACTTAAACTCCCTGTGCCTAACAAAAAATGAATGTGTCTTCATATAATGCAACTGGTGCTATGTAAAGCGATCTGATACCCGATTCGGTTCCAGTTAGCGCTATATAAAACTCTGTTTATAAATAAAAAAAAACACGCAAGACAGTCACAGCAAGTACAACAGCCTTCCAACTAGGCACTATGCACAGTGTAGCATGATACTCATTCAAAAATGTGCTTAAGAGCTTCACAATGAGGTTTGAGGCGCTATAACAAAGCAATCATAGAGCAGTACCTTAGGATATGTTTTTAATGTTGTGTAATTGTAGAACTCTTAATCAGGTCATGCATTGTTACCTTTTCAATTTACATGTGCTTTTATTTTTGTATTGTTGACGAAGATTTGAAAACTTTTATGCCATGTATGCCGAAATAAATGTATTTACTACTAAAAAAAACACAAATGTGCACTGTTGAACAGGTCCTGCACCAGGAAAAAGCAAGGATTATTAACTCGGTGCAGGGTCTGTGCCGTGTGCGAAAATCCAGAGATGTTCAATCGAAACGGAAACTGATGGATTTTGAGAAATCACAAAAGTGGGTGGTCAGATTTGTAGGCCCCATTTATGAGAATTGCGGTACTCCTGCTTCAGTAGTACCTCCCCTGGTGTTACCAATGCTGTGGAATGGTCACACACCATTTCCTATAAACTGTAAATTTTGGCAACAGGATATGGAATAACATTTGGGAATTTGTGTTACCACATCTATTTACATAGGAATCCCGAATTTCCCAAAAATATTAACTGTTGATTATGGCCTCATAAAAGCATTGGGCATTTCTGAATGTCCAATCCACTGTATTACCGCAGTCACAGGCCGAATCTGGATTTATGAGGCTTTTTTAAAGGGGTTACCAAGAATAGGCGTTATTGCCTTTTTTTGCCATTTTTAAACAGAGCGAACTCGACCAAAGGCAAGCAGCAGTTACATTACAGAAGGACAAATTTGTTTTTGTAGGCACAGGGGGATTAAGTGATTTTCCCAGAATAACAGGATGTCGAGCGGCGAGCCGATGCCGAGACTCGAACTTGGATTCCTAGTTCCAAGATCAACGGCTCTGGCCTAGGCCACCCCCTCTCCCTTTTTTGAAGGCAGAACAATAATTGAGTAAAAAAAAAAAAACAATGATAGCAGGGTGGTAAACTACTTAAACAGAGTTAAGTATGCCTACTTCTGCATCCTGCTGTGAGCTGCTTAGGAAGCAGTTGACACGTCTTTAAAGCTTGGGGACTGGGAGTCTAATGCGATTGCGAGTGCGATCAGAGAGGACTTCAGTATTTTCTAATGTGCTGAGGAGCTAGACGCTTTTCTAACATGGCATGGCACAGGGATCATAACAGTGAAAAAATAAAACTCTAAATGAAAATGTTGAACTTTCGAGCCAGGACATGCCACAAAATGCATTTCTCCCTGATGCGTGCTTGCGTGCGTGGCGACGTGCACTGTCATCACCACTTCTATAGTAGGAGGTGCCTGCGTGCGTGGCGGCGTGCACTGTACTGACTGCAGCATTTTAATTTGTAAGTAGGTGCGTGCGCTGCGCACAGTGCGCTTGCACTATAGTAAAGCAACAGAGCAGACTTGAGGCTGCTACAGTGCAGAGCTGTGTTTGTGTTACACACACAGCGAGCCAGCAGCATAACCAGATTGGTGTCACCCCATGATGGGGTGACACCGGGTGCGGTCCGCACCCCCCGCACCCCCCTAGTGACGCCACTGCTGCTGGGAAAAGTGTGTCTCAGTAAAATACCTGCTCCGCTGTAATCAGGCGTCAAAGCACACCGGGACACACTCGGTGTCACTGGGTGGGCCCGATGATGAAGCATGCCACCAACCAGGTTGGTGGGTGAGGGCTTCCTGAAAACACCTAATGGGTGTCTGCTGACAATACAGTTCAGAGTTTTATAAATATGGTCACATACAGTTAGTCCTGTTTGATTACATATAAATCCCTGGGGATACGGACTAGCTTTCTAGTCCTCTCTCTCTTACTTGATACGCCAATATTTTGATTTTATGCCATCTACAACTAAAACAGCAGAATATGCTATGTTAGAAATGTAATGCACAATGTTGGAAATGGTACCAAACATATGAAAAGTGCATTAGAATTCATGTGGAATCCTCATACAACCATGATGAGCACAGCCTGTTGGTTTGTGATATATGAAGAGCTACTCGTCTAATGAAAAGATAAGGCTTAGGCTGAATTGCTAGTTTGAAGGTACAGTTTTTACATTTGCAGTTTTGGTTGATTTTTTCTTTTTCTTGTAATATTTAAACAAAATAAGAAAGGGTACTACCTTATTTCTTAAGAAGAGTAGTATGAACCAGATTCACAAAATGTCATGTATCGCAAAGCTGTGTAATAATCAACAGTACTGCATTGATGAATGGCAAAAAATTATGCAGTACCATGTGTAGAAGGAGTCAAACACTGACGCCCTCACGCATTTGTGATAAAAAGTCATTTTAGCCAGAGGCTAAACTTCATGCAGTAGCATAAAAGTGAGGTAGGACTACCAATGAGTGAAACCATGACCCTGCTCCAGTGGGAAACGTCCAGCCTGAACTGCCAAGGCAGGTCCTCCCTAGTTTTACTGAAACCAAGCTATGCCAGACTAAAGAGACCTAAAACTTTCAAAACCAGTCTTGGATTCCTTGTATTCCGGTTCAGCGAGGACGTGGTTTGGCAGTTCGGGCTGGACTGTTCCCCTTGGAGCAGGGTCAAGACAAATTTTCAAATGTCTGGGTCCAAATTGAGGTAGCATGGTTTGCAAAATAGCAATGGGCTACAGTGTGGCCAGTGTAATTACCAGTGGATGGTATTAGTTCAAGCATTCTAGCCATAATTTTTTTGCATACCTCAGTGTGATGTTGTAAAAGGCATGGATATGCTCAGAAGTGGCTCCTTGCCCACTGAGGCGCTGGAACCAAGTTATACCCAGCTGAGGAGTCCTACTAGGGCAACACCCATCCTGGGTTGCTTGTGTTCGAGTTCATGGTGGACCTGTTGTTGCAGTTCAGGCTGGGCTGTTCCCATTGAAACAGGGTCCAGCCTGATTTGCAATATCTGGATCCAAACTTAGGTGAGATGGTATACAAAATAACAATGGACCAGGATGGGACGTTGAGTGTTTACCAGCTGCTGAGATTAATTAGAGTTTATCTTCCTTCACTTTGCTGTATACTTCAGTTTTTCTTGTTGTGAGCAAGCAATTTTAGATGGAAGCTCCCAGACAGAGCAAGCTGCCTGTTTGCATAAGACCAAGCACCCCATTTACAAGAGGCCTGCCTTGCGTCAATGTTATTGATGCTCTGTTGCCGCAGGCCTGTTAATCATATCCACAAGGCCACAGAAAGCTACCTTGCATGGCTTTTCATGGCCTCGTAGATATGGTGTTGCCTCACACTTCCTCGGGGAGACGTGCCATGTGTTTTGCTGTAGGTGTTCCGACTCAAAGCCCCTGGTTTTTGACACATTTCCAGATTTACAACAAAGCATAAATCTGGGAATGCATCAAAAGTCCTGCACCTCCCCAGGGGTTGCATGAGGGTTGTTTCTGTGAAGAAAGGTTGCCCTTCCTCCACAAAACAACCTGATTTCTACCATGGTGTAAGGGTGCCTGCATTGGCACATGAAATCCATTTGTGTGCAAGTGCTGTGAAATAGGACAAGAATGCACCATATCTCAGAGATACTGTGCATTCCTGCCCTTTTCTTGTGATGCAGATGAGTGCAGCACGAAGCCTTGCAACTCTGCCCTGTGCCAAAACTTTGTAAAGGGGGCCTCTATTATCAGCTTATCAAGATCTTACATTGGGATAAAAGCCCAACCATTGCTTGCATTTTTTGGGCTTTATTTTTTTTCTCATTTTTCTACTTCTGTTTAGATTGCTTGTCTTATCTTATGTGTATCCCTCCTGTGGAGAATAACCTCTTTAGTTGTGTCCTTACACTCCTCACTTTAAGAGAAGTCATTTCGTGTTTTCTTTAAGCAGTCTACAAGAGTGCATGTGTGTTCCAGCTGTCTTGTCTATGTGTGTCTCTACTACTCCCTTTTCTTGTTCTTCTTTCTCTCCTGTCTACTTTTCTCACTCCTTACTGCTAACTTTTGTTTTGTTTTGTTTAAGCACTCCACACATGCATGTGTTTTCTAGCTGTCTCCCTCGTGTGCTTCTCTCCCCATGCAGCCATCTCTCGTCCGCATGCTTCCATCCTTCCACTCCACACACTCTTTATCCCCTGTATACTTCTTTGATGTTCTCTGCCTCTTGGGCTTCCCCGGCTATCATGCACTGATTTTCCCCTTCCCCCGCTCCTGCATTACCAGGCACCTCCACCACCAAAACCTGCAGTCCTTTTTTAATTGCCACTTTTGTACTAAAAAAACATATTTTTGTCTTTTCTGAGCCAAATGACATCTTTCATCTTGGATCTGCTCATAAAATAAAAGTCAGCTGTGTCCTTCCACTGGTGAGCATATGCTTTATGATGCATTTATGCATCTGTGAAAAGATGTTACCTCTATCGTGTCTTTCTTTATTTGTTATTTTGATGATGCTGCACAGCATCCCAATGGTGTACAGCACTGCTAAAAGCAATTGGCAAAGCCAGTAGGCCCAAAAGACGAGATATTCTGGCTTTGTCAATGATTGTCCTCATCCTCGGCCCCACCCCCTCTGCGTGGGATGACTCCTGGTGGATGACCACACTGGGAACAGCCCCAACACCCACGGACCATGCACGCAACCTAGGATTCATCCTCGACTCCTCCCTCTCCATGTCAAAGCAGGTCAACGCCATCTCCTCCTCCTGCTACAACACCCTCCGCATGCTTCGCAGGATCTACAAGTGGATCCGACCGAAACCAGAAGAACGGTTACCCAAGCCCTCGTCAGTAGCAGGCTGGACTTCGGCAATGCACTCTATGCAGGAATCCTGGCCAAACACTTGCGACGACTACAACGCATCCAAAACGCCTCCGCCCAACTGATCCTCAATGTCCCCCGCTGCAGCCACATCACCTCCCACCTGAGAGACCTGCACTGGCTCCCCATCACCAAGAGGATCACCTTCAAACTCCTCACCCACGCACACAAAGCACTCCACAACACCGGACCAGCCTACCTGAACAACAGACTCAATTTCTACACCCCTGCCCGCCAGCTCCGCTCTACCAGCCTCGCACTTGCCACCATCCCGCGCATCCGATGAACAACCGCCGGTGGCAGATCCTTCTCCTTCCTTGCCGCCAAGACCTGGAACACCCTCCCCACCCATCTGCGGCAGACCCAAGACCTTCCCACCTTCAGACGGCTCCTCAAGACCTGGCCCTACGAGCAGTAGCAGCACTCCCCTCCCCACCCCCAGTGCCTTGAGACCCTCACGGGTAAGTAGCCCGCTTTACAAGTTCACTGATTGATTGATTGACTGATTGTTGTCGTCAAGCGCTGGCCACTCTCTTGATGTTAGAGTATGTTCTCAAGTATTGCCTTAGTTGAGTGATGGTGTCTGTTAAGAGATGCTATACCTGTGGAAAACTGTGACGATATTACAGCATAAATGAGCTATGGAAATATGGTTGGGCTGTAAATCTATGAAGGTTATGAGAGAGCTGTGGAGGGTTAAGGTGATATGGTTAAGAAGGTATTGAAAACAACCTGGAGCTGTGGTGAGGTTTGTCAGGCTGTAAACTGAAGCTTTTGAAAGTGAGTACTGGCTGTCAGGATATAATATGGTTAAGGGGAGGTGCATGTAGTGTGAAGAACAAGATTAGGCAACATGTTGAGTAATGGAGAAATGTAGTGCGTTTAGATATATAAGCATACTGCAAAACAAATATTGCTCTGATGAGTCTGTAAATATTTACGGCTAAGGAGAGAAGTGCGGAATATGCAGACCTCTGGAGAAATGGGAGTCTGACCGGAGCCTCAACTCCAGGTAGGATTCTTAGAATGAGCAGCATCGCAGCTGTGTCCGCTATAACTCGGGAGAACTCATCTGTATGTTGGAAGAGGTGTGGCGCAGCGGCTAGGGCGACTGACACCGAATACTGGGGATCATGGTTCGATCCCCGGCACCGGCGGCAGGGGTCTGCCCAGCACCATGTGACTCTGGGCAATAGCTTGCTTAATCTTCCTGGCGGCCCCCAGCGCCGGGAAACCTACTACGGGTAGCTATGCGCTTTACAAATACAGGATTATAATAATTATATTATGGTGGATGGATTCGCTGCATTTGAAGTTCAGAGTTTGGGTTGGAATTGTGGATTGTTTGCTTCTGATGAGGAACTATGACAATGTATTTATTTGGTTCTAAGTTTAAAACATTTTAATTTGTTAAAGACAAGATCAAAAATATATCCCGACTAGGGATTTGGAGGGAGCATTCCGATATTTATTGATGATGCAGGCATAATGGTTTATTTACAAATAAAAATTGCTGATGCACGTTTGAATTACATTTTACAAGCGTAGAATATTCCAGCTTGCTGAGAATCTCCCTGTGTTTCCTGAACCTGTGTTTTGGGGGTTTTAGGACTCTGTGCACTTTACCCTTTCTAACCAGGGCTAAAATGCCTGTGCTCATTCCTTTAAACATGGTAAAATTGACTTACACTCAACTGGCACATTTATTTTACTTGCCATTCATTAGTGAAGTAGTAATAGATGTACCCAGGGCCTGTAAACTAAATGCTACTAATGGGCCTACGGCATTTGTTGTTCCACTCACTTAGGTAGCCCCTAAAACATGTGTCAGGCTTGTCATTGCAGCCTGTGAACAGCTTTGAACTGCCCATTCAACTTGGAAAAATAGCCCCTTGCCAAATCTAAACGTTCCTTATTTTATTACATATGTCACCCTTAAAGGTATGCCCCAAACAGCCCTTGGGGCAGGGTGCAGTGTATGTAAAAAGTTGGACAAGTACTTTTAGGTTTTACATGTCCTGGTTGTGAAAAACTCTTAAATTCCATTTTCACTACTTCATGGCCTACCTCTCCCATAGGATTACATTGGGATATCTTATTACTTTTAATAAGTGCTCATTTTTGATTGAGAACAAATTGAAATGTCACGTTTCATCTCAAACTAATTGTAATTTAAAATCCTCTTTAATGGTAAAGTCAGATTTTAAGGCACATTTTTGAAAATGCTAATTTTAGAAAGATATTATCTTGTTCTCTCCACATGATGCCTGCAGCTGTCACATGACTGGGTATAGTTGGCTGGTAGCTGGCCTTTATGTATTCCTCCCAGACAGTATTACAAGAGGGGACTAGCTGTGGGCAGGATGGATCATCCTGGCAGGATAGGTGGAGATGGAATTGTCATCTACCACACATGCACATGAAAAGGGTTGCCTCATCCTACTCACAAAGAACTTCACACTAGCCTATTGTCACCTCAGAACCTTTGGAGCCAGGGCAGGTTATTAAATACAATAAACATTGTGTGTTCAATGGAAGCAAAACCTATGTTCCGGAGGAGAGAAAGGTAATAGTTAAAACTGTCTTTAACAGTGACGACATGCATTAATTTTGAGGAAGACATATCTTTGCACAACAGTTTATACCATAAGTTGAAAATTGAAAACAATCCACAGAAATCACATTATGGTGTTTGCTATGGCATTGCTTGAAACTTCTGTTTTGCAGGAGATGTGCACTCAGGGGCAGATTTCCAACAAAGTAACACAGTACGGTGCAGCAAGTAATTTTGCTGCATAAGTTTGGAAAGCACAGAGATGCAACATATTTACAAGAATATGTTGCATCTCTGTGCTTTCCCCTGCACTGGCGCACAAACTGCAGCCATGTGCCGGCGCAGTCACCCTTGCACCATGGTACAAGGATGCCTGCGTCGCGGGGAGATTGTTTTTGTGCAGGAAGGAGCACCTTCCTGCACAAAAAAAATCACAAGAGTCTTGTTCCTCTTTCAATGCGTGCTGTAGAATGCAGCACGCATTGAAAGAGACAAAAATGAGGACAAATGAAAACATTTCTCCTCATTGCGCCTGGCTACGCCACCTCTAGGGTGGCGTAGCATTCACACGCATCTCCAGATTCACAATTTCTCATAAATCTGGAGATGTGTCTTGTTCCATGGGTGTTGCGTGGGAACACCCACAGCAACACCCGTGGAACGCCCCTTCCACGCACTGTGCTGCGTGTGAAGGGGCCATATTTACAAGGAGAGGAAAAGTCATGCAGGATGGCTTTTCCTCTCCTTGTAAATATGGAGAAGCCCCCCACGTCACACGAAAAGTGACGTAGTGGTGGCGCAGGGGGCTTGCCATTGCAGCCTGTGAACAGCTTTGAACTGCCAATTCAACTTGGAAAAATAGACCCTTGCCAAATCTAAATGTTCCTTATTTTATTACATATGTCACCCTTAAAGGTATGCCCCAAACAGCCCTTTGGGCAGGGTGCAGTGTATGTAAAAAGCTGGACAAGTACTTTTAGGTTTTACATGTCCTGGTTGTGAAAAACTCTTAAATTCCATTTTCACTACTTCAGGGTCTACCTCTCCCATAGGATTACATTGGGATATCTTATTACTTTTAATAAGTGCTCATTTCTGATTGAGAACAGATTGAAATGTCATGTTTCATCTCAAACTAATTGTAATTTAAAATCCTCTTTAATGGTAAAGTCAGATTTTAAGGCACAATTTTGAAAATGCTAATTTTAGAAAGGCATTTTCTTGTTCTCTCCCCATGATGCCTGCAGCTGTCACATGACTAGGTGTAGTTGGCTGGTAGCTGGCCTTTATGTATTCCTCCCAGAGAGTATTACAAGAGGGGACTAGCTGTGGGCAGGATGGATCATCCTGGCAGGATAGGTGGAGATGGAGTTGTCACCTACCACAAATGCACATGAAAAGGGCTGCCTCATCCTACTCACAAAGAACTTCACACTAGCCTATTGTCACCTCAGAACCTTTGGAGCCAGGGCAGGTTATTAAATACAATAAACATTGTGTGTTCAATGGAAGCAAAACCTATGTTCCGGAGGAGAGAAAGGTAATAGTTAAAACTGTCTTTAACAGTGACGACATGCAGTAATTTTGAGGAAGACATATCTTAGCACAACAGTTTATACCATAAGTTGAAAAATGCAAACAATCCACAGAAATCACATTATGGTGTTTGCTATGGCATTGCTTGAAACTTCTGTTTTGCAGGAGATGTGCACTCAGGGGCAGATTTACAACAAAGTAACACAGCACGGTGCAGCAAGTCATTTTGCTGCAAAAGTTTGGAAAGCACAGAGATGCAACATATTTACAAGAATATGTTGCATCTCTGTGCTTTCCCCTGCACTGGCGCATAAACTGCAGCCATGTGCCGGCGCAGGCACCCTTGCACCATGGTGCAAGGATGCCTGCGTCGTGGGGAGATTGTTTTTGTGCAGGAAGGAGCACCTTCCTGCACAAAAAAAATCAAAAGAGGCTTGTTCCTCTTTCAATGCGTGCTGTAGAATGCAGCACACATTGAAAGAGAAGAAAATGAGGACAAATGAAAACATTTCTCCTGATTGCGCCTCGCTACGCCACTTCTAGGGTGGCGTAGCATTCACACGCATCTCCAGATTTACGATTTCTCATAAATCTGGAGATATGTCTTGTTCCATGGGTGTTGCGTGGGAACACCCACAGCAACACCTGTGGAACGCCCCTTCCACGCACTGTGCTGCGTGTGAAGGGGCCATATTTAAAAGGAGAGGAAAAGTCATGCAGGGTGGCTTTTCCTCTCCTTGTAAATATGGAGAAGCCCCCTACGGCACACGACAAGTGACGTAGTGGTGGCGCAGGGGGCTTGTAAATCTGCCTCTCAGTATGAAAACTATCGTCTGGAAATGTTGGATACAGCACAAAAGGCACTTAGAATCCCAATCTTTTGAAAAAGGTAGAATGAAAATAATGGTAAAACATTAAATGATAACACATAAAAATGTACAGATAAAACAAACGTGGGCCTCAGGAAAGGGGGAAAGTATTAATATTGGAAAATAGATCGTGTCAAATAAAGGCTAGATCAGAAATCAGGGGTAAGCAATAGATAAATAATGCACATGTCAAGGTACACCCAAACCATCAAGTGACTGAATGGATTTTTTTTTTTTAATTTAGACGAAAAATATATGAAATGTTGATGAACGTGCATGCTAGGAGCGTTTTAAACTTGTGCTTCCTTCAGAAGTTATGCGTGATGATTAGGGGCCTGTGCAATTCACAATATTTACTTTTAAAGCATGTAAGCCTTTTTTGTTAGTTTTTTGCTCCATAGAGTATAGACAAAGCCCGTTCCACAGTCCACTATTGGAGATGTTAAGATTATCTGCCTTGAGAGGAAGCTGAAGGCAGGACTTGGGATGGGTAGCTAACTACGTGCAAATACCCACCTGCGCATAACAAAAGGGCCATTAGCATGTCAAGAGACCAGTGCGCCGCCGGAAACTCATGAAGTCAGTTTACGCTGCAGACTGGGGGATGGGCCCCTTAGCCTGAAAACACCTTTGAGAAACGAGCATCAGGTGCCTCAGATCTGAGACCCTGAGTGCAGCAAGGATGGGGTTAAGGCAGTGGTTCCCAAACTTTTTTGACCTGTGGCTCCCTTGACCTAATCGGCAGTTGGCCGTGGCTCCCCACCATTTTTTTCCCGGTGGGTGGGTGGTATGTACCTCCTATTATCTTACTTAAAGTAATTGGGACGCATTCTTTCACTCATCCAACCATCCGTTCACTCATCCAGCCATCCGTTCTCTCATCCATCCAACCTTTCACTTCACTCATCTATCCATCCTTTTGTCCATCACCCCCTTTCACTAACTCATCAATCCTTACATCCACCCTTTCACTCATCCTTCCATTCACCATTTCACTTATCAATTCATCCATCCACCCATTCACTTGCCCATCATCTACCCTTTCATTCATCCATCCATCCATCCTTTCACACACCCATCCACAAATTCACTCACCCATCAGCTGCCCTTTCACTCATCCATCCATCCTTTCACACACCCATCCACACTTTTACCCATCCATCTACCTTTCCACCTATACATCCATCTATTTACCTTTTCTCTCATCCATACTTACACTCATTCACTCATCCATCCATCCTTTCTTTCATTATCTATCCATTCCCCCTTTCATTCATGCATTCATCCTTTCAGTAATCCATCCAGCCATTCAGACATTCCTTCACTTATTTACTCACCCACCTTTCCACATTATGAGCTGAGCCTTTGTCTGCAGAGTTGCAGGCAGAGGAGTCCTATCAAGAACGAACTACCGCAAGGGGTGGGGTGCGGTGGGGGAGAGTTCACTATGCCCCTGCACATAGCCAGACTGAAAACGTAGAAGTCATGAGTCACACATGATGCACAGTGCCAGGATGTGAGATGACTGTGACATGGTGTTGTTTCCAGGGCTTTAAGCGGTCCAAAAAAAACTGGGGGGTCTCTTCAAAGTGGGTGTTGGATGTAATTAAGAGCACAGTTTAAAACACCTAGGCTAAAAATCTGCGCTTAGCATAGTGTTGCGCCCGACTGGTATTATGTTGTTTATGTCATTGCATCCAGATATATAATACAGCAAGCATCATTGCATCAACAACAAGCCAGGACTAATGGCTTTGTCAATGGTTGCTAGTTCCTTAAAATAAAAAACCAGCAACCATGGCTTTGTTGAATATAATATTGAAAATACTTCAATTAAAAAATGATGAGACAGTGAAAGAACGATAACCTGTTCTTTTAAACTTATTTCACAGGCTTCTTTAAATGAAGTGTTCTCTAACGTTGCAGCCTGGGCGTTGTACCTTTTTTTCTTACAGATTGCCCTTCTGTACACTGAGGCAGGAGGCCGCCACCACATGCTTGAACACCCCTGACTGCCCCATTGTCATTCAGTATGTGGCAATCAGCCCCATACAGAATTTCAATGGGCGGGAGGGGCTGCTCTTGTGCTCTTGGAGTCGTGCTAGGCGGCTCCAGCAGTGGGGGTGAGGCCTCTCACAGGGGAGCAGCGCTGCTCCCTGTGATGGCCACAATTACAGATAAAAGGCATAGGGATGGTCCGTGGAATTTACGGACGGTTGGTCACCCTAGACTGTGCGCGGCATGGCGCCCCTGGCACCTCATTACGGCGCACTGGGGTGCCGCGGCGCACAGTTTGGGAACCACAGGGTTAAGGTGTCCAGGAAGAGGCACACTGATCGTAGCCCCCACCTCTGAGCGAGTTTACATTAAAAGCAATAAGACAACCTGTGCGATTTGAAAGTGTGTATAGCATATGTAAAGATATCCATGTTTTCTAGTTCTAGTTGTAAATTCACAAGGAATACCTCCTATGGTTACAGTTGTCTCAGGCGTTTTTTACCCAATAAAAGGGACAAATATTTTTCAGATCCCTTCAAAATCCGAACACATATTTTGTAGCGTTTTCAAAGGATTCTCACATTGACGGTAATTGGAGGTCTGGTATATGAAATATGCGATGAGGTAGAAATGATGAAATCTAGGGTGATATGGGAGGGAATTTAATGACTTGCACCCAACATTTTCACACAGAGAAAAGCATAGTAGAGATTTAAGAGGGTGAAGTGTCTGCTGTCCCCATGGATGCAAAGTCAACAGGCAGTAATGAAAAAAGACACCTGCACAGCAGACAATATTCGGACAAACCTATCAAATAATTTCACAGCTGGAACCTTTCAATTTGCAAAGCAGGCTGCAAAAATAACCTTCAGAGTATGCAACATTTGGAATTTATCCAAGCTATTACGAAGCGGCCTATGGCAGGGAGAGATGGGGTGAAAGAGAAAGACAGAGACATGGAGAGAGGGAAACAGAAAGAGAAAAAAGACATTGAGATACATACAAAGTCAGAGAAAAAGAGAGGGGATGCAGAGAGAGACAGCAAGTGGCAGAGAGAAAATTCAGGGGGAAGGAGAGAGACAGAAAAGAATAAAAAGAAAGGGAGGGACATACAAAGACAAAAGGAGAGACAAAGAGAAAGACATGGACATACATGGAACGCCAGAGACAGAGAATGCTGGGAAGAGAATCAGAAAGACAATACCATCACTTCTCAGGATGGCTGATATATTTGTGAACATGATTTTCTTGCCTTTATTCAGACTTTACAATCACTTTAGGACAGCTGCCCCTTTCATGGTATTGTATCCATTGGAAATGGCACCGCATAGCATATCCAAACATCTAAGCACAGAAATGCCTTATAACCAGGGCAACTAGAATTATGCAATTCTGCAGCTGAGTCTTTTTTCACATAGTCCTGAATTTGCCACATATTCTGTCATCTGCTGCATAATCTGCAGATTTTAACTAGCTAGGTCAGAGAGATCAAAAGTTAGTAACAATGTGGTAATATGTTTGACTGAGATTAACTGGTCATCTTTCAGTTGCAGCTTTCCGTAGTTGGTTGTTAAACTGGTCCTAACAGGGCAAAATCTTTACACAGGCATGGTTACCATACGTAAAATGACAAAATAATGAAGTAATACTATCAATAAGTGTGCTGCACTATGCTGCATAATTTCCCCTTCCTACTGCATAATTTAGTCAACCCTGCCACATAATTTGGTGTACCAGTCTGTAGGAAAATGCCCCTTTTTGCATGGTTACCTCCCACTTTTTGCCTGACATCTGATGGAACCTGACTTGAGGTGCCCTGGGTCCCTGCCAATCAGGTTCCCAGGGCCTGTGTTCTTTCCCCAAAACTCTACCTTTGTACCCTCAATTGGCACATCTCTGGCTACAGGTAAGCCCCTTGTAAAAGGTGCCATGGGTACCAGGGGCACTATGACCAGAGAAAGCCTCCCTCTAAGGGTTGCATCACCTAGTGTGCCACCCTTAAAGATCCTGAACCTTAACACCCACAAACTGTCATTGCAGGCTGCATGTTTTGGTGAAGAATTGACATGGCACACATCCCCGTGTGCCATGCCCACAATACACTGCCTGAGGTCTAGGTAAGTCACCCCTCTAGCAGATGAGGGTACAGTGGCATGTGCCCCATACCCCTACAATGTCTAAGTCCATTCTTAGACATTTTAAAGGTAGTACCACCATAAAGAGTATATGGTCTGGGAGTTGGTCAATACAAACTCAACAGCTCCATCATGGCTTTACTAAAACCTGGGATATTTGGTAGCAAACCTTTTAGTAAACTAAACCCACTCTGATGCCTGTATGGGATTTAATGTAAGAAGCACTCAGAGGGCATCTTAGCCCCTTCGCTGCGGGGGTAATTCCCCTATGGCGTGGGGGAGGGGGGCGCCGCGCCGCAGTGCCCGTGGCGAGCCCAGCTTGTCATGAGGCACAGTGGAGATGTGCTCATGATGAGCTCGTCATGACTCCGCCCACTGATTGATTCTCCCGCACAGGCAGGGAATCAATTACACGTGGGCGGACCGGGACCGTTATGACGAGCCCAGCTCATCATGAACACAGCTCCACTGTGCCTCATGACGAGCTGGGCTCGTCATAAGCATGGAAGGAGTTAGAGATGCCACCTGAAAAATGACCAGCCCTGGTGTGGTTCCTAAATGGCTATCTATCATTTGCAACCACCAGACAGGATTCCGGACCCCTGGGTGGAGAGCCTTCACTCTCTGGGTCCAGAAACAAAAGCCTATCCTGGGCAGAGTTGTCACGCCTCATCCCTTAGTATGGGTTGGGTTAACGAAGGGGAAGCTTCCAAGGCCTGTCGCCTTTGTAAGCTGTGCCAGCCTTTTTCTACCCCCAGCAGCAAGCTAGGAAGAGAGGTATGCCCACCTTTGACAACCCACCTCTCAGGTGGGGAGATGAGGTGAAACCCACTCTTCAGTGCCTGCCATCTTGGAGATGAGGGTCCCAGCCAGGCTCATGCCTCCTCCCACTGGAGGATAGAATGATAAGGGGTGGCCCCACCCCAAAGAATGAAGTAATTGGTCCCAGCCTACACACCCCTTTTAACTCCCCTAAATCTAGTATTTAGTGGCCACCCTGAGCCTTGCCTCCTCAGATTCAAGGAAGAAAGAAGAAGGGCTGAAGAGCCGTGCTGACCGAGGACAAGTTTGGGGTTGTGATACTCCACTTTGTCCCCAAAAAAGATTTATTTTGTGGACTGGCCATTAGCCTTGTTATATCCTGGACTAATTTCCATCATCTTTTTCCTTTGGAGCTGAATAAAGCATTTTATTTTTCTTTCCAAACATTTGCATTTCAGGTACTTTCTGTAGGTGCTGGGTGTCTAGGAGTTGTCATGGTAATGTTTAGGGATTGTGAAAGATGTCTATTTCATGATGGTGATGAGTTGGACCATGGTATCTATGTGCCATCACAATGTTGCAGCAATTACTCTTTGTTTGTGTGTGTTCAGTTTGCATACAGACATAGTCCCAAAGAGTGTCCCTTCCTCAGTGACACATGAGATCTTCGCTATAGACAGTTGCACAATTGTTGTGGTGACTTTTGTGTAGATTTCCTATTGATTTGTACATTCCCTTCAGCAATGGCATGCCTGCTCACAAATGAGTTCTGATCATTGGTCTGTGCCATCCATGCTACTCACTGTGCTTGAAAATGTTATCAGCCTTGACCTTATGTTTCTAATTGTAATGCCGGGAATTTGTGCCCACGACTCACATTTCGGTGCTTTGTATCTAGGGGTTTTCCAACTTGTTCCTTCCGTGAGGGAGTACATGTTTCACCACCTGGACATTCACATCATGGCTGGGATGTACATGACACTTCATTAGTCCATTTGTGCTTTATTTGTTTGTTGGGCTGTTACATGACTAGACCCTATTGAGTCATGATGGAGGGGTGTGTGGGTGCCTGCAACCTCCATGGGTGGATATGCATGTGGGATCTGACAAAACACACACATGTGGTGTGTCACACAGTGTGTGACAAGATACCATCCTCTGTGGATTAGGTCACTGCTGTGAGTGATGTGCTGATATGAAAATAGCAGGAGTGTTACAGGTTAGGGATGTACACATACAGGCAAGTAGTTCTTGTATGATAGTGGAAATGCACACCCTATGACTGAGCACTGCTGGGAGTCTTAGCCACACACCCCTCTTATGTCTGGGGACTGCTGGGTGTCATATCCACCAATCCCATACTGTTTGGGCACTGCTGGGAGTCATAGCCACCCACCCCCATACTATTAGGCACTACTGGGAGTCATAGCCACCCACCCTCCTATGTCTGGGCACTGCTGGGAGTCTTAGCCACCCACCCCTCCTATGTCTGGGCACTGCTGGGAGTCTTAGCCACCCACCCCCATACTGTTAGGCACTGCTGGGAGTCCTCTGCACCCACCCCCATACTGTCTGGGCACTGCTGGGAGTCCTCTGCACCCACCCATTACTGTCTAGGCACTGCTGGATGTCATATCCTCCCACCCCATACTGTTAGGCACTGCTGGGAGTCTTAGCCACCCACCCTCCTATGTCTGGGCACTGCTGGGTGTCATATCCACCTACCCCCATACTGTTAGGCACTGCTGGGAGTCATAGCCACCCACCCCTCCTATGTCTGGGCGCTGCTGGGAGTCATATCGACCACCCTCATACTGTTAGGCACTGCTGGGAGTCATAGCCACCCACTCCTCCTATGTCTGTGCACTGCTGAGAGTCTTAGCCACCCACCCCATACTGTTAGGCACTGCTGGGAGTCATAGCCACCCACCCCTGCTATGTCTGGGCACTGCTGGGAGTCTTAGCCACCCACCCCTCCTATGTCTGGGCACTGCTGGGAGTCTTAGCCACCCACCCTCTTACTGTTAGGCACTGCTGGGAGTCCTCTGCACCCACCCCCATACTGTCTGGGCACTGCTGGGAGTCCTATCCACCCACCCCATACTGTCTGGGCACTGCTGGGTGTCATATCCACCCACCCCCATACTGTTAGGCACTGCTGGGAGTCATAGCTACCCACCCCTCCTATGTCTGGGCACTGCTGGGTGTCATATCCACCCACCCCCATACTGTTAGGCACTGCTGGGAGTCTTAGCCACCCACCCCTCCTATGTCTGGGCACTGCTGGGTGTCATATCCACCCACCCCCATACTGTTGGGCACTGCTGGGAGTCATAGCCACCCACCCCTCCTATGTCTGGGCACTGCTGGGAGTCTTAGCCACCTACCCCCATACTGTTAGGCACTGCTGGGAGTCCTCTGCACCCACCGCCATACTGTCTGGGCACTGCTGGGAGTCCTATCCACCCACCCCTCACACTGTCTGGGCACTACTGGGTGTCATATCCACCCACCCCCATACTGTTAGGCACTGCTGGGAGTCATAGCCACCCACCCCTCCTATGTCTGGGCACTGCTGGGTGTCTTAGCCACCCACCCCTCCTATGTCTGGGCACTGCTGGGAGTCTTAGCCACCCACCCCCATACTGTTAAGCACTGCTGGGAGTCATACCCACCCACCCCCATACTGTTAGGCACTGCTGAGAGTCCTCTGCACCCACCCCCATATTGTTGGGCACTGCTGGGAGTCATTTCCACCAACCACTCAGATGTTGCGCACCGTACCCCAACATTTATGGCCTATGTGCGGCTCGTATCACTATTGCAATGGTGATATACGCGAGAGTGTGGCGCACCATACCCCAACATTGATGGCGTATGTGCGGCCTGTATCACTATTGCAATGGTGATATGTGCGAGTGTGTGGAGCACCATACCCCAACATTGATGGCGTATGTGCGGCCTGTGTCACTATTGCAATGGTGATATGTGCGAGCGTGTGGCGCACTGTACTCTAACATTGATGGCGTATGTACGCCCCGTATCACTATTGCAATGGTGATATACGCGAGCGTGTGGTGCACCGTACCACAGCATTGATGGCGTCTGTGCAGCTCGTATCACTATTGCAATGGTGATATATGCGAGCATGTGGCGCACCGTACCCCAACATTGATGGCATTTGTGAGGCTTGTATCACTATTGCAATGCAGATATGCGCGTGTGGCGCACCGTACAGGTACACTTCCGTTGTTGCGGTACATTGTACTCACCGTCTGCGCCGTCGTCGGTTTCTATGTACCAGGTCGTAGGCGTACAGGACTGGGATGACACGGACGATGGGGTTCATGTCGTGTATGTCGCGTACCGAGGGGCTGTTCAGCCCGGACTTTGCTTTTACGGCTGTTTTCGGGTCCTATAGGAGAAGGGTCGTACGGAGTGTCGCAGGGACGGATCGTACTTCCTGGTCCGGAAACTGCTGCCTGTTTACGTACAGACGGCGCGTACAGCATGACCCGGATACAATCTGTATGTATTTTTTTGTAGTACGGTGTTTGGTACGGGTCGTACGGAGGAGTGCTTTGGGTTTGGATCGTACTTGCTCGTACGTATGGGTACGTTGAAGGGTTGTGCTTTGCACGTGAAAAACGCTCCGTACAGCTGTTTGGAGCACTTTTTCACGAATCGGAATTGACCCCTAAATGTTACTTAATTTTGTATAATACACATAACAGTACCGTTATGTTTTAAAAGGTTTAAGTTTTACTATTTTAAACTGCATATGCAAAAACAATATTTTTGTCATATTTCTAACTATAATTGTGTAAATAGTTTTTATTAAATATTTTTGTACTTACTTTCATACGTATAGAAGAACGATTTTTATGTCACTTACATTTTTGACACAATATTTGTGCCATGATATTTGTGTACCTGATATTCTGCCGTGTGTGCTTATCTCTGAGGGATGTGTGCTGTTAGGAGAGTTTAATATGATTTTGGAGTACTGATGTAATAGAAAGATTGAGGTGCTTTGTTTTTATCCAGCAGGCCAGGGTGCATGGTAGAGATAATACGTTCATATAAGGGGGTGCTGTTGAGACAAAGGAAAGATCGTAGCCTGCTTCCAGAAATAACCTAATATCCTACAAAACCTCTTCTTCGCCTACTTCCTCTCATCCTGACATTTTTTAGTTCCATTAGTGTATACCTCCCAATGCATTCAAAGAGCTGGTAGCCTTCTTCCATATGGCTGTCTACTCTCTATCACTAGGGTGTGTGAAGGCCGACCATGTAGTTCTCTGTAGTGATTTACAATAAAGTTACTATAATTTGCCTCCTCCTCAGTGACGCTATTTTTCCTCTTGAATGTTTGGTGTTGTATACTAGAGGCTAGAGCTTATTTCTAGTATCTGTACATTCACAAAGTTCAAGTGGAAGAGGAAACAAGTGTAGGTTTAATTTGTGTCAGTTCGAATGTAAATTAACTCAGGTGAATGCTGTTTCACTTCACTCTTCCATTTAGAGTCTTATAAAGAAGAGGTGGAGATCTCTGCCTCTGCCGCAGAGAACTCTGCCTACAGGCAAAAGCATAGAATTGGGTCATAATGTTACTTGTTATGTTATAAGCAGTTATAAAGTGCACTATCACCAGCAACAGTATTCTGGGACCAGAAATGTGTGCCTGCCTAGACCCACATAGGGCATGTTATGGTTCTAAGCTTGAACTTGTGTGTGAGGAATTTTAAATGGGCACATTTTTAGTATCAGGAGCCAGTGGAGTTTGTTGTGGTGCGGTGTGATGGGATTTATGTGTCGGAGGTTGAGGAAGAGTCTGGCTCCTGAGTTCTGGATGGTTTGTAGCCTTCAGCTGAGTTGCTTCATGATACCAGAGTAGCAGTTGCTTCTGTAGTCCAATTTATGGAGACCAGGGTGTGGGTGGTGGTCTTTTGGTGTTACTTGGAAGCCCTTTGAAAATCTTCCTCAGTACTTCAGGGTGTGGAAGCAGGATGCAGTGAAAGCGTTGAAGTAACTTTAAGTTTGAAACTTCAGTGATTGTTGACACCACCCCACTTGTACCTCATACAAGTGTTTCAAAACATACAATCTACTACCGGGCAGTCGTTCTACCAAAAGCTTTACTTTTTGCTATTGATAGTAGATTTGTAAGATTTTACTGGAGGCTGACAACCCTGTTTTTCACAGAAATGAAGATCTTTGTGGAGATTTTTAATGACTGAACTTCAATGGTCACAAGACTTGCAAAAACAATCCCGGTAATTGGTTTGGGGTTGTTGTAAATTCATGTTTTAGTTTGGATGATCCTAATCCATCCTTCTTGTGAAGCTTACTAGTATTTGATTGAATCAGATCCGATGGGGTGTAAAAAGAACATGAGTTTGAGGCTGTGTCCCCTTTTGAGTGTGTAAGAACATGAACTTTCAGATTGATTGCTCTTGCTCATGATTAATCCTTGACTAAGGGTATCAGTAAAATCATCTGTTAAAATGTTGAGCTTATTCTGGAGAAAAGATCACTTACAGTCACAAGGATGTGTAGGGGTCTCCTTGGAAGAAGGTCATATTACTTTTGAATAGTGGTATAGTCAGGTCCATGCAGCAGATGAAGTTGAGCTAAGGAGGCATTTGTGAGGAGCGAGTCAAGTGAGTTAAACTTTGGCCTTTTGATTTCCCTGCAGGTGAGTGCCATGGTGATTAGAAACTACATGTCTGCCTCTGAGACCCCAATTTCCATAAGGGCCAGGAGATTGGAAGAGAGCTCATTAAAAACATTATGAACTTGGGAATAGTTTTGGACAGCGGATGTGGCATTGAGATGCTAACTAGTGAAAGAGTTTTATGCATTACTTTATGAATGCTGGATGACACATATTGTGGTTAACAAATGTGCCTTGCCAGTAAAAGGTTGATGGATAGGGGTGAAGGATGGGTGGGCCGCATGGATGTAGCAGCTAGATCACGTCTTTATACCTACAGTGGTAGGCCATTTTATGGCGATTGTTGGAAATGGACTGATGTGTAAATAGCTAAGAGACATCTTTGCTGAGCAAAGTTGAGATCACAGGTGCAAACGGAGGTAGGTATTGCCTTTCTAGCAGCCAGAATTGACGAAGTTGAAGGTGGAGGAAAATTAAAAGAGTTTCTTCTTTTTTCTCGATTCTACACAGAGGCAATGTTATAGCTTGGTTCTTGTTAGAAGGATTTACTATATAGGATGCCAATCTGGTATCATTACTGCTGAGGATAGGCTGAGGTTTTGTCATTCAGAGCCAACAGCAGTGAAGAAGAGATCATTGTGATGAAGAGGGGCACATTCTTCAACTTGTGAGCCATTTCTTTTGGGAGCCTCAATCTTGAATTTCAATGTAGACCAGTTTGCCGGGTTGCCAGTTTGCATGGTTACCTTGAAGCATCAACCTTTTCACTGTGGTAGACATTTAGCCATGGTTAAGCACATGAAGGTATGGTAACCATCCTGGGATACTAATTCAATGAATAAACGTGGGGTGCACTATCCATTTAATTTCGGGTTACTGGGATAATGTTAACTCTGCATCATGTGCCCTCATCACTGCTATTTCATTTATTAAAGCATGCCTCTTTAAATGATTTAGAAAATCATCACTCTCTCAGTCCAAATGCCGCATTTGGTGCAGTGGAATGCTAGGCTGAGGTTTTGGCCCATTTTAACTCTGCCGTTGCTTACTACAGTTAACAAAAGCAGTGGTGGTTGCCTCGGAATGGGGGTGGCGGGTGGGGGGAGTATGGATTAAAAAATAAATAAATAAACTTCCCTCCTCGACCTTGTTGCCACTGCACACCACTCCTCTGTCCTAAGTCTGCTGGAGGCACCCAGGCTTCTGGAGTCTCCCAGCAAATCAAGATGCTGCCCGGAGCAGCGGTGTGATTGGTCTGAGTGTCCTGATGGGATGCTCATGCAGTGCCTGGTCATGTTCTCCACGGGGATGTGTAAAACAGCCCAATGGAGAGCACGCCATGTACGCATGACGGTTTTACCGGCCCTAGAGGGCCGGCCAAACCGTCATTTGCACTTAGCGGAGTACAAATCACTCCTCTCCTGCTCTGTCTTCACAAAGCCCAGCTTCGCCCCGACTCCCGCGTAGAAAAATCTAATGATAATAACCTCCTGTTATTATCATTTTATTATTCAATTTGCACTGCTGAAATAGTTGTGGGGCAACTTGTTTTTGCCTAAGCGGACAAGCCACCCCTGAACTAAAGTGTATCCTCTGCAGAATCCGGTAGCAGCTGGCTTACAGTTTACACCACGAGTTCAGGCCAACTAAGCCTTGCTATCATGGGCGAGTGCAAGCCCTTCTTCTGTTGTAAGATCAACGCAATGGCAGAGATGAAAAATATGGGGAAGGTCCTACATGTGACCCCGAGGGGGAAAATACCAATGTGACACAGTGATATGTGGAGAGAGAGTGGCAGAGAGAAATGTAATGGGGAGGGGAGCTGCAGAATACTATTCTGACTTGCTCTAGTTTAGGAATAAAGTTAATTTCAAGTATGTATAAATTGGTGCAGGTATCCAAAGGTTTTCTTTATGAGTTTGACATCTGCACTGTCGAATTATGGGGTTGCAAAATATCAGGTATCAATAATTTTGATTCCACCTCATGTCTCTTAAATCCTCCGCCCTACACTTTTTCACAACCCACCCCTGCCCAAGGCATGTGTAAGATGAAAGCATTGCAGAAGCGGAGACCTAGCCAGGTCCAATACTGCAGCTTAGGTATGGATAATCGGTGTATATAGTAGGCTAGATATGCTAGATAGAGAGGACAGGTATTACAAGTAAGTATGGTATGCAGCTAAGATAGTTGTGGTAGATATGGTATGTGTGGTATCTGGGTAGTTGTTGTAAGTAAGGTATAGCAGTTAAGACATTGTGGATGAGGCAAGGTATTCTAAGGATGATAAGTAGTGTAGGTAGGCATTGTGTGTAGGGAAGTATGGGAGGTAAGTGGGGTAGGCAGGCAGGGGGTTGGTATAGTCGGTTAGGGAGATATGGTTTGAAGGTGAGGGCTGGTAGGAAGAGAAGGAAAGGGGAAGTCAGTGAGAGAAGAATACTGAAAGGAACCAAGGGTGAAGGCCCCTCTTTTGTTTCCACAGGCAGGTGTTCCTGTAGAAGAAGGGTGGCTTTGTTAGCCCTGGGATGGTGTGTGGGAAGAGGGAGAAGCAGCCTGGAAGGATCCAAGGGTGACAGGTCCTCTTTTTCGCCGCCACAATGATCTGGCATTTTATGAGGATGCAGCCTTCGAGAACTGAAACTTCAACAAAGACTTGCAGCTCCACAGCTGAATCAGTGTGATACACACTCTATGCATACTAATCGATAAAGGCCAGAACAAATTAAAGAAATCCTGGATAGTACACTGGCATTACCATATGTTTCTGTACTCCATGTGACATCGACCTATTTACATAACAGCAACACCTAGCAGATGCCAGCGCCTCCTCCAATTCAATTCAATTTATTTGAATATGATTTGGAACTCGATTGAGATCCACATATAAACAAAACATAAATAACAACAGAAATTACAAAGCATAAAATCCTCAAAATACAGTCCATTTATACAGAAACTGAAAAGTGTGAATCATATCTATTAATATAATTCTAAGAAACATTTAAAAAAGTTAAAAATTCTGTAACAGAACATTTCATTGGGAGGGTTGAAAATGGCATCGAGTAAATATATAGCAGAAGAAATGCTTAACTTTAAACATATTGGTCTCACCCACTTTCGACGATGGACCATTAGGGCAGGGCATGTGAAAATTATATGAGTAATATCCTGAATTGAGTTGTCATTGCTACATAGATTACATTTATCGGAACAACCATGCCATCTAGCTAATAATTTATTTAAAGGGAGAAGATCATGTCTCAGAAGGAACCAAAAGCGGCGTAGGCCGTGGGGGAGGGTCCAGGATGCATAGGGTTGTATATGTTTAAACAAGGAAGAATTGATAACCTCAGTAGCACCTTTCTTTGTAATGAGGACATCTCTATCCCTCCTAAAACTTAACTCCCATGTTGCCCGTTTTAATAACAACTTTAGCTGATGTGGAGATAATAAGAAAAGGGCTGATTCCTCCAATTCTAGTAACGTAACAGCCCTTCTGAAATTCTTTATAAGTAAAGAATGTTCTTTCATAGGACCCAGTAATTCTTTTTTAATCAGAAATCTTAAAGTAGCCGATTTGCCCTTGGCTAAGTGAGAGTAGTTGGGTTCAGGCCCTGCCAGGGCCTGAACCCAACTACTTCGTATGCCCAATTCCAGTCTAAGGGATTCCACTGTGCAGGCGTTATTGACCGACAATAAATGTCGCAAGAGTCTACCCTCGATAGTATCTAGGAAACCCCATTGTCTCAAATCTATTAACTCAATGCCGTAAAGCAGGGAAGCTGGAATTTTTGCTCGAAAGGCCTCTAGCAGATGGACAAAAGGTCTTCTGCCGGTGGCTTTATAGAGAGCACTCAGACCATTTCCCTGAGTCTTGGCTTTCCTAATGTTGCTATCTATGTGAGCCTTGACACTCAAGTTGCCACATACTATTTTCCCTAGAAAGCCATAAGATTTTACAATTTCCAGTTTCTCACTACCTAAAAACCAACTGAAATTTCCAGATTTCGTTTTTTTCTTCCCTGTAATGCACATTACCTTGCTTTTAGACATATTGATTTTCAAATGATGGCACTCAGCGCCTCCTCCATGAGCAACACCAATTTCTCCTTAACTGAGTTAGTGATGATTTCTTGCCCACAACCACATCATCAAGAAAACAATGTGCTATGCCCTGGAGGCTACGCTCTGTCATACAGCGCCTTTTAAGAAAAGGACTGAACTGCTCAGAGTCTGGGCATGAACGTGCACAGCCCATGGGCAAACCTTATCGAAGTAATACTGTACGCCAGCTGCAGAGCCCAGCAAGAACTAATTATCTGAGTGGGCGTGCAGAAGACAGAATGCATGTTCCATGTCTTCTATCCCTGGAAGTGTCGTTCCCTGTCCCTGACCAGCTTCTCCAACTCATGAAAGGATTGTTGGACACAATGCAGGCCTCCCTAACTAGCTGGTGGTTTTCGAAATCACCCTCAACGAGAAATAGGTCAGGGGTAATTCCTTTTACCTTCTTTGGTCACCAATACCAGATGTAAGAATTTCAAGGACGGTAAAGTTTTCTTTTGGAAATGGCCATTAGTTCAGGTGGGTTCTGATAGGCCAAAGTGTTAAGCAAGGCCGAAAATGGACTGCGGATATGCATCTTCTCTTCTGAAGGGAGTCTCGCTTGGCAGCTCCCAAATAATGCACTCTTTGCACAGGGAGCAGGGTCGGCACTTATTTGCATAAGGGGGGCCTCTGTAGGTAGAGGCACAGGGAGTGAAAAACCATGGTAACTGCTACTGAGAACGGCCGCCAGAGATTTAGATGATTTGCAAGCATTCCTCCTGTCACCTTTTGTGTGTTTGATTTTGAAAAGAGAGAAGTGTACCACTGTTAGATATCCTCAATAAAATCTTCCACCATTGTGAAGTTTCAGTTTAAACTGTACCTAAAAGAACTATCTTTGAATTTTTATTATATTAATAATTTCTACTGATAATATTGAAATATGTTCTTGTGTTTTGACTTGACAGGTACTCGGCTGATTCGTTATTGAAAGTGACACGCAGCTGTCCTTGCTGCACGGAAACAACAATGGCGGCGAAGGCGGCGAAACTGTGGTGTTCAAAACTTAAATTCATTGTTTATAAGTACTATACTATTACTGCATGCGACTGTGTAAGCGCCAAATGTAGTGCTCCTATTTTCCAATTGTCTGAACTACCTCCACTGGAAACTGCTGAAGTCTCAGAAGCCGTTTAAGTCTCAAATACAAAATGCTGCATAGAAGACAAGATAGACAAGTAGGAAGAGACATAGACGAGCAATAAAGGGGAAATGTAATGCAATCAGTTAAACTTGTCTCAAATTTCTCAGATCTTTGTCAAAATGAAACTCTGTATGTATTATTTTCAGCAACTTTGGGCTTGTGCCAGAATAAAACTAGTATAAAGGGAAATCAGGTGCTCTTGTAATGATGTGACTGACTCTACTAGCAATTCAGCTTTCACTTTCCACCAAGTTTTTGAAAAATCGTAATATTCCCTTAAGGGCTAGTCTCGTGGTGGCTGTTTTTGGTTACAACTGCATTGGATCCTGGTTGAGAAATCATGCATAAACTGAGAAGGCCAATTGTAACGTTGGAATGTTTACCATCTCTCCCAATATGTTTCAATCTAATTTCTTCAAAAGGTGACAATTATGTTATGTAATGTAATTGCAAGTAAAAAAAAGTTATGCACCGGACTTGGAATGTCAAATTTTACTGCCGCCTAAAGCAGCGCAACTGACATAGATACTGTGTTTTTGTATTAAAGCCTATGTGGAACAAATGCTGTTTATTCCAGACATAATATTATTTGCTAATGAATATGGTGGAAATATAATCGGTGAAGGAGAATGGTTAATCATTTGTTGCAATTTACTTGTCACACAAAATGTATCAAAGTAATAAACTTGAGTGTCAATATATTTTTTGTCAGTCTTCTGTCCATGCAATGTTATGGGATCTAATGGATTAATCACATTTTATATATTTTCTGCAGCTGTTCATGGGTCAAATGCTCACCATTGCAGTATGTATTCTTAAGTGTGCTTCCAAGCACGCCATAAAATATGTTTCTTTTTAGATATCATATGGTTAGATCTTTTGTTGCTGAGTCAACCCCCAAGTTAATTTTGGGTGGATTCCCACTATGGCCATCTGAACAGATGTCTCTTTTCTCAAATATCTTCCTCTCTCATACATCAACTGCTTTTGTTATGGTACTTTATATTCAGAACTGAACTACTACGTCTGCCCACGCTGATAGCTCCCAGCCGCTGCCACGTCCGGTGGTAGGTGTAACTGCAGGGCGGTGACGTGGGGAGGGGGAGGGGCAGGGTGGGGGGTAGTAATGTATGGATTACGGACTTTAACAGGTAAGTAAACATATAAATAAATAAAACGAATTTCGTTGTGTGTACTGCATCACCAAATGCCATGCAGTGCGCGCAACGAAATTCGTTTTATTTATTTATATGTTTACTTACCTGTTAAAGTCCGTAATCCATACATTACTACCCCCCAACCTGCTCCTCCCCTCCACACGTCACCGCAATGCAGTTACACCTACAACCGGCCGTGGCTGCCCAGCCGATCACAGTGACTGCTGTTTTTAGGTCTTCTTTGGCTTTATTAAGGATGAACTGGAGTTGACAGTGTTGATTTTCCTAGACAACGATTGCTGCCATGTAAAGGTGATTTCAAAATGATTATACAATAGTTGTCATCATGTTCAGCCAGGACAAAGGTTTTTCACAGAGGGGACAGGAGGCAATAAGGTAGAAGATGGAATCTTTTAATTTCCATCTTATGCCCTCAGGTACAGTGCCATATGTGTAGGTTAGTTAGGCCTACATCCTCGTTCTGACTGTGAGCAACCATAGGATTTCATTCAACGCACCACCACCAACCTTCTATTACATCGTCATTCACTCTAACCAGTCCTAGAACCAGATTACAGGTACATGCATACACAGCACATCACACTCCTCACTTTCTAACAAAGGAAGGGGGCAAACAGTCCAATATTTCACAGGCAGTCAATCATCAACAACTCTCTGTTACCTTTCCAGCAAACAAATTACCTGTTACCCTCTGCAACAGCCACAAAGACTCACAAAGTCAAGAAATAGCAGCCATAGTACTTATGCGACACATAACTATGGGAAAAATAGTGGAATCTTTATAGAGATGGAAGAGGGACAGGAACCCTCTGTACAAATGTAAATTGTGTTGCATTCCTTTAGGAACAATTTTCATAAACCCTTTCCATATTTAATCAACATTGGGTTGATTTGTCACAGATTATTCAATGGAAGCAATTTGATGATAATAATAAGAGTGAAGGTGTCTCTAAATGCCTGGTTGCCTTTCCATGGACACAGAAAACTCTTTGATTCGTTTTAGAAATTGGGTTACTAGTTTACTGGGGTTTGAGCCCTGGTCAGGCAGAAATCAAAATCCTAGTCAGAATAAGGCACAAGTAAACCCCAAATTAACCTGTGCTCAATCCACTGGCAGTTTGGCACAGAACAGTCAGGCTTAATTTAAAGGCAATGGGCCTCATTACGATTTTGGCGGTCCACTGACTGCCAGACTGGGGGGAGGGTGGCCCAGTGGTGGCTGTCTACTTACTGTCCTTTTACCACCAGTGCAGTTGGGCCACCTTGGGGTCACAGCAATCGCCAGAGATGAGAGATCCCTGGTGGTGCTGCAGCTGTCTTGAGTCCGCAATATGCTTGGTGGGATTTCCGTTATCCAGTGGCGGCTGGTGACATTTGAAAGTGGTGCCTAAAAAGATAATCACACTGCACCGTAGCGAGCGAGCGTAGCGAGCGAGCCCTAACCCCCTAAGGAGGGTTCGGGCGGAATTCCCCCCGAGAAAATTTAGAAAAAAGAGTGGACAAATGGTGCATTTTCAAGCAAATTTGTGAAAGCAGGAAGGTTAATAAAGCAATTGTGAAAGTGCAGTTATTACATTAATAAAGTGGTGTCATATAACATAGGTAGCTGCTTATTCATCTTCATCATAACCACAGAGCTTCATAACAGACTTTGAAACACAATGCATTGCTGAGTACCTCACAGATGTATTTTAATAACAAACAAATAAACAGGACGCAAACTAGCAGCATTTAAATAGAGTGTTCACTTTTTGCAATTAAAATCTGCATGTCTGTTTTTCATGGAAGCAAACTTCTCAATGACTTGAACATTGAAGTCTGGTATTCTTTTAACTAAGTCACTCTCTATTGAAAGGATCGCTAAGGCATTCAGCCTTTCCTGAATCATGGTATTTCTCAGGAATGTTTTAATTCTATTCAAAGAGGAAAAGCAACGTTCCGCCTCTGCTGTTGTCATCGGTGTGGTGATGAGTATTTTTAGTAAAGTCACTGTTTCTGTTAGTGTCTTTTCCATGTTAAGGTTCAGAATTAAAACAAGCAAAGAAATTGCAGTAGTGGCCTGCCGGTATACATGCATTCCATACAGTACAGTTAATTCTGTTCTCAGATCCTCTTTGTTGAGCATAGGGTAAGCATCCACAGCGGTATTCAGTGCTTGCTCAGGGAAGGAAATATCATGTTTAGCAAACAGATCACTTCGTAGTAATGTGGCACTCACCAAATGCTTTGTAAAAGAAAAGCGTTCCTTTGCCTGCATAATTATAGTGTCACATATCTCTTTGGAAATTCGGACTAGACTGCTGATGTCTTTTCTGCGGTTAGAGAAAATATAATCATTTCGCAGTGTGCTGTCTAAATTGTCAACCCCTTCTCTGACTTCCGTTATGCTTGTGACAAAATTGTTGATAGCTGTTTCCACATGGATAGTATCTATTTCACGTTTTTGTAACGTTTCATACAGTGTGTCAACTTGAGGCATTATTTTAAAAAACAAAAACAGCAAAAACAGAAACTCCCTGTCTTGCAGTGTTCTAGCAAAGCCACGGGCCTCATTCCGGCTTTTGTAGTCAAATTCTAGATTGGCTTCTATGGTCGAAACATTTCTCAAGATCAAGCCTATATTGGTATATTAGGCAGATTGTACGGATGTGAAAATTCCAACGAGTTGGGCCTCCCTTTGGAATCCTTCTGTTAACAATGGTATGAAGTACCTCCGTTCTTTTGGGGGAGCGTGAGAAGAATGCTGCCATTCCTCCTACATCCAAGAAGAATATCTTTGCCTCAGAGATCTTTCCTACTGATTGTTGCATAATCAGATTTAGTTGGTGGGCATAACAGTGCACTTAATGGGCATTAGGGTATACATCTTTAATTTTTTTTTGTACTCCACCGGAGGTTCCACTCATTACTGCAGCACCATCGTAGCTTTGTGCAATCAGTTTTTGTTTTTGAGGCTGCTCTGGAAAAATGAAGTTTAGTTCCTGTAGAATAACTGAAGAAATGCTTTCTGCACAAGAGTTTCTTAAATGGGTGAAACCATAGAATCGTTCCACAACTTTGTTGTCACTGTCAATGTATCGAAAGACCAATACTGACTGTGTTTTCGTGGCCACATCAGTGGTGTCATCAGCCTGAATGGCCACAAACTCTGTTTTATTCAGCTCTTGTACGATAGTGCTTCTTACAATCTCTAGCATGCACTCAAGCAGTTCATTTTGTATGATTTTAGAGGTGCCCTTGAAGACTGTAGCACTTGATAGATGTGCTTCCATCACATGGTCTATGCTTGCTATTAAGTCCACAAGCCCTTTGAATATCCCAGGATTTGCAGAACCTTCCGATTCATCATGCCCTCGTAAAGCCACTTCAAAATCACCACAGAAACGAATGCAGTCAATGATTTTTGATAGCACGTGTCTTTTCCTATCAACTGCTTCGTTGCGCTTCCGTATTGTTTTTCGGTAGGCCTCGCTTATGTGGGCTTCAATCGGTGTATCTACCAACATTCCCAGTCTTGTCAGGTTTTCCATATGTATTTTCGTGTGTGCATGCTTCTTTACTTTATCTGACAAATGCTTCAAGTCTTTTACTCCTTTTTTAGTCCAAGGAGTTTCACCACCAAACAGCAGGCAGGGGAAGCAGAACAGAGTATTTGTTGAAGCACATCCTGTAAGCCAATCAACTTTTGTGTACCAGGTGTTTGTGAAAGCACGTGTGTAAAGCTTCCCTCTGTCTAGGGAACTTTGTTGTAGGTTTAGGTCTGGCCGGTGAGGTCCTAATTGTTTTACAATTAGTTTCTCTTCACGTTTCAGTCCAATGAACGGCTTTGCAAGTAGTTGTTCTACTGTATTCATGGTGTTACCAATGTTAGTGTTACCTGTCAATAATCAAAGTACAACAACGTATGAGGTTTGGTGCATGTATTTAGACGCCACCCAGCATGTACACAACTTACATAGCCCTTGACTACTAGAATGTTAAATATAGCAGCAGTTTCCTTACCTTAAACACTGGGGTTGTTGGCTGTGTTGTAGCGGAAAAGGAGGTTGGCGTCTCTTCTTCTTTGCTTGATTTGCCCAAAAATTAGTTTGGCAGCCTGAGGCTTTACCAAATGCTGAAAAGCAAATACAACAAAATGTAGTTGTGTCAACCAAACACACAGACTTTTAATACAAGCATTCAAACTGTAAAATATGGGCAGGCATGTACAGTGGTGTAACGCATAATGAGCCCCCCCTGTAGCACGTAGTTAGCGGTTGATCTATAAATTATAGAGGTAAAATCTTCTCCAGTGAAAATTAATCTTCCTTTGAAACAATACATGCACTATTGAAAATATGCAACAAATACAAATTCAAAGGAAGACTGAAAACTGGTATTTGACGCCACCCACCATGTACACAACTTACATAGCCCTTGACTACTAGAATGTAAAATATAGCAGCAGTTTCCTTACCTTAAACACTGGGGTTGTTGGCTGTGTTGTAGCGGAAAGGAGGTTGGCGTCTCTTCTTCTTTGCTTGATTTGCCCAAAAATTAGTTCGGCAGCCTGAGGCTTTACCAAATGCTGAAAAGCAAATACAACAAAATGTAGTTGTGTCAACCAAACACACAGACTTTTAACAAAAGCATTCAAATTGTAAAATATGGGTAGGCATGTACAGTGGTGTAACGCAAAATGAGCCCCCCCTGTAGCACGTAGTTAGCGGTTGATCTATAAATTATAGAGGTAAAATCTTCTCCAGTGAAAATTAATCTTCCTTTGAAACAATACATGCACTATTGAAAATATGCAACAAATACAAATTCAAAGGAAGACTGAAAACTGGTATTTGACGCCACCCACCATGTACACAACTTACATAGCCCTTGACTACTAGAATGTAAAATATAGCAGCAGTTTCCTTACCTTAAACACTGGGGTTGTTGGCTGTGTTGTAGTGGAAAAGGAGGTTGGCGTCTCTTCTTCTGTGCTTGATTTGCCCAAAAATTTGTTTGGCAGCCTGAGGCTTTACCAAATGCTGAAAAGCAAATACAACAAAATGTAGTTGTGTCAACCAAACACACAGACTTTTAACAAAAGCATTCAAATTGTAAAATATGGGTAGGCATGTACAGTGGTGTAACGCAAAATGAGCCCCCCCTGTAGCACGTATTTAGCGGTTGATCTATAAATTATAGAGGTAAAATCTTCTCCAGTGAAAATTATTCTTCCTTTGAAACAATACATGCACTATGGAAAATATGCAACAAATACAAATTCAAAGAAAGACTGAAAACTGGTATTTTGTTGTTTTTGTCATTGCATCCAGATATATGATACAACAAGTAACATCATACTTACAAGAAGTCAGGACTACTGGCTTTGTCGATGGTTGTTAGTTGCAAAAGAAAAATAAGCAGCAACTGTGGCTTGTATAAAACAATGAAAAAGCTTCCACATAAAGCCCTGGTGACGGTTATTTTACAATTTCTAGAAGAAGCTAGTCTTACACTTCAAGTGTGGAAAAGGAATGGAGTAAGCAGTGAAAACAGCCAGTCCCACAAGTCACAGAAGGGGTCTGAGAGGTAAGGACTAAACAAGAGGGCAAAAGAGTCAGGAAGGAAAGAAGAGCAGCGTGAGAAATGAGGGGGTGAAACATTAGAAGGCATTACCGAGGAGGAGGGAAGACGCTTTCCTTGGCATGACGGTGGGGGAAGGTATATGATATTACTCTTTTTGAATGCGATCATTAAAATTATTATCGTCTAATCATGGGTGTTTTGCACATATGCTTTGCCTTTCCTGCTGACAACTGAGACTTCACTGGCCATTATCGGCAGATAATATTTAAAGTGAGCTACAAATCTGGGTCTACCATTTTTACTAAGCTCGAAAATCAGAATTTGTTTCAGTGAGAAGACACGGAGAGTCACTGTCTAATTTACATCGGGTCAAGAAAAAGGTACATAAAGATAATGTCTGATGTAATCAAAAAATAGCTTTCACCTTGAAAAACAAACAATACTTCCAGGGATATTATATCACATCACTTCCTGTGATATTTGGTACCGTAAAGCTTCATGTTCATGGCACATGATGTCTGAAGATCACCTTGGCTGCTTGGCAGGATATTATTCATTTCATTCCAGGCAAGCTAAATATATGGAGCTATCAATTGGATCATGCGGAATTTCTTAAGGGATATTACACAGCAAAACTGCCAAGGCTTGTAAACTTAAACCTCGCGGAAGTGAAATATAGCAACATGGAAAGAAGCTCATTTAGTATGCTCATGCACCGGAGAGCGTGATGGGGAAGCGCCTGTAGTGTAATGCCTCTGCAATCAAATGTGCTCAGTGTGGCTCTCTTAAGTTAAAACCCTGGCGACTAGTATTGTACTACAAGCACCATGCTCCCAATGGAGGGCTTCCTTCGAAAATTGGCCCAAAAAAGTATCTTGTCTTTTGCACTGCAGGTAGCCATTTCACATTTTGCTTCTCAACTCCAAGTTATCCTTGTGTGCATGTGTTCCAGAATGTTCTTTGCAGTTCCATGCATCTTCTCAACTTGTTTTTTTTCGCGCCAAACATTATTTTAAAAATTAGTATCGGGAATGGGTTTACTACTGTAAGAGAACTGTGAAATACTATGTGAAATAATAAGGAAACATGAATGCGCAAATAATTTTAAAAAAAGTGAAATCACTGGGTAAAAAATAATAATATTACACTGCAATGCTTGCCTTTTAACCAGGGACTACAGTTATGAACATTCCTTTTGTGCCCTGGAAGACGCGCGCTATAAATAGGTGGGTCTCTGACGTCAATGTGATCAAATACAGTTTTAAAGTGGTACCGCCCTCTCACTCCCCAAAGAGTGTGAGAGAATGCAGAAGCGCTTTCATACATGCGATGGTTTATGCGCTATGTGCCGAGGGGCACTGATGGAGCGAGAGCTGCCTGTGCCATTCACTGAGTGCTATGCTGCTGCTATGCACGCGCGCTTTCCATTAGCTGCCTCCACCTCGGACTCTTGACCCGAGGGGCTGCCAGCTGAGCGCGGGCACCCTGCTCAGACGGGGACCGGCCGTGACATGTGAGGTGGTTGAGGTAGTTCTGTGACTAATACCGGGCGGGTGGGGTCTAAATACCCCCTCGCCTCTTAGCCCCCTGGTTGGAGGCACAGCGGGTGGCACGGCTGGTACTGCCCCCTTCTAATCCCAGGTTTCATGGCGTTTCCCCCCAGGGACCCCCAGTACTAGTTCCTGCCTCTGCCTGATGTTTATGCAACACATGTAGTCCGAGGGTTAAGAGGAGGTGTCTATGAACATAGTCAGGGTTGGGGCAGAGCGAGTCACATCCCCGCACCTGGCGAGAAACCGGCTCTCCCCCTGTTACTCCGGTATTGAACTGTCCTACTGACACATCCTCCTGTGTCTTTGCAGTTCACCCCTTCTTGTTCCCGCGATGGGATCAATGCTGACCCCCTTTACACCTACCTTCACCCCTACCGGCCTCTCAGTGGGACCTGCCTGCTGAAGAATCCACGGACCCCCCCACCCTCCTGTCCCTGCAGGCCTGTCGATTCTTGCAGTGTCACAGTGCCCAGGATCAGATGAGAGGTCGCTGCACCTGATGCCTGTCTCCCGCCCCATCTACCTACAACTCACTGATCAATTACAGAATCTCTTTCACATTGTATGGCAGTGGAGATACACCTGAACTAGAGAAGATGCCGCATGCCGCCCTTATGTCTGTCTTCCACTCCTACGTCCTCTAAGGCTTAAAGGCTGCTACAGAACCACCCCCACCCCCCAAACACACACACACAATCGCACACACACACAGGCCATCCCCTCTAGGCCAGTCCTTCTCTATTGAGGAGATGTGCCCAGGATCAGATAAGTTGCTGTATCCCACCTCTGACTTCCACCACACCTGCCTTTCACACTCAGTGCCCTGCTGTAGCATCCACCCACCCCCTTCATGGGAGGCCAGGTCACCTTTACTAGTGAGACACTCCCGTCCCAATGTCAGATACGATGTACCCCTCTCTTCCACCCCTAATGGCCTCTGAGGCTGACTTGGCTGCACCCCATTTCTCCAAAGGCCAGTCCACCTCTCTTCTGACGTGTATCCCGAATCGCCATCAGATAAGAAGTTACAGCCCTCACCTCTGTCTTCCAATACTAATGGCCTTTCCGTTTTACTAGCTTGCCCGTGAATCCCCCCTGTCCCTTTCCGAATCGTCTACTAATACACATTTCTGTATAGCCTTAAAGGAAAACGCACGCACAGTCTTTATGACAGAACTCAACTGCGTGATAGATGTCAACTTAAATATTATATAAAAGTTTAACTTTTATATAATATTTTTCAGGTGCATACCTGCACACAGGTCTGGTAGGATTAGAATTTCACACCTGACCTGAAGTCCAAAGACAGACTCGACGGCGAGACTAGGTGAAGTTCAATTGACGAGGCCTCTGACCAGACTGTCTCTGTCCCTCATGCACATGAGTCGAACACGAGGAGACCACAAGGAGGAAGGGAAGGTCTAGGCTGACACTGACTGGCCGTGGGCCGGCCCGATTTGCCCAGCAACTAGAAATGCCCAATCACTGAATGGCTTAACACTAAGCCACTACAGTGATTGGGCATTGCTTGCCCACCATGTGTTGGATGCTCCCACCCCCGCGGTGAGACACTAGACCGTGAACACAGTACTACTGTTACAGGACACTACAGTACAGTACAGTAGTAGCCAATCCTGACGCTGCTCTCTTTAGAGGAGAACTGCTCTCTAAAGAGAGCAGCATCAGGATTCGACTGAGCACGAAAAAAACGCAGCTCATTTTTTAAGCACTGGGGTATGTTGCATGAGCAAACCCCGTACTCTGCAGTGCTTGCTTTTTCAAAACCATTTAGTTTGCTCGCAGCACGGAGGCAGTCGGGCAAACACCACATGCGCAGTGGGCACTGTGCCAGCACTCCAGCGCCACCCAGTGTCAGACAGTGCATGTAACATCAGAGTGAAGCTTCAGCTTGACACCACGGCCTCAGGCAGGTGCAGGGCAATAATTATCGGCTAATTTATTCGAGCGGCGCGTTAATTTATACAACTTCTATTAACGCGCCGCTCGAATAAATAGCCCTATAATTATTAGTGGGGCAACGCCCCACCGCCCAAATGGTAAAACCGCCGCTGCCATTATCGCACCAGGAATGTTACAGTTTCCTCACCGCTACACTTTTCATGGCGGTGCGACCGCCATGACAAGTGTGGCAGTGAGGAAACAAAGGAGGCCCTACAGAGCCTCCTTGTGCCCCTGCGCCATGGGGGGCATACAAGACGGACCCATGCACCTCAGTAACTGCCCTGCATGTACTGCAGCAGTCCCAGCTGTGCAGGTACTGATTTTAACGTTCCAATTGAAGTGCCTATTTTTCCGGGCTGGACTGTTCCCACAAGGCACTGGGTCAGACTGATTAGCATATGGCCATGTCTGAACTGGGGTGGCTGAGTGAACTAAAGAATGGTGATGGATTAAACCCAGATCAGTTGACTGGGGGTGAGTGTTTGATTTGTTCAAACGCTCCGTCCATCATCCCCTTTTGTATTGCTTTGTTCGCCCTAAGTGTGGCAGGGTATGCTCAGACATGAGTCCCTTGTTCACTTGGCCACTGGATTCAAGATAGCCTGGCCGATCAGCATTATGAATCCGAAACCGGTCCCAGGATGCTTGTTTCTGGTTCAGGGAAGACATGGCTTGGCAGTTCGAGCTGGACTGTTCCCACAAGGCACAGGGTCAGACTGATTTGCATATGGCCATGTCTGAACTGGGGTGGCTGAGTGAACTAAAGAATGGTGATGGATTAAACCCAGATCAGTTGACTGGGGGTGAGTGTTTGATTTGTTCAAACGCTCCGTCCATCATCCCCTTTTGTATCACTTTGTTCGCCCTAAGTGTGGCAGGGTATGCTCAGACGTGAGTCTCTTGTTCACTTGGCCACTGGATTCAAGATAGCCTGGCTGATGAGGATTATGAATCCGAAACCGGTCCCAGGATGCTTGTTTCTGATCCAGGGAAGACATGGCTTGGCAGTTCGGGCTGGACTGTTCCCACAAGGCACAGGGTCAGACTGATTTGCATATGGCCATGTCTGAACTGGGGTGGCTGAGTGAACTAAAGAATGGTGATGGATTAAGCCCAGATCAGTTGGCTGGGGCTGAGTGTTTGATTTGTTCAAACGCTCCGTCCATCATCCCCTTTTGTATCGCTTTGTTCGCCCTAAGTGTGGCAGGGTATGCTCAGACGTGAGTCCTTTGTTCACTTGGCCACTGGATTCAAGATAGCCTGGCTGATGAGGATTATGAATCCGAAACTGGTCCCAGGATGCTTGTTTCTGGTCCAGGGAAGACATGGTTTGGCAGTTCGGGCTGGACTGCTCCCACAAGGCACAGGGTCAGACTGATTTGCAGATGGCCATGTCTGAACTGGGGTGGCTGAGTGAACTAAAGAATGGTGATGGATTAAACCCAGATCAGTTGACTGGGGGTGAGTGTTTGATTTGTTCAAACGCTCCGTCCATCATCCCCTTTTGTATCGCTATTTTTCCATAGGCATGGCTGTTGGAATGGCAAAGAACTGCCCATCAGACAGGAGAAAACTCCAAATAGGGCGGGCGGTTCAACCATAGGTTTGGCCGTGAGAGAGTGGGGCAGTGCCGCTCCAGCACTGCCAAGTTATAATGCCCAATGTGTAACGTATTTGTGCAACACTTCAAACAGTAAAACTGTGAGAACACAACGCAAAAAGATCCCACACTAGGTTTAGAAAGATAGAGTAATCCTTAATAAATAAAACCTGACCAAAACCACAAAAAATATCTGATCAGTAAAACCGGAGATAATACATTTTAAAGTTTTAAGTAAAAAAAAAAGAGCCACAAAGCACAAAGTCCTGTCTGGGAACATCTGGTCGCACCAGACCAGGACAAAGTCATACGTTTAGACAGACTGCAACGGGGCATCGGCTGGCTTCATGGTTCCAGTTAGGCCTGCTGAACAAAATACCTTAAATCCTGGTTGCGGAGCATTGTATGGAACTGCATCAAAGATGTTGCATGCAGCCGAAGTGAAGCAGCGGTTTCGTGAAGTGGCAAGACTACGGCACGACGTCCTGTTGTGTCATCACCAAGGATCCGATCGATGGGTTCTGCCTTGCAAAGTCCTGTCATCTTGGATGTGGCATGCAGCTGGTAATGCTTAGGTTCCGAGAAGCTTAGATGCTGCTATGTGTGGTCTAGCAGAGGCAAGGCTACCCTTGACAAAGAGATATCAAGTTTATTTTATTTGATTTGGAACTCCGAAGAGATCCACAAAAAGAAAGTACATAGTCACAAAATGACAGGTTATATAATAGAAGGACATAATTACAAAGTACCATTTAATTGTGCAGAAAAACCAATGCGGATTTCATAATCATAATACCTTAATTCATACATTGCAAAGAAAGACCCGTCAATAAATATCTAAAAAACATTTTAAAAAGTTGAAAACGTTAAAACAGAACATCTCATTGGGAGGGTTATTAAGAGCAAGTACAAAAGCATTGACGGTTAAAATACTCAATTTCAAACAGATGTGACGCAACCATTTACGTCGGGAAGGAAGCAGAGAGGGACATACAAATAATACATGTGTCAAATCTTGCATAGAGAAATTGCAGAAATTACAGGTTGCGGAAGTACCGTACCATTTGGCCAAAAGTATGTTTAAAGGGAGGAGATCCTGTCTTAGCAGGAACCAGAACCGCCGGACACCATGAGATAGGTTCCATGATATATAGGGTTGCCTGTATTTGATTGCACAAGATGAAATGAATGGAGTGACTCCTTTCCTTGTCACAATATACTCCCTATCTAAACAAAAACTAAGTTCCCACGAGGCCCGTTTCAGGACTGATTTCAATTGGCCCTGGCATAGTGAGAAAAGGGTGGTCTCATCTAATTTTAAAAGCGACACCGCCTTTCTAAAATTTTTTACAAGAAGGGAGAATTCATTAAAAGACCCCAATAATTCGTTTTTCATAAGACATCGTAGGGTCCCCACTTCCCCCTTGGCCAAACAGATAACCCATCGCACCAATCCCACCAGGCCCTGGGCCCAACTACTACGTACTCCAAACTCAAGTCTGAAGGCCGCTGCTGTACATGCGTTATTAGTAGTAGTTAGATATCGGAAAATCTTCCCCTCAGCCTGCTGCAAAAAACCCCATTGCCCCAAATCCACTGTTTCCAGTCCATAGAGTAGGGAGGACGGGATTTTTGCACGAAATACCTCCAGCAGGTAGGAAAAATGTCGCCTCCCAGTGGCAGTGTACAGGGATAGTAAACTTTTGCCTTGGGCCACAGCCTTCCGCATATTATTATCAATATGGGGTTTCTCACTAGAATTACTAGTTATTATTTTCCCCAAAAATACATAACTATGTACAATTTCCAACATTTGTCCCCCAACAGTCCATCCAATTTTGGGTGTTTTTTTTTTCCTGCCAGCAATACACATTATTTTAGTCTTAGAAATATTTATTTTAAGGAAATGAGATTCAGCAAATAAATGGAGGGCATGTAAGCGGTTATTTAAGCCCTTAGGGGTTAGATCCAATATTAAGATATCATCGGCGTAAAGTAAACTAGAAATCGCAGAGCCCCCTAACATAGGAGCTATTCCTTCACAGGAGGCAAGTGTCAAAGGAAGATTAGAAATATATAAAGAGAAGAGAATGGGGGCCAACAAACAACCCTGCTTAAGACCATTAACAAAGAGATATGAGGACCTGGGCTGGAGATGTGCCATGCCAACAGAGATGTGTCTTTTCTGAAGGCTAAGGGGCAATGTGGGGCTTTGCAATGAGTCCAATACATGCAACAGTGTTGGTGCATTAGTTCTATTTGAGAATGCACTATTCAACAGATGAGATGCATCTGTTCTGCTGTCAACCACTTGCAAGGGTCCAGGACTCGGGTGGCTCCACTAGCCAGACTAGACTCATGGCAAAGTCCAGGTTATTGGAAGTCTGTAATGTCCCTGAGGCTTCAGATTAGGAGGCCTGTTGACTAGCCTTCGGAGTCAATCTGGGTTCTGGGTTCAAGAGATGCAGGTCCAGCCCTTCTCACCTAGGCAAGAGGGCAACAGGTCAGCGAAGCAGGAGTCCAGCAGAGTAGCAGATCAGCGAATCACTGACAGAATATCGACGGACAAAATATCGACCTACAGAAAAATCGACGCTGGAATATCGAAGGCAAGAATATTGACATCCTGTCTACAAAATGGTAAGTACAAAAATATTGGAAAAAAAAATCGATGTTAAAAATATCGTAATTAAAAATATCGGTTTTTTTTGGTAATTAAAAAAAGTGTAAAATAAAGTAAATAATACTTATAAACCAAATAAACATAGTTAAAAATATTTAATAATGTTTAAAATTAATAAATAATACATATACAATAATATAACATTAATTAAACACATACATACAATATGTAATATATACTTACTTAATAATAAGTTTTAATAATTATTTTAATAACTCATAAATTAATAAATTTTTTAATTACAAATACATCTAATACATTAAAAAAATTAAATATACTTTCAATATTTTAAAAATTATTATTATACTACATTAGCAAAAATAACAATAAAAATATTAAATAGCTAAATAAATAAAAGTACTATTCAAAGTCCCAAAAAACTACAGTAATGATAACATTGGGTGGTACAGTAGGGAAAAAGTTGGATAGCGTAGGGGTAAAAATTACTATTCTAACTCCAAAGAGTGCTACAGTAGGGAAAGCGTTGGATAGCATAGAGTTAAAAAGTATTATTCCAACTCCAAAGGGGGCAACAGTAGGGAAAGAGTTGGATAGCGTAGGGGTAAAAATTAATATTCAAACTCCAGAGGGTGTAACAGTAGAGAAAACGTTGGATAGCGTAGGGGTAAAAATTACTATTTCAACCCCAGACGGTGTGACAGTAGGGAAAGCGTTGAATAGCGTAGAGGTCAAAAATTACTATTCCAAATCCAGAGGGGGCAACAGTAGGGAAAGCGTTGGATAGCGTAGGGGTAAAAATTACCATTCCAACTCCAAAGGGTGTAACAGTAGAGAAAGTGTTGGATAGCGTAGGGGTAAAACTTTCTATTCCAACTCCAGTGGGTGGAACAGTAGGGAAAGCGTTGGATAGCGTAGGGGTAAACATTACTATTCCAACTTCAGAGGGTGCAACAGTAGGGAAAGCGTTGGATAGCGTAGTGGTAAAAATTACTATTCCAAATCCAGAGTAGGCTACAGTAGGGAAAGCGTTGGATAGCGTACGGGTAAAAATTACTATTCCAACTCCAGGGAGTGAAACAGTAAGGAAAACTTTGAATAGCGCAGAATTTAAATATAACATACTTATAAATAATTTTTGTATTTAAAATAATGAATAATTAATTTTTAAATAAATCTACATCATTTACAAACAATTAATAATTATTAAAAGCAATTACAATTAAAATAATAATTAACAATAAATTACCAATAAATATTAATTAATAAATATGAGTCAACAAATAAGAAATATTAAACAGTTAAATATTTTTAATTACAAAAAAATTATATAAAATTAATTCACAATAAAAAATCATTAAACAATACAATTATTTTTCATACCAAATAATACTTTTCATGAAACATTGATTACCAATTAATTAAAAATAATTTCCAACTAATAAAATGTAATTACCAATTAAAATATTAATTGCCAATCAACAAAATTGTTTACCAATTAAAAAATTAATTACCAATTTTTCATTCATTTCATAAAACTTTATTCGGTTTTATAACAAGTAAACCATTAAAGTCATAATAACAATTAACAAACCTTAGATACATACATCGGTACATACATTAATTACCAATTAAAATAATTAATTAACAATTAAAACACTAATTACCAATTACATTTTGTTATTAACAATTAAAAACATTATTTACCAATTTAAAAAAGAAATTATCAATTAAAATAATTAATTGCCAATTAAAAATAATTATAAATAATAGTATTATCCATACCAATAAATAAATATAAATCATTAATTAATTACAATTAAAGTACTTCCCACCCAATTCCCCTATAACCCCTCTACCCGCTACAGAAATAAAAACAAAAATTTATTAAAATTAATTTATAATTTCTAAAAATTAATAATTAATTTAGTATATTTAAAAATACTTCCCACCCTATTTCCCTGTAAACCCACAACCCGCTCCGGTACTAAAGCATAACATTTACTTAAAAATAATATTATTAATATATAAAAATAGTACACATATAATTAAAAGATATTAAAATACTTAACAAAAACATATTGCACACACATAATAAAATACATAACAATAATACAAATATCGATATTAGTAACTTCGATATTACTTAGATCGATATTAAAAAGAAATCAATATCAATAATTTGTCCAACGATATTCTTGACCTCGATATTCTATACCTTCGATATTTCCAACTCGATATTTTTGTAGGTCGATATATAAAAGTCGATATTTAGACTGTGCACTCAGATCAGCAGAGTGGCAGTCTTTGAGTAGCACACTAGTCCTCGTGAAAGAGTTTCCACAGGTCTAGAAGTGGTGTTTGAAGTCCTTCTTTCATACACAGGTGCACCTTAGAAGTCAAGAGGACCTTCTAGAGGCATGCCTTTGAAGTGCACAAATGCCCTGCCTTCCTGCCCTGGCTCCAGGATACCTACAGGCGGAATGCAGCTCTTTATGTGGAGATAGGTTACAGCCTATTCAGGTGCAAGTGAATCTGGGCCCAGCTTCCCTCACCGATGCTGTTAGTAATGGCCCATCTAGTCACACCTAAGCTTACATTGTGTATAAGCTGTCTAGAAGGAATTTAAATTAAGTTATACCTTCCCTTTTGGAAATTGCATTTATAACATTTAATATAGTAATCCCAATGTTATTCTATGGGAGATATGGGCCTTGTAGTAGTTAAAAACAAATGTAAGAGTTTTTCGCTACCAGGACATTTAAAACTTAAAAGTATCTCCTGCTTTTTAAATGCATTGCACACTGCCATCTGGGCTGTCTAGTGCCTAACTTAGGGATGATATATGTTTAATAAAAGAAGGTTTGGGCCTGTGAGGTTTATTTTTGTATGTTGAAATGGGAGTTTAAAACTACACAGAGGCTCTGCTGTGGTAGGCTACTTGAGTGGGTGGCACAATCAGTGCTGCAGGCCCATTAGTAGCATTTAATTTACAGGCCCTGGGCACATGCAGACTGTTCAGACTTGTAAAATATTCATATATTTTCAGTGTCACATGGGGGCCTATTCCGATTCGGTAAAATCCCCTACGAATAGCCGTACGGAGAATATTTCCCGTACGAATCGTACCCATAAACGTCCCCGTACGTACGATGAAGTACGATCCGAACCCAAAGCAAATGTCCATATGAATCGTACGAAAGACCAAACGACTTAAAAATCCATACGAATCGCATTCGGAACACGCAGTACGCGACGTCCGTACGGATTGAAGCCGCTTTTTCCAACCCAGCAAGTAAGATTTGTCACGTCAACACTCCGTACGACTCTTTTTCTACGGGAGCTGAAAACATCCGTAAAAGCAGATTTCGACTTGAACCGCGTACAAACTGGACCCCCCCCCCCGCCCGGGTACGCGAGTACACCCCATGATTGCAGGGGTATGGTGCGTAGGGGTACGGTGCATAGGCATTCGGTGCATAGGGGTAAGGTGCATAGGGGAATGGTGCATAGGTGTACGGTGTGTAGAGGTACGATGCATAGGGGTACGGTGCGTACACCCCATGATTGCAGGGGTATGGTGCGTATGTGATTTTGTGGCTCTCCCTAGAAATTGCTCAAACAACGTTATCCGTATGAATCGCGTTCTCATTCCCAGGTCCGGATTGTACTTGTCGGGTCGTACAGCATGTTTACGATTCACCGTGAGGGTCCGTATTGTACGGATTTTCCCTTGCTTTTCGTACGGTTCGCAAAGATTCAGACGTATTTTTTTCCTATGGATCGTACTACGCGATTTGGACGGATTTGTACAATTCGTACGGAAACGGCCACGGATTCAAATCGTCGTACGGATTAGTTTCCCTAATCAGAATCGGCCCCATGATGTCGTTTTTGTAGTGTGTTATGGGATTTGAAGTGAAGAGATGTGCTTAGGGGGTGATTAGAACCAGCTGTTTATTGTTTTTTTGCACGGGGGAGGAGGGTCTGCTTTAAATGACATAGCAACAAGGGAGTGATTGAATTTGCACGGAAGTGAAGGCTGGGTGTTTTTTTTTTTCCTGACAGGTACGTGTTGAATAATTGAGAGCGTGAATTTCTGCTGGTTAGTATCGGGTGGGTATGAATGCATATGACGGATAGAGCATTTAGCCAGGGAGTATGAGGAAGGCGTGAATGCAGGATAGTAGAGGTAGAAAGTGTAATTAGAGATGTGAAGGATTGGGTGAGTGTGAATGCATGTGTTCGACAGAGTGTTTAGCCAGGGAGTGAGAGGGTGAGACAGAGAGTGTGTGTTTGGAAACACGCTAGGTTGATGTATCAATTAGTTTTGGAATGTGAGCATGGGCTAGATGCAGGGAGGTAGAGGGGAGAGAGAGGGGAGTGATGGGGACGACTACGTTCGCGGACACATGTTCGGTAGGAGGTGATATTGTTTTAAATATAAGGTAGTGTGTGGGGTAAGTTAAGCTGTTGGGCACATTCAGGAAACAGTCAATAATTACATTAAGGGTGGTTTTGTTTTGTTATTTTTTGGAGATTTGCATGGGGAACGTGTTGCATGGTCACAATGTTTCACAAATTTAAGAATTGGAAATATAATGAATTGTATATGTTTTACGAAGAATAAAATAGTAATAATGTGTTTAGTCTGAAATAATTCACTTGCAGTTACCCCTGACGAAGGACTATCAGAAGCCCGAAATGCATTGGGTGCTAATAAAGAAATGCTGTTTTGCAAGAATCTTGTGTTCTGATCGTATTCTTGAGGAGGCCCAGATGGGCACATTTTGAATATGGGAAACATTCAAAACACAAGAAAAATCATGCTTGTGGATTACAAAAAGAAAAGTTGAAAAATTGGGATAATTCAATTGTTTAACTTGGACAAAAAGTGAAATAAACTAAGGGCCCCATTAGGATAGTGGGAAAAACAGCGGAAAAGCATTAACACGCCGCAAGGAAAGCGGAGACACCGCACGGGAAATTAGGATATCCCCGAGGGTGTCGCGGTTGGAACCGCTGTTACCGACTGCCGCGGTGGCACACAGGAGTGAATGGGAGAGATAGCGGAAGAGCTGCGGCATAGTCACCGCAGCAGACGGTACATGAAATACATGGCGGACGATGCAAAAACACCGCAGTGATGCCAAACATTGCACAAATCAAAGTAGCCATGCCCCCCAAATACATAAAACACATACAAATGAAATAAAATAATGCAAAATAAAATATAAAAGCACAGGAGAACTCCCACAACACACCTGACTGCTAAATTCCACTTGGACACACCCACACAGCTGAGTATAAAACCACCCCCTTCACTGACCACAATCGTTTGCAACACTCCAGAAGAGAAGGCCATACACCACATCTGAGAGGAGAGGCAAAAGAGCACAGCACACACACACATCCACCACCACCATCACTACCACCATCACACCAGCACCAACACTCCCACAGCACACAACACACCTCACACACCAACACCACAACCGCCACCCACACACCTGCACCCACAAACACTTCAACCACCACACAACATGACATCACAGAAAATGCCCAAATTCACAGAGGGTGAGTTGACAGTCATGGTCAATAAGTTAGTGAGAGTAGAGCCACAACTGTTTGGTAGCCTGGTCCAACAGACACCATTAGCCACAAGGACACAAATGTGGGAAAGGATAGTGCAAAGGGTCAATGCAGTAGGGACCACCCTGTGATCCAAGAAGGAGATCATGAAGCGGTGGCATGATCTCAAGAGGGTTGTCAAACAGAAGAGGAGCAAGAACTGGGAGCTGGTGAACGTGACTGGCAGTGGCCCTCCCATCCCACAGAAAACATTCACACCATGGGAGGAGAAGGTGCTTGCCATACTGCATCCTGAGAGTCTCACAGGAGTAGCTGGGGGAGCAGAGGCTGGTAAGTACAAACAAATGGCAAGCAGCACACTGGTAAGTACTTCCTTGCACAACCCAAACACCATTGCAAGGTTCACCCTCACCTAACAGGTAGGCAGCCATCCTCACTGGGAAACATGTTTGGGGGTGGGAGGCCTGTATCACTACCACTCCCAGCATGCCATTACACAGTCCACCCTCACCTAACAGGTAGGTAGCTATCTTGTATTGGAGGACAATTTGGGGGTGGGAGGCCTGTATCACTACTCCCGGTACAAAAGGGGGTGGTGATGGACGGGTTATTTGAATCAATCAAACAATCACACCCAGTCAAAAGATCTGGGTTTAATCCATCACCGTTCTTTAGCCCACTCTGCCACCCCAGTTCAGACATGGCTATATGCAAATCAGTCTGACCCTGTGCCTCATGGGAACAGGCCAGCCCGAACTGCCAAGCCATGTCTCCCCTGGACCGGAAACAAGCTTCCGAGGACCGGTTTCTGGCATTCCAGCCGTCTTCAGCCCGGCTTGCTTGAATCCAGTGGCAAAGTGACCAAGGGACTCACGTCTGAGCATACCCTGCCACACTTATGGCGGCCAAAAGCGGTACAAAAGGGGTTGGTGATGGACGGGGCATTTGAATCTATCAAACACTCACACCCAGTCAAAAGACCTGGGTTTAATCCATCACCGTTCTTTAGCCCACTCTGCCACCCCAGTTCAGACATGGCTATATGCAAATGAGTCTGACCCTGTGCCTCATGGGAACAGTCCAGCCCGAACTGCCAAGCCATGTCTTCCCTGGACCGGAAACAAGCTTCCGAGGACCGGTTTCTGGCATTCCAGCCGTCTTCAGCCCGGCTTGCTTGAATCCAGTGGCAACGTGAGCAAGGGACTCACATCTGAGCATACCCTGCCACACTTATGGCGGCCAAAAGCGGTACAAAAGGGGGTGGTGAAGGACGGGGCATTTGAATCAGATCTTTTGACTGGGTATGAGTGTTTGATTGGTTCAGATGCTCCGTCCATTACCACCCCCTTTTGTACCGCTTTTGGCCGCCATAAGTATGGCAGGGTATGCTCAGACGTGAGTCCCTTGCTCACTTTGCCACTTGATTCAAGCAAGCCGGGCTGAAGACGGCTGTAATGCCAGAAACCGGTCCTCGGAAGCTTGTTTCTGGTCCAGGGAAGGCATGGCTTGGCAGTTCGGGCTGGACTGTTCCCATGAGGCACAGGGTCAGACTGATTTGCATATAGCCATGTCTGAACTGAGGTGGCAGAGTGGGCTAAAGAACTTTGATGGATTAAACCCAGATCTTTTGACTGGGTGTGAGTGTTTGATTGGTTCAGATGCTCCGTCCATTACCACCCCCTTTTGTACCGCTTTTGGCCACCATAAGTGTGGCAGGGTATGCTCAGACGTGAGTCCCTTACTCACTTTGCCACTGGATTCAAGCAAGCCGGGCTGAAGACGGCTGTAATGCCAGAACCGGTCCTCGGAAGCTTGTTTCCGGTCCAGGGAATGCATGGCTTGGCAGTTCGGGCTGGACTATTCCCATGAGGCACACGGTCAGACTGATTTGCATATAGCCATGTCTGAACTGGGGTGGCAGAGTGGGCTAAAGAACGGTGATTGATTAAACCCAGATCTTTTGACCGGGTGTGAGTGTTTGATTGGTTCAGATGCTCCGTCCATTACCACCCCCTTTTGTACCGTGTATCACTGCTCCCAGCATGCCCCCTGGCCCACAGCCTACCAAGATGGAGGCCTCCCTCACCCAGGAGCATGTGTCAGCCATAGCACTGTTCCCCCTCACCTAACAGGTAGGTAGCCATGTTCCTTGGGAGTGTGTTTGAGGGAGGGAGGCCTGCACTACCACTCCTACCATGCCTCCTGTCCCACAACTGAGCAGGATAGAGCCCTCACCCACCAAGGAGCATGTGTCAGCCATTGCACTGTCCACCCTCACCTAACAGGTAGGTAGCCATCTTAACTCTTCTTGAAGTGTGTGTGTGTGAGACCTGCATCCCTACACACAGCAAAAATTGCATGCAATGTATTGACACCTGACATGTATGAGTGAAAGATGTTCCTCTGCAATATGATATTACACATAGTGTTGCAATGAATAATACTAGTGGAGACTTCACAATTGTGTAGTGTACAGACAGTCGATGATACGCAGATGATAAAACACTTGCACAGTGATCAACACTGACCATTATCCATCTAATCCACAGGTGATGAATAACTCACTGCTGAGGACCACAACAACGAACTGCAGAGCCAGTCTCCACCCCCGGTACAAGGACTCCCAGGACAGTTTGGACGATGAGCTCCAGGCCGGCCCATCTGGTGTGCCACAGACCAACAGGTCTCAAACCCCATCCTCCCCACCACCACGTCTGCTGCAACAACAACAGCACAGCAGACGCCTGCAGTCATGGCCTCTGCCTCTACCGCTTCCACCACCGCAATCACCACCACCACCACCACCAGTACCACCTGCAGCACCCTCCCTGTCCCAGGGGATGACCAGGCCACACCAACAACTGTGGAGGGCAGGGAGAGTGTGCGTGGACCCACACTGGTGAGGCAACAGGTTTGTGGCAGCAGGGCAGGTGGGAGGGCCAGGGTCACCACTAGACCTCGGGAGGAGTGGACACCATCCCTGGATCACTTCACCAGAGTTGTGGAGGCATACCAACAGGTCCAGGGACAAAGTGGCCGAAATGATAAACTATTAAGGGAGCTCATCCTGCTGATGAGGTCCATCTACAACCACCTTGGACAGATGGTGGACCTCATGGGCCAGCAAGTGTCATTACTGAGGGACAGGCCAGCGTCCCAAACAACACCTCGGGCCCCTCTGTTGTGCTACAAGATGACAACACACCATCCTCCCCTGCGGCCACAGAGAGGGGTGAGTCCTCAGATGCCACTGGCCATGCAGCAGCCCCACCCCCAAAAGATCAAGGGGGCATCCAAAGAAGAGCCTGGGGGTCTCTGGAGGCAAAGCACCAGCCACACGCCAGTCATGGAGCCAGCCCTGATGGCAACCCTCTTCCCTACTGCATTGACTATTTGGACTATCCTTCCCCGTACTGCCTTGTGAATGGCACATGTCTGTTGGACTGGGTCACCATATCCATGTGGTCTCTACTCTTGCATATCATCTACTATGACTGTCAACTCACTGCTCCATCACCACCTACATGTTAAAATAACCGCACCCCTCACATGTCAACTTTGTAAATAAAACACCTTACACACTACAATTTGTGCAGTCTTGTCTTTAGTGCTATTTTGACAGTCTACAAAATGTCCATGATATATACAAAAGATGTACATTATGTTGGCCAGGATGACTCCGTAGCACTTAGGGAGATACAACAGAACAACAGTCACTGGCATCAGTGTGCTATCACAGACATAACACAACACCAAACATCAACATAACTGTAAAGGAAGACAACACAATGTGCAGCACGTGTCAACAAACATAGTCCTGCATATGCTCACATTTGTAATGTCACTGTGAGGTACTGGGTTTTTCAGAACCGGTACCGAACCGGTAACCCAGCGGTGTCAGGGTACACCCAAAGACCTCGAGTACTTTCCTGATTCAGACCACAGAAACTCAGAGTCTTCTAGGTGAAGTCAAGGATCGATTTTATTGGCTGCAACCAAGTAACAGGTCCTAGAAGTACAACACACGGGAAGTATATTCTCAGGAGACTGCTCAATCTTACAAAGTCAGGCTTCTCTACTTATACAAAATATTGTGCTCCAGGCAAACATTCTCCACATTTCAGTATTCTGTTCTCATGTGTCCACTACAAAGGAAAAGCAGAGTCATGATGACAAGCCCATATTTCAGTTTGTCCATCCCATAACAAATTACCCGGCAAGGCCCAACATTCTCATCAGATATCAGTGGACCCCCAATAAAAACGGTCACCTCCCCATCATAAAGCAAGTGAGAGAGAAAAGAGCAGGGACAGGTGTGAGCAAGTTCCGGCAGGGTGTGTGTGCGATGAAAAGGTTTATGGTAGGCTGTGCCTTGATGCTGTCTCGTTCGGCCACTGGGAGAGGAACTGACCGAACAGGTTCGGCCTGCGGCAATGGTTCCAACTTGCACAGGTCATAGGAAAGTCGATTAAGGTGTACGTGTCCTTTGGGATCGAATCTAGCTGGATTATAAGCCTATGTAAAGGGCAACTCACAAAATGGCTGCCGTACACAAAATGGAAGCTGAGGGTTCAGAACGATAATGACGATTTCGAGGTGAAATCGTCACTCGAATATGACGAAAATGTTTGTACATAGTGTACTCGTCATTCTCGGTCTTTTGATACTAAATTCGTCATGCTACGACGAAGTTTTATTCTCGAGTCCAGAATTATTACACGAGTCCAGAATTTTCAGAACCACAAACCCTCCTTTTGCCCTTACATAGGCAATTTAACCTAATCTCATGCTAATCTGAGTCCAGGTCTATATTCCTAAAGTCATTGAGATGTTGCTGTAACATCATCCTAGTACTTAGCTCGTCTCTTGATACAGGTTTCCTTACACATGATGTAACACAGAGGCCACATATTGCAGGAGCACACTGCACGCACAGACAGAACAGGAAAAGAATGGCTAAGACCATCCCAATGTCCATCAGAATTTTCCATCCCCAGGCGGATATCAGTTCCCAGAACCATCCCATTAATGACCAATCTCCTTTATCCACATGAATAGATTCGGAAATCTTATGCAGTTTAGAGATGGCCTGGTACACTGTTGGAGCTTTATCTGGAATGAAAACACAGCAACTCGATTGGATCAATGTACATACCCCACCTCGGTCTGCAAGTATGACATCTAAAGCGACCCTGTTCTGAAGGGTCATAAGACGATCCCACTGGAGCTCAGCAGTCAAGTTACTAAGGGCACCAGCCGTTTCAACTACTGTGGACTCAACTACCCTTGTCAATTGCCTTATGTTCCTGCTGTTAACCATGGGTCCCCAGAACGGCAGAAAACCCTTTGCGAAGTCCCCAAATTCTTGTCCTGCAGTGTCCTCTTTACTCAAGACACCTCTAACTATCCTTGTCTTGTGGTAATCTGCCGCTGCTGTGTAGGTGGGAGGCAACAGGAACGAAACAAAACATGAGCCCGAAAAGTCAGGGGGCAACCATGTATAGGCTCCATCATGGCAGATGAAATTGGTACCCTTAGCTGCTAAAAACGCAGGGGAAGTCTGAGACCCAAAAACGTACGTTTCAGTACAGACACTCTTCCCTAACTGAGCTCTGAGATTCTTGCCAGTACCTTGCAGACACAGGTGACCCTGATGGGGTACAATCCAAATCGGGGACGATCTCTTAGCTTGCTGTTTCTCACTCAGGGTAGCTCCATATCGGTCACGTTCCATCCTATATAGGCAAGTGTCTCATCTTCGGGGGTAGTTTCATAAGAAATAACTTCCTTAATCATGTTGACTATACCCTTAACTAGAGCACTATTCTTAGGATTGTCTTCTACAGAACGTAGGGGGTGGACTTCACGTGCATATATGAACATTGTTCTGTATGCCCACACAGAACCATTATGGCTGAAAGGCAGGACCAGATAAGGGATACCTTTATCCGTGGTGTGAGGCATAAGACCACACACCCAACAGTTAGTTGTGTTCATTACAAGTTGGTGTTGGTGCAAGAGCTGAACAGAGGAGTTATTAATAAACTCTAATCTCCTAGCGGATTCGTGTTCAGGAAGGGGTTGAAAAGAATGCGAGGAAACAGTGGAAGGAGGAGGTATAGGCGATGTAGTGGGTGCAAACGTTACTTGAAAAGAGAACAAAACATAACTTAATAAAAATATCATCACACTGAATAACATGAAAATGCACAATATCAAAAAACTTTTCTTTGTCATTATATTACATATTCTGGCTTTAAAGTTCTTTTCCTTGTCAGGTCTCTCCATCTCGAAAAACTCCATCCTCTCTAAAGTGCTGCCCGCGATGGGAGGTTGATTCTGCTAAAGAATGCTTCTGTCAGTCTAGGGCAACTCACTTGGACCCACCAGAACTGTCGACCTAACGTCGTCAGCTGCACCCCAAAGACTTTGGGCAATCGCGGCCCTAGCAGCGGAACCCGGATAGCGGTTCGAAAAACAAAAATAAGCAAGTTTCTCAGATGGGAGAGCTGCACTTTCAAAAATAGTATTTGGAGGGAATTTTTTTTTTTTTTTATTAGTCCATAGGTCTCGGCCTCAAATTGTAGCGCTTTTTCCCGGGTACTGTTTGATCCTGAAACAGGAGTTCAGGCTCTGTAGTGTTCAATCGCTTTGATGGTGATACTGTTGGTTACAAAATATTGTCGCTCTCCTGCTCAGTAAGTGTTCCTTTTACACGTGCATCACTGAAAGGCAAAAAACTAGGCACGGTTTCAGTTTCTGAGTCACCGACAGCCTCCTGGACCCACCGGTCATACGGCAGAGGCAGGGGGATCCGTTTGCAGTGGATCCCGTGGATCCAGTTTGCCTTCCCCTCCACTTGAACTGCTGATCTTGTGGAAAGAAGGACGAGGTGCGGTCCGGTCCACCTGGACTGCTCGTTCTTGGTTCGCTGGAAGTTCTTGACGAGGACCCAGGATCCAGGGTCGATTGCGTGACCTGGAGTCTCAGAGACCGGAGGCAGGGTGTCGTGAACCTGTTGATGCAAAACACGCAATTTAGCCGTCAATTCGTACAGATAATCAAGTAAAACAGGGTGTTCAATTTCGCTGAACTTAGTGGGCCTTGGCACTTTCCATATGTTGGCCGGGCGGCCAAAGACTATCTCATAGGGGCTAAGTTTCACTCGCGAATGCACAGTCGTTCTGGTGGATAGGAGTGCTAAGGGTAGAGCGTCAGGCCATTTAAGACCTGTGCTCGCTTGAATTTTGGCCAGTTTTAGCTTAAGCGTGCCATTGTAGCATTCTACTAGTCCAGCTGATTGGGGGTGATTTGCAGCGTGGAACCTCTGGTGAATGCCTAGCCCTTCACACACTCTCTTCATCACTCGACCCACAAATTCACTTCCATTATCACTCCAGACCGTTCTAGGCATTCCAAATCTAGGGAAGAACTCCTTCACAAGGGCTTTCGCTGTGGACAAGGCAGTATTGTCCTTTAGGGGATATGCTTCTACCCATCTTGAGAAGGCACAAACAACAACGAGCACGTACTTTAAGTTGTTGCACCTCTCCATGTGGATGAAATCTAGCTGCAAAACCTCAAATGGATACGTAGGAGGCGCAAAATGACCAGCTGGAGTTGGGGTACCCCTACCAGAATTGTGTTTCAAACATACCATGCAATTCTTGACGACATTCTCTGCACACTTGGGAATTCCTGAATTTTGCCATACTGGAGCCAACAACTTGCAAATCCCTTTCACGCTGATATGAGCCATTCCATGAGCCATTGTAACCACCGCAAGTACATACGCATCGGGTAACAACCATCTCTGATGCTCTGACAATTCAATCCAGCAACCATTTGCATCCATTCTACCCGTACTTTCTCTCCATGTGCTCAACTCTTTCTCTGTAGCATCAGCTTGAATAGACTTCACTCTCTCTATCGTGTCTTCACACATTCCAACATCACAAACCCATCTTGCAGGGCCTGCAACATACATTCGGCTCATCACATTCCTTGCAGTTTCTTTCGCGATTTCGTCAGCAAATGCATTTCCACAACCAACATCATCAGTCACCTTCTTGTGTGCGCTACATTTCACAATCGCCACTTGCAGAGGCAAGGTCAGTGATTCAAGAAGCTCACTCACCAACTGACCATGCTGAATCTTAGCTCCGTGCGAAGTCAGGAACCCACGTTCTTTCCAAAATCGCCCAAAACTGTGAGCCACACCAAACGCATACTGACTGTCGGTATAGACAGTCACTTTCATTCCTTTCGACAACACACATGCTCTTGTGAGTGCAATCAGTTCTGCTGCTTGAGCTGAATTATGTGGAACACGTGCAGTTTCAACAATTGTATGCAAAGTCGTGACAGCATATGCTGCAGTCGTGTCACCATTCGGAAGCTTGAAACATGAACCATCCACCCACAATGTACCATCGCATTCAGCAAGAGGAGTATCACTAACATCTACTCTCCCTTTCGTTTCCTCTTCTGTTCTAAGAAAACAATCGTGCTGTTCTGAAGCATCTAATTCCTCTACACTTGGCAACAACGTGGCTGGGTTGAGTGTGTTGCAGTGTTTTATGTGCACATGACTCGCTAACAATGTCAACTCGTAACCTGACAATCGAGCACTAGTTATGTGCTGTGTCTTGGTTCTATTTAACAACGTGTCTACTGCATGTGGGACCATCACGACTAGCGTATTATTCATTACTAGACCAGCAGACTGTCGAATAGGGACAGCTGCTGCCGCTGTGGCTCTTAAACAACTCGGCAATGCTTTAGCTACCGGATCCAAAGTCGATGAAAAATATGCACATGGACGCAGCTTGCCTCCAAACAACTGAGTCAATACTGACAATGCACAACCTTCTTTCTCATGGACATACAATGTAAAGGGCTTACTGTAGTTGGGAGTACCTAACACAGGAGCCGAACATAATGCTGTGCAAAATTCAGAAAAACTTTTCTGACACTCTTCAGACCAAGGAACGGGATTGGGTGTGTCTTTACACGTTAATGCCACCAAAGGTTTGGCTAATAACGAAAAATTTGGTATCCATTGCCTGCAATATGATGTAATGCCCAAGAAGGCACGCACTTCTCTCTGTGTTCTTGGCACACTCAATTTCGCTATTGCCTGAATTCTTTCTGGGGTCAGTTTCCTTCCCTCCTTCGATAAGAGATGACCTAAGTAGGTCACTTCTTGTCGACAATATTGCAATTTGGAAAGAGACACCTTGTGATGTAAATCACACAGATGACGCAACAAAGACAACGTGGCTTCTTTACATATTTTCTCAGTATCTGCAGCAACAAGCAAATCATCAACGTATTGTACAAGAGTGGCACCTTCAGGTAAAATAATCGTATCAAGTTGTGTCTTCAGAGCTTGACTATATATTGATGGACTTTCACAGTAGCCCTGAGGAGCGCGTTTAAAGCGGAAGCTTCGCCCTCCTAAACTGAAGGAAAAAATATCCCTGCTCTCCTCAGCAATCGGGATGCTGAAGAAAGCATTCTTCAAGTCAATCACCGAAAACCAGGTGGCGGAAGCTGGAATCATAGTCAATAATGCAGTAATGTCGGGGACAACTGGGAATTGTGGCACAACTATTCTATTCACTTCTCTGAGATCAATCACAAATCTGTAAACAGGTGGCTGGAAAGGATCAGTTTGTTTCAAAACAGGCAGAACAGGACTGTTGCAAACGTTGCCTCTTGTCTCTTCAATCACATCGTTCTCAATTAGCTCGTAAACGATCGCTAGCAAAGCTCCATCACCTTCACTAGAAATTCTATATTGGGGAATTCGTGGCATTTTAACATTGGCTTTCAATGTCACAACATATGGTGGTATTTCCAAAAGACCCACTTCATTAGGACCAGTAGCCCAAAGAATATCGGGCAAAAACGACAATTCTGTTGGAAGTTTATCCCTTGACAAATGCATTGCAGAAACCACTTTCTTACCTAAAGTAAGTTGTACTCCTGAAGGAGAACAGTCCAAAGTCGCATACAATCTTTTTAACAGATCCAATCCTAACAAGTTTTCACCACAACCTGTTGTCAGAATAAGGGGTGCTTCGAATTCACAAGGACCAACAGAAAGAGACAAAGGGTCAGAAATCGGATTTCTAACTGGGGCGCCAGAAAAACCTACTGATACATTCGTTTCGCCAGACAAAGGTGCGCCAGGGAGTTTGGAGTGCATAATAGAACTCTTTGTAGCACCAGTATCCAACAGAAAAGGCTCTGACACACCTGATGTAATCACCTCAACGTATGGTCCACTCTGATCTACTGGAACTGAAACAACTCCCTCTCTTTGTCTAAGGCTGTCCTAGCAATCCTTACCTTCCATATGCTCATCTTCTGCATAGTAATCATCAGCATAGTAATGAGCTGTCCTACCAGATGCGTTATTCTGCTGATCGAACCTATTCATCGAGATTTGAGGTGGAAGGGACTGTGTGTTCTGGGGGGAATTTCCACGTCCTCTACCTCTAGACGCTTGTTGAACACCGCGACCTCTTGCACCAGAAGCACCATTTGTGCGCTGTAATAAAATAGGACAACTATACTTGAAATGACCCTCTTCCTTACAATATGAACACTGATTGGGGCCTACAGGGACACGTGGTTGAGTATACTCGACTCTTTGCGAGTTCCTCTGATACTGTTGAGGCTGCTGATAGTTATTCTGATAGTTATTCTGACCACCGTTATTCTGGCCACCACCACCACGTGGCGGATAGGCTTGCTGTAACAGAACCTTCGTTTTCAACTCTTTAGTTTTCTTTTCTGCTCTATCTTTTTCGTCTTTATTTCTATTTTCGTAATATTGTGCAGTAGCCAATATCTGTGCTGAAGAGGAAACTGCCCAAGAACTCTCTGAATCTTTCAACTTTTTACACAACTCTGGAAGCAGATTGTGCACAAATTTATCGACGAACAATCGCTGACCACCTTCTGTGCTCATATCTTGACCACTGTGGTCGACAAACGTTTCTTCAAACCTGGTGAAGAAATCTGAGACCGTTTCATCTTTCTTCTGCTTACATGCAGACAATTTATCCCAATTTACTCTCATGGCAGGCATTATCGTTTTCATATAATCAATGATCCCACCAGGGAGGTCTGCTACTAAAGGTTCGGGTTTAGCACCACCAACTTGTCGGGCATCTACAGCAGTAATATTAGCCCATGAGTCACCTAACTCCTGGTCATGATCTGCATGATGAATCTTTCCCCATAAAGGCTGTGGAACAACATTCCCAAACAACATATCGATATCAGCTAAATTCATGATACATGACCCAGCAGTCTGTGACAACTCTTTGTAATACCCTGCGGGATTTTTACGGGGATCAGGCAATGTCTGTTTAAGGGCCAAAACTTCAGCTCGCTTCCAAGGAACACGCTGAAAGTGTGCTGGTATAGCTGGGGGAATATTATTATTACCAGCTGGTACTTCTTCCTTCCATACCGGAGGAACTTCTCTCATGGGGTACTGTCGCGCCTTTTTCCTACCGGATGCGTCACGCTCAAATAGTGATCGAGAAGTGCCCCCCTTACTCCGATACGACAACAATGTCTCAACTGCTCTCTCGACATTGGGACCTATGATCATGCCCTCTGCGAAATCGAACCGTACGCGACACAACTCGGGCGGGTTGTATTCCACAACATTGTCTTCCAAATCTTCACAGAGGAAAACACACATTTGCTCAAAAACGTACCTCTGCTTCGGTGCTTCCCATTGACGGAAGACTTCCATGACAGACTCTACATCATACCCTACAGCGTTGATAACCCATTTATGCGCTAAACGATTCAGTAAATCTCTCTCTCGATAGTCAGGCAGTTGACTCCGCAACTGTCTTCGTTCTGGGTAAGGAGTCGTATTAGGCGACCCGAAGAAAGGTGAGAAAAGGTTAGTAACAGTGTTGGCCATTCTCTGTCGAACTGAAGGAGAAACGGACGGCAGAACGGGCAGAGAAACAGGGTGAGACAAGGCAGGAGCAGAGGCAATAGCAGAGGGAGCATTAGGAGAAGTGGAAGGTGCACTAGGCAAAGTCGTAGAAAGCACAGGTGAAGCAGATGTGATCGGCGGGCCTTGAGGAGGCTGCACCGAAGGAGCAGGAGCCAGCTGAAGAGGAGCTAGTGGGTGCTGCGGAGGAGCAGGAGGCAATGCAATCACAGGTTGCGCAACTAAAGGTTGCGGAGGTGCCGTGGCATTCTGCGCATAGGGGGTGGTGAACTTAATAAATGCGCCATTAACGGATCTTTTTCAAGTTCTTTTGCTGCATCCTGCTGAAGAGGCGGCAAAACTGGATAACATTTATCAATGATCATTTTACGTTGCCTGTGCAACTGCTCACTCATCTGTTCTTCTTCTTGTTTTTAAATTGTATAGCAGCTTGCATTATCAAAATACCCCTTTCTCTCATATTTTTCTTCTCTAATTTAATTTCCTTCTGTTTGGCTTCCTTACGCCATAGACGGAAAGAGTCAAACATCGCCGGCCGGGCTTTCTTTTTGAAAAGTTTAACTTTGAGGTTATCTAGAATTTCGGTATCAAAACTACCATATTGGGGCCATTTTAAAACACCATCTTTTCTGGTGTATTTGATCCACACTTCATTATATGTGATGGGGCCTACTCCATGTTTCACATACAATTCATATGTTGGAGTTCCAATCGGAGGAACCGGACACGAGTCCTCCAATCGGGAATCCCTATTATTACAACCAAGACAAAACAAATTTCCAAGTCTGCTAAGACCAGGCATCTTCGCTCTCTAGTCTAGCTTCAAACTTCAAAGGATTATCGATTACGATATTTCTCGTGAATACACGAGTCCTTCGGTTTTGGCGCTTGCAAGTTCCAAAAATGATCCCGAAAGGATACCCAAGACTAAGAACCAACTAAGGACTGGGAGACGCTCCACTTATACTTAACTGAAATGTCGATGACGTCACCAGAAGACTCGTCTTATCGTTTCGCTCTACCAAACTTCAAGGGTCCAAATAAGGGCGATAGCCAGGGCAGCAGTCCTTCGTAGCCGTCGGGAAGCGGGGAACCTCGCAGCAAAGACTTTCGGACCACGTCGAGATGCAGGGGTCGATGAAGTGGTTGGCCGTCCTCCGGAATTTTCACACGAAGCTCCTCACGAACCTCTGGCTGGACCGGTACCGCTGGTATCGCCCCACATTGGGTGCCAACTGAGGTACTGGGTTTTTCAGAACCGGTACCGAACCGGTAACCCAGCGGTGTCAGGGTGCACCCAAAGACCTCGAGTACTTTCCTGATTCAGACCACAGAAACTCAGAGTCTTCTAGGTGAAGTCAAGGATCGATTTTATTGGCTGCAACCAAGTAACAGGTCCTAGAAGTACAACACACGGGAAGTATATTCTCAGGAGACTGCTCAATCTTACAAAGTCAGGCTTCTCTTCTTATACAAAATATTGTGCTCCAGGCAAACATTCTCCACATTTCAGTATTCTGTTCTCATGTGTCCACTACAAAGGAAAAGCAGAGTCATGATGACAAGCCCATATTTCAGTTTGTCCATCCCATAACAAATTACCCGGCAAGGCCCAACATTCTCATCAGATATCAGTGGACCCCCAATAAAAACGGTCACCTCCTCATCATAAAGCAAGTGAGAGAGAAAAGAGCAGGGACAGGTGTGAGCAAGTTTCGGCAGGGTGTGTGTGCGATGAAAAGGTTTATGGTAGGCTGTGCCTTGATGCTATCTCGTTCGGCCACTGGGAGAGGAACTGACCGAACAGGTTCGGCCTGGGGCAATGGTTCCAACTTGCACAGGTCATAGGAAAGTCGATTAAGGTGTACGTGTCCTTTGGGATCGAATCTAGCTGGATTATAAGCCTATGTAAAGGGCAACTCACAAAATGGCTGCCGTACACAAAATGGAAGCTGAGGGTTCAGAACGAAAATGACGATATCGAGGTGAAATCGCCACTCGAATATGACGAAAATGCTTGTACATAGTGTACTCGTCATTCTCGGTCTTTTGATACTAAATTCGTCATGCTACGACGAAGTTTTATTCTCGAGTCCAGAATTATTACACGAGTCCAGAATTTTCAGAACCACAACTGCCACATTTTCACACACAGGTGACTCCACATGTTCCTGTCTGTTACATGCGCGTAGCCCTTCCCAACAACAGCAACCACAGCAGACAATGTACATGCCATACCTCGTCACCCACCTTAAAGTGAAGTAGCGGTCGATGAGCTGTTGGCGCAGGTCAACTCCTTTCACCTCTCCACTGTCCTCATCACTGGACTCAGGTCCTTGAGCAGGTGGTGGCCTTGGTTCCTCACCATCGTCCAGGAGCAGGGCAAGTATGCCAGTGCACCTCCTGTCCTGTCAAGGCATGGGAATCTTGACTTCAGCATGCCAAAAGTCCGCTCTATTACACGTCGGGTCCTGCCATGGGCCTCATTGTACCAGATGTCAGCCGGGGTTCTGAGATTCCTTAGCGGGCTCAACAGCCATGGCCTACTGGGATATGCAGAATCACCTGTGAATGCCAAACACCCATTGCAATGTTGCACAGCCAGAGTGCATCAAGTGTAGTGTAGTTCCTATAGTCCCAATAGGCTCTGCGCATTGGAATAATATATTCAGCAGTGTAGACGTAGGACTGAGGTTAACTAGGTCTCTACTGACTATATTAGACTTAAGTTTTTGCCAGCTGGCTCAGAGGTCACTAGAAACTTTCTCGAATAAGCGAGGAGGAGTTTAACCTCACTGGATAGACAAGAAGGGATTTAGTTTCTGACAACCATAAAACATGACAACTTTGCTCTCCCTGATTAAGAGTATATCTCTAGAGTCGTGTGAAAACAAAAGACAGCTATTTCACTCAGTCAAAGGTGCGTACTTAGTTTCACCAGGTTGCAGAGAAAAGAGAGACGGGCGTTTTCAATAAAAGGTATTATTTATTGAGCAGTCTCCTTCCTCATACAAGAGAAATGAATTGCTACAATTGAAATACTTATAGTAAAGTAAAGTGCGTACAGTAAAAGCAGGATTATAAAATAATACTGTAAAAGCATTGATATGGTTTCTTAGCTATATGATACTTTAAAATAGATCAAATATATACATACATATATACATTGACTAATCGTACTCAACTGGTGCTTCTAAATACGCCTACCCCGGTGTACCTGACCTAAGCCTAATACGTGGGAAGGAGTAAGTAAGTAGCAGTTTAAGTTAAGTTTGTTTTGCCAAGAATCTGACTCAAGAATTCTCTGTAAGGGTTTAGTCAGCTCAGTACCTGGGTAATAGAAGGCAGGAGGTCTGGTATCTCTCTCTCAGGACTCGATATCCCAGTCACCCGCAAGGGTAGGCTAGAAACGCCGGAGCTGGATTTTCTCGGCAGGAGAAAAGACAGCGTCTTTCTCAGCGCGTCAAAAGGGAGGGGCAGCGTCCGTGGGCTCTCGCATCAGCTGGGCTCTCGGGCAAGTAGATAGCTGCTCCAGATTCACCACCACCGTGTGCTTGCTTAAGGCAGCGTTGGTATATTTAAACCTGAAAGGTGTCGGGTTTGACGTTAGGCTGGACATAAGACGTCAATAAAGATGTCACTAAGAACTGGTCGTTCTTACAGTGCTTTACAGGAGTTCTCGGACGAAATCAAAACAAAGGCAATGGTTACTTCCCAGGTTGCTGAAGGCTTGGTTTGTTTAGAGAACTCGGTGTGCTTTCTAGGGGGCTGGAGGAGTAGGCTTGCTTAATGTGACTATGGTCTCAAACTTCTATTTTTGCTCAAGACAAATAAATCAAATAATTATTCAAACTTTATCTTAGTTATGGGATATGTCCAACCGATCAACCCAATTCATTCAATGTTTTTTTTTATATACAAAAATAGGCAAAAAAGCAACAGCAATAAATCTAAATTCTGGGGCAATTTTTAATTCATTGCATTCATAGCTATCTCGATATAAAAACTTTTTTTGGTGCCCAAAGAAGCGTGTGCAGAAAATTGAAATGTAAAGTGATGACTCGTATACCTCAATATAGTATTTCGCTCACTGCTCTTCCGATAGAGGGTGTTATACAATTTGCCTTCATCTGATTTGATCTGGATGTCCAGGAAGCTAATTGAGACCCTATCATGTTCCAAAGTGAACTGAATGTCATCTGAGTAGGTGTTAAGCCTTGTGGGGCTTAACACCCTTATGGGGCTTAACACCTACTCAGATGACATTCAGTTCACTTTGGAACATGATAGGGTCTCAATTAGCTTCCTGGACATCCAGATCAAATCAGATGAAGGCAAATTGTATACCACCCTCTATCGGAAGAGCAGTGACCGAAATTCTCTATTGAGGTATACGAGTCATCACCCCCGCAACCTAAGAGATAATCTACCCTTTGGGCAATTTCTTAGGTTGCGGAGGTACTGTACCAAAAAGGAGGACTGTTTTGAAGAGTCTTCCTTACTCATTGTGAGGCTCCATGAACGAGGTTATCCAATGCGGCTCGTAAAACGAGCGCGCAAGAGGGCATGGTATAACCATCGTGAAGACCTATTGGTTCCAAAACTGAAAAAGCAAGGTGAGGATTGTCTTGTGTGCGTTACCACCTTCAATACTAAGAGTAGTGCCATAAAGAAATCGATCAATCACCATTGGCATCTGGTGAGTGATGAACTAGGGGGTTTACCTCCTCCATTACATGCATTCCATAAGGGAATGAATGTGAGGGACCATTTGGTTCGATCACTTTTACCCACAAATCGAGTTTTGGGTCAGACAACACTTTGGGATTTTCCACTGATTAAGGGACACACGAAATGTGGCACATGTCGTGCATGTCCTCTATTGAATGAGTGTACCTCATTTAACTATAACAACCAAACCCACACTCTGACACAACACAGCAATTGTAATACCACAGGGGTTATTTATGCCATCATATGCCCTTGTGGTTTTCTGTATGTGGGCCAAACTACACAAAGAGTTAAATGCAGAATTCTACAGCATTGCAGTCGTATTAGATGCAAAACACCAGATGCACCCCTGGTGGAACATTTCACCACTTTTGGGCATGACTGCAATAGCCTTCGATGGTGGGTGATAGAGAAAGTGGCTGCCCATGTACAAGGTGGTGACTTTGGAAATGCACTCAACCTAAGATAGTGTAAGTGGATATATTCCCTTAACACGGTGAATCAAGGACTGAACAAACAGGAGGAAATTAACAGACAAGTGTCTCTCCTGAGAGTTTAGTTCTTGATTATCAATTAATGATCTGATTTATGAAGTATGTACGGTTGTGACAAGATATGACACACAATCCCTGGGTTGTCAACGATTGAATATAACTTCATATATTTGATGTGTCTTTCTTGAATCCGTACAACCAGTCTATAACGAGCTTGTGAATTTTGTGTGCTCTAAAATTTGGGTATCATTTTATGGATGAGAATTGCCAACTTTGTAGTGCACTGATACATATGTATACATGTTTTATCCAAGTAATTTAGATGCAATTTGATAAGATTGTCACTAAACATGTACAAATGTTGGATACTATGAGTTCAGATGCAATTTGGAAAGGTTGTCACTAAATAGACGATGTAAATATGTCAAATCGACTATGATGAACACAGATGATCTCCAAATGTGCTTTTCACGAATCCGTACAACTAGTATGTAATGACTTTGTGCATTTTGTGTTTGTTAAGTATTGGATATCGTTTTATGGATGCAAACCGTTTTATGGCTGCGAATTGTCAACCATTGTACTGCACTGATGCTTACTTTAGATGCAATCTAGTAAGGTTATGACTAAATATGTACAAATGTTTTATCCATTCAATTCAGAGGTCATTGAACTAACGATGAAAATATGCCAAATATATTACAATGAACACACACGATCTCAGAACTGGGATAAGGATCAATTACAAGTGATTCCTTTTGTAAATACATTGTTTGGAATGCACCTACACCTATCGCGTTACCAATCCAAAATGGCCGACATGTTACCCCAAATGAAAAAGTTTTCTTTACAAACATGGTAGAACCTGTAGGTTCCATAATGCCTTGATCAACACTAAAAGTATCTCACGATCGAAAGTGTAAACTAATGCGACAAGCCCCTTGCCTCTAAAAATTTCGGCAACGAGTCTCCTCTCCACGGCAAGTTTTGGATTTAGTCCATTTTCTATCTTTACGGTGTCCTGAACTCAGCGTTAATACACCGTGCTGAGCGGACCGCCGAACGCTTAGGAACAATCACTGATTAACTTGGTGAGTACGCGTGGCAGTTGCATAAACTTCCCTCCCTTCTGTCCTTTTCAGTACACGCCTTGTAGTGACTTAAACTCTGTTGTACCTTTAGGGAGTCGTTCTGGATTGGAGTTTGACGGGCTGAATCTATCTTACCATAGCAGAACACGGCATAGTTTTCTAGCCGGCTGACTTAAGGCCGATATTAATTTGTATAGTAATGTGCTAAGTACCGCCCCTTGTATTGAAACACTATTGGTTCTCCCTTTCCCCTTTTTTTGAAAAACAGGACCAATTACAATCCGTATGGAAATCGAGTATGCAGAGATTCTAATATCTGGATGATTAAATAAGTGAGCTCCGCCTTAGGAATAAGGTAATGACACGCAGATAATAGGTTGGAGCAGTGACTGAATTATTACAAAAAATCGGTCAAGTGACCACCTTGTTATGTTTTTAGGTATTAATTCCCTTATCCTTGCAACAAGAGTGAAGATATTGCTATCTTGTCTCCTACCATTGGGTAAGCTAATTTTCCCTACCATGGTGTAATGCGATACTTGAATGATCGCAATTTAGTGCAACAGCTTGATATATATATACTCACTTTATTTCAGGGCTTGCGCTGCTCCTTGGTTGCCCAAACTGTAGTCCTGATGAAGACTCGCATGGCCACGGTCTAATTTGCCAAACGGCCCTAAGACGAGTCAAAACGTCGACGCTCTTTGATTTTTGTCCTGGATGGTGTAACACATATTTTTAAGTGCAAAAAGTTTGGAAGAGATGTCTCCATTTAATGTAAATTGTGTTTAGAATTCATACTACATGCCAGGTCATTAAGAAATTATCTTCTGTGCGAATTCACTGTTTGTATATATAAAATTGTAAATATTATTCTATGCTCTTTTCTTCTTGTCTATCAAGCACTTTACATTTCAATTTTCAGCACACGCTTCTTTGGGCACCAAAAAAAGTTTTTATATCGAGATAGCTATGAATGCAATGAATTAAAAATTGCCCCAGAATTTAGATTTATTGCTGTTCTTTTTTGCCTATTTTTGTATGTAAAAAAAAACATTGAATAAATTGGGTTGATCGGTTGGACATATCCCATAACTAAGATAAAGTTTGAATAATTATTTGATTTATTTGTCTTGAGCAAAAATAGAAGTTTGAGACCATTGTCTTTGAGTAACATTTACCACCCAGGTCTCTTGACTTTTTGGGTTACCCCATTTTCTTAATGGTTGCTTAATGAGACAGCATGTGCTACGACTGAATTATGAATAGGGTTTTTATGCCGTTGTAGGGATATTATTGATTTATAACCGGACAAGGGCGTAAAATAGAAATATCGATTCAGGTCCCTAGATAAACACACTACACAAGTAACACACAGCACGCCATATCAGTAGGCATACTCACCCACAATCCAAGCACGCTCGGGATGCAGATTCTCCATCATCCGTGGCACCATGCTGTTCCTCATGATGTACGAATCATGCGCCGAGCCAGGATACTTTGCACACACATGAGACATGGTCATGTCCGCAAGGCACACCACCTGCCAATTGATAGAATGATAATGTTTGCGGTTCCTATAAATGTGCTCCATCGCCTGTGGTGCCACCAGACCTACATGGGTGCAATTGATGGCACCAATAACATGGGGGATGCGCCCAAGGGGATAGAAGTCACCCTTCACACCGGCCAATTCTGCTCCCCTAGGGAAATGAATGTAGCAATTCTTATATAGCATCATGGCTGCAAGAACATCCCTCAGCACCTGGCTGAACATGGGCTGCAACATCCCTCCAGTGCTAGCCACGGTCTCCTGGAAGGAACCAGTTGCAAAAAAGTGGAGGACTGCCATCACCTTGTATGTGGGTGAAAATGCTGTTGGATAGTGACGGCGAGGCTGCAGGGAGGGCTCAAAAAGATCACACAGGATCTTCAGTGTTGGTCTGTCGAGGCGGAATTTCCAAATGATTGCAACATTCTCCATGTCCTCCAGCACTGTCAGGTGACGTAGGAGATTTGGCCTGCTCCTAGTTGAGATGTAAATTTGCAAATGTCAGTGATAACCATCATGAGATGGCCACAGCACATACCATCAACGAAGTCATGGAAAAACAAAGACTGCCTGAGAGATGCATGGCACACCAGGTTACATGGGTATCCTTTTGATACACACAGAGGGCACACCTCTCCACTAACAATACACATGTCCACAAACACATTGGTGAATGTGAATGCACACATACTGAACCACACATTTCACAGGTGCACACCAGGAGCTGTAACATCCGCCAATGTGTCTGAAATTACCATGACTGTATCATATCCATCTGCTGTACCTGTCACACCTCAATGCATCATGTAAACTATGCACACATCCACAACACAATGATCACAGTAGTCGGAAAACTTTCAGTTGTGGTCATGAGCTTATGTGAAAGCACCAGTCTGGTACGATACCATACAGTGACACAAGCCTTGTCAAGGTCAGCACTGACCCACAACACATTGATTTCTTCAACATCATTGACACCAGCTTAAAAGTGTCAAGCATCATCAACCATCAAATGCATAAGTAACATAGCAGGGACCACAGACCAAAGTGTGTCTCACAGAACGTGCGTTCACCTGTGGATGAAATGTAAGAATGGCACTGTGTGTTCAATGATGTGCCCTTTACCATGTTACTGCTGGGTACTGATACAGTGTTCATGATGGACATAGCCATTAAATGTTACGAAAATGGCAGTAGGTACCGCCTGGCCCCGGCGGTGTGACACTAGCACCACCCCTTCACAAGTACGGTAGCCATTGGCATATGGACATGTGTAGATGGCAGAGGGCATGCTCCGCCGCATGAATCGCGGTACCTACCGCCTGGTTCCGGTGGTGTGACACCAGCACCACCCCTTCACAAGTGCGGTAGCCATTGGCATATGGACATGTGTAGATGGCGGTGGGCATGCTCCGCCACGGCGGAGGCGGTCATTGGATACTTTTGAATGATGCACTATCGCGGTAGCGCACCCAGGGCACCCGCGGTGCATCACCGCCATGGAGCATTGCCTACAGCCAATGGGATCAATGATCGCGGTGGCATGATGCAGATTTGAAAATCCCGGAAGGTGTGCTCCGCCACCGCGGAGGCAGTCATTGGATACTTTTGAATGATGCATGTTAGAACCGGCTGTCTCCATTTGGCAGAGGTATACACTTCTGACAAATAGGGACACACCTTTTCTAGTCAGGGCAAGGGGATCACACACTTAGATAACCCCTGCTCACCCCTTTGGTAGCTTGGCAAAGCAGACAGGCTTATCCCCGAGGCAGTGCGTTAAGCATTTATGACCACATACAGTAATAAAGTGAATACGCTACAAATGGACACGACACAGTAGTATTATAAAAATAAGGATGTTTATATAAGGCTTAGCACAAGACCAAATAACGACAAAAATATACCACAATCTTAATAAATACTCTTGGAAGGAAAAATAATAGTTCAAGTGTAGTTTCTTCTTAGCACAAAGTATTTAGTAACAAAAGCAACTCTTCCTCTTTAAATCACAGTTCTTGGCAACAATGTAACCCCCACAGGAGTCACACGACGTTGAGGCAAAGTTAATCCAAAGGTTCGGCGACGACAGCGAGGAGCGCTACGTCGAGCCCGGGGTCGAAACAGACCCCCACAACACAGTACCTTGGAAAACAAAGAAGCGATGATGTACGGTGTCGAGATGTCCCGGCGTCGAGTCTTCGGCGTCGATCGGGCCTCTGAGTCGGGGCGATCTGCAGCGGCGTCGACAGATGTCAGGCAGGAGCAGCGCTTACGAGGCGAAGCAGGATACGGCGTCGTCGTCGATGTCGATGTTGATGTTCCAAGAGTGAGCAGCGCTCACGGCGTCGAGAGGGCTCGGTGTCGATGCGTCGGTAGCGGCTTCGCTACTAGCGTCGATCGGGCCCGGCGGCCGGCGTCGAAGATGTGGGACACAGGAGCTGCACTCAAGATGTCGAGCTGGATTCGGCGGCGTCCGTCGGCGTCGAGATTGCTGGATTCTTCAGAGGTGCTGGACTTTCAGGTTCCAGCGACAAGCACTTTTAGCAAATGGCGAAGTCCTTTAGCCCTGTGACTTCAACAGGAGGCTGGCACTCTTCCAGCCCTTGGAGATTTCCTTGGCAAAGCTTGAGAGTACACACTCAGTTCCTCTCTCCTGGTTCCTTGGCAAAAATAAAGAAGTGACTGCAGGATTTCCCCCCGCAAACAGCACACTGGCAGAAGGGGTAGGCAAGTCCTTGGATCAGCAGGCTTCTTGTCCTTGGTTCAGGTTTCCTTGTCAAAATTGATCTAAATCTTTGGTTGAGGGGTCCTTCTCTTATACCCCTTTTCTGCTTTGATCCTTTTGTCCATGCAGGGGAATTCCCCCCTTCCTGGGTTTGTTGTGGGTGTTGCCAGGCCGAGGCACCTGTCCTATTCACTGTGCAGGGCAGGGTCCTCAGTCGCCCCGCAGGAGGTGGAGCCAGGATTGTCCCTGACAGACACAGAGCCATCAGTCGCCCGGCAGGAGGTGGAGCCAGCATTGTGTCAGGCAGGGCAGGCTATCAGGAGCTACTCTTCCCCTACTCTCAATGCAAATGACTCACTCACCCCACACTGACACATTCAGACCTCTGGAGCCACCCAGCTCCTGTCACACACACCAGAACCAGCAGAGACCGGTAGATAGTTGGCCAAGAAAATAGCCACTTTCTAAAAGTGCTATTTTCAAACCCAGAGTCCAAAAACCATCCATCCAAACGGATGCGTTTTTAAACTCTGAGTTCAGGGATACCAAACTCGATATTGTACCATGCTCCCCAAGCCCGCTAGGATTATACCGTTTAATAATCCTGGCAGCCCATTCTAACTTATGGAGAGCAGGTAACCTTACAATAGTTCCTAGAACAGGGTGCAAAAGTCACCCATAGATCAAGGTGCAAACAGTCACCATGACGTTTGATACCCAGGCAGAATGGGCCCTTTTGGGGTCAGTCATTTTTTACACTATCACGTGCACATAAATTGATTTACCCTCCTTTTACCCAATCCCCACACACCCGCATGCAACATCCGGCAATCCTCAAAAAAGATCTCCGATAAAGTGACCCATCGGGGGACTCGTAGGGAATTGCAGCGCCGGCCCTACGAGGAGCAAACGCCCGATGATGAAGCATGACACCCCCCTGGGTGTGTGAGGGCAGCAGAGGATGTAGAATTATCTTCCCTCTCACATTAGGACATTTTTAAACCTAGGATTACTTTAGTCACCCTTTTTTTCTTAACTTTTTTTCTTAATTTTTCTTTGTTTTAATATATGGGTGACTGTTAGCACCCCGATACATGGGTGACTTTTTGCACCCTGTTTGGTGACTTTTTGCACCATGATACATGGGTGACTTTTGCACCCTTGTTGGTGACTGTTTGCACCTTGATCTATGGGTGACTTTTGCACCCTGTTCTAGGAACTTTGTCCTCCTGTTGATAAATATACTTATATTAGGAGCATGGACACTGGACCTTTATAGCTCCTTGGTCCCCCCCTCTTTGTTAAATTAACCTTACAATTGTGAAAAACGAAGATGGCTGTAATTCACTATTAGGACATGCCACACACATCAGGGCTTGTCCTACCTTATGCTTACAATGCACCCTGCCCTTGGGCCTACCATATGGGTGACTAACATGAAGGGAAGGGAAGGTTTAAGGACTGGCAAGTAGGTGTACTTGCTCAGCCTGCGTGACAGTACCAGACTGCATGTAGGTCTAGAAATGGCAGACCTTTAGACATATTTTACCAAGCTGCTTCTGTGGGTGGCACAACACGTGCTGCAAGCCCACTAGCAGCATTTGTATTTACGAGCCCTGGCACTCCTGGTGCACTCTACTAGGGACTGACAGTAAACCAAATAAGCCAAACATGGAATCCAATCAATATCAATTTCACATAGGGAGCACTTGCACTGTGGCACTGATCAGCAGTGGCACAGTGCCCAAAGCAATATTCCAGCAAAAACATCATAAACAGAGGAGGCAAACAGAAAAAATGGAGGAGACTCATGCCAATGATGCAAGGTCTAACAATGCACCATCGCGGTAGCGCACCCCAGGCACCCGCGATGCATCACCGCCATAGAGCATTGCCTACAGCCAATTGGATCGATGATCGCAGTGGCATGATGCAGATTTGAAAATCGCGGAAGATGTGCACAGCCGTAGCGGAGGCGGTCATTGGATACTTTTGAAAGAGGCAGACCTGGACAACCAATTGTTTCAGCTTTGCAGCTTCCAAACGACCCCAGTGGGCTATAAATCTCTGGGAGTGAGCCTCACATTTCCACTGCTCACAGAGACTGCTGCCTGGGACCCTCTCCTGCTGCTGCCTGAAGAGCCTGCTGCCTGGAACCCTCTCCTGCTGCTGCCTGAAGAGCCTGCTGCCTGGAACCCTCTCCTGCTGCTGCCTGAAGAGCCTGCTGCCTGGGAATCTCTCCTGCTGCTGCCTGAAGAGCCTGCTGCCTGGGACCCTCTCCTGCTGCCTCAAGAGCCTGCTACCTGGGACCCCTCACCACTCATTTCCACCACGGGTGTTCCATGTCCACAGGGATAGCAAGGACAGAGAAGAACCGTGCCAGTCCATTCACAAGTGAGGAGCAGGAGGTCCTTGAGGACGAGGTGCTGGCACAGTACCCAAGGCTGTTTGGTGGTCCCAATGTAGTGGTAAGTCACCATGAAGGTAGCTGTAGGGCGGGGGGTTTCAGACGTGTAGTTGTGCAGCTGCAGTAAATGCCTGAGGGTGTGGGGTTGAGTCAAACACTGACAGACAAGCTGTCTCCAGGGCGAGGGAGTGTGTGTGTCCCAATGACACTCTTTTCCATGCCTGTACTTGTATGTGTGAGTGTGGTGTATTACATTGTCAGCCATACAGAGCCAATGGATGTCAGCCATGTAGGTGCCAGGACTGTAATTGCTTGTGTGAATATTTCAGTGTGCCCCTGTAGTCTGACTCAGTGTGACCCAGAGAGTAGGTTCAGTGCCTGCCCACCCAAACGATAAAACATCACCAGACTTACATTAACCCTGGGCGTAGTGGGGCATAGTGGGGCTCCGCGGAGCTACGCGGAGAGGGCGAGAAGCTACGCCCACTCCCGCACTCCGCGTAGCCCCACTACGCACCTCCCTCCCGCTCTCCCCTACATACTTTATTTAAGCAATTACACGGATTAAAACAACTTTAAAGCACTTACCTTGTCCGGGGCTCGTCCGGGTCTCCCTCTTTGAATAGCGTCCTTTTCCTGGATACCAATGCGCATGCGCGGGCGGCCGCGCATGCGCATTTCTCCCGAGAAATGCGCATGCGCGGCCGCCCGCGCATGCGCATTGGTATCCAGGAAAAGGACGCTATTCAAAGAGGGAGACCCGGACGAGCCCCGGACAAGGTAAGTG